>NW_027507685.1:34974632-36174632 GCF_037356315.1 Lithobates pipiens
TGTTCGTTAGAAATTTGGATCCAAAATTCTTAAATAAAATTTTGTATTTCGTACAGAATTCAGAAGCATAGCAATTTGTATTTCGGATCCTCCAGAATGTACAAATTTACATAAATTTGTACGAATTTTCGTTTTGTACAAAACTAATTGCACATGTCTAATGGTCATGGAGAAGCAGTCATCATGACTAGAACCTGACTAGAACCTTTATTTTCTGTGCACAGATTATATATGGGCCTAGAAGTAGAGGTCGACCGATATGGGTTTTTCTCTGGCCGATGCCGATGCCGATATTTAGAAATCATGGCGGCCGATAGCCGATATATGATGCCGATTTTTTTGGGCCGATATGTTAGGCCGATTTTATTTATTTTTAATCCCCCTTGATCTAACACACCTTTCCCACTGGGGCGTTTTAAGGCGCTTTTGGGCTAAAAATAGCGCCTGTAAAGTGCCTGCGAAAACGGCTCCCCTGCAGTCTGTGTGAAAGACAGAGTGCTTTCACACTGAGGCGATGCGCTGGCAGGATCTTAAAAAGAAGTCCTGCAAGCAGCACGTTTGGAGTGGTGTACACCGCTCCTCCACCACTCCTGCCCATTGATATGAATGGGCATCACTGCCGGAGTGCATGCAATGCGATTTGGCAGCGGTGCTTCATGGGCTCATTTAACCTCTTCCTTGGCCGCTAGCTGGGTTATATGTGCCCCACTAGCAGCCAAATAGCACTGCTAAAATGATGGTAAAGAGCCGCTAAAACTTGCGTTTTACCATCAACGCCTGGCCGCTCCAGTGTGAAAGCAACTTCATACGTGATACAGAAAATTTCTTACACTTAAACATTTATTAAACAAAACAAACCTCCAATCAGTTTACTTGTATGTATGATTTAGATAAAAAAAAAAAAATATATATATATATATATATATATATATATATATATATATATATATATATATATATATTAAATAAAAACAGGTAGTCAAAACTTTTGGACAAAAAAAAAAAATGGGCTAACTTTACTGTTTTTATTTTATTTTTATTTTTTAAATGGTGTATTTTTTTCCCAAAAAAATGCATTTGAAAGACCTCTGTGCAAATGCCGTGTGACATAAAATATTGCAACAACCGCTATTTTATTCCCTAGGATCTCTGCTAAAAAAATATATATCATTTTTGCGGGGTCTAAGTGATTTTCTGGCAGAAAACACAGGATTTTTACTTGTAAGCAACAAGTGTCAGAAAAGATTTTGTCTTTAAATGGTTAAACTGAGAACTTCTACACACAGAGATGACCTAATTCATTCAAGTGTAAACATTGTATCATTTAGTTCTTTTCTTGGCAGCCTGCCCAGAGTGGAGGAAAGGGTTGCTATGACGACTCAGTCAACTTTGAAATGACTTCTGTATAGAAGACAGTCTAAGTCCCGCTGTAGTTCTAAATCGGCTTTTTATCAGCACAAATCGGCCGATGCCGATTATTTAAAAAACGGCAAATATCGGCCGATATATCGGCCGGCCGATATATCGGTCGACCTCTACCTAGAAGTCATGGTCTGTGGCAGAAGGAAGTCCTAGGCAGTTACCATGTGTCCAAAATAAAAATATAATTGCGCTACCAATATGTCAAAGTAAAAAAATGTTGCAGCCAGCATCAACAATGATAAATTGTGAAAAAAAATTAAAACAAAAAAATGCAGCAATCTATAAATAAACTCACTAGTGACAGTGAACAAAATAATATGTGTAACCCTTGTACACACGGTCGGAGAATCCGTCGGAATGTGTCCTATTGGACCGTGTCGTCGGATAATCCGACTGTGTGTGGTATGCATCGGACTGATTCCGTCGGAATATCCGTCGGACCCAATTTTCCAACATGTTGGACATATTTCCTGACCAACTGGGCCGATCTGACATACTCCGATCATGTGTAGAGAATTTTGATCGGACCAAGTGCCACGCATGCTCAGATCAAATTCCTACATCAAAGCTATTGGCTACTAGCCTGAATGTAGTCCCATCGTAACGAAATTACGTCATCACGTTCTGAAAGATCGGATTTTTCGCCAAGTTTGTCCGACCGTGTGTATGCAACAGTTTCGGACAAGATCCGACGGACAAAATCCGACGGGCAAAATCCGACGGATTTGGTTGTGGAAATCTCCGACCGTGTGTACAGGGGCTTAGAATATAAAATATTCATAGAATTAACTCGATAATGATGAAAAATCTGCGGTATGAACTCACTAATGACAGTGAACCAAATACTAAGTAAAAAATAATAAAAAAATAATGAAAAATACTATAAGACATTCATAAAATTAAATCAATAATGATATTAAAATCTGTGAAGTCCATAATACTAAATCACATGGATGAAATGGAATGTATATATCACGAACATAGGATCAGACACAACATGGATGATAAAGTCCCTTCAACAATAGACAATCAATCCTCCGTGGAAGATAGCCAAAATTCATGGAGGGAACTTCAGATGTATAAAGTGGTGTAAAGATGCAGAGAAGAGGTACTTGTCACCCAGCATCCAACAGCAAACTTCTTACAAAGAGATATCAGGTACACACGGTAAAGGAGAAAGATGGGTACTCTTACCCTAAGGTGTGGACCCACACACCTTGATGGTGAGTTGATCAAGCATAAGATTGTAATCCACAGTGATCGATCCTCCAATAAAGATGGTAAAACGCCTGACTTTCAGAGTTTCAAGATGCCCAATGTAGAATGTCAGTGTCTTGAGCTCCAAGGAAAGTGTGGTTGCACACACACAGGTTGGTATATTGGGAAGGAAAAATAGAAAAAAAGGCCTCCACATAGAGCAGGTCACTCCGGTAAAAAAAGTAATTTATTTAAAATAAAAAAATAAAAAAAACACATTTCCTGAGGGTACAAGCCATCAACAAAGATGTGTACAGGCAACATAGTTCATAAAAGGCGTGTTAGATCTGGCCAGCAGGCTATGTACCTGACATGTTTCATACGACTGGACTGCATCAACTGGGGCACCATGTGTTGCTTAAGTATCATTGTTTGGAAAAGTATTACACAGTTTAACATGGCTCTCATCACTTTCTCATTTTTCTATGTTTACCATCTCAATTCATGTTGTGTGTGAATGAAAAACTGACACCATGTTAAAAAAATGCTTCATGGTAACTATTTAGAAAAAAATAAGTTAAACTTGTCTATATTTTGGAGATAGATGTTCTTCCTATTGTCCTTTGTGCTTAATGAGCTAATTATGTTTATGGCTGTAGCCTGTCTCTGTGACAGGTCTGTTTTTTGAAATACCCCCCTCCATTTAAGTATCTCTTATTGGTTATTAATTGATTAATTGCTAAATACTTCCCTGCCCCACCATTCTATAAATGTAGACCAGTTTATAGGGAAAGTCACAGACAGTTACCAAATGTTTGCATACTGTAACTATCTTTTGTTTTACAAGTATCAAGCAGTTTCACACAGCTCCACTTCATTTCTCATCATGTCTCCTCTACTCCTTCCCAGGTAACTACTGCTGCTTTTGAATATTGTATATGAATAAACAACTGACACATTGCTAAAAAAAAAAAAAAATAATTCATGGTACTGGAATAGCTAAACTAACGAAGAAAGAAGAAAACAAGAAAATGTGTTCCACCCTGGAGAGACTGCACGTGAACCAACCTCGAAAAGCATCTCTTTGTTTCTAATGCCGCGTACACACAATCGAATTGTCCGGCGTACTTAGTCCACCGAAATGCATTTCACCAGACAATTCGATCGTGTGTGGGCTTCAGCGGACTTTTTCAGCGTAAAGTCCGGCGGACTTAGAAAGTATTTTTGCAGTCCAGACTTGGGTTTCAGCCGACAATACGTTCGTCAGTATGCTAGTCCGGCGGACTAAGAATGACGCATGCTCAGAAGCAAATTACGAAAAGGAAGCTATTGGCTACTGGTTATTGAACTTCCTTTTTCTAGTCCCGTCGTACGTGCTGTACGTCATCACGCTAGCAAACGCCGGACTTTCTGTGTGTTCGTGTGTGGCCGAGTCCGTTTGCCGGACTAAGTACGCCGGACAATTCGATCGTGTGTAAGTGGCATAAGTCTTTCTGCCCAGTAATATGCTTATTCTACCCTTCCTTCTAACATTAGTGCTATCTCTTCACATTTTCATTACTTTACCGCTCTTCTCCACCTCACACCCTATATATAAACATTTTATCCCTTTCACTCCTATCCTCTCCCTAGTACTCTATCCACCACCACCTGCAAACACTGAACCCATATGCTGACATAAATGTTAGGTCAGTGAGGCATGCACTCATATGAACCTTTCTTCCATCTTACTAAACTCACCCTATTGTTTCCCTTAACCTCTGGGAGATTAATTACCCTTATCCTGGCCTTCCAAACTATGTTATGCCGCATACACACGATCAAACAAGCGGGTGGAAAAGTCCGGCAAACTCAAGTCCGCCGGACAATCCCCCCGTGTGTAGCCTCCGGCATACTTTTTTGACCCGAAAGTACGGCGGACTTAGAAGGTAGTGTTGCACTCCAATCTTCCTGCCGGACTCACATTTCGGCGGACATTCCGGCCGTGTGTGTGCCAGTCCGCCGTACTTTTAAAATAAGCAGACTTTTCCCGCGCGGAGAAAAGTCCGCTCATTTCGAGCGGGTCTGCAGGTAGGTGGGCCCGCGAAGGAGACGCCGCTGGCCCCGCCACCTGGTATGTACTTAAAGGGGAACCCCAACGCCGAAAAAAATCGGCGTGGGGGTCTCCCCAAAGTCCACAACAGACCCTTGTCCGAGCACGCTACCCGGCCGGCCAGGAAAGGAGGGGCGAGCGAGCGCCCCCCCTCCTGAGCCGTACCAGGCCGCGTGCCCTCAACATGGGGGGTGCCTTGGGGAAGGGGGGGCCGCGCGGACCCCCCCACCCCAAAGCACCTTGTCCCCATGTTGATGAGGACAAGGGCCTCTTCCCGACAACCCTGGCCGTTGGTTGTCGGGGTCTGCGGGCGGGGGGCTTATCGGAATCCAGGATACCGACCCCCCACCCTATGTGAATGAGTATGGGGTACAATGTACCCCTACCCATTCACCTGTAAAATAAAGTACAAAAAAAAAAACACAACACACAAGATAGAAGAAGAAGAACGGAAGGTGGCGGTGGCGGCGGCGGCGACAGAAGACCGGGCCACCGCCTGTAAAAGAGCTATAAGAAGGTGCGGTGGCCCGGCAGAAGAACCGAAGAGGGGGACAAGACCCCCGAAGTCGGAAGAAGAGGCCGCGGCGACGAAGAAGAATGCCGGGCTCCTCCGCTAGTAAAAGAGCTACAAGAAGATAGCGGAGGAGTCCGGCGAGAAGATACCCGAAGACGGAAGACCCCCGGAGCTGTGCAATAAATTATTTTATCTTGTGTGTTGTGTTTTTTTTTTGTACTTTATTTTACAGGTGAATGGGTAGGGGTACATTGTACCCCATACTCATTCACATAGGGTGGGGGGCCGGTATCCGGGGGCCCCCTTATTAAAGGGGGCTCCCGGATTCCGATAAGCCCCCCGCCCGCAGACCCCGACAACCAACGGCCAGGGTTGTCAGGAAGAGGCCCTTGTCCTCATCAACATGGGGACAAGGTGCTTTGGGGTGGGGGGGTCCGCGCAGCCCCCCCTTCCCCAAGGCACCCCCCATGTTAAGGGCCTGGTACGGCCCGGGGGGGGGGGGGGGGGGGGGGCGCTCGCTCGCCCCTCCTTTCCTGGCCGGCCGGGTAGCGTGCTCGGACAAGGGTCTGTTGTGGCCTTTGGGGGGACCCCCGCGCCGATTTTTTTCGGCGTTGGGGTTCCCCTTTAAGTTCATACCAGGCGGCGGGGCCAGCGGCGTCTTCTTCGCGGGCCCCGCCTACCTGGAGACGCGCTCGAAATGAGCGGACTTTCCTCCGCGTGTGTGGGCGAGTCCGTTCATTTCAAAAGTAGGGCGGATAGTACGGCGGACTTAGTACGCCATATTAGTCCGCTGAAAAAGTGCCGTGTGTGGGCAAGTAGCCCGTTCGGAAAGTCCGACGGACAGTCTGGCGGGAAGTCCGCCAGGCTAAGTATGTCGGACAAACGGCTACGTGTGTATGCGGCTTTACTAACACCCCCACCCCTTTATGCTGCATTTGATACAGTTACCCATCTGCTCCCACTCAAAAAACTCCACTTCCTTGGTCTCCAAGACCCTGCTCTGTCCTTGTTCTCCTACTTCAGTGTCACCCACAACTCTGTCTCCTCCTCTACATTTCTTCTTTCTGTAGGTTTCCTCCAAGCAGTACCATTGATAAGGCAGTACAGCCAGCCCTGCTGTACTGGACCCGATCAGTTTAAAAGGGGGGCATAGACACATGACCAGCAGGAGAGCTGGCTGTACTGTCTGACACCGATCCTCTTGATGCAGCTGCAGGAATTATTTTCATGCTTCCCCCTGGTACTTCTTTTCTGGTGGGACTTGCCAAAAGTCCATCACTTGAAAAAGGGGGGCCTTCTAAAACGTGATTTTGCCTGCTTGCCTTCTGTGGTGTAGCTGGTATAGGTTCTTCATGTCATTTGTATTGCTGGGGAGCCCTGCATCCTGTGTGTGTGTGTGGTGTCCCTGTTTATCCATCTACCACCGGAGGTTCCCTTATGCTAGCAGTTATCCGGGAGTCTTTTGTGTCCTGTCACAGCTGTCTATAGTCCTCTTCCAATGGTTCCTCCAGTCCATCCTTTAGCAGAGCCCTCCATGGATGAGCAGCACCTGGAGGCTTGTCATGCTGACCTGGCGGCTCTTGACGAATACTCCACACATTCAGATTCCCTTGGCATCCCCTGGTGTGTGCAGCGGCTCTCTCACTCCCTGTCCTGGAGATCCATCGAGCCATCCACCAGGGTACACAGTCAACCTATCTGCATAATTTGGTTTCTGAGTTCCTGTGTGCCCACAGGGGGTAGGACTTGTGGCTCCCTCGGTAAGGAATAGGGGTGAGCTGCAGCGTGTTTGCATACTCCACATGCAGAGCCCGTCAGGAAGTCAGCGCAGCGCTGCGCTAATCACAGGCAGTGAGACATTGCCCGATCTCCGCAGCCGCACATCGGGGCAATGTCTCACTGCCTGTGACTAGCGCAGCGGTGTGCTGAATTCCTGGAGGGCTCTGCATGTGGAGTATGCGAACATGCTGGAGCTCATCCTTAAGGAATGCATAACTTACTGTTTCCTGCTTGAGGATAGAGGCAGACAGGTGTGTCGCTGAATTCAAAGTACCACAGATAACAACGAAGGGAGGTAGACTGTTCAGAGTTTTACTTCAATGTTGGACAGAGGAGAGCATGGCTACAAGTGCCCTTAGGAGACTAGAAAATGCATGAACTGCTGAGACAGACTTTGGTTCCTGCATTGCTGGGACTTTAGTTCTGTCTGGACACAGGGACTTTACTCTCTGCTTTACCTTCAACTGCAGCTTGTGTAGCCCTGAAGCTGAGGCCAGGACACACAGCCCTCCATGGACCTACGTTGGGTTTGTGAAGGACATCTGCCCTCTGGACCTCTTTTCTCCTGCCACTCAGCCTGGACTTTCCCAACTGAGGCTGCTGTTGACTGGTGAGATCCTGAACCCTTGCTGTAAATTGGTACTGCGGGAGCTTGTCACGCTGTTTAGACCTAAGAAAGTGAAAGCACAGCATGTGCTGTGCTCTCTGTCTTCCCCTACAGTGCAGTACCCAGCAGAAAGAGTTAAAGCGGAGTTCCACCCATAAGAGGAACTTCTGTTTATCTGTTTCCCCCCCTCCTGTTCCACATTTGGCACCTTTCTGGGGGAGGGGGGGATAGATACCTGTTTTTTACAGGTACCCTGTCCTTACTTTCGGCAGACCAGCCGTGGTGAAGTATGTCAGCAGCTCGACCCCCCTACTCCCTCCCCTTCTTCCAGGCTAGTGAGAGAATGCAGCACACTTCTCGCATGCGCAGTAGGGACCCAGCCATGAAGCCTAAAAGCTACAGTGCCAGGTTCCCTTACCAGCAATGGTGGTGGCAGCACGCGATAAGCCAATATACTCCAGGACAGGTAAGTGTCCTAATGTGAAAAGTCAGTAGCCGTGTGCATGTGTGTGTGCGCATGTGTGTGTATGCATGTGTATGTGCATGTATGTTTGTGTGTATGTATGTGTGTGTGTGTGCATTTATATATATATATATATATATATATATATAAATATGTGTGTGTGTGTGTGTGTGTGTGTGCTTATATATGTGTGTGTGTGCATGTATGTGCATGTATGTGTTTGTTTAAATATGTGTATGTACAGTATCTCACAAAAGTGAGTACACCCCTCACATTTTTGTAAACATTTTATTATTAAATATTTATTTTATTATTTTATTGTATCTTTTCATGTGGCAACACTGAATAAATGACACTGATACAATGTAAAGAAGTAAGTGTACAGCTTGTATACCAGTGTAAATTTGCTGTCCCCTCAAAATAACAACACACATCCATTAATGTCTAAACTGCTGGTAACAAAAATGAGTATACCCCTACGTGAAAATGTCCAAATTGGGCCCAAAGTGTGAATATTTTGTGTGGCCACCATTATTTTCTAGCACTGGCTTAACCCTCTTGGGCATGGAGTTCACCAGAGCTTCATAGGCCAATGGAGTCTTCTTCCACTCCTCCATGGCAACATCATGAGCTGGTGGATGTTACCCTCCTCCATCTTCCATTTGATGATTCCCCACAGATGCTCAATAGGGTTTAGGTCTGGAGACATGCTTGGCCAGTCCATCACCTTTACCCTCAGCTTCTTTAGTAAGGCTGCGGTTGTCTTGGAGGTGTGTTTGGGCTCATTATGTTAGAATACTGCCTTGCGGGCCCAGTCTCTGAAGGGAGGGGATCATGCTCTGCTTCAGGATGTCACAGTACATGTTGGCATTCATGGTTCCCTCAATGAACTGTAGCTCCCCAACTGTAGCTCCCCAATGCCAGCAGCACTCATGCAGCTCCTGACCATGACACTCCCACCACCATGCTTGACTGTAGGCAAGACACACTTGTCTTTGTACTCCTCACCTGGTTGACATCATCTGAACAAAATACTTGGTCTCATCAGACCACAGGACATGGTTCCAGAAATCCATATCCTTAGTATGCTTGTCTTCAGAAAAAAAATGTTTGGGGGCTTTGTTGTACACAATCTTTAGAAGAGGCTTCCTTCTGGGACGACAATCATGCAGACCAATTTGTGCGGCATTTGGTCTTAGCACTGACAGGCTGACCCCCCCACCCCTTCAACCTCTGCAACAATGCTGGCAACACTCATGTGTCTATTTGCCAAAGACAACCTCTGAATAAGATGCTGAGCACATGCAGTCAACCTCTCTGGCCGACCATGGCGAGGCCTGTTCTGAGTGGAACCTGCCCTGTTAAATCGCTGTGTGGTCTTAGCCACCGTGCCGCAGCTCAGTTTCAGTCTTGGCAATCTTCTTATAGCCTAGGACACATTTATGTAGAGGAACAATTCTTTTTTTTAAGATTCTCAGAGAGTTCTTTGCCATGAAGAGCCATGTTGAACTTCCAGTGACCAGTATGAGAAAGTGTGAGAGGTAACTCCAAATTTAACACACCTGCTCCCCATTCACACCTGAGACCTTGTAACACTGTAACACTAGCGAGTCACATGACACCTAGGAGTGAAAATGGCTACTTGGGCCCAATTTGGAAATTTTTTACTTACGGGTTTACTCACTTTTGTTGCCAGCAGTTTAGACAATAATGGCTGCATGTTGCATGATTTTGAGGGGACAGCAAATTTACACTGTTATACAAGCTGTACACTCACTACTTTACATTGTAGCAAATTTTCATTTCTTCGGTGTTGTCACATGAAAAGAAATAATGAAATATTTACAAAAATATGAGGAGTGTACTCACTTTTGTGAGATACTGTGGGCGGCACAGTGGTGTAGGGGCGGCACAGTTGTGTACAGTTGGGCGGCACTCTCACCTAGCAGTAAAAAGGGTCACTGGTTCAAATCCCAACCACAACATTACCTGCCTGGAGTTTGCATGTTCTGTCTGTGGGTTTCCTCCAGATACTCAGATTTCCTTCCACACTCCAAAGACATGCAGGTAGGTTAATTGGCTTCTGTCCAAAATTGGCCCTAGTATATTAATGGGGACCTTAGATTGTGGGCTCCTTGAGGGTAGGGACTGGATGGACTGGTGTCTTTATTCAACCTTACTAACTATGAAACTATGTGTGTATGTGAGTTCATGTGTGTTTACATGCATGTATATGTGAGCACAGCACACTATTTTTAATCCTGACCCCTATATGTGTACAATCAGAACAGATTTTTTTTACAGCTTTTTCATAGTACCAGCAAAAAAACACAGCTAAAGCATATGGTTTTACCACCCCTCAAACTCACATATGAACAAGCCCTTGGTTCACATCGGTGCAGGTGTGCTGCCCTGCAGTGGGCTGCTCTGCAGAAACACAGGGAAAAAATTCCTTTTTTTTTTAAATTATGTTGCACCAAAAATGCACCACATCTGCCAATGCATAGGGGTACCATTAAGAATTAATGACACCCCTGTGTGTCTGCTAAAGAGCATGTTTGTCTGCATGTCAGGAACATGCACATTTTTTTGTGCATTCCATGACACGCAGTAATGTGAACCAAGCTTTAGAATGGGGTTCCTCCAGGCTGAAAATACTTTCAAGGTCGCCCCAACTTGATAAAGATTGAGGAGCACTGGCATAAAGGAACCAAGCTCTCCATTTTCCTCCTGCAGCCCCTGAATTCCTGTGGGAGGGAGACAGGGGCGGATCCAGAGTCTAGTTTTGGGAGGGGCACTGCCAGAAAATAAGGCTGCTTTCACACTGGGGTGGGCGGGCGACGGCGGTAAAGCCCGCTAATGGGACGGTTTTATCTCATTTATTTCTACTGAGACACACAGCCGCTATATCCCAATATGACATGTTGGTGCGGGTCCTTGAATAAACCCTGCATGCATTCTGGGATCCGCACGCATGACATACTGGGATATAGCGGCTGTGTGTCTCAGTATAAATAATTGGGATGCATGTAACACTTTATGCATCTCCAAGCCAGTAAAAGACAGCCCTGCATGTCAGACACATGTCTGCCTGTGTGAATGAAGCATAAAGATACAGATTTCTGTCATTCTATATCATCATTATCATCATGATAATCACACAATACAGGTGCTGTGGCTCAACGCACCTGTGCTGTGTGATTATCATGATGATAATGATGATGATTGGTAATTGTAATATGACACATGGAGGGGGTTAATGTACTCACTGATGTATTACTGACCAGTGGCAATTAATTAACCCCTTTGTGCTGCATTAGTGGCACTAGTGGCAGTGTTTATAAACCCCTTCATGCTGTAGCATAAAAGGGGTTAATTAACATTGATGGTGCCACTGTCATTAATGCAGCACAAAGGGGTTAATTGTCACTGATCACAAATACATGAGTGAGTACATTAACCCCCTTCATGTGCCATATTACAATTACCAGTGTAAATTATTTCACCCCCCTCACCCCCAAAGCATTCACCACTTCACCTGTAAGACAAGGTGTTAACTAATTAACATAGCAATGCCTGCCGTAGCTAATTAACATAACAATGCCGCTCGTAGCTCATTAACATAACAATGCCCACCGTAGCTCTTTAACACAACACTGCCTTAGCTAAGTAAGTGATCACTCACTTGCAGTGCACTGAGCTGGCTACAGTCCATCTTGTCTTCAATCCTGCGCGCCTCTGAATCGTGACGTCACACCAGCCGGGACTAGGAAGCTCCTGTCAGGTAGAGATCACTCCGCCTGACAGGGAAGTGAAGTGACACTCGTGCCGCTCTGCTGCAACTCTGCCAGCATGTAGCAGCAGCCTGTGTCACATCAATTACAGACCCCCATAGTGACCCACTGGCCCCCTCTAAATAAACTGATGGAAGCCAGGGGAAGCAGCAATAAAGTCCCAGCTGCATTTAGATGCCTCATGCAAATCTGGTGAGGTGGCGGAGGGAGAAAGCCTTGGAGTAAGTTCTATTTTCTGGGAGGGGGCAATTGTCCCGTTGCCCCCCCCCCTGGATCTGCCCCTGGAGGGAGAGGAGGAGAAGCTGGGGGAAAATTAATAGATTGGTCAGAGTCAGAGTCAGAGAGACCTAATGATTGCTGACTCTGTCAATTGATAATAGAAACATCCTAAACTATGTTTACAATGCTTCAGTGTGTGAGTGGACAGGAAGCTCTGTACAGAGCTATGATTATCAATTCACTCTGTACTGCTGAGGCTGCAGAGAAGGAGATAGTAGGCTGTGTCCTCAATGTCCTTTCTCTGTCTCAAAGGTGGAACATCAGAGGTCTGCTTAGACTCCTGATAACTCACCAAAGCCCCCCCCCCCCCCCAAGGAGGCACCTAAAAAATGTAAAATATATAAATAAATAAAATAATATTGTAAAAAACTGAATAAAACAAATGGTATAAAAATAAAATAAAAGTAAAAAACTTGCAACTGGGCCCTTGTGTTCCGGCACCAGGCTCGAAGAGAAGGGCTCCATCCAGGGGTCAGGGGGGCCCTTCATGGTTTCTTGCATCAAGGCCCTGAAGGTTCTAGTTATGCCACTGGCCTAGATTGTTGAGCTGTGAGTCTGGAGTAGGTTGCTGCTGTACCCGACTGCTGTCCTGTGTATTGGCCTGTATCCTTGGTGTGCCAAGGTCTTAATCCCCTGTGCCCTCCCTGTGTTGAGGACTTACCACCCTGTTGTGCCAACCCTGCTCTATGTGCCAAGGACTTAAAGAGGAAGTAAAGGCAATATAAAAAAAAAAAAACACACCCAGTAAGGCAAAGGCATAATGAGCTAGTATGCATAGCATACTAGCTCATTATGAATAACTTACCTGAGAACGAAGCCCCCAAAGCGGTCCTCCGTCTTCCTCTTCGCTGCTGCCATGTATCCCGGGGCGACTTCCGGGTCTCGCTGCTCCGGCGTTGTGATTCACCAGAGCCGCGATGACATTACTCCCGCGCATGCGCACGGGAGCCGACACGAGCGGCATATCGCCGTGATCTGCAGCCTGCCCAGTGCGCCTGTGCGCTGCTGTCAACGGCGCATGTGCCGTAGACAGCGGTGTCTGTCTTTTTGTAAATATCTCATATAATTATTATCTTAATTATTCGTCATGATTTTAACCAAGTGGCTTATTACAAAGTGACTTTTACAATAAAGTGATTTATACATATAGAATTTTGAACTTTGGTTTCCTGCATTGAACTATGGTTCCTTTGTTCCCTTGCTTGCAAGTTCTGTAGGATCTCGGCATATGTGTGGCAGATTACATATGGACTTTTATTATTTTATTATCTTATTCCCAATTAATTCATTTTTGGAATCATTTTTGATTTCATTTATATCCTTTTTTTAATTGATAATTTAATCTTGCAATATTCTTCGTATTATTATTTTTTTTGTTGTGAGAGTTGTTTTCCACTGTTCTCCTTTATTTCCAGAACTCTGTTCTGGCTCCTTCCTTGATGGACACAGACAGCAGGAAGAAATATGTTTACCTGGAAAGTGAACTGGAGTAGCGCCTGCCACGGAGTAAGCAGGCGGCATTATGTGCTGACAATGCTCTGTAGTTCTGGAGAGTCAGTGTTAGTCCCTATTGGAGTGATTCACAACTGCATTCCACCTCTCCCAGTATTTCTGCTTTTTGTGTCAGGAGCAGGCTGCAGGGGCAAGGAGAGCTGAGCTGCCTGTGCTTATTCCACAGTGTCTGGCAAATAATGAGTTTTCCAGCATCACACAATGCACTCCTGACTTCTCCTGGCTATGTTTTTATTTTGGGCACCTTTTTTATTTGTGGTGCTCTCTTAAGTGCAATCCGTGGTTGGATCACTCTTCAGGGGCCGTTAATACTAGAGCAGTGACTGGTGTTTTTCTGCACTGGAAAAACACCAGCCAGTGCTAGGGCATATAGAAAACAATAGTTTCCTGTGTATCTCATTCTCACTGCAATACAGCCTGGAGGTATCATGCAGTGAGCTGCAATAAAGTGCAGACATGTTGCATTTTATCGCTGCTCACAGGAAGGCTTCACATGTCAATGCATCACCCCCCTCCCCTACTGCTAGTTCACTACAGCTGAAACTGCTTATTGCACACTAAACAGCTCCTGTTTAGTGTGTATGCAAGTGTGAATGGGCATTTAGAGAGCATTTGACAGGCAGTGAGGAGGCGTTGTATTGCCTTCTCACTGCCTGTTTTAACCACCTAAATGCCAGACTGCCATGCCACAGCTGTGTGCATTGTGTGAGGTTGCAGTGTGGCCCAGCTTGGGGTGGGGTCAGGGGCCCCATAAGGTAGGCTGTTTCTAACAGGGGTCCTGCCCCAAAGCTCTGTTTTCTGGCCCCTTCTATTCTCTACCTAAACCTCCCTCCTTTGGTCACTTGAAACCCTCTCAGTGCTTCTAATACAACCTCTATGCTATTGACACCAAAATAGATCCCACTACTGCTCACTTCAACCCTTTAGTCTCCTCTTGCATTACTAACTTAATAACTGACATATAAGTATGGACTTCACACTATTTTCTAAAACCAAATACCCCCCTCCCCACCACACACATACACCATCACCACCATGCATTCTCCACTGAGGTTCCCATCAAGATTGGTAATACAAGTATAATTTCCTACCCTCATGCCAGGGTGCTAGGTTTAAGCCTGGCATTTGACCTGTCCTTTAGCCTCAAATCCAGTCACTGTCCAAATCTTGCAGGTTTCACATCCACAGCATTTCCAAAATATGCCCATTTCTAACCAGTGAAACTGCCAAACTACACATGTATGCCCTTGTTATCTCTTGCCTTGACTTCTGCAACTCCCTCCTCATTGGCTTACCTCTACACAGACTATCTTCCCTGAATATATCATTAATGCTACTGACATACACATCTACTGTATAGACCATTCAGTGTCAACTACCACTTTCTGCTCATTGCTCCAGTATCCTATCAAAGTGAGAACTATTAATATGCACTAATACACTGCATTAAATCACAACTGGAAAAATATATTACAACCAGTAAGTAAATATATTCATTGTAGACATGTATTCAAAATGTGAACATCTGCACAGTTCATCCAATGGATTTCCTGAAGCAGTGTCCATTTTTAGTGTGTCCTTCAGAGAGAGAAAACCCATAAATATAATTGCAATTTTCCCATAATACATGTATTCAGTTTACTACATCACAGTTCTGGCACTTTCAAGCAGTGTTACGCCCAAAAAAAATAAAAAATTAAAAGCCAGCAGCTACATATACTGCAGCTGCTGGCTTTTAACAATAGGACACTTATCTGTCCTCGAGTCCAGCGATGTTGGCACCGCAGCTGATATTTCCATCAGCTGTTGGGTGCTGCCGCCGCCATTTCGGGTAAGGGTGCCCAGCAGTGCAGCCTTGCGGCTTCAAGCCGGGAACACTACTGCGAGGCCCCGCTCCTCTCTCCTACTGACCCAGTGACAGGGAGGGGAGGAGGAGGGAGCCCTGCAGTGATGTCACAGGCCGCGGCCTGGACTCCCTGAAGTGGGAACAGGATACCTGTTAAAGATACCTGTCACAGGCAGACTGCCCCCCCCCCCCAAGAGGTGCCAATTGCGGCACAGGAGAGGGAGAGGAGATAAATGAGCGGAAGTTCCACTTTTGGGTGGAACTCCACTTTAAGGCGTGAAGCTACATACCTCATATAGGATTTGTATTTACATATGCAGAAACCCATACTAAGGTAAAACGAATCACATGGATAGTTCTTCATTATTTTGAGACACATATCATTAACTACTTGCTGAGATGCCACAGTCGTAGGTGTGCACAGCCCATTGCATTAGGGTGTGCACCCCCAAAGCTCAAACACGTGTACCAATCACTGTGTTCATTCGGAAAGGCAAGGGGCCGGTAAATGACATTACCCCCACTCATCCTGAACCATCATCTGTGTGTGCCGCAGCAACAACTGGTGGGAGAGGAGGGAAGCTGGTAGTGCTGCGGAAGGGGGTCCCAAGCCACATGGGTTGATTAGGGTGTGCCTGGGCACATCTGGCACACCCTGTGTGCACGCCTAAGGAAACAGTATATATACTACGGCGGGGTGGCCCATATAGGCACCATACCATAATATCCCTTGTTCATTTTGGTATTATTATTAGGATTGCTAATATTGGGATATGGAGAATAATTTTTTGAAAAATATATTTTTGTTAAAAAAAATTTCTTCTTCTGATATGTCCTTTTTTCTTGTTTGCAACATACAAGCAATTTACAACTCTGCCCAGAGGTAAATCACCAATCATGTCCCAAAATTTTAGACAAACCATACTCTCTTTTTCGCTCAAGATCTCCTGCCATGTAGCTTCCTTATTTCTTTCTCCAAGGCTTGCATCCAGGACTTCTCCAGAGCCTCTCCCATCTATGATACTTTTGCCAAAAATGTTTCTTTTTTCATTTACTCACCACAACACAGTAATTTTTTTTTGTACCACTTGCCCCTCCCTATTAGATTGTATGCTCTAATGAGCAGGACCCTCCTAGCTCTCCTGACTTGAATTGTATTGTAACTTTGCTGTCTCCCTATATTACAAAGCGCTGTGCTAACTTTTGGTACTACCCTGTTTCCCCTAAAATAAGACCCAGCGTGATTGTCGGTGTTGGCTGCAATATAAGCCCTACCACCCAAATAAGCCCTACTCTGTTTCCTCAAAAATAAGCCCTACCCTGAAAAGAAGACCTACAAGGACTTTAACTAGGGCTTATTTGGGGGGTAGGGCTTTTATTGCAGCTATCACCGACAATCACACTAGGTCTTATTTTAGGGGAAACAGGGTAGTTAAAGTGGTTGTAAACCCTGTTACATCACTTGTACCTACAGGTGAGCCTATAATAAGGCTTACCTGTAAGTACTGTAAATATCGCCTAAACCTGCACAGTTTAGGAGATATTTACCATATACGATTGCGACAACATCATTGGTGCATGCACACTGAAGAAACTGCTCGCTCATGCCATTTATTCAGCAGCGTGCCGTGATCGGCGGCTACCATACACATGCTCAAGAGTGACGTAATTGCAGACCTGGCCAATCACAGTGCCAGACGACGGATTTTGTGGTCGGAATGTTCGACCGTGTGTACAGGGGCTTACGGGTTTTTTTTTTTTTTTCAGGTTTAAACACTTTAAAGCCTGAATAATAAAACTACTAATAATTTACAGGCATTAGCAGAAGGTGTTTTTTCATTCACACATGCTATCCAACCTGACAAGCAAGTTATCTACACCATAAAAGCTTTCTCAATCCAGCACTGTGGAGATTGCTAAAGGTGGTCTAGGAAAGAGACCAGAATGTCTGTTCAAAAAATAATTTGAAAGAAAACTCAGAAAATCAAGTACAGTATTATTTCTGTAAAATAACTTTAGATTTTACAGATTATGGTCGCAGATTACACCTTTTTTCATATAAATGGTAGTTTGCTATTCATAGGGAAACTAATATAATCTTAGAAAAGCATTTGTTTTGCTAAAAAGTACAGTGAGTTCTGGTTCAGCTTGACATAGGTTACATAGCATAAGTTATATCAAAGATAATTTATAAAATGAGAATTCTATAATCAAGATGAGTTTAGATATCATACTCCCTTAGGTACACCTAAAGGATAATACCCTATTTACGAGCTTTTCCACTTATATTATATGATTATTTTAGTAAATAAGCTGTCTGTTTTGTATGCAGAACTATACTGCAGCCATACAGGCCAACAAAAAATAAGAGAAAGATGAGGTGGCTTAATTCTCACTGAACTTTAATCTTTTGACCACTCTTAACAGCAGCCCATTTTCCCTACAGGCCTTCGGCTGAATTAGTTGCATATATAAGTCTTGTGATATTTATCAATGTCTGGTTAAAGCTTATAAGAGGAGTTTTCAATCTCCCCTGATTGGCCCTGTGCTGATCACATGCACTCTCCCAAGAAAAACAAAACAAAAAAACTCTTTGACAATACACACCAAATTGAGCATGTGCAGCTTGCCCCGAATTCTGTTCTATCAGAAGATAGACTGGGGACTGCGGAAGAAGGGAAGATCAGAGGAAGACAGGATAAAACATCATTTTTAACCACTTCCCGACCAGCGCACGACGATGTACGTCGACAGAATGGCACGGGCAGGCATATTGGCGTACATGTACGTCCAATCTTCAATGCCGCCCTGCCATCGGGAGCACGTCGCCAGCGACGCGCTCCCGCGCTGGTCGGGACCCCCGTGAGTCCGGTCGTGGGACCCGTGGACTCGATCGCCAAGGGCATCCCCGCGATCGTCTCACGGGACGGCTGAATGGAGGAAATGCCGTGTAAACAGCATTTCTCCATTCTGCCTAGCAACTAGTGACGCTGATCTCTGCTCCATGTGATTGGAGCAGAGATCAGTGTTCACTAAATGAAAGCCCAACCCCCCACAGTTAGTAACACACCCCTAGGAACACTTAACCCCTACACTGCCACTCACTGGTTAACCCTTTCACTGCCAGTGTCATTTACACAGGAATAACTGCATTTATATAGTAGGGATTACTGTATAAATGACAATGGTCCCAAAAATGTGTCAAAAATGTCCGATGTGTCCCCCACAATGTCGCAGCCACAATAAAAATCGCTGATCGCCGCCATTACTAGTAAAAAAATAAATAATAAAAAATTATTAATAAAAATACTATAAAACTATCCCTATTTTGTAAACGCTATAACTTTTGCGCAAACCAATCAATAATCGCTTATTGCTATTTTTTTAGCAAAAATATGTAGAAGAATACGTATCGGCCTAAACTGAGGGAAAGAAATGTTTTTTTATATATTTTTGGGGGATATTTATTATAACAAAAAGTAAAAAATAATGCGTTTTTTTCAAAATTGTCGCTCTATTTTTGTTTATAGCGCAAAAAATAAAAACCGCAGGGGTGATCAAATACCACCAAAAGAAAGCTCTATTTGTGGGAAAAAAAGGACGTCAATTTTGTTTGGGAGCCACATCGCACAACCGCGCAATTGTCAGTTTAATCGACGCAGTGCCGAATCGCAAAAAGTGGTCTGGTCTTTGACCAGCAAAATGGTCCGGTCTGTAAGTGGTTAAACAATGCCTATTATTAACTACTTAAGTTCGATAGTGAATATAACAAGCATATTTTACTGCATATACAGACTGATTTTACTGTTGTGGGTGTAGCACTAACCCCCGAAGGAGCTGCTGATTATTTTTGGGCTTACCATTACCTTTCGTTCTCCTTGTTTCATGTCTAGGGGATGTCCCATGGTAGATGGTCCAGTAACTTGAGACTGACAATAGATCCACTTGAATGTATTTTATTTGCAAAAACTCAAACCATTGAACAGTCTTTCAACTTGGGATCAGAGGGTTGGAAAGGAAAGTTCAGGTACTCTCAATGTCAAAGTCTAAAAACGTTAAAGAACTTGCTTACTTTGACTGCATCCAGAGAATAGCCATTTGTGGCTGGATGAACACTCAGATTGGACAGTCCCTCTCTCACAAGGCCTAGAAGCCAACCAGGTGTTTACTCAGGAACAAAGTCTTTATCACCGACATTGTTGCAGAACACGTAGGGAAACTAAGCTGTAGAACACTTGTAGGATACCTGGATCTTTCAGCCTGCTTGGCGATATCCACAAGATTCTCTTGGTTACTTCATCCCTTCCAGGCTCTTGTTAAGAAAACCAACTTGTACATGGTGTTCTTCTAAAGTGTTCTCCCCTGGTATGCTCAAAGTTCAATGGGTCTCTCCCGAACCGGAGACAGCACCCATCCACCTTGGAATCCTTCCTTAGTTCCCTTGCCTTGGGCTAGCCAGCCCCGGGGCATTAAAGTCGGGTGGATCCGCACCCCAGGCCATAGCCTTCCTGGGGGCTGGTCAAGAGGACCAGGACCATGTAATCAGCACAGCATACTGGACCGGAACCTCGAACCACATGACATCAACATCTTAAATACCCTCTCCCAGAGGGCACAGCGGTAGGGCCACTCCCACTGACCTGACTTAGAGAGAGAGTAAATTAAATGCCCAACCAGACCATAGTTCCACGCCTGCCACCAGAGACAGCGCCCCCCCTGTGGCCAGACTAAACATCTCACTGTCCAGTCAGACTGACACAGAAGTCAAATTTGGGCAAATAGACCCAAACCAAACTGTAGTTTTGGAAAAGTTAAATTTTGAAAACACATAGCACGTGCTCTTCAGGAGCCAGCCGCTACATGGGTTTAGTAACACTTTAAGCCAACTATTTATAGAAATTAACAAAAAGGTTATCAAAGTTTGTTTACTTTAAGACTGATGAGATCCTTCTAAACCTTTTACCTTAGGGCAATGCTTTTTGAGTAGGGATGAGCTAAATGTACCTGGATTCAATTCATGGGATGTTCGCTAAACTATGCTAAAGTGCTCAATGTTAAATAAAACCCTATTGAAGTCAATGGTATCTGAAGCTTTACATTTAGTTCTAATGATTTTCAAAGCTAATAGGCAAGGGATTGTCAAATGAATGGATTATGTAGATCCTCATAAATCATGATAAGCAATGCCTGCTAACTCACTGAAATAAAAAACACACCTATCCACTGACAGCTGGTTTGTAAACAAAGGGTGGATGGTGGCTCATATCATTGACCAAATACAGCAATGAACATATATGGTGAACATTACAGATTCCAAACCCCAATGAACTCAATATGAGCAGAATGTTAAAAATCAGTTCAATTATTTAATTCTTAAAATTAAAAATACAAATGTCCTTTAAATAATGTGCCTGGTTGATGACTTTATTTAGGATAAGGATCTGATTTAGATATAAATGGGGTTCTCAACACAAATAAAAAATAGTGTTAGATTTCCCCTAAAATTATATAGCAGGCATTTATGCTTCATGAGAATCTGGTATGGGTGTCAAGGAGGACCCCCCCACATACAACAAAAATATGTGAGATCCCCAAATGTCCCCCCCCTTATGCAAGACTGCAGCCTCACATGTAAGAAAATGGGTGGGTGATGTACTCCTCACTCATTTACACAAAGGAGTGCTATCTGGGTTCCCCCTTGTTGTTAAAGGGGACTTGCAGATTCTGATAAGCCCCTGTCTGCAGACCCCCATAATCACTGGGCCAGGGTTGTGGGTAAGAGACCCTTGTCCACATTAATATGGGGAGAAGGTGCTTCCTTCCTTAAATTTAAAATAAAGTAGCATATTTTGCTTGACAAACTTAGTTGATTGAAGTTGTTCAGTGAGTATCTTCTGTTGACCAATTTGGCATAATTTATCAACTGCTCTGATTTTAGTAAACTGAATCCTCATGGTCGGTATGGGAATATACACACTGTACATTGCTGTTTCTCTCTATATTACCTTACTGCTCCTCTTTGATAATGAAGATTTGACAAAAAATAGATAAATTAGATATTTAGAACTGATTTAAATCAATGACATTTACAACACGGCAAGTGACAAACATTTTGGGAAAGAAAAAAGAAAGAGAAGTGCACATAATACAGGTTAACAGATGGTGATCTGAAAGAGAAAAAGAGTAATCAGAGAAAGTAACATCTGAACTTAGCTGAGTGAAGTTGAGATCAAGAAAGCGACCGTGTCAATGTTTAAGAGAACGAGTCCTCTGGGAGAGACCAAATGAGAAGGTTAAATTGAGATATTTGGAAGCAACAAGCAAAAATGGGTCATTAATAATGATGTTAAAGTCACCCAAAATGAGAGTGGATAGTTCACAAGACAGAAATCTGCATAGCCTATTTAAGACTACTTTTATTATGCAGATTGGAAGGAAAAGTTCAACTGATGCATACGATTACATTTGAAACTTATTTTTCTTGTAAATTTGTCCTTGACTGCAAATAAAAAAGACATGCTTGCAAGAGAGATACTATAGACTAAACAAAGACATACGGATAACTGGAAACAATAAAGGAAATATGTGTGATGATGTCTACTGACAGTACAGACATCTGTTCAAAAGGTAGATATTTCAATAATATTGTTTACAGAAAACATATTGATTTGTTTTCCTCAATTAGGAGATAATGTATGAAATGTTTTCATTTGTCTTGAAAACAAAATCTCAGCAGGGTTTGACTTTTGGATTATTATCATGTATTCTAGAAGAACATATTTTTCATACTCCACTAATTGAATATAATGTATTGTGGTTTCCTTGTGGGTTTAGAACACATTGCATTTAAAATTAAGTCAGTCCACTTAGTTTGGTGGCTCCAAAGCTGCATTCAGGCTGAGGGTGAAGTCCGCAATTGGGCATCAGTCACTAAGATGTTCAGCAAGTTTATTGCAGAACCAAACAACTTGTTGAAAAGAGGGTTCAGAAAGATGTAATCACTTAGCCCTTGTACACATGGTCAGAGATTTCGATCGGAGCGTTTTGTCGGATATTCCAACTGTGTGTGGTCTGCATCGGACTGTTTCCATCGGAATATCCGTCGGACCAACTTTTCCAACTTGCCGGAAATATTTTCCGACAAAATGCTCTGATCGGACATACTCCGATCATGTGTAGCCTAATCCGACAGACAAGGTGCCACGCATGCTCAGATCAAATTCCTAGACCAAAGCTATTGGCTACTAGCCTGAATGTAGTCCCGTCGTAACCAAATAACGTCATGACGTTATGTACAATCGGATTTTCCGACAACTTAGTCCGACCGTGTGTATGCAACATCACTGCCGGACCTCTTCCGGAATTAATCCGTCAGAATTACTCCGAAGGATTTGGTTGTCGGAATCTCTGACCGTGTGTACAAGGGCTTACAATCGGAAATTTCAACTGAAGACAATAGTAAAGAAACAACAATGTAGCGCATTCAGGTCTGGTATTGATTTTGAGGGAGACCCTATGCAAAAAAAAGAGAAATTCTAGGGGAGATGACTGCTTGATTTCCGCTTCATGGCAGCGATACAGGGCTAAAAAGAAAAGTTTCGCTATAAATTCCTGCACAGAAAAAACGTATACAGTTGACCAATATAGTGTATATCAAAATTAATTAGATAAGTAGTAGCAAAAGCTACTACAATTAGGTGATAGTGAAACTGCTCCAAACAATTCAATTCAGTGCAATGATAAACCAAAAATGTATATAAAAAAACTCCAATGTCCAAATTGCAGTATATAATCCGCATTCCAAAAGGGGTTAAATAATCCAGATCAGTCTCTCAGAACCTTCCAAAGTGATATTACACACGTCACCGAAGAAGATGTGCCATAGTATAGTGAAAGGATTCTCCACCAAACAAAAGTATTGCCGATTACCAGCTATTCAGATTCCTTGTTTATGGGGATCTAATCATGCCTGTGGCTTTTCCCCTGCCAGGGTCTCTGTGTCAGATTGGCAAGATCACTATCCTCTACTTCACTTAGGAAGGTAATGGAGTCCTCCAATGCATACACCTTGTGGATTATTGCTCATTTCCCATATAATAAAACAGAAGAACCGCCATAGTGTAATACTGTAAACTTCTTTAATAAATATAAAACAACCGTATCACACTTACATTTCTACCGTATATAAAAAGCATGTAGTTTAAAAAGTTTTAGCCGGCCGGCTATTCAATCACTGCCCGTCGCTTCCGGGACTAGCATGGATTTGTGGTGATGTCAGCACGCCGCTCCTCCCTACGCCGTTTCGTCAAAAATTACGTCTTCCAAGGGCTACTGACAGTAACAATCTCTTCCCCTCTCCATGGTCCTGAGAGGGGAGAGTACCGGGACATACCGGCATGTCTAGGAGGCAAAATCCTCCTCCACCTCCGTCCCATTTGACACAATGACACAATACTTCAGTCCCATGGAGCCATGATCCAGCCAAAATGGCGCCGGCTGCACTTCTCCCTCAGCTGCAGCCTGAGGCCCACTCAACACTGAACAGACACCACAGCAGCCAGTACAATCGGAGCTCCTGGAGAGGAGAGAAGAGATGGGCAGCCTACCCCCTGTCAAATCCTGACCCTGCAGACATGCAAACTGACAGAGATAAGAGGATTGCCTCATCTCCATTCAACTCTCCTAGCAAAACCCCCCTGGCCAAAAAACACCATTGGGCTCCCTCAGACCCTGCATCTCTGACCTCTCCTCAGATGTCTGCACTAGCTGCCATGCCAGTTAAAGACAACCCAGTATCATAACGCATGCTAAAAGCCATGTGCTTACAATGCAGAAAGATTTGTATAGAGACCTACAGTTATCTCTTTCACAAGTACATGACAGGCTTGATTGCCTGGAAGAAAGATCCGTAGCAGTGGAGAAACATATAACTGAAATGGGCAAAGCTCACAATGAACTCCTGGATGCACATGACCACCAATCAGAGGAAATACAAAGAATCAAATTGAAACTCGTAGACCTAGAAGATAGGTTGAGACTAAATAATATAAAATTTAGAGGCATTACAGAATCAATTCCTCCTAAAGAACTGAAAAATACCTACAAATGCTTTTATTCACTATAATCCCTAATCTTTCTTCCCAGGGACATGATCTTCGACTGAGCACATTGCATCGCAAAACCAGACCACCTACCTGTAGATACTCCTAGAGATGTATTGACCAGGGTGCATTTTTTCCATATAAAAGAGCAAATGTTATACACTGCCGGAGCACTCAGACCTCTTCCTGCTCCCTACTCCAAAATATCCCTTTTTGCAGATTTATCACCCACCACAATGGAGATGCGCAGGGCATTTGCTCCAGTCACATCAATCCTGCAGGAGCACAAAGTAACTTACCGCTGGGGATACCCCACCAAATTATTGGTAACTTACCAACAAAAAATCATCCCAATATTATCCCCTAAAAATGGATACAAAAAGCTAACCAACCGGGGCCTGCTACCCATCTCGGCTGTTTCCCAGCCATCATGCAACCACCACAATTACTCTTTGAATCCAAACTCACAACTGAAACAGGCGGACAACTAATAACCAGCATCACAACGTTACTTGTCCGCAGCATGGAAATATCCTGCCTGGGCGAACTGTTTGTTTACCACTTTACCCCCCACTGAATAGTGTGCTAAGCACACTCAGTTGACTGTAGTTCTACAATACCTCTCAGGTTACATATTTCTTGACCCGGCTTTTCACTTTACTACTTGTTATTTTTGTTTGTTTGAGATGTTCTTGTTATACATTCATATATTAAGATAAGTGAATCACATACTACAGTGTACTAAGTGTTTCTCTAATGTTCAATTCTACCTGTTCATATACCTTGCTTTTTATTACTACAGTTTGATATCTTGCATTATAATTAGTGCTAGAGTCTCGCTCAACTTCAACAGACCAGCTACCAAACCTTAAAATATGTCCCTCACAATTACATCTATCAACACTAAAGGCCTCAATTCACCATTTAAAAGAAATCTTCTCTGGAAGGAAGCATGTTCTCAAAATGCAGACATAATGTGCGTTCAAGAAGCTCACCTTTCCAGCACTAAATCTCCATTCTGCACACACAAAAAATATTCCCACTATTTTTTTGCCAACGCCAACACAAAAAAACATGGGGTAATGATAGCCATAAGCGCCAAAGTATCTTTTGTCTTACACCACGTAGACAAAGATAAGGAAGACAGATTTATAATTGTATCTGCTACTTTTGACCATCACTTACTGACCCTAGTGAATGTTTATGCACACAACAACGCCCAACAAAAAATGTACAAAAAGCTTAGGAGTAAACTGAGTACATATAAAAACACCTCATTGGTCATACCTGGAGCCTTTCCTGACCAGAGCACTTTTTGCGATTCAGCACTGCGTCGCTTTAACTGACAATTGCGCGGTTGTGCGACGTGGCTCCCAAACAAAATTGATGTCCATTTTTTCCCACAAATAGAGCTTTCTTTTGGTGGTATTTGTTCACCCCTGCGGTTTTTATTTTTTGCAATATAAACAAAAAAAGAAACAATTTAAAAAAAAATGCATTATTTTTTACATTTTGCTATAATAAATATCCCCCAAAAATATATAAAAAATATGTTTTCCTCAGTTTAGGCCGATACGTATTGTTCTACATATTTTTGGTAAAAAAAAATCACAATAAGCATTTATTGATTGGTTTGGGCAAAAGTTATAGCGTTTACAAAATAGGGAATAGTTTTATGGTATTTTTATAATTATTTTTTTTACTAGTAATGGCAGTGATCAGTGATTTTTATAATGACTGCGACATTATGGCGGACACATCGGACATTTTTGACACATTTTTGGGACCATTTTCATTTATACAGCCATCAGTGCTATACAAATGCACTGATTCCTGTGTAAATGATACTGGCAGCGAAGAGGTTAACCACTAGGGGGCAGGGTAAAGGTTAAGTGTGTCCTGGGGCGTGTTTCTAACTGTGGGGGGCGTGGCTATGTGTGATATGTCACTGATCTCTGCACCCAATCACAGGGAGCAGAGATCAGTGACATTGTCACTAGGCAGAACGGGGAGATGCTTGTTTACATTAACATCTCCCCGTCCTTCCTCCCCGTGAGAAGATCGTGGGTATCCCCATGGCGATCGAGTCCTCAGGACCCGGGGCCCAACTCACGGAGATCCTGGAGGAGAACGGATCTCACTGCTCCAGGAGCACACATGCTGGCTGTAAACTGTTCTCTTAGACTGGGAAGCCACAGGCGCTGGCTATTACCACTAGCAACAGACAAAAAACAAGCTCTGGACTGCCGCACTCTTCAGAAAACCACTTTCTTTTATTGGAAAATCACATCACAGCTCAACAAACACAGCGAACAAGGAAAAATTGCTGACGTTTCGCACTAGCTGTAGTGCTTAATCATAGCAAACAATCACAGCACAAAAAATGTATCATCTCTAATTGAATAATTAAAATAATTGGTTAAACGAATAAAGTAATCAAATATTTGAAATAATTAAAACCCTCATGATAACAAAATAAAAATGAAGTGAATGAATAAACACCGTTTATAGTGATAGAGAATGTAATACTCGATGATAAATAATAATGTGTCACAAAAAGTGAAAAATTATGTAAATGTGTGGAAATACATGTGACCAGATGTGATTGTGTGAGAAATGAAAAATGTAAAGATATATAAGAATATGTAAAAAATTGAGTAAAGATATAAATAAAAAAATGGAGGTCCTGGTCGGCGTGCGTGTGATGGCATGGTGGCAAATTTAAAGGGACGTACAGGTACACCCATTTGCCCAGCCATACCATTCTGCCAATGTACATTGGTGTGCGCCAGTTGGAAACTGGTTAATGACATCCCAGATCCCATTCTGGACTCCACCAATCCCGACAGATGTAAACCATCAGCTCTCTTAATTTATTAATAAATCCCTGGAGGTGCATGCATGACATAGAGTGGGACTGTGACGTACCAGGTCGGAGTCTGAAATTACGAGGTCAGCCTCTCTTGCATCTCTGGCCCCGGTCCCACTGAGAGTGGAGACAGAAGGAACCAAGGGACAGGAGGAACATGAGTGCCTGCCGGTGAAGCCCTGGACACCTAAAGCAGACAAAGCGACTCTTGGAAGGCAGAAAGTCACAGCAGGTCGCTGGAACGAACATGAGACAGGAGCATAGGATCACAAGGATAGCTGGGTTTGGTAGCAGGCGGGGCAGTGAGGTATAAAGGCATCAGGCAGGAGCAGGGTCAAATACTGTAGGAAGGCGAGATCAGGAACCGATAATCAGAAGTATAGGAGAGTCCAGTAGCAAGGTCAGGGAAAGCCAAGGTTCAGCAACTGGTAACAGGCAGGCAGGGATGAGCTTTAGGTTCGACTCGAACATTGGCTGTTCGCCAGTTCGCCGAACAGCGAACAATTTTGGGTGTTCGTGGCAAATTCGAAAAGCCGCAGCACACCCTTTAGAATTTTATGGTAGAAAACAAAAGTGCTAATTTTAAAGGCTTATATGCATGGTATTGTCATAAAAAGTGTTTGGGGACCTGGGTCCTGCCCCAGGGGACATGTATCAATGCAAAAAAAGTTTTAAAACGCCAGTTTTTTCGGCAGCAGTGATTTTAGTAATGCTTACAGTGAAACAATAAAAGTGTAATATTCCTTTAAATTTCGTACCTGAGGAGTGTCTATAGCATGCCTGTAAAGGGGCACATGTTTACCATGTTTAGAACATTCTGACTGAAAAATTACATTTCTAAAGTAAAAAAGGTAATTTAAAACTACAATGAATTGTCGGTCCGCAATACACATAAAAGTTCATTGATAAAAACGGCATGGGGATTTCCCCACAGGGGAACCCTCGAACCATAATAAAAAAAATGCGTGGGGGTCCCCCTAAATTCCATACCAGGCCCTTCAGGTCTGGTATGGATATTAAGGGGAACCCCATGACAATATTTTAAAAAATGGCATGGAGGTCTCCCTCAAAATCCATACCAGACGCTTCAAGTCGAGATCTGGGGGTCTCCTTGTTAAAGGTGGCTTCCAGATTCCGATAAGCCCCCCGCCCGCAGACCCCCACAACCACCGGGCAAGGGTTGTGGGGATGAGGCCCTTCTCCCCATCAACATGGGGACAAGGTGCTTCCTCAAAGCACCCTCCCAATGTTGAGGGCATGTGACCTGGTACGGTTCAGGAGGGGGGCCACTCTCTCGTCCCCACTCTTTTCTTGCAGCCTGCCAGGTTGCGTGCTTGGATAAGGGTCTGGTATGGATTTTTGGGGGGACCCCACGCCATTTAAAAAAAAAAATTGTTGTGGGTTCCCTTTAAAATCCATACCAGAACTAAAGGGTCTGGTATGGATTTTGAGGGGGACCCCACAACATTTTTTTTTTACATTTTGGTGCGGGTTCCCCTTAAAATCCATACCAGACCTGAAGGGCCTGGTATTGAATTTAGGGGGACCCCCACGCATTTTTTTTACATTTTGGTTCGGGGTTACCCTGTGGGGAAATCCCCAAGCCGTTTTTATCAATGAACTTTTATGTGTATTGCAGACTGACAATTCATTATAGCCGTGAGTAGTTTTAAATTACTTTTTTTTTCCATTTAGAAATGTCATTTTGCTGTCAGACTGTTCTAAACATGGTAAACATGCACCCCTTTACAGGCATACTATAGACACCCCCCAGGTACGAAATTTAAAAGAATATTACACTTTTATTGTTTCACTTTAAGCATTATTAAAATCACTGCTCCCGAAAAAACTGCAGTTTTTTAAAACTTTTTTTTGCATTGATACATGTCCCCTGGGGCAGGACCCAGGTCCCAAAACACTTTTTATGACAATACCATGCATATACGCCTTTAAAATTAGCACTTTTGATTATTCATGTTCGTGTCCCATAGACTTTAACGGTGTCCGAACAAATTTTTTGCCTGTTCGCATGTTCCGGTGCAAACCAAACGGGGGGGGGGGGGTGTTTGGCTCATCCCTACAGGCAGGTAACAACAGGATACAGGTACAGGAACAGCTGAAGATCAGTCAGCATCAGTCAGTGCGCCCCTTAAATAGGCCATCTGGCACCAAAGGAACGCGTGGACGCACTCCTGCAGACATGAACATTGCTTTGCGCATGCACATTGGTGCATCTGCGATCTGCTGAGTTATTTGTGTGTGTGTGCATGCATCCGCGGGTGCGCCCGGAGCGCAATGACAGTTCTCTTACAGGGACTATACCTTACACTCTCATGCCAATGGTTCCTACTCCCGGATTGACCTTTTTCTGACAAACAAAAAAACCTTGCTTGCAACCTCAGAATCCCACATAGGTCTTATTACCTGGTCAGACCATTCCCCTATATCTCTCAAACTGTTCCCCCCAATCCAGCCCAACCAATAATTCCCTATGGAAACTGAACTCATCTCTCTTAACTAACCCATGATATTAAAGTCAAATTAAATCTGAGATTAAGACCTTTTTCAAGAATAACTGTGAATCTATCAATTTCAAGAATCAAATTTCAAGCTCAGTTAGACTCATTGTACAACAGATTAAAAGTCTAGAACAAATAACTAAATTCCTAAGTTAAGTAACAAATCTGGAGCATTCTTGGCCAGACAGATCAAAATGCAACAAATCAGCAAATTTCCTTTCCTTCTTAACCCTCAGTGAACTCACATGACTAATCTTTTAGACATAGCCAAAACTTTTGCATCATTCTATGCTAAACTATATAATTTACAAGACTCAGAACCTACCACCCTGCCATGTATCGAAAAAATTGACGCCTTCCTCTGATCCATAAAACTTCCCTCTTTATTCCCCACACAACAAACATCCTTATCCGAATGATTCTGGTAACAAGAAGGAATTTCCTTTTGCCTCCTGTTTTGTCTATGAAACAGAAAATGAAAGAAAATCTCCTCAATGGGACAGATAACAAAAAAAGAAATTGACAGGGGATAAATCCATCCTTACTCTGTTCAAAATGAGAAAAAAATGCTACACACACACGAGCGGAATGTCCGACAGAAAAAAATCAGACGGTAGCTTTTCATCGTATATTCTGATCATGTGTATGCCTCAAATGACTTTTTTTTTCGAAAATTCTGACGGACCTAGAAATAGAACATGTTCTAAATATTTCAACTGAACCAATTCCTATCAGGAAAACAGTTCGTCTGTATGCTGTTCCGACGGACCAAACAACGGCACATGCTCTGAAGTACGAGACGGAAGCTATTGGCTAATGGCTATTGAACTTTCTTTTTCTAGTCCCATCGTACTTGTTGTACGTCACCGCGTTCTTGATGATCAATGATTTGGTGTGATCGCATGTACGCAAGACAGTTTCAGCGGAATTTCGACAGAACTCAGTCGAAAAAACTTTCAGAGTTTATTCCGATGGGAAAACCAGTCATGTGTACAGGGCATTAGTTTTACTTTAATACACAGAAATGAATACACAGATAAATTAATCACAGAAAAACATGTATGTTTACTATCTTTATCTGCCACAAGTTTTATAATTCTGTTCAGCTACCATTTTAATACAGACTTTCCTGTGAGACAGCCATCTTTTCTCCACTACAGTTAGGCAAAAACGTTTGGTTGTAAACCCAATTCCAACTTGCTATTTGGACAATGGATGAGCATCACCATGTTGTAGAGATATTACCTCTGCTTCCTACTTCTGTGAGCAAGCTTCTAGTTTTGGAATGACAGTGCTGTGCAAGGTAGAAGAGGTTCTCACTGCTAATTCTCTCTCCCCTAGTCCTATTCATAGTTTTTAGGTACAAAAACCTAAAAAAAGCAAGATTTAGGTACTTAAACTAGCTGTATTTAAAAAGTCCTGTATTTTAAAATGAAACCTTCGAGCAAGCAGCAGTTCACTCATTCTAAAAACGAACAGGATTTGGCTATGTCAGTGTAAGAAAAAATTCACTCTTGGCATACCTATGATATACAATACTATAGTGCTAATCTGCAGTGTGCAGAGAGCAGTGTTGAGAGCTTCCAACCCTATGTAGCTTTCATCTATAATCCAAGATTTAAGCAGAAGACTCCAAATTGCTGATTTGCCACAGATGACTAACTGAAGATAGCTGCTTGAATTCAAATATTAAACATGATTTTGCTTCAGTCTGGTATACAACACTGTGATCTTTCAATACATTGAGCAGATTAACTTTAACAGTTTTGGGTGCTTACAGGATAATTTACTAAGAGGGATTTTCGAACTGTCACAGTAGACTGTCCATTTTAAGTGACCAATCATGTTCATCCTGCATTTCTATTTTATTTCTCTAAAAGTTTTATGATATGTTTAAAACCATGTTAGTAATATGCTTTTAAAACCATTTAAAGTAGACTTATGCACTACCGAAATTTCATTCTGTTATATTAGTTATGTTATGTTAATTAATTTTCGGATAATTCATTATTTCTGTAATGTTTCGATATTCGATATACTGGATCGATTCCTTTTGTATGTATATCGATTCAATTTGATATTTATGTATGTATATATATTTGAAGTTTAGTTTAATTTGGAAAGTCGTTTCTTTATTACAAACAATGACAATATCTATTCTCCTCTGCTTAGATACAATACAACACCCTTCTCACTCAGTTCTCAGGAATGCACTTTGCCAATAATCCAACCTCCAGCACAAAATGAATCAGACTGTAAAAGATTTACTCTGAGTTGACCTTTTGTTTCATTAGATCTTTAAAGAATGAACAAATTGTGCCAAATTAATTCATTATTTTAGCTATATTTTCTTTTGTATTCTTTGAAATTCATTTTTTTTTTCTTCGGACATTGGGATGCATCCGAATGTCCAAAAAGATGCAAAATTCAGCCAAATTTTGATTATTTATGAAACAAATTACACATGTCTAACTTAAACTAGGTGCCACAGGAGAAATATGGAGGCTGCTATTAATGTCTTTTTTTTCCCTTTAGAACATTCTAGAATGTTGTGATGCTGATTTGGTCTATGTTTAGATCACTGATCAGGAGTCTTTACATAAATAATGTATGCTGACTTGCACTTGGTGCATGCTTGTTCTTTCTCTGTGTTTTAAAGGTATTGAAAAAAAGGGCACAACCCAAAGGCAGTCAACTGGCATTTTCAGGAGGTGAGCAGTGGCAGACTATATTGTATATTTCTCTCACCACAGGTGTTCTGTCCATGCTGGGCAAAACAACAGGTTCTTTTTAACCTAATCCTCCCCACCAGTCTGTACTTACTTTCCTTTCAAAATCTTCTGTAAGCTACAAGTCACCAGAGTTATAGCTCACACAGGGCAATACAAGTGATTGTAAACCCTTAGATATATTTTGACTCATGTGACTAGCTTCAGGACGAGAAGAAACCAATTCTCCGTCATACATTGTACCTTTTTATCTGCAGCCTTATCTTCTCTATGTCCTCCTAAAACATGCTATTTCTCAGCAGTAGCAAGCAGGGAGCGGGAACCTGATGTCACATACAGATATATAGAACACAGAGCTCAGTGAAACCTGAAATCTGAGTAGAGAGAATAGACGCATACAGTTATCAGAATAAAATCTGAGGAAATCATAAAAGGTATTTCTGACACCTTTTAGAATTCCGTTGGAGCACAGCACTAAGAATGTTGTTTTTTGTGCCTGATTCATGTACCTGTCAGAGACATCCCATGCCTGATGAAGGGGTCTTGTATGGCCAAAAAATATTTCAATCCTCTGCTGTAATGTGATTGCTTTGTGAAAAAACATTTGGACATTATTAGAAGATCCTTGGTGTGCTGGTAAGTACACACAGTAATCTGTGATATTATACGTTTCCAACTGGCTGTTACTGCAGAACCCATTTATTTTTCAGCCCAATACAGGAATGTGTGCAATTGCAATATTGATTGTTTTGAAGTAAATGCATCTGACAACATTGGTCACTGAGGACATTCTGATCAGAATCTTCCCTCCCTTCCCAGCCACAGTGCCCATTAAACTGACATGCACTTGGTGTTGAGTCTTCTACTGGGTGTGAGAGGAGCCTGAAGGGAAATTGAGGGAATCATTTCCTATCAGGTGTTAGGACCTGGGCTTGAACCTGGGACCTCTGGTGTGTCTGGTGGTGACTCTGCTTGCTGAGCCATCTTGACAGTTACTTGGATAGCTCCTTAGACAATTCCTTGAATGATATTGTCTTGAATCTTGTTTGCCTTGAACCTTGAACCCTTTGCTCCTCCCATGAACTTGCTGATTTAAGCCATGTCTCTGCACTTCCTGGTTGCCAGAATATTGTGCCTTCACCAGCCAATATCTTGCTCCTGTCTCTCCTGCTGCTGACCGTATCTTCGCTACCATTTGTTACCGACATTTGGCTCATTCCGACCGGAAGTGGGTGCCGCGGACTGGAAGTAGCGGTTTTGCGTCTTACGCGTTACGTCATGGTGCACACCTCGTGACTTCATCAGGGAACCGAATTTTATGCTACACACATCCTTTTATATGCTGTATACAGGAACTGGTCTATACAGGAAATGGTCAAAACGCCATTTTGTTTTGGATCAAAGAGCACAATCTGTAAACTAGGATTGTTAGTGGCAATGAGCTATATAATTCATGAGAAATATCTCACATTAGCAAACTTTATTGGGGAAATGTAATTAAAATTAAAAATTAAAAACATAATGATTAACATTACTCTATCATTCCACTATTATGCACACCATTAAGACTTGAAAACTCAAGCTCAAAGGATTATATAGTGGCATCTTGTGGTGAAATAAGGGTACTGCATCTAACTTCTACATCAATTTAAATCATCACATTGAAAAAATGTGGGAAGACTCTCACAAGAATCACAACATACCCCACAGAGACATCAACAGGAAGAAAAAGGACGAAGAACCCCAGAACGAAGAGGGGATGTAGAGTGGGAAAGAGACTCAAAAAGAAAAAGTGAGTAGTTGGGGAGGGAGTTTTTAATCTAAGTGGACAAACATTAAGTAGTGAAGAGTTAGCAGTGTTGGACAAGGGGTTAAAATATGCCCCAACGAAAAACTTAAATAAGTTTGACACTTACATTGGAATAAGGAAATACATAAGAAAAAATAATATTAAGATAGCAATTTTAAGTAATCCACAAAGTAAGGAAACTATCTCACGACCCCCCCCCCCCCAGAATAGGATAGAACAACATAGCACACTATGCAATAGATCACTTTTTAACCCCCAAATTCATGATGGACAGCACATAGCAGTGTTCAAGAACCTGGTCTTACAAGATCTAGATGATTTAAAAGTCATTCATATTAAAAAGGGCGTACGATCATTGGTGGCTAGAAAATACCTAGTAATTTAACCAGTGGATAAAGGTGGAGAATTAGTACTACAAAACAAAAATATTAGGAATAAATCAAATGTCAACTTGAAGTTTCCTCCACCTACAAAAAATTAGTGGGTAACCCCACGATGCAGTGTAAAAAATCTTTGGAACATATTGTACATTTAGGTGTAAAAAATTTACATTTTAAACACCAAGGAAGCTAGATACTTAGTTCCAGATTCATGTAGAATTCCAATAATTTATACAGTCCCCAAAATACACAAAGACAGTATAAATCCACCAGGGAGACCCATCGTCAATGGGATAAACGCACTGACATCAAGGATGGGTCAATATATTGACAACTTTATTCAACCTGCTGTACAACAAACAACACCTTACCTTAAAGACACTAAACATGTCTTACAATTATTGGAATCACCGTCCATTTTAGAAGGAAGAACCCTATTGGCAACAGCGGATGTGTCATCTCTGTATACAGTGATACAACATCACCAAGCATGTGAAGCCACTAAGTGGGTATTGAGAAAATACAGTAATCTAAAATGTATGCAGAGGAAGTTTTTGATTAAATGTATTGAATTCCGCCTGAAGAATAATTATTTCTGGCATGATCAAACATACTACAAACAGGCTATTGGTATAGCCATGGGGGCAAAATGTATATCGAGTGTGGCCAACGCTTTCATGGCACAATGGGAAGAAGATGCTGTTTATAAAAATCTACCTAGTGAACTAGGATTGTACAAAAAGTTCATTGATAATATTTTAATAGTATGGAATGGAAGTACAGAGACGTTGGAGGAATTCCTATGTGGACTCAATCAAAATGATAGAAATATTACACTTACCTGGAAGATCGAGGCAAAAAAAATACAGTGTTTGTATCTGGAAATAAGTATCGAGGGAGATAAATTAAATACGAAAACGTATTTCAAAGATGTTGCTATGAACAGTTACTTACGGATCACGAGTTGCCACCATAAATCCTGGCTGTTCAATATTCCGAAAGGCCAGCTGGTAAGAGTCAGAAGGAATTGTACAAAAGACTCTGACTTTAAAATACAAGCTGATCTAATTAGTCAGAGGTTCATTAAAAAGGCTATTACCAACAGTTTATGGAAAGACAAATTGATCAGGTACAAACCATGGACAGAAAATCAGTGATTTATGGAGAGAAGAAAGTACAACAGTTTCCAGAAGCACCGGCTCTAATATTAGATTAGAATGTACAATATAAGGATGTGGAGAAAATCTTTAAGAAACACTGGCACATCCTGAAAGGTGACAAACATTTACAAAGTCTCCTACCGGATAAACCAGTCATCATTTATAAACGAGCCACTACACTAAGAGACCTAATTTTGAAGAATGTGGTGGACCCATCCACAAGTAACCAATTTACATTCTTCAATGGGAAAGGGTTCTACCCTTGTAAATACTGTTCTGCTTGTCAACAGTCAAAAAATTCCAAGGAAAAGGGAAAGAATTCCAAGCAACCAACATGGGAAATTCCTACCCAATTAGGGATTTTATAAGTTGCCACACAGAGGGGGTGGTATATGTCCTACAGTATGCATGCAAATTACAATATGTAGGAAGAACCAAACGTGAACTAAGAGTGAGGGTGAAAGAAGATGTACAGAACATAATTAAGGGATTTCCCAAACATAATGTTTCAAGGCATTTTGCCGCAGCCCATAATAATGATCCATCAGAGTTAATGTTTTTGGGGATAGAAAGATACAAGAAAGCATGGAGGGGGGGATCATAAAGTGAGAACAATAAGCCAAAAAGTTGTAAAAATATATAATGAGGGACACCGGCGCTACCTGTAATAGATGTATTTGTAGACAGTTAAATCCTAGATAGCTAGAATAGTCTAGGTTATTGTTAACTCCTAGTTAATAGTATTCCATAGATGAGAGAGAGGAGAAAAATGCCACATATCAGTGACAAAGAAAAGACAAACAGAAGTGGTCACACCATATATATATATATGGGCCAATATGGGGGTGCTCTATATAAAAATTCTATGTTCTCAGGCCTATATGGATTATCTACTACTCTCTACTAAATGTGTATGCCAGCATTCATCTCTGGGTATACTAGTGAAGTTAAAGAGGTCAGGCTAAACGTAATATCACATATAAGGCCATGATCAAAATCTACTACCCATTAAGAACCGAATGTTGAACCAAGCTCAAAGAACACCAATATGAGGAAGTAATCAAAATAAGAAATAGAAAATATATAAAAATATATAGTTAGATAGTGGCACTTATCAGCATATAGCCGTATGAATTGTGAAGGGCCCTATCTTGATTAATGGCAATGGGCCAACTTCACAAAGGATCTATAACACAATATCATATACTACCTAGGCAATTATGCAATATGTGTTATGTGTACACCTACAAGTGTAGTCCACTAAGGAGGACCTAATGTGCAAAATACAAGAAAAAAATAATAATGTGCAAATAAAAGCATGTGCAAAATAATGCAATAGTGTAAAAACTAGGATAAGTGTACCACATGTGAAACCAAAATATGAAAACCAAAACAAAAACGGAAAATGATATAATATGTGGTAAGCCAATCGTACCTAAAAATTAAAAATGCAAAAAAAAACAACAAATGCAAAAAAAAAGGATAAAATATACGAAAAAATGTGAAATACAATTTTGTGATCTGTGTTTTTTGCTTCGATGGTACCTGCAAGACTTGCAAGTTGTTTTTAACATATATTGTTTTATATATATTTTTTGACCGGATCCCGGTCTATAATAAATAGAGTTAATTATTGAATACTAGTTTTTTGGTGACCTTGAGTTACTACACTATGGGATATATTTTTTCCATTTCCCTGAGGATACACTGGCCTGCAATCACCGGCTCTACTGCTGCATCTTGTACATTAGTGGAAGAAGATAAAGTGGATATCTGGGCTGACGAGCTTCTGCAGCTTGAGATAGATACGCACACCTGCCCCTTGTGGGCTTAGGGATCCGGTGAGTGGGGACCTGAGGGGGTGAGCACAGAAGTCACCGAATTATCTGTATGAGCACCAGTCACTTTAAAGATCTACTTGCTTGAAGATTTATTGTATATACAACTATTCCTGCCAAGTGGGCTTATTCCTCAAGGACTCTATATGACAGTTACAGACTTAATGCACATATAGTGCTTATTTACGTGTATTTTTAGGTTACTGCATTTTTGTACCTTCTGTCATCCTTTGCACTTTTTTAGGATTTTTTCAAATTTTTTCATATATTTTATCCTTTTTTTTGCATTTGTTGTTTTTTTTTTGCATTATTTATTTTTTGGTACGATTGGCTTAGCACATATTATATCATTTTCCATTTTTGTTTTGGTTTTCATATTTTGGTCACACATGTGGTACACTTATCCTAGTTTTTGCACTATTGCATTATTTTGCACATTCTTATATTTGCACATTATTTTTTTTCTTGTATTTTGCACATTCAGTCCTCCTCAGTGGACTACACTTGTAGGTGTACACATAACACATATTGCATAATTGCCTAGGTAGTATATGATATTGTGTTATAGATCCTTTGTGAAGTTGGCCCATTGCCCTTAATCAAGATAGGGCCCTTCACAATTCATACGGCTATATGCTGATAAGTGCCACTATCTAACTATATATTTTTATATGTTTTCTATTTCTTATTTTGATTACTTCCTCATATTGGTGTTCTTTGAGCTTGGTTTAATATTCGGTGCTTAATGGGTAGTAGATTTTGATCATGGCCTTATATGTGATATTACGTTTAGCCTGACCTCTTTAACTTCACTAGTATACCCAGAGATGAATGCTGGCATACACATTTAGTAGAGAGTAGTAGATAATCCATCTAGGCCTGAGAACATAGAATTTTTATATAAAGAGCACCCCCATATTGGCCCATATATATATATATATATATATATATGGTGTGACCACTTCTGTTTGTCTGTTCTTTGTCACTGATATGTGGCATTTTTCTCCTCTCTCTCATCTATGGAATACTATTAACTAGGAGTTAACAATAACCTAGACTATTCTAGCTATCTAGGATTTAACTGTCTACAAATACATCTATTACAGGTAGCGCCGGGGTCCCTCATTATATATTTTTACAACAGTTGCATCTCACGGCCCCCTTCAGGAGGTGTGAAGTATAGGGACGGCAGCAACCTTCGTTCAGTCTAGTATACTTATTACCACAGCGCGGTTCTGTCTCTCTTTAATTTCTTCAATAAGCCAAAAAGAATCCCAGTGGATATATAAAATGAAAACATTCCTCAAGGGTTAAATATTGATTTTGATTTAAATTGTTTTATTAGTGGTTTTTAATTATTTATGTAAACTTCCTACTTTATTCCCGATGTGCGCTATTTATCCACTTTAGATTTTTTTTATCAATATATTTTTATGGCGTGATATTCTATACCCTAAAATCTACGTTTATTGACACTAAGGTGCAATATATATATGTTTTATATATATATATATATATATATATATATATATATATATATATATATATGTTTATATACACATATTTTTTATATTTTTTATTTCTTCTATATATTTTTTTAATGTGACGATTTAAATTGATGTAGAAGTTAGATGCAGTACCCTTATTTCACCACAAGATGCCACTATATAATCCTTTGAGCTTGAGTTTTCAAGTCTTATGGTGTGCATAACAGTGGAACGATAGAGTAATGTTAATCATTACGTTTTACATTTTTAATTTTAATTATATTTCCCCAATAAAATTTGCTAATGGGAGATATTTCTCATGAATTATATAGCTCATTGCCAGTAGCAATCCTATTTTAGAGATTGCGCTCTTTGGTCCACAACAAAATGGCGTTTTGATCATTTTCTGTATAGACCAGTTCCTGTATACAGCATATAAAAGGATGTGTGTAACATCAAATCCGGTTCCCTGATGAAGTCACGAGGTGTGCGCCGTGATGTAACGCGTAGGACGCAAACCGGAAGTAACCGTCACATACCGGAAGTCGTTACGACCAACCGGAGTGGATGCCGTGGACCGGAAGTAACGTTAGAAGTGGCGAGGAATGCCATTACACTCTAAGTCTGGCCTACTTTTAGCTACTGACATGTAAGCAGCCATTTTTATTTAATAAAGTGTATATTATTTGGGGAGCCCCATTTATTTTACATGTGAATACCATTATGGAGGTTGAGTGACCATTCATTTCCCAACTTAACCTGTATTGCTGGATTGACCTACAATCACAGACATGGGGATAAGATTTCTATAAGAGCACTTTTTTTTACAAGCCCATGAGGTAAAGGCACTGAGAGCACTTTATAGGATTCACAAAGCACTTTAATCACAGGAATTGGGAGTGAATGGACACAACTTTTTGGACTTTGGACATTTTTTGCACTTTACTTGTATTTTGCACAGCTGGTAGCACTTTATTATTTCCAGTGAGTGCACTTTATGCACTTTAAGAACACTTTATATCACTAGACTATGTTGAATGCATATTGAATGCATCACAGTGTCATCACTAGGAGTGCACTTTATACAAACAGATATTGTATTTGATTATTTTATGCAGTGTTGTTAATGCACTTTATTGTTCTAGCACTTTATTAGCCTCTATTATTATTATTTTCAGTAAATTATTTAATTAATTTGGTGGCCATTGGTCCACGCAGGTTATGAGCTAAGACATATATATTTGGATGCATTCAGCTTTTCTAGTATAGGCCACTACCCACCTATGCCCCAAATTCCAATTGTCCCTTTGTTTTATGGCTCATTTCGTGTGTTAGCAATGGTGATCGTTCATCCTCCACTCCAAGATAATTCCTACGGCCGTTTCATCGACCGTGCGCTCTGGCTTTATATACAGTGCGCATGCGTGAAACTCTGCTCTCAGTGCGTCATGATGCTGGGGTGTGACCATCTCTCTTCTCTATGCAACACACACGGTAAAATGTTCAGGAGGGACAACATGGTGGATTCAGCAGATTCCAGGCTGCCCCGTGGTTGTGGAGCTCATAGGAGGCACAAAGCAACCCCAATGAGCAAGGGTGAGATGGTGGAGGTGGTTGCATCCTAGATAATCACAATTACAACTGCAAGTTGCACAATTAGGAAAGGCCCAACAGCCAAAAGGACCTCATTTTGGAGAAGTTCATTGCCATTTTGCATTGTGAATTTGCAAACGATGGTCTGATCTCAAACACTGTTTACAAGACTAGATGAAGTACATACATCAGATTATGAAAAAAAAGTAAGCATTATTTGTATCTAACCAATATGCATATGGAAAATTAGCTGTCTGTATATGTTCTTTATACAAGTAGCTCAAGGTAATTCTTTCCAATGTTTTCTAAAATCTTTGTATGACTTGGTATTTTAAAGATGAAGGTAAATATAAAGCAGATATGAACATTCTTATTTGCTCTTGTTTTTGGACATTTCTTTATTTTTGGATCACATTTATTTCTCTTCTTTCAATATAAGTGCCAACTTCAAACATTCTCATTTAGCCACCGTCAAGGGTGTTTCTTGGTGGGCCAAAGGCCATGGGCTTAGGGCAGAACTTAAGGGATCAAGAAAACGTATTGGTTGCTGCCTGGCTCATCAGTACCCATTATTGCAGCCTTGCCAGTGTAGACATGTGTAGAAGAGCGGCCCCAGGTATCACAGTCATGCCTGCTAGGATGATCCTGCTCATCAGTCCTGCCTACGTAAGCCACCCAGTCCAGAGTAGCTCTGCCTTTGCCTTGGTCACATCACAAGAAACTGTCTCCTGCGTTACTGCTTAAAGATTGGCTTTGCTGACATCCCTTCTGGCTCCAGAATCTGCTTCCTGTTCCACTACTTTGATCCCTGACTTCTGGCTTGGCTGACTATCCGTTCTGGTTACTGAACTTTGGCTATGTTTTGAATATGTTTGTACTTTTTACTTTTATTATTAAACAAGTGTGATTTAAAGAGGAAGTAAACTCCCCTATTGTTTTCAGCTAAGGAAGCTGCCATCTTTGCCTCTGTTTAATCTTCAACTGCTATGGTGCTGCACATGTGATTCGTAATGACACCAGCCATTGGGTGGTTTGATAGTTTGGCTGAGAGCACAGCCAATGTGCAGTTAGCATTCCCAGCATGCCTTTTTTTTAACTGTTTAAATCCATGGGTTTACTTCCACTTTAACTGTACTTCTGTCTCGGTCTGATTTCATGGTTTCTAACAGTAGGCGAAGGCCATGAATTCAGAAGATAAAGTCAATCCACTTGTTGGTAATATTTTTTCCAGATTAGATGAGCAAGATCACAGCATGGATCACCCAGGATGTTTGTTTGGAGCCATGGGATCTAACTCCTGGACCCAGGAAAGACCTTGCACACTGTGGATGTTAAATCCCCTAACAAGAGAATCTCCACTATGATAAAGTTTGAAACACAAAATCATAAATTATAATATAATAAATAACTATAAAAATAATAATAATAATAATAATACTTTTTATTCAATTTTTCAATCAATTTTTAGCAAATAATATAATCAAAAACACTGACTTTTTTTTGCGCAAACAAGGGTGCAAAATTAGTAGTCATATTAATTCAGTAAACATTCTGGGTATGGAAAATTTTAAAACATTGTACAGTACAAAGTTTGACGTCACAGTCAGGACAGTAGAACCTGATTTCTTTTCTGATTTTCCTTCCAGTGTCGTCACGCTTAGAGCAGCAAACCACACACATCCTTGTGGGTGCTGCCTTCTTTTCCATTGGTGGAATGTGGTCCCTAAAGTGACAACCAGTCAGGCGTTCTGGGTTCACGATGCCAGCAGCATGACATCCAGATCTATTTACAGACATTGGTGTTTGGTGCTTGAGAAATACAGGCTTCTCACTCTTTTTTTAGAAGAAGAAGAATGAAAGCATTCCACAGGCACTATTTAAGAAGATGCCTGAAGATTTTTTTGTAATATTTTTTTTTTGTTGCTTTGTCATGGCTGGATAAAAAGTCATGCTCTGTCAACACCTCCTATCGTGTGGTTGTAGTCCATCACAACTTGTGGTTTCATTACGTCTTTTCCATATTTTGTGTGTACCATGACAGTAGAGGTGTTGTGAATAGTACTTATTAGGCACACATCTTTATTGTCACGCCATCTCAGTGCCATCATTTTGCTTTTCTGCCAGGCAACTATTTCTCCTGCCTTGAGCTTTTTATTGCCAAAGGTTGGTGGCATGTCACAACTCTAACGGTCACATATGCATCTGTCTTATGCTGTAGAAGGAACTCATAGGGCTTTATTTACTAAAGGCAAATCCACTTTGCACTACAAGTGCACTGCAAGGGCACTTGGAAGTCCAGTAGCTGTAAATCTGAGGGGAAGATCTGAAATTAAGGAAAGCTCTGCTGTTTTTATCATCCAGTCATGTACAAGCAAAAATGCTGTTTTTTATTTTCCTTGCACGTTCCCCTCAGATCTACAGTGACTGCACTTCCAAGTGCACTTGGAGTGCAAAGTGGATTTACCTTTAGTAAATAAATCCCACTGTGTGTTTTGTGGGTTTCAAAAATAACATGTTTGGAACTATACACATTTTCGGCAGGGGATCATAAGGGACATTTTTTTATTTTAATGTTTTGATTAAGGAAATTGCATCTTACAGATAATAAGACATGGAATCAAGCGACATTACAGTCTTGAAATACAGTATTAACATTGGTATATAGGGAGACTGCTAAAGGGAGTAGAAAAAAAAAAAGAAGAGATTATCAGAATCTAGGTGTTACATACAAAAATCAACAAGAACTTGGAGCTGTGAAATGCTTTATTACTTATAATGGGACATGTGGTCCCGCTAGAGGACCCATAGTAAAGTTGTGAGACTGGGTATATCGCCGCGTCCTCACGTACCCCTATCAGGAAATAACTGTACGTGAGTGGGGCATCATCCATCTAATTCAAGTCGTGAACAAGACGGTCCCTCGGTTATGTACAGTTCAGGGCATGTCAAGGGCAAGTCCCATTATTATTATTATTATTATTATTATTATTATTATTGTGGGTTTTCTGTATAATGGTCCTCATCGGAGATCTGTCTCAGTGACTAGTATATGTGTATGGGGATAAAGGGAATGGTGGATAGAGGGGGTGAGAAATGGAGGAGGGGGGAGATGTCAATGGATGGATGTCTAGTTAATTTGTTAGGTAGCAATCACTGCCCCCCAGGTCAAGCTATGAGGAATCTGTTAAGATGTTGCTATATTCTGTCTTTTCTTTGAAGTGAAGCCAACATGCCCATGTTTTATGAAATTTAGCTGGAGTGTACCGAGCTTGATGGATTAGATCTTCCATCTCGGCTATTTTCCCTATTCTACGGAGCCACTCAGATGTACTGGGGTGGGAGGTAGTCCTCCAATGAGTGGGAATACATCGTTTCACTGTGTTTATGAGGTGTAGGGTGAGAGATTTTTTTATAAGCCTATTGGGGAATGGAAGTATGGTGTAGAAGATATTGAGCTGGTGTGAAAATTGGGGTGTATGTTGTGATTTGTGAGGTAAGACGGTGAACCTCATTCCAATAGCATTGAATTAAGGGACATTCCCACCAAATGTGTAGTAAAGAGCCGAGAGTGTTGTTAAATCTCCAGCACAGTGGAGGAATGCTGGGGTGGAATTTGTGCTTTGTTCTGTCTGGGGTCCTATACCACGTGGAGTATATTTTGTATCCATTTTCTTGTGCGGAAACTTTTAGAGAACCTTTATGTATATGGGTATAAATATTATCCCTGTCCTCTTGTGTAAGGTCTGTGGTCAGTTCTCTCTCCCATTTTTGGCATGACACATCGCCTGTGGTAGGAATCTCGGCAAACATTAAGGCATACATTACATGTCTTTGGGGGTAATTTCTAGCACATATGGCTTCAAAAGATGTTTGGTCCCTGCACCAATGAGATTGTGGAGTAGAGCCATATAAGAAGTGTCGTATCTGGAGAAACTTAAAAAAGGGAATGTCCACTTCAGGGATTCGGGCTGGGATGGCTTGGAAAGACAATAACTTCCCTTTGTCAAAGAAGGATTCCACTCTCACAGAACATTTTACGACCATATCAATGTTGTTAAGGAGCGTGATACCTGGGGGAAAGTCCAGATTCCGGTCTAGTGGGGTCAATGGACCGGGTGAAGAGGCAATATTCAATGTTGTACAAACCGTGCGAAAAATCTGTTCCGTAGGACCCGTCAGGGGATGTGACCTACTTTCCCTCGGGGTCTTGTGGGGGATTATCCACGGAAGATGGTGAATAGGCGGGGAAGAGAATGCCTCCTCCATTCCTATCCAGGCTTTAGTCTTGTTGTGTAAGTGTCAGTCTACAATTCTGGCTAGATGGCATGACCAGTAATATTTTTGTATGTCAGGGAGTCACTAATTTCTCCCATCTTACACGTGGAGGTCAGCCAAATAAATTTTATAGGTTAAGAATGATGGCGGTAGTTTGACCAGATCGTCTGTAACAGATAAAGAAGTCTAGGGGGATGTTCATTTTTATAATTGCCGCCATCCCGAACCATGAAAATTTACCTCTGTTTCAATCTTGGAGGTCTTAGAGGTCTTTTTTTGCATCGTTTTCAGAATGAAATATGTTTCTGGAGTAAAAGCAATTTAATTTAGCTGGTAGCTGGATCCCTAAATATGTAAAAGCGTGTGCATCCCAATGGAAAGGGAAGTTAGCGTGGCATAAGGTCACTGTGGGATCAGGTAAAGAGACATTGAGGGCTCTGGATTTGGCAAAATTGATTTGAAGGTTGAAAATCAATTTGAAGGGGTAGACATCTTTTAATAGGTTGGGAATTGTGGTAATGGGTTCTGTAAAGAATAAAAGGATGTCATCCGCATATGCTACCAATTTGTATTGTTTGTTGTTCAACCCCTTTGATGTTCGGGTTAGTCCTGAGTCTGTGGAGTATAGGTTCCATCATGAGTATAAATATGATAGGGGATAGAGGGCAACCCTGTCTGGTTTCGTTCAACACAGAGAAGGTATCCAACAGGTGACCATTGATCCTGATTCTCTCAGTTGGGAATGAGTAAAGGGCTAGGATGTATTGGAACATGCATTCTTGAAATTCTATTTTCTGTAAGACTTCTGTCATATAGTCCCAAGCCACTCTGTCAAACGCATTCTCTGCGTCGAAGGAGAGGAAAAATCCTGGGGTGTTGGAGGAGAACAGCCAATGGTGGATGTTTATTGCCTTCAGGATGTTATCCCTGGCCTTGCGACTGGGGATTAATCCCACTTGATCCAAAGAGACCAGTGAGGGGAGTAGAGGGAGTATATGATTTGCTATTATTTTCGCATAAAGCTTCACGAAATAGGTCTATAATTAGAGACAAGATTGGCATCCTTGCCCGGTTTCAGTAGCACAACAATGTGAGCCTCGAGGAGGTCAGTACATTTATTAGGGTGGTCAGGTAGTGAGATAAAAGTTTTCAGGAACTGTGGTGTAAGTGTCTCTGTGAAGTTCTTGTAGTAGCTAATGGATAGGACGTCCGGACTGGGGCTCTTGCCTGGTTTCATTTGTTTAAGGGCTTCAGTGGTCTCTTCCCAAGTGAGTGGTTTATCTAAGTCAGCAGCCTCGGTGGCAGTGATGGGATGTGGGCCAAATTGTGTCAGACAGTCGCCTATCATCTTCTTTCTGTCCCGGGTTGGATCAGTCAATGATTGGGTATGTAGGTTGTAGAGTTTGGAGTAAAATAGTTTAAATTAGTATGCTATACAGTTTCTCTATCTTGTTCTAAGGGGTCCGAGATAGAGTGGATGGTTGAGTTTTCCTTTTTGTTTTGGAGGGCTCTAGCAAGCATTTTGTCTGATTTGTTCCCTAATTCCTCAAGGTGGTCTTCCCTGGCTTTCAACAACTCTTGGAGAGTTTGGTCTGCCAAGTGCCAACGATTGCTTGTGCTTCCTTTGCAGAGAGTGAATTTTTTCCAAAAGTTTAGAAATACTTTCTTGTCTGGCTTTCCACCGTTGCATGGCAATTGATATTAGTTCACCCCTAATGTGCCGCCCAGAGGGTCAGTGAGTTGGTGTCTGAGAATGCATTCTATTGGGAATAATGCAACAAGAAATCGTTTATTCTTTTTTTAGTGTACAGGGTCTGTAGGGAGAGAGTTGTCCAATCGCCAGCTCGCATGTCCCGGGGGATTTGTCGGGAAAGCAATGGTGATGGAAATGGGCTGATGATCTGACAGGCTCATTTGGGTCTATGGTTGCAGTTAGGAGGAAGTCTAAGTCTTGAGTCTAAGTCTTGAGTCAGAAAGAAATCGTCTATCCTTGTATATTTGTGATGGGGGGAGTAGAAGGTTAAATCCTTCATATTTGTCATACAGGACTAGGTTGGAGAGTTTGTATTTTGATTGCACAAAGTGCTCTATAAGTGACAGTGGAAGATGCTGACGAGAAATCCAGAGAGAGGGTGAGGGCTAAATTGAAATCACCCCCAATAACCAGCAAACCATTGGAAAATGTGGTGAGGCATTGTAGGGTGTTGCAAAAGAAGGGAACATGCTGCCCGTTGGGGGCATAGAGGTTGGCCAGTGTGATAGGTATGTTATGTCCTGTACACATGGTTGTAAATTCTGATAGAAAAGGTCCGATCGGATTATATTGTCAGAAAATCTGATAGTGTGTGGGCTCTATCAGACTTTTTCTGTCGGAAATTCCGATGGAAAAAATTTGAGCACAGGATCTAACATTTTCCAACAAAAAAATCCAATCTGACTTTTTCCAATCATTTGTAGAGAATTCCGACGGACAAAGTGCCACAGATGCTCAGATCAAATTACAAAACTAAAGCTATTGGCTACTAGCCTCTACATAGTCCCGTCATATGCAATGAACGTCACCACGTTCCGAACGATCGTATTTTCCGACAACTTTGTCCGACCTTGTGTATGCAACACCAGTTTCGGACAAAATCCGTCTGGAAAAGTCAGACGGATTTTGTGGTTGGAATGTTCGACTCTGCGTACAAGGCATTATGCAACTTGCCCTTCAGAAAAATGTATTGGGCGTTAGGATCTATTATGGTGTCGTGAACCTGAATCTGAGATTTTGGAAATTAGGATGGATACTCCCTTAGATTTGGAATCATCATTGGTGGTGTGGTATATTGTTGGATAAGAGGAGTTATAAAGTTTTGGGATACTGTCAGATCTGAAATGCATTTCTTTAAGAAAGACCACATCAGCCTTGGCCTTATGTAGGAGTAGAAGCAGCTGTGATCTTTTTTTCTGGGGTATTGAGTCCCCTTATATTTGAGGAGTATAGCTTGACCTGGGGGCGACCTGCTCCGGGAAGCTGCAAGATGTGGTGCGAAGTTCGCACACTGTGAGCACAAGAGGTGCAAATGTTGTATTGAAAGGACAAAAGGGGGGTTAAGTAGAGTGGGGGTAGTGAAGGGGGAAAGGAGTAGGAGGACCGTACTCCTAATGCGTATACCGAGAAGGCAAGAGATCTATCCCTTCACCTATAAGAAATCATTCGGTGAGGTACAGAGTGAGGATAGAGAGTGTCCATCTAAGAGAGGCACACTCTAGTCCAAACTGCTGTGTGGGGGTTGAGAACGACTGTGCAAGAAAGAGGTGTATGAATAATGTGTCAGTCCGCCTCTGTCAATGCCAATGACAGGCGAGCATACATGCCTGGAAAGTGTACTTTTTGTGTGTTTTTGGTGCCATCTACATGCCTGATATGAATGATGCAGGTCTTTACTGGGTGGCCGGGTAGACAGTTATTTTCTTGGTAGAAACAACCACACGCATGGGGTGTGCATCTTTTGTGGTACCTTTTTGTCTAAATAAGTCAATTCAACCACAGAATACAGACCGAAATGGGGTACATATGGGGTGTTTGGGGGGGTGTTGAGTGGGTGTTGTACTGGATTTGGCGTACGAGCAAAGGCAAAGTGATCAATCGCTGGTAGAGACTCCTGGATAGAGAAAGAGATAGGGAGCGCAATTGTGGGGTGATTGATAGGAGAGAGGTTCCAGCAAGCCCACAGCGGTACTCCTACCATTCCAGCACCTCCACCAGAAAAAGCATGCATTTGAACTGCCATCAGGAAAGTTTGTAGATCTGCCATATTGTCAGAATATGAGCACCGTAAGGGGTTTATTGACATAAAACATGTTAACCTGTATGCAGCAACAGTAAACCTGTGTCATAACCATCAATATACTGTCATTCGAGCGACTAAGTCTCTCAACTAGTGAGGTTATATGGTATCACAAGACGCTGTCTTTGTTAAACGTTAGTAAGTGAGCAAAGTCTCCTAATAGATGTGACATCTGAGCCCACTAATGACAGTGTGAGAGTCTTACCTATCCCAGAGCAATGACCCATCTTAGACGATGTGGTGTTGAAGAAGGGGAGCTGTCCACCTGGTGAAAACAAATTCAAAAGTAACCTGAAAATTAAACCTGGTTCAACCGGGAGAAAAGAAGGATATTGAAAATAACTTCTTTATAGCTAGAATGATCCCCTGTTCAACTCGCCGGGGATTGACCACGAGTCGGTCCAAAATCATGCCTGGCCCTAGGAGAGCATGGGGAATTGGATGGGCTGGTGCCGTTTTGGGATCCTCTGGTGGATGCGTGAGATCTAGTGCCCGAGGCAGATCTGTGTCTGTGATATCTGGTGTCCTGGGCTTCGATTGGTTCTTCACGGTGCTCTTCTTTTCTGGGTGTAGGTTGGCAGAATTCAGCGTACCAATTTGGGACTTCCATCACAGGGATGCCCATGGTGTCTCAAAAGAATTGTAGATCCTCAGGAACTCTCAACAATGCTTTGTGGCCTGGACAGGTGGCGGAAAGGCCGAAGGGGAATTTCCACCTGTAGTGTATGCCTTTTGCACGTAAAGTGTCCAGAAGCAGCTTCAGATCTCTCCTGTGCTGCAGTGTAATACCTGAGAGATCTTGGTAGATGTGTACATCTGAGCCTCCACATGAGAGTTGGATCCTGTTTCTTGCATTGCGGAGTATGTCTTCCTTCAACTTGTAGTCCATCAGACAGCACACCACATCTCTGGGGGGGGTCAGTCTCTCTCCCTTTGGGTCTGAGTGAGCGATGAATGCTATCCATTTCTATATTAGTGTGCACTGGTCTGTCATATAAATCATTAAACAGACCGTTATGGTAGTGGATAGCTGTTCAGGTTCTACCGATTCTGGCAACCCCCTGACATACAAGTTATGGCATCTGCCCCTATTATCTAAATCCCCTACATGGCACTGGAGGCACTGGTGGTCTCTTAATTATAAGGTGTGAGAATCTATCTTATGTGCCACTTTTTGGAGGACCGTGTGATGCTGGGCTGTAGTTTTCTCCACTTCCTTCACTCTGTCAGTGATGGCGCAGATGTCCAGGCACAGGTCAGCGGTGGCTTTAAGTGTCCTTAATTTTCCACTGCCACCACTCTGAGGTCAAACAGGCAAGGATGTTGTTGGAGGTGTGCTGAGTGAGCACCGGTCTCTGTGGTGGGGAGGCTGGATGACGCTCTGGGCAGTGGCAGTGCTGTGGCCTGTGAGGTGGCTCATAGGAGTAAAGGCAAACCTCATGCATGTGTCCATCATCAAAATCATCCGGATTATTCTCCTGAAGCTCCCGCAGCAAAGGCATGTGACATAATTGGTCACGATTAAGCAACCAATTTTTGGTCCAAGAACTCCTCCTCCTCCTGTTCCTGGACTGGACTTGGGTCAAAGAAATAACTCCAAGCCCAATAATAACACTTTCTCTCCTCTGATTCTGCAACATGGCTGGTTGACGAACAGCCGTTCAGAAACTAACTGAAAAGCGCAAACTGAAAAGCACAAATCAACACTCAGCAAACTTTTACTAACTCGCAATTAGCAGAAGGAGCCCAAAGGGTGGCGCCTGACAATTGAACTTCCTCTTTTATTGTCTCATAGTACGTCTAGAATGTCACTACATTTATGTTTGTTGGCTGAAAATCGAGTACCGTTAGTATGCTAGACAAGTTCCTGGCACATGACCTTCGGACAAAAGTCTGATGCTTTGTTGGCCAACTATCCAATTGTGTGTATGAGGCTTAAGGGAAACTACTGCCAAACAACTGTAGTAATAGCTTTATTGAATTCCCCAGAATAGGTTTTGTGATAAGTGGTGCTTTGTAGCCTAGTTGGAATTGGTGGGTCCAGACCATGACTGTGAATGTCTGGCAGAGGTGCATGCATCATAATACAGGCAGAACAGAAATGCAAACCATTTGACAGATACAATTATTTACATAATGTAACAATGCTGTTTCTGATCACATTGTCAGACACGTTAAAGTTCACACAGGGTTTTCACTGTTGCAGGTTGAGGAGCTCCAGGATGTCTGTTCTAAATGGAGAAAATTGCAAGGTTTGATAATTCCTGGATTGGGTTCTATAGTCCAGGGAGATATGAAGCCTTGAACCCTATGTCCACAGCTTACTGAGTACGCAGGACTGCACAGCCATTTTAATCCATGGTCTAGCTGTGATTAAGGGCTCCAGCCACGAGACAGGAGGTCCACTTCCCTGCTGTGAGAGAGACACAGAGACTAAGCTTTGTGAGACAGTCTGGGTGACAGGAACCAGCAGTGTGAGTCCAGAGCAGCAGAGATGCAAGTATACAGTAAGCCAAGAGCCTAAATGAAGCATTTGTGTAGCATTGGAAGGAGGAATGCTGAACACTTAAACGCTCCTGCAGGGGTAACTTTTTGTGTTGGAACTAAAATTTTCTTTTTTTTTAAATAAAAGTGTGCCAAAAGCCCTGAAATATATTACTCGGTTCACTTAAAGGGGTTGTAAATCCTATGCATTTTTCACCTTAATGAATTTTATGCACTAAGGTGAAAAACCTTTACTGCAGCAGCGCTCCCAAGCCCCCTTTATACTTACCTGACCCCCGTAATTATCATTATGGGAGCAAGCACACCAGCTCTGACTGGTGTCTTGTGTCCTCATTGAATAGATTGATAGCAGCACAGCCATTGGCTCCTGCTGCTGTCAATCAATTCCAATGACGCGGGCACCGGGGGGGCGGAGCTGATTTCTGCTGTCTGTGTCAACAGACGCAGCAGCAGGACAGGGGAGCATGCCTGCATGGGTGTCCCGTAGGAGAGCACTTCTCCGGCGGGATGCTCGAGAAGAGGAGGAGCCAGGAGCACCGCTGAGGGACCCCAGAAGAGGAGGATCCGGGCCACTCTGTGCATAACCAACTGCACAGCGGAGGTAAGTATGATTTTTTTTTTTAACCTGAACCTTTACAGCACCTTTAAGTGAACCCCTACACACACACAGTGAAGATGATGAAAACATTTGTGTGTGAATAAAGTTAAATAATTTAAATCATATATATATATATATATATATATATATATATATATATATATATATATATATATATATATATATATATATACACTATAATACCAAAAGTATTGGGATGCCTGCTTTTACATGCACATGAACTTTAAGCAAGGTACATATAGACATGGATGAGCGAGTTTGGGTTGAGGAACTTGACTGGCCTGACCTCAACTGGATAGAACACCTTAGGGATGAATTAGTGTGGAGAATGCGAACCAGGTCTTCCCATCCAACATCAGTGCCTGACCTCACAAATGCGTGTCCGGAAGAATAGTCAAACATTCCCATAGACAAACTCCTAAACCTTGTAGACAGCCTTCCCAGAAGAGTCGAAGCTGTTATAGCTGCAAAGGCTGGGCCAACTCAATATTGAACCCTACAGATTAAGAATCGGATGCCAATAAAGTTCATGTGTGTGTAAAGGCAGGCTTCCCAATACTTTTGGTAATATAGTGTATGTGTATATATATATATATATATATATATATATATATATATATATATATATATATAAAACAGGCTTCCCAAAAAAAATCGAAATAATTAGTTGTTCATTGCAAAAAGTTATTCCGACCCCAAGTGTTACTTTTGCTGGAAAATAAATAACTGTGAAGGCAGTTGTGTACCTAGTGCCTATAATGGCTACACAAATTCATTAAAATGTTAAATCTATTTTCAGAGACGATATTGATGTATGGATATGAAAACCTTGCCACTCTTCATGTCAGATAATGCTGTAGAGCAGAGATAAGGGGAAACATTACTTTCCATGATGGTATTGAGAAGTCTTTTGAATCACTGGTGCACATTCCAGTTACACTGGTTGATTCAAAAGCAAAGCATTATCTGTTCTTGTAGAGAAAATAGATTTCCTGAACTGAATGGAGATGCACAGAACATTTTTAATATACACTGTAGATGGGCAAAGCCAGAAGCATGGCAATTAAGGATAGGAAACACTGTTTGCTTGAGCTGCTAAAGATAGGTTCAATTATACAAAAAAAAAAAAAAAAAAAAACGAAGCCTTCTGTGCAGGGATTGTGTAGATATTGTAAAGGGGATGCATAAAGGATTATCTGTAACATGTATCCACACAATATGGTTTCTAGTTCTAAAATAGTCACAGGGACCCACAAAAATCAGCTATTTTCTTTTATTTAATATCACAGAGGAGACTGGAAGATAAAGCCAACCCCAGAGCAGTGCAGTCTTTATTACAAGCTATGGATCAGTAGTAACAAAAAGTCAGGTTGCATCCACAGACTTTCATAGGAAACCTGTACTGAAATAATTACTAATGCTGACCTCTGCTTCTGAAAATGCTAGTCTCCTGGTTGTCATGCTCATACAAATGTTTCAGAACTGTATATGTCACTGACTAAATCAAATATGGAGATCAGTTTAACGGCATATAGTTCTGTGCATCACTGTACGTTTGGCGCATTATTTTGCAGTATATTATAGTGGGGTGTGTCTGTGTAGCTTGAGTACTCAAATGAAAGTGCACCAAACACCACTTTACATTGAATAAAGTGCATCTACGTACAAATTTTAACTTCTTCTTTACATTTGCTTATAAGCACTGTCTGGGAGGATGACAAGGAGAGGCAGACGTTCCCTTGGCCCTATAAGGGGGCCAGCAATAAATGTGTCCACAGACAAAGGTGGACGTGGTGGTCACTCCTCAGGCAGGGCATAATTTCCTCTGTTTAGTGCGTTTGCCCATGCTATCCAGCCACAGCATGCAGAGGAGGTGGTGAACTGGCTTACTAAACCTTCCTCATCCTCCTCATCCTCCGTCACACAAGCAGAGACAAGTGTGCAGTCCCCTGCAGTTGCCAAAGTGGATAAACCTGCCTCCTTGTCCACATCTATTCCTGTCATAACCCCAACATCAGCCATTGAGGAGTAAGCTGAGTTATCTGACCACAGTGTCAGCCACTTGCCCCTTGATGATGCCCAGACATTACTGGATTCAGATTTTGGTTCTGAGGTTGAGGATGACAGGAACATGAGCCCAGAGAGAGGAAGGAACACTGGTAGACAAATTTGCATACATGTTCCCCAAGCCACAGCATATTGCCAAGTTGTCTCCAGTAGTAATGATGAAGTTGGAGGAGATGGAGATGATAATGAGGTCACTGATGCAACTTGGGTGCCAGATAGAGAAGAGTAGGAAACTGAAGGTGAGGCGGCACAACCCCATGAAGGCCGACATCAAGAAAGAGTAGAGAGCAGCCACCCTATTTCATCACATTCTGCAGCTGTTATCTCTCGGCCCACTCCCCAAAGCTCAGCTGTCTGGGCCTTTTTCAGCACATCTGCAGCAGATCGCACTGTTATCTGCAAACTGTGTCTCATCAAACGTGGCAAAAACACCAACCATTTGGGTACCACATGTCTAACAAGGGATTTAAAGTCCACCCACTCAGCCCTTTGGCAAGAGCCCTAAAAGCCACACAAAAAGGGCACAAATCTGTCCCTCCTCCTCCTCCTCCTCCTTACCCACTTCAGTCTGCCCCTGCTATACTGAGTCACTACCTCTCAGCAGCCTCTACTGATAAGGATGATGGTATAGCACAGGGTGTCCCAGGTCATAGCAGCACATTTGTCAGCAGCACACCACCAGCTGTAGACTGTAGCATCCAAATTTCTCTGCCCCATTTGCTGCAGCGGGAAAAAATACAATCCCTGCCATCCACATGCCCAGCATCTAAATGCAAGCTTGTCAAAGCTGTTGGCTCTCCAACTTCTGCCATTCAGCCCTGTGAATTTGCATAATGTGATGTACCACAATGGCAGGTTCCTAGTTGCTACTACTTTTTACGTTAGGCTGTTCTATCTCTCTACCATCACATGTATAGAAATGTTATGGCAGTGTTGGGCAAGGCAGTCAGCCATAAAATCCACCTTACTGCTGACATGTGGTCCATCAAGCATGGGTAGGGGTGATAAATTTTGTTAACAGCACACTGGGTAACGCTGCTTGCAACTCGAAATAATACAGGACAGGACTCGGTGCTGCAGCTTGTTGTGCCCCATCCCCATACAGATGGTGGCGATGATGCCAGACCTGTGAGCCCTACCCCCTCCTCCTCTGCCACCTCCATGCCCTCCTCTACAGAATTGTCCTATGAATATCATGTATCCCCTAAGCATTCAAATGGCTATTTCATGAGTCAGGCTAAAAGGTGCTATGCAGTGCTTCAGCTGGTGTGTTTAGGGGACAGGAACCACACGGAGCAGAGATTCTTGCAGCTCGGCAGGGACAGGACCAGAGGTGGTTCACACCATGCCAGCTGGAGCAAGTAATGGTGCTGTCCGATACCTCCTGTCAGCCCTTAGACAGGGGAACTTGACACATGTGCCATGCCTGGCATATATCCTCAATTTGGTGGTGCAGCATTTCCTAAGTACCTATACAGGGTTGAAAGATATACTAAAATAGGCCTGAAGAGTCTGTAGCCATTTCAGGTGGTCATACACAGCCACTGCTCGGTTGGCTGAAATTCAGCGGAAATTTCACCTGCCTGTAAACCGCCTGATTTGTGACATGCCCACCAGGTGGAAATCGACTTTGGCGGCTATACATGCAGTAGAGGGCCATCAACGACTACCTGTGCCAGTACGGTGCGACGACGGGCTCAAGCCGCCTCTGCTTTTTTTCCCACGCCAATGGCTAATGCGCTGTATTGTCACCATTTGAGGGGGCCACAAGGATGGTGAGCAGTGACAGTGCATGCGTCAGTGACACAATCCCTGTTGTGTTCCTGCTGGAGCAGACTCTGCATGGCATTATGGACAGGTCACTGGAGGCAAAACAGCAGGAGGAAGATGAACACTTCCTTTCCTCTCAAGGCCTATTTTATTCAGACACCATCATTCCTATGTCACAGAACACACAGGAGGAGGGAGGGGAGGTGGATGAGGAGGAGGATTCTGGCACTTAAATAGGCTTAGAAGAAGAGGAAGACATCTATCAATCTATAAGCAATGGGTTTCCAACCCCAGGACCGTTGGGAGTAGTAAGTGGCTGGGAGAAGGAAGTTCCAGATGCTGTCATCCTGAGTGACCCTGAGGAGTCTTCATCTCAAATTTTAGGTGCATGGGAAACCTCATGTTTTAAAGCCTGCAAAAGGACCCAAGAATACGTGGCATAAAGGAGAAGGAATATTACTGGTCGGCAACCCTCCTTGACGACTGTTATAAGGGGAATGTCTCAGAACTCATCAGGTCCACACAGAGAGTACAGAAGATAAAATCTCTTGAGGACACGTTAAAGAGGATTTTATTGAATGTTTTATCCTGATTCCAGTAGGTTACAGTATGGTGGAAAACGTTGTTTTGAGTCTTCTGTTGTTCAAGAGAGGAGCTTTGGAAAAGGTGTCCTCCTAAGTGAGGCATTTTGAATTATTTTTAGTCCAAGCCGCCCAGGGCTGTCAGCTACCACATCCCATTGGCAGCGTCTGCATCACATAGTAGACGATTACCTCAGGGCCAAAACAGAGATGGAGAGCTTTCCAGCTGATGATCCACTGACTTACTGGGTCATGACTATAGACCACTGGGCAGAACTTGCCCAGTATGCTCTTGAGTTGTTGGGCTGCCCTTCATCCAGTGTGCTTTCAGAAAGGGAATTCAGTGCTGTAGGAGGTTTTGTTACTGATCATAGAACACGTCTCTCCACAGACTCCATGGACTGCTTGACTTCTATAAAAAAGGAATCAGTCCTGGATTACCAGCGACGAAGCCCCTGATGCCGATGTCACTGATTAAGTCTTTTTGGGATGTGAAATCTCTGCAGGACTTCAAGGCTGCCTAGCTTTGAGGGTGTTCAATCATTTTATCTGGAAGAATGTTTTTGGTATAGGCAGGGGCGGATCCAGGGGGGGGACCGGGACAATTGCCCCCTCCGAGAATGTGAGTGGGCGGGCAGGTGTCGCCGCGGGTGAGAGACCTGGCGGGCGGCTCCACGGCTGAGAGCACGGGCGGCTCCGTTGAGTGACAGCGGATGGCTCGGCTCACTGACAGTGTGTGAGCGGCTGCTGGCCAATCAGGGAGCTGGCGGGCGGGGGAGCAGAGAGATGACATCATCTCTCACCGCCAGGCGCCCGCCCTGCATCCTTGCAGTTCCACCCTCACTGTGCAGTGTGCAGGCAGCCGCGGCAGCAGAGAGGTTACTTCATCTCTCTGCTGCTTGACTGGTAATCTGCTGCCTGGGACAGAGCAAGAGACAATCTGCATTGTGTGGCATGGGACATGGCAAGTGACAATCCACATCATGTGGCATGGGACGTGGCAAGTGACAATCCACACTGTGTGGCATGGGACGTGGCAAGTGACAATCTGCATCTGGTGACAGGTGACGTGGCAAGTGATAATCTGCATCGTATGGCATGGGACGTGGTGAGTGACAATCTACATCTGGTGACAGGTGATGTGGCAAGTGACAATCTGCAACGTGTGGCATGGGACGTGGCAAGTGACAACCTGCATCTGGTGACTGGTGATGTGGCAAATGACAATCTGTAACGTGTGGCATGGGATGTGGCAAGTGACAATCTGCATCTGATGACAGGTGACGTGGCAAGTGACAATCTGCAACATGTGGCATGGGACGTGGCAAGTGACAATCTGCATCTGGTGACAGGTGACGTGGCAAGTGACAATCTGCAACGTGTGGCATGGGATGTGGCAAGTGACAATCTGCATCTGGTGACAGGTGACGTGGCAAGTGACAATCTGCAACGTGTGGTATGGGACGTGGTGAGTGACAATCTGCATCTGGTGACGTGACAAGTGACAATCTGCATCTGGTGACAGGCAACGTGGCAAGTGACAATCCGCAACATGTGGCAGGTGACAGCGGCAGGTGACACGCTCGGGGCTCCCACTGATTCTGCATTATGGTAAGTTGAACCATTTAATTTTTTATAACAATGTAATAATAGTAATGTGCTTCAATCATCCTGGCACCATAACAACCATGGCGCCGTGATGATTGAATCGCTAACACCAGCCATTTCCCTGATAAATTTACCCCCAAAAAACATATTTTCTGGCAGTGCCCCTCCCGAGACTAGGCTCTGGGTCCGCCCCTGGGTATAGGGTTCATGGGCACAATTAACACCCAAAGACCAATTTTTCTGCACCTGTTTGACAGATGCATATCATTGCAATTTTTTACAGCAAGGCCAATTCTTGCTTTCATCAAGAGTACCTCTATAGAGTTATTGGTGGAAAGGCATCACCGACACCCAAGGACCAATTTTTCTGCACCTGTTTGACAGGTGCATTATCATTGAATTTTTTTATACAGCAAGGCCAATTCTTGCTTTCATCAAGATTATCCCTATAGGGTGACGGTGGCAAGGCGCCACCGACACCCAAGGACCAATTTTTACACCCTTTACTTCTATCCAAAGTCAAAGTGACACCAGACTGTATCCAAAAAAATCTCTAATCTTGTTCCCAGTGCACTACATTGTGGCCTCATAATACACACTGACTCGCCAGCTGTTGCTGAGCAAAATAAAGGCAGCTTGCAAGTAAAATTTCATTTTTATTGGCTTCATAAATGCAATTATTGCTGCAGCAGATTCTAGACATGGTATGGATCTGCCAATTTACAGGTAGACTAAGGGGACCCCCCAGGCACTATATTGGAAGGATTTATTTATTTTTATGCTTTCACTAAAAATCCAAAAATCACTGCTCCTTTAAAACTGATGTTTTTTTTACAAACCTTTGTTTTATTGATGCATGTCCCCCAGGGCAGGACCCAGACCCCTATAACCATTGTATGCTCAGTTACTAGCATATACAGTAGGTGTTGCTGATATTGTGTTTCCAGCGCAATGGGATCGAGCTGGAAATCGCCGCTGCAAGCTGTGATTCTCGCGTTCGTCGCCCCCACGAGATGCCGTGCATCCATAGGAATGTATTGGGGGTTGCGAGCTGGAGAAGCGACATAGCTCGGCGCTGACTCCCACGACGGGGCTCGCAGGTGTCAATCTCACCGCTAATAGCGGCAAGATTGACACAATATCAGCGGCACCCACTATAAGCCTTCAAAATGGGCACTTTCGATTTTTGACGTTCGGGTCTCATTGACTTTAAATGGGTATGTTATTCGGGTCCGAACTTTTGCGGTGTTTGGAAGTTATGGTGTGAACCGAACACGGATCTGTTCGGCCAATTCCTATCAGAAAACATGATCCAATTACTTAAAAAGTATTAAACATAGAAAGTAACTATTAAAGAGGTATATGTGAATGTTTTGAAAGTTTATGAGTGCTAATACAGTACTATTTGAAGAAGTGGAACTTTTTTCTCTAGTTTAGATTGGGGATCGATTGGGGAAGTATTACAACATTGTCTGTGTCCCTGGTGAAGACAAAAAAGGAAGCAATGGGAAATCTACCCAAAGTATGTAAAATAACTCACTTTTCAGAATTGCAGTACTAGATCGGGTGTCTCTATCAGGGGTTTTCCCTTTTATAAAGCCCTGTGTTGCTTGTTGCAAGCAATGGGCTCTAGTCAGTGTATCTGTTTTGTAACAGGAGGGTATTTTCTCTGCTACATGCTTGAGCTTTCAAGGCCTTGACCAGGGATATTAAACTGGTGGCCCTCCAGCTATTGCAAAATTACAAGTCCCATCATGCCTATGCCTGTGGGGGTCATGCTTGTAACTGTCAGCCTTGAAATACCTCATGAGACTTGTAGTTTTGCAACATCTGGAGGGTCGCCAGTTTGAGACCCCCGGTGTAAAGCCTAGAGGAAAAAAACTGTGACTGTCTCCCAGATATGGAGATGTTCTGAATGATTGAGTAGGGTGTATAAAAAACACCTTCCATCCTTCTTTAGAATGTGAAGACTGTAATACCATTTATACCCCAATTGCCAGGAAAGCCAGAGTCCATCCAACATAGTCTGTGTTAACCTGTTCACACCAGCGGTATGCATATATATATTAAGGCCCACCCACTAAGAGGCTGCATATATGCATACCAGAATGTAAACAAAGCTGTGCCGAGAGCATGCAGAGGCCAATGGAAAGCTCCCGTTCTCTACTTGCGATCAGGATCTTTCTGAAAATATGACCACTGTGAACACCAATTATGGTGGTCACATGATCAGGTACCTTGCCTTGCCACCCAGTATCAGAAATCTCTAAAGGGTCCGGGGGTCAGCGTTTAGGGGTTAAGGAGGTATTAAAAGAGATTTGAAGAGAGACTTAGAAAAGATTAAGCACTTGCCCATTGGGAATAATTTATTTTTATTTTTTGCACACATGTTAAAATATGCATTACTTTACCAAAAGTATATACTTTCTGAAAGCAGACACCCTGGAGAATAAAATGGTGGTAGTTGCAATTTTATATGTCACATGTTTATTGTGCAATTATTTATCAAACTGAATACTATAGTCACTATATGAAGGTGATATAAAGAGAAACATTTACTTATACTGTGTTCATTGCAAAACATATACACTTAGACAACATTAAAAATACAGAGGTCCGGGAGTCATCGTCAACCCTGCATAGGTCAACCACCATAGATAGACCGCACAAGGATTACCACAAATCACCTCAGCTCCACCTAGAATAAACAGTGATAGTATGCAAAAAACATCAGATATAAGGTCCTGGCAGCGCATACAAGGATAGCAAATAATTAATATACCGCCACAAAATAAAAACAAAATAAAGAAAGCCAATACAATATGCCTCACCTTCTAATAGAACGCAATGATCCAAACATCCCAGAGACCAAAGTGAAAATGAGGATCTAATAGTTGATAACACAGCACATTATATAAGCCTAATATGCAAGGAGGAAATTATGAGGTGTATAACCCTCCAATATGGCACCCAGAGCATGTAAGCCATATGGTGCAAATAGGATGTGGGGAAGTAAGCAACTACCCAAAATGGTGGTGATCCTGGACCACTTCCAGTATCATGACATCACTTCCTGCACAGCTGTGCAACAGTGAGTACAGAGCAGCAGGGGCGCTGACACAACATGCCTTCCAACTCACCACCATATAACAGAAAGGGTGGGAGGGATTCACTCTGGGGAAACAGGCAACAGGGAGAGGGCCAAACAAAGGCAGCCACCCAACCCCAGCCTCCCACCATCTCAGCCCAGGGCAGACAGACCACTAATACCCATCCTAATAGAATCATGGGATGGACCCACGTGTTCTGGGTGTGATCATGTACATCAAGGCACCAGCGCCTTGTGCCCCCCAGAGACCCAGACCATACAATAGAAGCAAAACCGCACAGATCAAATTAGAAAAATATAAACCAGTGATAAACATTAGAGGGCGAGATACAGATCATCAAAAACATAACCACATCATACAACAGAAACATATACCACACAGTAAACAATAATATAAAGTGTTTCAAATGACATTACACATTAGGGTGATCCCAGATGGTTGGACATTTAAACTACTATACACACAAAAATTATTCAGCACTGAGAGTCCAGGAGAGAATTTAAAGGACCATACACAAAAATGTGCACATCTGTAGGTGAAGGCCTGGAATTTCAAATATGTCTGAGCCCTTGTACACACGGTCGGAGATTCAGACGGAATGTGTCCTATCGGACCATTTTGTCGGATAATCCAACTGTGTGTGGTATGCATCAGACTGTTTCCGTCGGAATATCCGTCGGACCCAATTTTCCAACTTGTTGGAAATATTTTCCGACAAACTGGTCCGATAGGACATACTCCGATCATGTGTAGAGAATTCAGATCTGACAAAGTGCCACGCATGCTCAGATCAAATTCCTACACCAAAGCTATTGGCTACTAGCGTGAACGTAGTCCCGTTGTAACGAAATAACGTCATCACGTTCTGAACGATCGGATTTTCCGACAACTTGGTCCGACCGTGTGTATGGAACAGTTTCGGACACAATCCGTCGGACAAAATCCATCTGACAAAATCCAACGGATTTGGTTGGCAGAATGTCCGACCGTGTGTACAAGGGCTGACACAAATCCCTTCAGATAGGAGTTGAAACTGCTTATTCATGTACATGCCTATGCCCTTCTTTACCCTAATTGAAGGCGTGTGTTCCAGAGCTGTCTTATCTAAAAAAGAAGGACCAGTATCCATGTCCTCTAAAATGACTCTACACATTTATATGTACCTATTCATCCTCAACAACTGCAAACTTAATTTTGCATAACATTATCCCATTTGTGGCCCTTGATTTATTAGTGGATGGAGAGGGAATTTCTTGCCAGCAAAGAAGCCCTTCTTTACTTAATTACTATACATCATACTTAAAGTAACATACAGTATATACCTGTAAATAGATTTGTTCATTTGCTTTAATATATAGACCTGTGCAAAGAAGAAATAAGAGAAAAAATAAGAAGTATTTGTGGGGGAAGAGGAATTGCATGTATTGTAAAGTGACTGTTTACTTGTACACGTTTTAAATTACACAGTGCTTATTAAAGGTGATTGCTGTTTTGCCAACAAATTTGTAAATCTGTCACCAAACTGTTAGAATTATTTTTTTTTTGAGAAATCAAAGGACAACCAGGAAGTCACTTGAGAGTTACATGATAATACATTTGTGAATCTCAGCTTCTGTAACACTAACTGAGTGCAAATGTGATATTTAACAGAAGCCTCTTATTATCTTGAATTGTCTGAATGTGTAAGACTAAAAGACAAAAACAAAAAAAAAAAGTGTTGATATACTAATCATGAGAATAAGTGAATGTGGATGCTGACAGCAGCTTTGTTGTTTGCCTGTGTACTGAAAATATTCTCCTGTACTGCAGGATAAAAGGAAGAGCAGTGAGTAAAAAAAGACGAGCATCATTAATTCAAGTTTACAGGAGTGCACACAGGAATAGTATAGTACTGATTAACCACTTGTGGACCACCCACCTGTAATGTGCTGTGAATGGGCAGCCCACACAGGTGGAATAACGTACCTATACTTCGCTGCCTATTTCTGGGTTTAGGGCCCATGCGGAAGTCTGTCAGCAGATCCTGGGCCAATGATTGATGGCCAGGACCTGATCAGCTGTGCACAATCACATCCCAGAGTCCTGTGGTGACAATCAACACAGGGTTCTGTGCAGAGGGATAGATCTCTCTGTTTCTTATCTCTGCAAAGTATGGATAAGAAACAAAGAGATCTGTAGTAAAAGCAGCACACATTACACATTGCCAGGTACACATTTAACCCCTTTATCACCCTAGATGTTAACCCCTTCACAGCCAGTGTCATTAGTACAGTGACAATGTATAGTATTAGCACTGATCACCATATTAGTGTCACTGGTGATGTCAGTGTCAGTTCCCCCCCAGCATCATTTAGTGTCAGATTGCCTGCTGTACTATTGCAGTCCCATTGTAAGTCCCTGATCATCGACATTACTAATATAAAAAAAATTCCAGTATCTATACCATCATTTGTGGACAATAGAGAATACAATAGCAGAGTATATTTTGACCAAAATGTGTGAAGAATATTATTATTATTATTATTATTATTATTATTAATATTAGATATAGCAGATGGTAAAAAAGAAACTTTTGTTTGAATGTATATGAATATTACATATTTAGCACTTGCAGCCACCAGGTGACATGCTAAAGACTGCAATTGCAGTACTGTAGCAAGCCAACTTTACTATGAATTGTAGGAATAGTATGTATAATTTGATCTTTTGCTGTTCCGGTCTATTCACAACACACACACACACACATATGTGCTAGATCGCTTGGGCCCATATCAATTTTCCATGAGAAGCTGGGTTCATTTTAGCATGTAACATACTTTAGGGAGGGTAGGTCAAAAGTAAAAAATGTGAATGGGCAGACTCTAGATCTGTCTTCCCTTGACTGTATGTTTCTCCAAACAACACTGGCCTTTTGATAGTGGAAGAGAATTCTGTGAATTGCTGTCTTTTGATAGCATTTTGGTAGTTTAAATGAAGATCTTAGAGGAGCACTGTAACAAGTAGCCAGAAAGATTTTAACCCTTTCATGCTTAGTGGTCACTACAGTGGACAGCTATCAAAAATCAGTTTTCTTGTGTATATATATATATGGATTCTGATTGAATAGTTGCATATCACCCTTTACAGTGGGCGCTAGTGTGTCTCCTCATACTCTAACTAACTGGAAATCCATTGTAAGTGCAACAAAAATGTATTTACAAATATATATATTTGTATATACATATATATGAATATAAAAAAAATGTATTTATTCTATTAGAATGTCATTTGCAGTTGTTGTAACCAAAACATAATTTCTTCATAGTAATTACTACGTGGGTTATATTGGCTTATCAGATGCTGGACACTGGCACGCCCCTTAAGGCGTGAACTTCCCCCATATAACCCCTCCCACTACTGGGAGTGTGCTGAGCTCCATTTGGTCCTGTCAGATTTGCAAAAGCAACCTTTTGAACCCTTACAGGAAATTCCCTTGGTTCTGTTGACTAGAAAGATAGTCTTTCTGGTTGTCATTTCTTCTGCTAGAAGAGTTTCTGAACTAGTGGCTCTATCTTGTAAGGAGCCATTTCTTATTATGCATAAGGATAAGGTGGTTTTACACCCTCATCCTGAATTCCTGCCAAAGGTAGTGACAGGTTTTCACTTAAACCAAGATATTGTTCTTCCTTCATTCTTCCCAGAGCCTCGATCTAGGGAAGAGAGGTTGCTACATTTCCTTGATGTAGTAAGAGCAGTCAGAGTGTATTTAAAAGGGGCCGCTCAAGTTTGTAAGACAGATATTTTGTTTATTCTGCCGAATGGTTCAAGGAGAGGACAGGCAGTGTCTAGATCCACTATTTCAAAGTGGATTCGTCAAGTCATTATTCAGGCTTATGGTTTAAAGAGGAAGATTCCTCCTTTTCATATTAAGGCACACTCAACCAGGGTGATTAGTACCTCCTGGGCGGTGCATCATCAGGCCTCTGTGGCTCAGATCTGTAAGGCTGCGACATGGTCTTCAGTTCATACATTTACCAGATTTTATCAAATCGATGTTAAGGGTCAGGAGGATTCTGACCAGGCTGGCAGGCTGCAGTATAAGTCCTCTGACTTCCTTTTTTGTTGTGCCTCCCCCCTTCAGTTGCCATTGCTATGGGACATCCCACATAGTAATTACTACGGCTCTGTGTCCCCTGATGTTAGAAAAGAAAATAGGATTTTTAAAACAGCTTACCTGTAAAATCCTTTTCTTTGATGTACATCAGGGGACACAGGGGTCCCTCCCTTCTTCTTATACACTTTGATTGCTTGGCTACAAAACTGAGGACTCCCAGTAGTGGGAGGGGTTATATGGGGGAAGTTCATGCCTTAAGGGACTTGCCAGTGTCCAGCACCTGATACGCCGATATAACCCACATAGTAATTACTACGGCTCTGTGTCCCCTGATGTACATCAAAGAAAAGGATTTTACAGGTAAGCTGTTTTAAAAATTCTATTTTTGTGCAGATAAGTTCCATTATGTAAGTAAAGCCCCATGATCACACACAATCAGAATATCATACAAAAAAAAGACAGCTTTTGAAGCGATTGTACGATAATCTGATCATTAGTACACAACTTTCTTCCAAAAATTTCAGAAGGGCCGAACACAAAATATTTTCTTGTACAATACCAGATCATACATATTTCAATTAATCAGTACAGTTTACATCCAAAAATACAATACAAGTACATTACATCACTTCTGAATTCGTAATCTGTCATATGAGAATTTTCATGCTTTATTAACCAATTTGTTTTCGATATGGAACTAGCATGCAAAAAAATAAATGGATGATCATTTGTCTGATAATCTCATTGTGTGTACTAGGCTTTAGGCCTCATATACATTGGATGTTTTGCTAGCTCTTGTGGACACTTTCTTCCTGGCAGCAGCATTTTGGCTTAAAAAACTCTAGATGCTTGTAAACACGTGTAACATGTTTAAGAACATCAAGTGTTTAGGTGGTAACTCATTTAATTAATTGGTCAGAATAATAATTTAATCTGGCCATTGAAATGAATCGACTCTCAAGCACTAAACTAATAAAAACACTGAAAAAAATCCTGTGACTTTCATAATTCATGCATGAAAGGGTTAATATTAGAATGAGAAGAATTAATCAAACTTTATTTGTTAAATGATTTTGAATACAGCTATGGATTTTAGGAGTTTACAAGAACTTCTTTGTTAGGGACAATGGGGTATATTTTAAAAGACATATACTGTAACTATCAGCATAATGCATTTGTACTTGTAAGATATTTTAGAAGGGCAGTAGTTGGATATGGCAAAAAAAATCTGATTGGGTGCTAGTCAAATCTATACCTGAAAATACAAAAACATTGATTTGATTAATTTTTGTTTTTATATCCAAAGACATTACTTTTTTATATGTATCCTAAAGAAGGGGGTGCTTGTAAACCATCAAAATGTAGTGGTTGTACTCATGTTTAGTCAGATAAAGTTAGATAGATTTTTATTTCTGACTACTTTATAGGTTATCCTAACCCACCCACATAGAAGCTACAGTTGTGAAGGGCTTGTACTTCCAATGGTTTCCTCAAGTGTGGAGGTGCACATATGATTCCTACTTCAGATCAGTAAAAATGCAGAATAGTGCAAATATACTAGGCATCCAATGCTACCTTATTTATGTAAGCAGAAATTTCTCTTAGCAGAACACAGACAGAAGTCATTACATTGTAGGACAGGTCCATTCCCTTTTAATTAGCCAACCTGGTGCAGCAGGAGTGAGGGCTGGAAAGGGGCATTATGCCAGGACACTAGGTGAAAAGAGTAGAATTCTGAGGACTCCTGTGACTTTTGCCTGACATTTCTGCTTTTGTTTCTGGCCATTTAAAAGTCTGCTCGAACCTCACTTACATTTGGATACATTTGGAACATCCCTCCCCATACATGGATCCAAAATTTGGATAGTTTAGCAGGGACTGGATGAATTTTTCAATCCATGTATGGGCCGGCTAGTTGTCCAGAAGTTGATCTACCAATCAACTTCTGTAGAACTACCCTGTCAGGTTTTCCCCATCGATCAGTGCCGCCTACTATAGCTGGAAGCACTGATCATTATATTCTGATGGCAAGGAAGTCTCCCAGCTGTCAGAATACAATAGCTCAGTGGTAAAGATTCTGTCATCCACCTTTAAGGTGTGGATGGGTGGATCGTGTCATTTTTCATTTAACCCGCTGGTTGAACGTAAAAAAACTAATAATGTAGGGGCTGCCTCAAACAGCAGTCCAATAGGTGGTATTTTTACTTTTTGAGCTTTTTTAAGGGTTTTGAGCACAGTGTAAAACATTCAAAGAGGAATATGTCAAATTCACATGCTTTGTATAATTACAACAATAGCAGAAATTCCAAAAGAGGAAAAGGGATTATCACGGTGCTACGATGATAGAAAATATTTTTAGTTCATACAAAATGTATTAAATTATAAAAGAAATTGTACATATACAAAAAAAAAACAAGAAAAATATGCAAAATATATGAATGGAAAACAAAAACATCAAAATAATAAGGTTCTCTCCATGCTTTGTATAATGCTACCTGATTATTATTATTATTATTATTTCAGGTATGTATGTATAGCGCCGTCAATTTATGCAACGCTTCACACATACATTGTACATTCACAAATGTCCCTACCCTCAAGGAGCTTACAACCTAAAGTCTCTAACACACATGCATACATATACTAGGTCCAATTTAGACAGGGTCCGATTAAACTACCATGCTGCCTGAACTCTGGTGGCTTCTTAAGTGAACATCAAGACTTTACAGAAAGTGAATCAAATTTACTTGTCAACAAAGATTCTCTCAGAAACTAAGCAGTTTTTATTTATTTGAATGTGTTTTTCTCTCCCTCCTCACATGTCTGACCTGTAATAGCTTAATTTTGACTTTATTGTTAAAGAAATTAAAATCCAATTAATTCTAACAGTGGGTGAACATTTAAGACCTCCAGCTTGGATAAGGCACAGCTAACAAAATGAAATGTAAATTACACATCAGTTTACTTGTAATAATACCTAATTAGAATAATAAATACATTTGTGTTTTGTAACTTACTAAAAGTTAATATAGATTATTTAGATGAGGAATATTACAGTATTTAAATGAGCAATGCCAGTGTTTATAAACAGCTATATAGACATAGTTTGATAGAAACAGTGATAGATAGCCCCTAAGGGGATTAATGAACAGCTAAGCCTCAATTGTTTTTCATGATTCTTTGGAACTTATGAATGACTACCTGTTGATGCTTTGGCACCTTAAATCCTGGATAAATGATGTATAACCAGTGGATGGCCTTCTTTATACTTTATGTGTTTTGATCCTCATCTCTTTAGCAAACTCTTATGCCGCATACACATGATCAGAATTTTCGTCGGAAAAGTCTTGGATGGTTTTTCCTACGGGATTCTGCTCAAGCTCGTCTTGCATACACACGGTCACACCAAATTCCGACCGTATTTAAACACCCTAGATGCTAACATTACAAAGGAAAAAAGGAAAATGGTTAATTTTATCTGTCAATTATTGATGTAGATGGAGACAAGGTAGATATATAATAATGTTACAGAGTTAACTAGTTTTACTATTTTAGTAACCTAATCTAATAATAAATCCAATTTAAAAAATTGTTGGTAAAAAAACATCTGGAAATAGTTTCACCAAAAGGTGCATTGTCATGGCTGAAAACTGTTGAAAATATCCGATTCTCCTATGACTCAGAAATAAGCCAGATTTATGACAAACATGACATTTCACTCACAAATTGTGATATAACAGCAGCAATTTACGCAAATCTCCCTGCTGTGTAAAAATATAATTTAGCCCACCATACCTAAATGAACTGTGCATTATAATAATACAAGACAATGATGATGATGTACCAACATTATTATGGACAAAATGAAGCTCACAAAGCTGTTCTAGAACAAAAGAGTGTGTTGTTTCTCTAGGACAATGTAGAATTGTTTACTTTCGAACCTCACATGCTGGATAGTCATTGTTCTATGAATACAGTCATTTGTGAGTCATTGCCCAAAGTACTGATGAAGAAATTAAACTAATTTACTAAAGTTGAGAATCTTCACTTGTGGGGGCACAGGTGGCAGCGTGATCCTGGCGCCCCACACTAGAGTTGCTGATTACTTCTGGCCACAGCACCCACACTGAGCTTCTGACATCCAACTCATTGGCGGACAATTCAGAAAGTGTCCAGATTGTTCCATAGCAGGGGGAACCAATAAGAGAGCCTGCTTGAGGCTGCTACTGACCACTCATTCTGCAGGGCCAGATCCCAAGAGAGGAGTGAGAGCTTTGCAGATGCTGGTCTGTCCAGTTTTTCCCCCATGCAGAAGGCCCCAGCATCCATAGAATCCCTGATAGAGGAGAACATTGGAGGACTTTCTTGACACTCCACAGGTTGTTCCCTCCTCCAGCCAGGCAGAATTTGATTTAGCCCTGCATCAGTCCTTCTCTACAGAGGAAATGAGGTTTCATGCCCTGGTGAAATTCTCTGAATTGCTTAAATTATTTGTAACCCTATAAAATAAAATAAAGAAAGATCCTGTTCCCTTATAGCAGGTTAAACAGCACAGTGTTTGTGCTGACTATATAAGGGGAGATAAACACACTTATTTCTTTTAAAAAACAATACAAAACCAATTTTAATTCAGAGAAAAGCAGCAACTCTCATGTGCGATATCACAAAAGTTCAATATATTCAAGGACAGAGTCGCACATAGCATTTAACAGAACATACTATTCGTAAGACTTTCAATAAATATTGATGCAATAAAAAGTCCTTATTCCAGGAAGAAAGTTAAAAATACATCCAATATTGCACAGTCTTATATGATAGAAAAAGGCAGGTGCAGGGCTGAAGTAGTGAGAAGATAGAAGTGTCACACTCCTGAATTCCCAAGTCACAATTCATAGATGCATTCCAGAGATTCAATATGTTATCCACACCGCATGTGACCATCACCAGAGAGAAATACCTGCTTACCAGAAAGATTTGAGCTGTAAAAAGGCCAAAGCACCTATGTCTGATTGCCCTGCCAGTGCCTTTGGGCTTCAGTCTGCTCAGCACGCCATTGTCCAGTAAATACTCTCTTGCCACGTACACACGATCGGTTTTCCCGTTGGATTTCCCGTCGGAATAAACTCTGAAGGTTTTTCCAACGGAGTTCCAATGAAACTGTAGTGCGTACACACGATCAAACTAAAGTCCGATTGTTAAGAACGTGGTGACGTACAGCATGTACGGCCAGACTAGACAAAGGAAGTTCAATAGCCAGTAGCCAGTAGCTTCTGTCTCGTACTTGCTTCAGAGTATATGCCATTTTTGGTCCGTCGGAACAGCATACAGATGATGCTTTTATCTTCTCACTACCTCAGCCCTCCACCTGCCTTTTTTCTATCATATAACACTGCAATATTGGATGAATTTTTAACTTGTGCTGTCTAACCTGCCCCTCTCTAAACTGTAAGAAACCTGACTGATCCTGCTTGTTTCTGCTCCCCCCCTATAAACTGACCATGGTACATCATGCCCTGACATCGTGGTCAGTTTGCATGTCTACATCATCTGCTCTCTCCTCTGTCCTCTTCTCCCTCCCCTTCTTTATCCAGTGATGAGGCACTGTGTAATGCCATGTACACACAAGCGGATTTACCATCAGAAAAATCTGGGATGTTTTTTCCGACCGAATTCCGCTGAAGCTTGGCTTGTATACACATGGTCACATAAAAGTTTGCAGATCTTTCGACCGTCAAGAACGTGTGATGTACGACCCTACGATGAGCCAAGAAAATGAAGTTCAATGCTTCTGTGAATGCGTCAAATTGTTTCCGAGCATGTGTAGGAATTTTGCGCATCGGAATTGCTACAGAAGATTGGAATTTACGAAAATTAAAAATTGAGAACATGCTCTCAATCTTTTGCTGCCTGTAATTCGGCCAGCAAAAGTCCAATGAAGCATACACACGGTCACATTTTCCAATCAAAAGCTCTCATCAGTCTTTTTCTGGCCGAATTTAGGATCGCGTGTACGTGGTATAAGTGTTTATTGAAACCAATGCCTCTAAATACATTTTCCAGATATTTCTGACAATTGTGCAGTCGTGGGATGTTGTACCTAAACAAAATTGACATCCTTTTTTCCCACAAATAGAGCTTTCTTTTGGTGGTTTTGATCACCTCTACGGTTTTTGCGCTTTAAACAAAAAAAGACCAACAATTTTGAAAAAAAAAGCTTTTTTTTACTTTTTGCTATAATAAATATCCTCAAAACATATATATATATAAAAAAAACTTTCTTCCACAGTTTAGGCTGATTTGTATTCATCTACATATTTTTGGTAAAAAAAAATTACAAAAGTGTATATTGATTGTTTTTTTTATTATTCTTTTTTTCTTCTAGTAATGGGGGTGATCTGTGGTTTTTATCAGGACTGCAACATTATGGCGGACAGATCGGACACTTTTGACACTATTTTGGGACCATTGACATTTATACATTGATCAGCGCTACAAATAGCCACTGATTACTGTATAAATTACGCTGGCCGGTAAGGGGCTAAACACTAGGGGGCGATCAAGGGGTTAAGTGTGTTCTAACTGTAGGTGGATGGTTTTACAACAACATAACAGAGATCACTGCTCCCAATGACAGGGAACAGTAGATCCCTGTCATGTTGCTAGGCAAAACAGGGAAATGCCCTGTTTTGACATCCCCCTGTTTTGCCTCTCCTCACCACAATCGCCGGCTGTTAGCGAACATCGAGTTTGCGGGACCCGTGGGCACACTCCCGCAGCTTGCAGCACGCGTGCACATGCCCACTAGGTGGCAAGTTTAAACGGACGTATGGGTACACCCTTTAGCTTGCCTGTGGAATTCTGCCAACGTAAATCGGCATCTGACTGTCAGCAAGTGGTTAAGAGTGTCATTACTAGAGCTGCAGCCCAAATAACGTCTAATATTAAAGCGAACATACAGGGTCTGGTGACACATATCAAAGTAGTTGAAGACAAGTTGCAGTTCATTAACCACTTCCCGACCAGCGCACGACGATGTACGTCGACAGAATGGCACGGGCAGGCATATTGGCGTACAGGTACGTCCAATATTCAATGCCGCCCTGCCATCGGGAGCGCGCCACCGGCGGCGTGCTCCCGCGCTGGTCGGGACCCCCGTGAGTCCGGTCGCGGGACCCGTGGACTCGATCGCCGCGGGCATCCCTGCGATCGTCTCACGGAGCGGCCGAATGGAGGAAATGCTGTGTAAACAACATTTCTCCATTCTGCCTAGCAACTAGTGACGCTGATCTCTGCTCCATGTGATTGGAGCAGAGATCAGTGTTCACTAAATGAAAGCCCGACCCCCCCACAGTTAGTAACACACCCCTAGGAACACTTAACCCCTACACTGCCCCCCACTGGTTAACCCTTTCACTGCCAGTGTCATTTACACAGGAATTACTGCATTTATATAGCAGTGATTACTGTATAAATGAAAATGGTCCCAAAAATGTGTCAAAAATGTCCGATGGGTCCCCCACAATGTCGCAGTCATAATAAAAATCGCTGATCGCCGCCATTACTAGTAAAAAAAAAATAATAAAAAATTATTAATAAAAATGCTATAAAACTATCCCTATTTTGTAAACGCTATAACTTTTGCGCAAACCAATCAATAATTGCTTATTGCGATTTTTTTTACCAAAAATATGTAGAAGAATACGTATCGGCCTAAACTGAGGAAAAAAATGTTTTTTTTATATATTTTTGGGGGATATTTATTATAACAAAAAGTAAAAAATAATGCGTTTTTTTCAAAATTGTCGCTCTATTTTTGTTTATAGCGCAAAAAATAAAAACCGCAGGGGTGATCAAATACCACCAAAAGAAAGCTCTATTTGTGGGAAAAAAAGGACATCAATTTTGTTTGGGAGCCACGTCGCACGACCGCGCAATTGTCAGTTAAAGCGACGCAGTGCCGAATCACAAAAAGTGGTCTGGTCTTTGACCAGCAAAATGGTCCGGTCTGCAAGTTGTTAATGAGTGCACTAATCAAAATACTCAGCTAATACAAGATCTGCAGGAATGACTGGAAGCTGCTTTGGCAAAATTTACTTGAAAATCTCCCAGCATCAGTTAAGGAAGTGGACTCTGTGGTCCATGGGTTCCTGAAAGAGCTTTTCCCTGATTTGCTGGATCATCATCTGGAGCTAGATAGGGCCCGCAGAGCGTTACAGGCAAAGCCTTGGGATGTTGTGGTTAAGTTCCACTTTTATGCAGTAAAAGAAATGGTTATGAAAGCTTCCAGGGAGGTGTCCATTTTGAGTCACTCTATTTATATCTTTGCAGGTATCTCTACTTACACAATCCAGAAACATTGCTCTCTTAACCCTCTTTAGGCATTCACCAACTGGGAGATTAAATATTGGTGGACTCTTCGGCTTAATTTTTCTTAAAAAAAATTAAGCCCACTCCTTTTCTTCCTTCTCCGAAGGGGAGAGATTGCTCCTGCAAGTTGGAATCATCGCACATGAACCAATACCTTCTTCTTCAAAATGCAAGTCCTCTGATCTCTCCTGTATGGCAGAAGTCAAGATCCAAATCTGCTCACAATACTCCTCCATCATGAACATTGACCTCTGCTTTGGCCGTCAAACCATTTTTGTTAAGGGATGTCTTACACAATGTCAAGAGTTTAAATTCCCTGGTCAAGCATCAGAAAGCATTCCAAGATTATCACTCTCAGAAGGCAGACATAGTTTTCTTACAGTAAACCCATTGCCACCTCCTATAAACCTCAATTTTTACATAAACATTATTCTATTTAGCTAACGTGATTGATATGACCAGAGGGGTAGCTTTTTTGTTTGCTGAGCATACCTCTCACCTCCTACACTTTTCTGCAAGAGATCACAGACCCAGAGAGGAGATTTCTGATGGTGAAGGCCCATGTTGGATCTGCTTTATTTTCATTTATTTCGTACTATGCTCCAAGTCGGAAGTCAGCTCTTTTGTGAGTATGTTTCGACAACTGGGCACACACCTGAAGGGTTCTATTGTATGCAGACGCGACTCAAATATTGCTCTGGATAAGTCCAAACCAGTGCAGGTTTGTTATTGATGATCCTCTAAGGTGAGTATGCATATTGCAAAACTCCTTAATTTATTGGGTCTTACTGATATCTGGTGGAAAAAACATCTCACCGCCTGGGACTATACTCATTTCTCACACACGCATAAAGTATGTTGCAGGAGAGATCATATTTTTACCTCATCTGTGATGATTTTTTTTTTTGTAATGAAATTATTTTCAGAGTAACAAAACAGATGTCAGGTCACCGTGAGGCGAGGTGACAGATGCACACCGTAGGGATCAGGAGTGCACCGCAAGGTTGTGGACCCTACGGCTGACTGCTGCAGACGGGAGACAGATCCCACTAGGGTTAGAGTATAAGATTCCCTGGGGCGCGGAGTCTAAGAGCTAGCAGGTGTTCACCAGCGCCTCTAGTGGTGAGGATGGACTTGGCTGCAACTGCCTCCAGGTCGCGACCCCCAGGGTCCCCCAGCTCACACCCACAGTAGGCAACAGGAGGATAGGGACAGTGAGGGACAAGGCCAAGGTCGGGGCCACAAGCAGACAGGAATAGTCAGGGACACGCCAAACGGTCAGGATCACAGGCAAACAGGGATAGTCAAGGACACGCCAAAGTCGGTAACGGAACAACAGAAGAGCACACGGCAGGTAACAGGAAGCTAACACAGCAGCGTTGGCCTGCAGTGCTCAGGTTAATATAGAGCTCCCTGATAGGAGCTAGGGTGGAGCCATGCTGGAGGATGGATTACAAAAGCAGACAGGTGAGGGTCGGCTGGTCTCTAGATGAACACATGGAAACAGGTAAGCAGACAAACTATTGCATAACCATGACAACAGCATACAAAAGAAAAATAAATGGTACAGTTTACGGGGGGGGCAGAGATGACAAATCATAAGGTGAAAAGATGGGGGTGAACCCTGACTGATACCCTGACTGATATAACTACCAATGAGCTATCACTTGAATTGGATAGGTAACCCTGTTATGTTGCCAACATTCAAGCATAACTGCAGACACTAATACCAAGCAGAGCTGTAAGAATTGGGGACTGAAAAAGATCTATTTATAGGAGGGCCTGCCAGTCATATTCTCATAGCTGTGCTGTCCAGAAGAATGATCATAATTATGAGGTGAGGGTTATTGGGTGGGACAATTTCATCCAATGGCGAAACTTGCTAGGGGGATGGTTGGACAGTGGTGTGGCCTTAGAACAGATTGAGGGTTAATAAGGCAACTGGTGGTACTTGATGTTGTGTTAGAGCCTTTCTGTCTGCTGGAGAGAGTGCCTTGTCCATAAACGGGGCCCATTTGTGTTGGACTCAAATGGATTTTCTTTGGTTATCAAAGATTGAGTCCATGTTCCCAATTCTGAGGAAGTTCAGTAAGTTGATTTTTAAATCTTTGATGGAAGGAGGGATAGAGGAAGTCCACTTTTTGAGGATTGTCCTCCTGTCTGCCATGTAGCAAGTATCAATCCAGGCCTTATTGTGCTTCAGGATTCTGGATTGAGACATAGTCAGATTCTGATTGGAGGTATTCAATGAACCGAACAGTAGAAGGAAAATATTGTAAGTCCAGTAATTGTAGCTGCAAAGAGTTCCACACGCTTCCAGTAAGATAAAATATGAGGGCAGAGTCTGTGAAAGAGTGAAGGCTTGGATATATTACTTCTGGTCTGGAAGATCTTTTGACATTAGGTGTGGAATATAAGGCTGATGAGTTTTGTATTGTTTGTGTAGTTTTATAGGCCGATAGGATGGTGATGAGAGCATCCGGGGATTGTAAATCTTTTTTTCAAGTGGAGGAGGTGGAGGAGTGGATATATGTCATAAAGAAAGAGGTCAAAGGCTTATAAAGATCAGGAATTTAGTGAATGTTTCTTTTCAAAAATGTGTCCAGTAACAATGTCTTGAAGTATAGGTTCCTCTTGGGACACACACTGGCCACAAAGCTAGTTGCCTGATGGATGTATAGTGAGTGGTTGGTCAGTAGTTTGAACTTATGCAAGATCTGGGTAGAGGGGAGATGACTCCCTGAAGAGATACCATATAGTTGTGCAAATCTATATAAACCTTTGGAAGCCCATGTGGCAAACATGGGAAAGTGCTGTGCCTGTGGGAACAGAGGGTGACCACAAATAGGAAGGTGGTTAGGTATATGGGTGAAAAATACACATTTTTTCCCCTATATCTCTCCAGGCTACCACCGTGTCCCGGATCAGGTTATATTTCACATGAGAGGGAATGGCTTTGATCATACAGTGCAGCAATGATGGTAGTACATAGGGGCGAGCCATTTGCAAATCTAGATAGTGATCTGAGTACCTGGAGGCTTGCATTGTCCAATCTAACCCCACTCTCAGAAGATAAGAAAGGTTATATGGTCTTATGTTGGGGAGGTTTGCACCCTCTTCATGTTTGGGTAGAAATGATTTCTGTAACGCTATGTGGGGCTTAAGGCCTTTCCACAGGAAGATGGATAGCAGCTAGGTAGGCAGTTTTGCTAAATTGTAGTATGGGGAAAGATAAGAAAATAAAGAGGAGATATTGAAATAGGAGGCAGTTGCAATATAAGGAGAACATCATGTAGGTACAGTACATTTTGTATGTGTGAGTCAGTTATTCAAAAAAAGGTATACAAAAAGTTTTCTATACTTAGAGTCTTTCCAGCAACTAGTCTCTCCATTTTGCATTGAAGGTTCAAATCTGTGATTGTATTGGAGATGGACAGGGGATCTGTAGTTTTCCAGAGTTTGGTGATGTTCAGTTTTGATGCAAGTAGTAGGTGTAATATTACCACCCATGACCTGGGGGAAAATTTTCTATCCCAAGGTGTAGTAATGCTAGTGAGGTAGTAGAGGTTGTTGTAATCTGTGATATCGTGGAGATTAGAGCAAATATTTGTTTCCAGAATGAGTTTATGGATCTGCAAAACCACAGGATGTGTGCTATGGTACCAGTGCTTCCACAGGTCCTTCAACAGGTGGAAGGGTGTCCTGGGAACAATTTGAGACGGTAGGGTGTAAGATACCACCTGTGTATTGTTTTATGGTATGATTCCCAGTGATTAGATCAATGGGAAGCTGTAAAGGTGTGTTTAAAGGCACGCGACCACATGTCGGGGGTGACAATAATATTCAGTTCTTCTGCCCATTTTGAGAGGGATGTGAGTTGAGAGTAGGGGCGGTTGTCACTAAGGACTGAGTACATGGATATACCATATTTTGGGTACTTTGAGCATGTGTAGAAGTTGTGGAGTGGTTCAAGTATTTTGTAAAGGCTTCAGTTTGAGGGAGGTTGTATTCAATTTGGAGTTCTGTGAGGGTTTTTAGAGTATGTTTATTGTAGAGGTCTGATATGCTACCAATCTTGTGTTTCTGCCAGTGTTGTACTGTAAGATTTGACAAATGCGTTGTTAGCTTTCTGAGAGGGATCATGTCTAAATTGGGTAATGATGTCTTGAATCGCAGGCTTGGATTGGTCTGGGTCTGTGATCAGAATTATGACATCATCGGCAAAGAGGCTTATTTTATGTTCCAGGTCTTTGTGCATGATGCCTGATATGCTCTTGTCCCCTCTAATTCTTGCTGCTAGGAGTTCCATAATTAGAGCAAATATGAGAGAGGAGAGCAGGCAACCTTGGTGGGTGCCTGTCACGTACCTGGTAGGAGAGCCCAGAATGCAGGGAGCGGCTCCTCTTAAGCCTCCGGCTCGAGAGCCCCTGGAAGTGGAGACAGGGGTTCAAGAGTTCGGAGGGCACAAGTGCCAAGCCGGGGTATGCAGCAGCAGAGATCCACGAACAGCAGGCACAGGTGGTCAGGCTGGAACAGCGGGTAGCAGTCAGCGGGTACAGCAGGCACTGGCAATCAGGCAGGAACAGCGGGTACAGCAGGCACTGGCAGTCAGGCAGGAACAGCGGGTACAGCAGGCACTGGCAGTCAGGCAGGAGCAGCGGGTAGCAGCAGACGAGATCGGGAACAAGCCGGGTCGGTATCAGGTGGGCAGCAGAAGTACACAGGAGAAGGCAGAGACGTTGTCAGGCAGGCAGGAGGTCGGTGGCAGACAGCAATCAAACGAAGTCAGGAACAGGCCGGGTACGGTAATCAGGAACAAGCAGACACAGATAGCAGAAGTCACAGGAAACGCTGTAGACAGGACAGCAAGAAGGAACAGAAGCTGATTCCTTAAGTAGCCCTTTGGGCGCCAAGAACGGTCGCACGACAAGTCTGCGTGCCCCCGCGGGTAACCATGCTCCCGTTCGTGACCCCGCGCACCCGCGTACGCCCGTTCACTTCGTCGTGCACCCGCGTGCGCTCGTTCGTGCCGACGCGCACCCGCGTGCGCCTGTTAGAATCTACATGCACTCGCGTGCGTTCGTTTGCGCTAACGCGCGTCTGAGGATACCGACGAGCTCTCCGTAAAGGAAACCTGCGGGCAGGTTTCCTATGTACGACCGGGACAACGGATCGACCGTGACAGTGCCATTAGAGATCCCCAACGGTAAATTGAGAATATTGTGGATTGAAACCAGCCTGTGATTCCAAATTTAGATAGTACTGCTTTCAGGAATCCCCAGTGCACTCTATTGAACGCTTTCTCTGCATCTAAGGATAGCAGCAGAGAAGGCTTTCATGGTCAGGTGATTTGATGAATCAGATTGATGACTCTTATAGTTGCATCTGGAGCTTGTCTGTCTGGCATGAAGCTAACTTGGTCAGGGTGCACTAGAGAAGGAAGACATTTCAGCAATCTAGATGCAATGACTTTGGCAAATATTTTTACATCTGTGTTAAGGAGCGATATGGACCTGTAATTGGTCGTAGAAGTAGGGTCTTTCTCTGGTTTGGGGATGGTGCTGATAATTGAACAAAGCATGTCAATCGGTATAAAACCAGAGGTGGCAGCAGAGTTGAAGAGGGCAGTGAGGTGGGGGGTGACAAGTTTGGCTAATTTCTTGTAAAATTCGGAGAGGGAAGGTATTGAAGGCTTTTAGAACTTCATGTGACAATGGTTGGGAAAGCTCCGCTGACTGGATAGAGGTTATATTTATGAGGTCAATCAAGGATAGGAAGCTTTGTATGTTTTGGTCTGTTGGTTGAGGAGTCATTTGTGAGGTTGTAGAGAGTAGTAGTAATTGCTAAAGGCATTAGCTATATCCTGTGGGTTTGTGAGAAGTTGTTTGGTGGTAGGGTGGTGGAGGGAGGCTATTTTACACTTAACATGTTGGGCTTTGACCTGTCGGGCTAATAGAGTTCCAGCCTTATTACCTAAGGCATAGTATTTGGGTTTAGTTAATTTAAGGTTGTTTCGAATTTATAAAGTAAAAGTAAGCAGAGTTTTTGTCGCTGCTCGGGGAGTTTGCTGGCTAGTTTGTGGGAGGGAGTCTGTTTGTGTTGGTTCTCTAAGTGGGTAATTTGGGAAAGTACCTCGTCAACTTGCTTATACCTCTGGTTCTTAACATCACTGTGAAGTTTAATTAGGAGTTCACGCATGTCGGCTTTATATGCCGACCAGAGTACAAACTGATCAGTCTCCGGTTGGTCCTTCAATTTAAAATAGGAGTGGTGCTCAGTAGTGAGTTTTTTGAATGTTGCTTGAATCTGTGATGAGAGAGGCATCAAGACTCCATAGTCAAGTTGTTCTAGGTCTACAGTTTCCCACAGTAAGAGACAGGTGCATAGTCCGACCATGTAATGGATCCAGTTTTGGCGTTCGTCATGTCCTGAAGGGTAATTTTGTCAACAAGAAAGAAGTCAATACAGGAGTATGAGAGTTGAGAGGAGGAGAAATAGGAAAAGTACCGCTTATTTCCATGTTGGCATATCCATGGGTCAAAGAGATTGTTTGTTTAAAGAAAGGGGTTTAGAGAAGGTCAATCGTGTTTAGCTATGGATGTAGTGTGCAGATTTCGGTCTCCAATTATGTTGAAGTTGCCACCAAGAAAAAACCTTTCTTTTTTCGGATTCATGTTACCTTCTTGTATAGTTGTTTGTGGAATAACAGTTGTTGCTTTTTTGGCCCATATATGTTGATCAGTGTGTAGGTGACTTGGTTACATATGAGAATTAGAAAGTGGCCTTGGGGGTCTGTAACAGATTTTTGTAGCTTGAATTGTAATGTGTCCCATATGGCAAAGAGGACTCCGTTTTTCTTCTTCTGGCCTGAAGCTAAAAAGACCTGGTCGTAGTTTTTCAAGTTGAACCTGGGAGTTTTAGCAGTTACAAAATAGGTCTCCTGCACTAAGAGGATATCAGCGTTTTGACTGTTGGCTTCTCTGTGAAGTACGGATCTTTTCTGTGGAGAGTTTAAGCCCCTGGTGTTTATAGAGACTATTTTGAAAGCCATTTTGAGAGAATAAAGGCAGGGTAGATTGTCCCCAGGCAAGGGTGGTAATTGATAGCTGTAGAGTGATTTACTAGTCCGTCTCTACATAGTGTGAGCAATGTGGATTGTCACTTGTTCAATGTAGAAGAGATTAGGGAATAACTTGGTTGGAAGGTGGTTGGAGGTTGGTGCTGGTTTCGGGTGTGGGGGTCTGTGTTTAAAAAGGTATGGTTTCTGACACTCTGCTCCTGTGACTCAGTTACAGCAAAAAGTTTTCTGAATAATGTGTCATGAACAACTTGATAGCATAATCCTAGACTCTCGCAACTTTTTTGAGAAGGTTTGAACAAAGTGGGAGCGTTATATGCAAAATGAACTGTAGGCGTCGGGGATTGTTCTACTATTTGGCAATTATTTGTCATCCTCCATGGGATCCTATTCTTTTCTGCCTTATATTTTTCCCTCTTTTTCTTTTTCCCTATTCTTTCTCTTAGTCTTGATTGATCCTGTTTTGGGATCTGTTTCTGCTTATTTTTGTTGCCTGGAGCTCAGAGTGCACTGATTTGGTGCAGTTGTTAAGCTTCATACCCTTGATACAGGGGTCTCAAACTGGCGGCCCTCCAGCTGTTACAAAACTACAAGTCCCATCATGCCTCTGCCTGTGGGAGTCAAGCTTGTAATTGTTAGCCCTGCAATGCCTCATGGGACTTGCAGTTTTTAAACAGCTGGAGGGCCACCAGTTTGAGACCCCTGCCTTGATACCTCATCGGACAGCATACATTCACCTTATAATATTGTTTTATTTTTGTGTTGACCATTTCTTATGTTTGCTATTCAGTCTGTTTGGCATTTTGAAGCCTTGTTGTAATCTATGCTTCTTCAGGACACATTGGTTTCCTGTCTGTTTTATATGCTTAGATATTTAATAAAACCAATTGAAGGAAAATCTTCACTTGATAAACTGAGTGAATATCATGGTTTATTAATTTAATCTATACATGGTTGGATATTCAAAGTCAACACAATTAATTTAAACTCTCAACTCCTTTAATGAATCAACCCCATGGTTCTGTGACCCTAGGTGTTGCTAAGTTATTGTTTTCAAGACACAGCCTAGAGGTAAGCTAATGTGATATGGCCACAGATTTGGGTAAATATTTCTTCTGGCACATGAAATGTGAATAAGCTCTTCTCCAAGAATATTAAATACAGCTGGGCCACTGTACCGTCATTCTAAGTTCTGGTGTGTTATGGCTCACTTTATTGACAAAACAATACAAATCTGTTTCTGAAACAGACCCAAAGGTAATATACAATGCTATATTCAACACAATTGATTGCTTAAGGACCTTAACTTAAGATGTGCAACTCTAGTCTAGATCAAACTTAGTCATTTGATTTTTACATTATATCAAACTGCAAGTTGCAGATATCCCTATTCTCCAGAGACTGGCATATAAATGTGGGTGAAGAAATATTTATCTGAAGTAAATAACAGATATTGTATTTTGGATTTAATTTTCTTATTAAAGATACACAGGATAAAAAAAAAAATGAAACCTGATTGATTGTAACTGCCCTAATGTTGTTTTGCTCTAATTTTAATAAATTAGCCTTGTTGTTTTTCTCTCTGGAAGCAATACGCTAAAGCAATGAACCATTGTTTTTATACTTCTGTATTTTTTTTTTTTTTTTTTTATTTATGATAGGGACCTTTTTATTGCCACTGTAGCATAGTCGTGTCAGTAATTATGTCAATCACTTGTTTTTAGATCTGTGATTTTACAAAGGCACACAAGCCCTTGCCACAGCTTTATAGGACATAACACTATGAACAGTCTGACATTAATGACACTTTGTCAATAACCATTAAAGGTTCTTAAAGACTTTTTCAGCTCATCAGCTTGGTTCCCATGAGCCTCATTATACACAATCTGTGGCATGTTACAGCTGTAGCCCCAGTCAGAATAAGAAAATGTCCCAACTATACAGATGTACTTTTTTCCCACATGGCAACTAATGTTGATGCTGCCAATTTGAAGGCTTTGTTAAGCTTGCCTCCTTTCTCTGAAAATATATTATCTTCATTTAAATTTCCAGACTTGCAGGTTTCTAAGCTCTATCTGATTCTGGTAAATTGTCATATTTATTTCTGTCGGTGTCAAATGTTGATGTAATTTACATTGATGGGGTTGTATTTTTTATATGGAGCTCAAACATGTCAAAAATTATAACAATATTTTTGACAGCTTTTAAATTTTACCCTAAAAACTATACATTGTGCTATTCCAGAAATAAATTCACATTTATCCCTGTATTATCTCTGTCATAATTATTGTTAGAGTTACAAAATATACATTTGAAGCAATGGCATGTATATGCTCAAAATAAAAACTATTTTGCATGGACATAGGTCATTATGTGAACAGACTTTTAGTAAATCATTATTCTTACAAACTTACTAATGTGAAAAGGTTTAGTGCTTAACTGTTCTATTGTGTCCAATACAGGGGAATTTAGATATTACCTATAACTTATACATCTACATATTTTATGAGGTATTTTATAATCGCTACCCTCTTTCAATCATTTATAAGCAGACATATTTTACCTTAACATATTTGGTTTTGCCTACCAAGGGATCAAGTCCCACCTTTAGAGATGTTTCATAAATCCCTTATTTACTATTTTACACCTCCAGTCTTAAAATAAATGTGATTATAAAACATAAGAAACAACTTTCTGACACTAGGAATCATGTAAATAATAAATAGATTGTGGGGGTAAGGGGTAAATAAGCTGTCTGCAATTTTCAGTTATGGATGGCAACTACATATATTTTTATTTACACTCTTAAAATCCAGAAAAAAAGACAATGGGGAATATTTATAATCATATCATATTTATTATATTTTGTCTGATATTTGCCCCACAGTTGTCCAAGGTTCACCCAAAGGTTGATGGTGAGCAAAATATAACACTGTACTTGTAATAACTTGCAATAAAAGATAACTAACTAAACATTAACTAAAACATGTTTTAAAGGCAAATAAGTTGTTCACTTTGCAAGGAAAGTTGCATTGTGCAAGGGAATATTCCTCAGGGCTCGATGTAGTGAAATTTCACTACAAAGAACACCCAATCATATGCACGAAGAATAAAAAAACAGCATGTTTCCTTGCATATGATTGGATCATGTATGTCAGCAGAGCTTCATATCATTCACCACAGGGAGATATATAATTCTCTTGAAAAGTGCAACTTCCCTTGCAAAGCGAACAGTCTATTTGCCATTAGTAAATAAACCCCTAAATTATGGTTTGTTGTTACAAATTAGGGAACTTTCACACTGATCAGTTTTGGATCAGTTCTTCAGTAAAAATTAAAATGGAAGACAAATGCATCAAAAATGCACCCCTTTAAATCCTATGGAACGCTTCACATCAGTAAGATGCATTTCAGTTGGGTTTTTTAAGTCTTTATTGCTGTATTTTTGGTTTGCTATTTAAAATTACACCAAAATGCAGCTCCCCATTGAAAAGAATTCGCCCCCTTCCTTCCCAGCCCAATATTCATCTTTCATCGCTCTAGCGCTTTCAGTGACAATTGCGCAGTCATGCTACACTGTACCCAAATGAAATTTTTATCATTTTGTTCTCACAAATAGAGCTTTATTTTGGTGGTATTTATTCACGACTCTTTTTTATTTTTTGCGATATAAGCGCAAAATGCGGAAATTTGGAAAAAAAAACGATATTTTCTTTTTTCTATTTTAAAAGAAATCCAATAAAATCAAATTTTGTCATAAATTTAAGCCAAAATGTCTTCTGCTACATGTTTTTGGTAAAAAAAAGTATATAATAATTGGTTTGTGTGATCACGGACATATGTACGCAAATGATCATGTACATATGTGTGCAGGTGATCACGTACATATGTGTGCAGATAATCATTGGGACATGTGATTTTAGTGGGACATATGTGGGGGACATGTTTTTATTATTAGGGACATGTGTTTTTATTATTTGGGGACATGTATGTTTTGGGGACATGTGTGTTTTGGGGACATGTGTGGGAACTGTGTTTAGACTGTGTTTATACTGTGTGGTGTGTTGTGTGTTTACACTAGACTGGTGATCAGTGAGTAAAAAGCGGTAAAAAACAGCTCATACTCACTGATCATCAGCTGGCTGCAGCGATCTGCTCTCCTCTCCTCAGCGATGACTTCTGTGTGAGGAGAGGAGGAGCCGATTGCCTAGCAACCGGCTGTTTGTTTACATCACATGACGGCCGTGATTGGACACGGCCGTCATGTGATCAGGAGGGCCAATCACAGAGCCCTCCTGCCGATCTGAGATGGGCCGTTACTGGGTGACACAAGCACATCGGGATTGTGCCGCTGCGCGGGCACGCGCGTGCGCGATCCCGCTCCTTCTGAAGGACGTTCCTGAACGTCCTATAAGAAGTAGACGGCTCCCACCCGGCCGTATATGTGCATTGGCCAGGTGGGAAGTGGTTAAAAAAGCATCAAAATTGGATAAAAATCTTAAAACAGTTGCATTTTTGGTGCAGTTTTTTAATCATATGACCATGTTTCACAGGTGAATGCTGGGATTTAGGCAACCAGAAAATTACCCAAAAACACACTTTAAATGCATCAAAAAAGCATATGCCTATTTGATGCATTTTTTGATGCAATTGAGCGAGTGAGTGAATGTACAATTACAATGTGCATTTAATTTGTATAAACATGTTTTGCAGATAATAATAACATAACAAATGAAAGGTTAATCATAGTTTTTTTATAAACAAATTCTACTACAATTCCTACTAATAAAATAACAACAATAGCATAAATTAACAGGGTAAAACAACAGAGGCAGAGACAAACAGACTTAGCACCACATCCCTGAATAAATAAAAAATAAAGACGGGAGAGGGGGGTTAAGCAAAAACCCCGTGACTTTAAAGGTGCTGTATGAATATATAGTAAATAGATATTCACAGAGTATGTATCATAAAATAACACATTTTTTATTCCATTGACAAAAGTACAAAATATTCACAATTTATTAATAAAATTGTTATCCACATCAGTATTCTATGATGAAACAAGAAAATATATATTATTTATCACTTCAGAGTATACCACTCGACATGTTTCGCTCCTCCGAGCTTCCTCAAGAGTTAAAGGTACACTTAGTAGATAAACTAAAAACAATAGAAAGATATGGATCAAAAGTGTATCATAAACACATTGCCATTAACAATAAATTAATGAGATAACATACTCCAATAATACCCATAGTATTGAATATAACAAAATTATATAGATATATAATATTCAAATATTTGTTCAATTTATGCATTTTTAAACGTAGGTCCATATATGATCTTACCAAAAATATGCAGATTCGCCAGTTACGCCGTAAAGTATAGCAGTTAGCCAATGGATGACAATAAAACAGGATTTTGAATCACACACCGGTATGTCTGAATCCAGGGGCCACACGAGAGTTAATGATGAAAATAATAATGATCTGTATAAAGATGTAAAGTTAGGTACATTAAAACCAACTAACATTAGAGATCTATATCGTATGTAGATTGAATAAATTACCTAGATATTTATTTGTAGTAAGTAGAATCAGAAAAAATCTATGTTGGAGAGATATCCACATCGGTAGGTATAAGCCTGTTGGTCATATGATGCCAACTTGACCCCTTTGACAAAGCGGCAAAGTAGGGGAAACCCCAGGGCAATGTTTCTATAAAAATATATAAATTCAAAGTGTGAAGGGTGGTTCATAACTGACCTCCAGTATATCCCATATATACAAAGATGTCCATGTGGCCTAACCAATACTGTTCAATAGGGTTTGATCACCCGGTATGTCTTGAACAGTATTGGGTAGGCCACATGGACGCCCCGGGGCACAGTTGTGGCTAGCTGGAGAATCAGCCGCCTGCTCACATTGTGCCTGATTTGACATTTTGGATAGTTTAGAGCATTGGGTTTATGGTGCGATATTTCAGTGTCCTCTAATTCTGGGTATCTAAAATTGTAATTGGTTTCCAGTCCTTAAGATGGCACCGCCGGTGCAGGAAGTACGTCCATGCCCTTCTTCCGGTTTACTATAGTGTTAGGTCGGGCACATGTGCAGTACAGTGAGTTGACGCTGGATACGTCACTTCCAGAAGTTTCCCTTGATTTTGATAGGATGGAGGTACGCATGCGCAGTACCATTTGTATGGCGCTGTATGCGCCATCATTCTTAATCCAGCCAATCCCCTGCTCCTGATGTCCCTTCTCTATATGGGAGAGCTATTTAGATGTGGTTTATTTACCGCCAATCTTCTGCCTCTGCCAGTGCGTTAGTGGGATGCTATATCTATTCACCCCCATGATCTGTCAGTCTTTGAAGCTTTATTATAGCAGGTATGTCGATATTTCATATTTTGTTGTCTTTGTGTATATGGGATATACTGGAGGTCAATTATGAACCACCCTTCACACTTTGAATTTATATATTTTTTATAGAAACATTGCCCTGGAGTTTCCCCTACTTTGCCACTTTGTCAAAGGGGTCAAGTTGGCATCATATGACCAACAGGCTTATACCATCCGATGTGGATATCTCTCCAACATAGAATTTTTCTGATTCTACTTCAAGTAAATATCTAGGTAATTTATTCAATCTACATACGATATAGATGTCTAATGTTAATTGGTTTTAATGTACCCAACTTTACATCTTTATACAGATCATTATTATTTCCATCATTAACTCTCCTGTGGCCTCTGGATTCAGACATACCGGTGTGTGATTCAAAATCCTATTTTATTGTCATCCATTGGCTAGCTGCCATACTTTATGGCATAACTGGCAAATCTGCATATTTTTTCATGTATGGACCTATGTTTAAAAATGCATAAATTGAACAAATATTTGAATATTAAATATCTATATAATTTTGTTATATTCAATACTATGGGTATTATTGGAGTATGTTATCTCATTAATTTATTGTTAACAGCAATGTGTTTATGATACACTTTTGATCCATATCTTTCTATTGTTTTTAGTTTATCTACTAAGTGTGCCTTTAACTCCTGAGGAAGCTCAGAGGAGCGAAACATGTCGAGTGGTATAATCTGAAGTGATAAATAATATATATTTTCTTGTTTCATCATAGAATACTGATGTGGATAACAATTTTATTAATAAATTGAAATATTTTATACTTTTGTCAATGGAATAAAAAAAATGTTATTTTATGATACATACTCTGTGAATATCTATTTACTATATATTCATACAGCACCTTTAAAGTCCCAGGGTTTTTGCTTAACCCCCCTATCCCATCTTTATATTTTAGCATAAATTAACAGTTTATTCTCTAATATAAAAAAGGTAAACACAAGGCATTTTCAGTACCTTCTAATTATTTTCCACTGTTTTTTAAAACTTAAAAGACTAACATATTTCATATGATTTAAAAATTATGTAACTCTCTTGACTTGTCCCAAAATTAATATTATGGAGTCAGTTTCACAGCCAACCGTAAACATCTGTATTCCCCAACATGTGGTGGGCAAGCTGTTTAAGCTGTAACCCAATAATCAGCAATTTGTATAATGTTTTGTAATTTAATATTGTGTCACACTGTTTTACATTTTTTTATTGTAAAGCCAAGCAGATTACATTGTTAATGTTTACATATTGTTTATATTTTTTAAATACCAATTCTCTTAGGTTATAATAGGAGTTTCTGTCATATTTCAGGATGTCAATAAAAAATCTGTACAATTTCCATATTTTTTCAGTAAACAAAAGTGTGGGGGGAATGCAACCCAGTCTGGAAGAAGCTGAGTGGGAGCCAAATAGCCATAAAATGCAAGTAACCCAACAACTGCCCGGTATGTTTACTTTACTATGTAAAAAGAAGGAGGAAAGGAAAAGGAATGCATCAGTAGCCAAAAGGTTGCTGTGCTGACTTGTCTTATTGAGGAGCTGCTCATACCGGGATCTTTGCTACAGGGTCATATGTATCCTAATGCAAGGGGTACCCATTAGGCTGTTAACTTTACTACAGCTGATACATTGTAGGCATAGGCTACAGATCACACTGCTGCTGACTCAGCAGATACATTAAAAAAGGCACACACTGTAGATCTTTCCAATTGCTGTGTATTAAAATGTTCCCATACCATCCTGACACTGAACAATTGCAAACAAACACATGACTTAAGACTATATTTAGAATATCTTTGGGGAAACTGAGGATACAGGGATAGGAAGGGGTTTGGAGAAATTGAAATTGTGGTTTTAAAGCCTTTTTTTTTTTATTGTTTCAACACTTTATTAAACTTATAAGGCAATACAGTTTTGTTACTGAAAAAAAAAATCATAAACTATGCTACAAAACCATTTTGCTACAGATCAATGAGGCATTTAGCTTTATTTTTTTAATATTACATTTTTCTTTTAATTTTGGACCTGTTGTGGCAACTACATCTATCACTCAATTCAGGCCTTTTACAGCTGAATAAAAAAATCCTCTGTTGCAGCCAAAATCATCTAAAAAAGTTGTTCCTGTCAAGTTGAAATTAATCAGATTGGAATGTTGTTGCTTTATTTAACCACTTGAAGACCAGCATGTTAAATGTCCTTTGTTATGGACAGGAGTCAGGCTCAGAAACCAGTAGCTATAGCAGAAGAAATGCATCCACCAACTGGCTGGATAAATGCAGGAGCACCCTGGTGGATGAAACAGGCTCACCTGAGGTGCAGCAACTAAGCACTAATTGGTGTTCACCAGAGCTATAAAGAAAAAAAAGACCAACATTTAAAAAAAAAAATGTTTTCTGTTAAAAATTTAATTTCATATTCATATTAATAATCTTTCTTCATACATTTAGACCAAAATATATTCTGATACATTTTTGGTGGAAAAAAAAAACACACAGGTGTATATTATTTAGTTTGTGTGAAAGTTATAGAGTCTACAATCCATGGTAGATATAGTATATTTGAAAAGTTCTGATTGCCTATCTAAGTTCTAGAGGATCTAAAATTCTAAGGCAGTACAAATACCCCCAAAATGATCCATTTTTGAAAAGTCAACAGTCAAGGTATTTATTAAGAAGCACATGATTTTTTTGAGGTTGTAATTTTTTGTCTCAACATTATGAAGGTATTTTTTTTCACAAAGTAGTCATGTTAGCAAGTTATTTATTTTTATTTTTTTACACACGGCATAGGCATACATATAATTGCACCCCAAAAAACATTCTACTCTGTCCAAGTATGAAGATATCAGATGTTTAAGACTTTGTCACAGCCCAGATCCATAGAGGGGCCCAAAGTCCAAGGAGCACCTCACCTTCAAGCTTTCAAAGCATACTTTACATGTCTAATTACCTGTTTATCATAGTTCTTGATTCCCCTCCAGTCATAATGAGTCTATTTAAATTTTCATTTTTTTTCTCCACAAGTGTTTGGAAAATGCAGAAAGAAAATGAAAATGTTTTTTGTTACACAGTTAAATAATTGATAAGATATTTCTAACACACAGCATAGGCATGCTTAGAAATAAACCCCAAAACATATTCCAAGGAGTGCCTTCAGTCTCTCACAAAATGGGTACATTTTTGAAAGTTAACACCCTAAGATAATTTTTACAGCTGGCTACACATTATACAACTGTCTGGTATAATTTTCTTTAGATTTACCAAAACCAAAAAATATAAGATCAAACCTAAACACTTTCAAATAGTATGCAATCAGGCAGGACCTTGTACTACATTGAAGGTAAATCTAAAGGGAATTGAACAATAACCATTGTATAATGTGTAGCCAGCTTAAAAGTCATGGTAGATCTTTTAAAAACGTCATTGTTTTTCCACATTTTTGGCAGAGAAAATTGAGTACTGCCTGTGATACTTTTTTTATTTGCAACCTAATTTGTAATGGACGAGCTTTTGGGGTGTGTCCCCTTCTTCAAGGTCCAAGTAGTACTGGTTCACAAAAGTTTTAGCAGAAGGTAAAATGTTAAGCTAAAACAAAACAAAACAAAAATCTCTGAGGGAAAGGAAAAAGAAAAACAAACACATACAAATCAATGTGTATGGCAATGGTAATAAAGCTATCAGCAAGTGAGATAAGACAGAGGGAAAGCTATAGACTGGTGTGGGGATGTTAGTCACAGAGGGGGTCATACATCTGTAGTATAATAGGTGAGGAAATCAATATCTAAATGTAGGCCATTGTTTTTTGTGTCAAAAAGAAGTATCATTCTTAGCTCAAACATTTTACTTTCCTTGATTTTTGGCAGAAAGAAAATGTAAATTATTTTTTTTACATAAAGTTGACAATTGAAATGAGGCATTGTAAAACTCTGACATTCACAGACATGGCTAGGCATGGTGAGAATTATAGTTCATGAACAACTGGAGGGCCACAGTTTGGAGACCCCTGCTATAAGCCATACAATCATAGCCCACTGGTATGTGGCTGCCGCTGGAATCCATGCTATTTGGCCGGGAGATACAGAAGGCTAAATAAAGAGTGAACAAAAGAGTTTCTGTGGCTGCAGGAGTATAGTTGTCCACAGAAGATGGCTGGGACTGGTGTCTTGCAGGAACATAGTCAGTAAGACTTGCAGGTGGGTTGGTTCAAGCAGCAGGCAGAGGCACGATTGGCAAAAAAATGGTCAGCAAACAAGCAAATAACTGATCTAGACAACAGGTGGTCAAATAAACAGGTCTGGTCATAATTTTGATGTGTCCACTGTATCCGTCATCGTATTAGATTGGGTTCACAAAGACCCTTCAGGGAAGGGACTTTGAAAAAAATAGTCCTTCAAAGGTAAACAAAGTGGATCCAGCAGTTGGAAGTTATTGTTCCCCCTGGATTAAATGAGTTTAAATGAGATTAAAACGTTTCTGTAAGATGCCTATAAGATATTCCAATTTATCTATATCCAAAAACTAACTGTAATCATTATATTTTTGTTTTGTACTGTATTACAAGAGAGGTCACTCGACATGCCTTTTTTGTGCACTATACTTGTGCATTGGTGTTGCTTCTTTAATTATAATTTGTGTTTTTTATTTTCATTTTTAGATGTGTCTGGTATATGTGGGCAGTGAACGCCAGATCGGCTTTAGGCTTTTCCCTTTCTTGTACCTGTGACTTGGCAGATATGTGTTTCTTTGGAGTAGGATGATGCAATGCCATATGGACAGCTTCCTGCTAGATGGTAGGGCTGCCCATGTGATGTCCAGTACAGGCAGCAGGCAGAACCAACACTGCATTAGTATGGCAGTGGTCAGAAACACCATTGCTGACTGCACTGGCTCTAGTGACACTATACTGATGTGGCAGTGACTAGAAACACTGCTGCTGGCTGCACTGGCACTAGTGACACTGGGAATACAAAGAAGGGGAAGGCGCACTGACCTAGTGCATTACCATAAAACAGCTTTATTTAAAATTGAATCAAATAGCAAAATGGCTACTCACAAACGAGTATTGATCACAGGCAAAATCAATACAATAAATCCATCGCACCAAACGTTTGGCGACTCCAGACCAGATGTCCGAGGAATTTGATGAGTACCTCTACGGAAATGGCTAACGCGTTTCGGGAGTGACCCCCTTTCTTCAGAGCCAAAGAGGGCTATGGTCTCTCGCTGGAGGCTGCCAGTAAATATATATAAAAAGGCCTCTAAGCCCATGAGGTAGAAAAGGTCAGAAAACTCCACCCCAGGTCAGGCAGGTCAGAAAGCTCCACCCCCCCCAAAAAAAATAAAAAAAATAAATAAATAAATAAATAAATAAATAAATAAAAAAAATTAAATAAATAAAAAAATAAATAAATAAATAAAAAAGGGAGGGAGAGAGGCGACTGCAAGTGTCGCATCTTATGCGGAAACGCACGCGTGTGCTCATGCACACGTGTGTGGATATACATATGTACTCCTGTTAAATAGAATAATACTAACCGCCACATACGATAGAGATTTTTTGTGTTAATATCTGCCACATAGAAATTACTGATGATCTTAGTGGTACACTCGAGGGGGAAGGTGCTACACCGAATTTCATTTTATTTTATTTTATTGAAATACATTTAGTGCTGTACACAACCTGTATGTGTGCAAAGATGATGTCCTCGTGGACGCTATCTGCTGGCTGGAGCGCACCTGGTTTCTTGTAGCAGGAAGTGCGGGTGGATATGCGTTCCACCCGCAACTTCCGGGCGCACCAGCATGGGCACTTCCGCTCACGCCGACTGGAGCGCACTTGGTCCCATGTGACAGGAAGTGCGGACGGATATGCGTTCCATCCGCAACATCCGGGCGCCCCAGCGTGAGTACTTCCGCTCAGGCGCACAAAGTGGACGTCCGAGCACGGGCGTCCATTGGCGTGACCTGGTCCACTCACGCTTCGGCGTCTAGCCAGACCCCTGAAGCGCAAGCTGGAACCAGGACCCGGAAACACAGGCGCAGAGGAACCCGCCCACAATCCAACCTCCCATGCGATCGCTAACCTCCTTGCTGGGACAGTCAAGGAGGTTACTAATAATATTAGAGAAAAAAAAAAAAAAAAAAGGGGAGGGGGGTGTTACAAGGAATTACCAAATGCCACACCTACTCTCCAGCGAGAAGCCATACGCCCTAGTGAATGTACTACAGTTATAGAGTGGGAACAAATGACAAGGCATTTTTAAGAAATACAAAAAATAAATAAAAAATATATATATATATGTTAAAATTAAGAGTTGTAAAAAAGGAATTTTTTTACCATTCATACATAAAAATTAATTCAATTTGCATTAAAAAAATAAATAAAAAAAATCTATCAATAATTAATTAAACACAAAAAAGAGAGAAATGCATTAGAACTAGTTAATCGCATAGTTGATAGAAACGATGGATTAGAAGTATATGTATATATATCTAAAAATAAAAATAAAAAAAAAGGATATATTTAAAAAATATATATACATATAAATATATAGTATATAGTAATGTAGTGAACATACATGATAAGCCATATATAAACACATATATACATATACATAATGAGTAACCAGGTCTTATACCTAAAACTGGGTCTACCATTATTTAAGTATGGATGCTGCCTCAACGGGAATATATTGCCCTCAAGAGCCGATCAAATGGGCCACATGTAGCCAAGATAAGGTTAAAGGGATTAAATTGAATTTAATTAGAATAAAGACAATTAAATAAATAAAATAAAATAGAATAAATTGAAAATGAAATTAAAACTAAAATTGAATTAAATTGTATTAAATTATACAGTTGCCTAAACTACATAGGGCCTTACCCACCCACCCAGCTAGCGAGGGCTATCCATCTTACAGCAGGTTGTGCAATTCAATTTCTTCATTAAGGCCTTTGGGGGCCATAGTTCCTAGACAGAATATCCAGTAGGCCTCTCTATTGCAGAGTAGCTGGTGTTTTTTACCGTTATCCACATCGTTTGGCATAGCTTCAATCCCGAAAACCTTCATGCCATCCACATTACTGGCGTGAGTCTCTTTAAAATGTCTTGGTAAGGAATACTTATCCTTTTCTGTCTGAATGCTACTTCTATGTTCGTTCATTCTTGTTCGCATTTGGCGTGAAGTACGGCCAACATAGAGGAGGCCACAGGGGCACAGAATGCCATAGATGACATAAGTGGTCCCACAATTAATAAACTGCTTAACCTTGTGGACTTTGTTATCAGTGCCTATTACGTCTCTTTTCCTGTGGCACATATACGTACAATTGGCACAATTTGTGCTCCCGCATTTGTAGCTGCCCTTTTGATCAAATATTGTAGTCCAGATACTGTTTAGGCCTCTAGTTTTGGTCTTCTTCACCCTACTTGGGGCAATAATGCTCCTTAGATCTTTTGGTCTCCTGAAGACTACATTCGGGCATGGGGGGAGGCTAGTTTTCATGATAGGATCAGATTCAAGTATCCTCCAGTTTTTCTTAAGGATCCTCTGTATTGCTGGGGCCCTATTGTTGAACCTAGTACAGAAACTCATCTGAGGATGTTTGTAATTATGGGATGTAGTTGTCTGTACTTCTTCTTCTTCGAACACCAGGAGACAGCAAAAGCAACGAGAAGAGGCCGCAGGGGAGGGCGGAAAATCACAAAAACCTTCAAAACAATAGAAGGTGAATCCACTATCAAGATTTTCAACTTATCAAAGCAGGAATTCTCTGAGTCCGAATTGAGGCTACTTAGAAAGGGACTTAATTATGCCCCTGAAAATCCACCGAATCTCTTTGAACTTTTTATAGATCTGAATAAGTTCATACGCAATCTTACAGTAAAACGCCATTTTAAGCTAAAAGAGCTCAATGGAACGGCAGACAGTAACACTATACCAACCTCTCCCATCCCCCCTGGGGACCCCCAAGATGTCTCAAGAGTTTTGGAGATGCTGGAAGAGTTATATAAGGAAGGGGGACAGATCTGCTTAGATGAGTTCCCTTCTATGATTTACGAAGACAAGACTATCGAGACCACGTTTAGACCTAAATCAAGCTTCTACCCCCACTGGAATAAAGGTAATTCTATACCGACTTTCTATGAAGTGGTGCTGGAAGAATTCAGAAAGCTCTGTGGCAATGGGACTCGTAAATACAGTAAAGGCCATGATTCATCTTTAGACGGCCCTCTAAAAAGCCTAAGAGACAACTCTGACATCGTAATACGAAAGGCAGACAAAGGAGGTGGTCTGGTGATACAGGACAGGGAACAGTACGTGGATGAAGCTTCCAGACTCATTGGAGACAAGAACACATATGAGAAGCTCACCTGTGACCCTACAGCCAACTTCAGTATTGACCTCAAAAAACTCTTGGATGAAGCACTATCCAATGAAGTCATCACTAAGAACGAATACCAATTCTTGTACGTCAAGCACCCAGTGGTTCCATATTTTTACCATATTCCAAAAATTCATAAAGATCTGAAAAAGCCCCCAGGCAGACCAATTATCGCTGGGATGAATAGCCTTACCAGTAATCTTGGTAGCTATATCGATCATTTCCTTCAAAGGTTAGTAACCAACTTGCCTTCATACATTAAGGATTCGGGCCATGCGTTGGACATCCTTAGCGCATACACTTGGGAAAAGGGGTACAGATGGCTCTCTCTGGATGTGGTATCATTATACACTTCCATTCAACATGAGTTTGGCCTAAGAGCAATAGAAAACTACCTGGCAGAAGCACATCTGTTCAACCCGGCCCAGGCAAAATTCATCCATGACAGCACGGAATTCACTCTAACCCATAATTATTTTATGTTTATGGATTGTTTCTATAGACAAGTAAAAGGCACCGCGATGGGGGCTAGATTTGCGCCGAGTTACGCAAATCTCTTTATGGGTTACTGGGAGCAAAAGTACATTTGGACCAACAATCCCTTTGGAAAGAATCTAGTCTTATTTGCTCGATATATAGACGATATCCTCATTATCTGGAATGGCAGTGATGACGATTTAGAAGGATTCCTGACGCATTGTGCCAATAACCCCTTCGGAATCACATTCACGCATGTGTTGGATGAGATATCCTTGGTATTCCTAGACCTAGAACTGCGAGCTGACGAAGAAGGACAGATTTACTCCAAAACTCATTTCAAACCAAGTTCTGGGAATTCATACCTTCATGCCTATAGCCACCACCACCCAAGATGGATCCGAAACGTCCCTTTTGGTCAATTTTGCAGACTCAAGCGAACTTGCACTCTCAAACAAGATTATGAGACACAGAGCCTCATCCTTAAAAACAAATTTCGAGAAAAGGGATACAAGGAGAAGTACATCGATGAAGCCTACTCAAAGTATTTGCTATTGTACGACAAGACGGGCGAAGAAGTACAGACAACTACATCCCATAATTACAAACATCCTCAGATGAGTTTCTGTACTAGGTTCAACAATAGGGCCCCAGCAATACAGAGGATCCTTAAGAAAAACTGGAGGATACTTGAATCTGATCCTATCATGAAAACTAGCCTCCCCCCATGCCCGAATGTAGTCTTCAGGAGACCAAAAGATCTAAGGAGCATTATTGCCCCAAGTAGGGTGAAGAAGACCAAAACTAGAGGCCTAAACAGTATCTGGACTACAATATTTGATCAAAAGGGCAGCTACAAATGCGGGAGCACAAATTGTGCCAATTGTACGTATATGTGCCACAGGAAAAGAGACGTAATAGGCACTGATAACAAAGTCCACAAGGTTAAGCAGTTTATTAATTGTGGGACCACTTATGTCATCTATGGCATTCTGTGCCCCTGTGGCCTCCTCTATGTTGGCCGTACTTCACGCCAAATGCGAACAAGAATGAACGAACATAGAAGTAGCATTCAGACAGAAAAGGATAAGTATTCCTTACCAAGACATTTTAAAGAGACTCACGCCAGTAATGTGGATGGCATGAAGGTTTTCGGGATTGAAGCTATGCCAAACGATGTGGATAACGGTAAAAAACACCAGCTACTCTGCAATAGAGAGGCCTACTGGATATTCTGTCTAGGAACTATGGCCCCCAAAGGCCTTAATGAAGAAATTGAATTGCACAACCTGCTGTAAGATGGATAGCCCTCGCTAGCTGGGTGGGTGGGTAAGGCCCTATGTAGTTTAGGCAACTGTATAATTTAATACAATTTAATTCAATTTTAGTTTTAATTTCATTTTCAATTTATTCTATTTTATTTTATTTATTTAATTGTCTTTATTCTAATTAAATTCAATTTAATCCCTTTAACCTTATCTTGGCTACATGTGGCCCATTTGATCGGCTCTTGAGGGCAATATATTCCCGTTGAGGCAGCATCCATACTTAAATAATGGTAGACCCAGTTTTAGGTATAAGACCTGGTTACTCATTATGTATATGTATATATGTGTTTATATATGGCTTATCATGTATGTTCACTACATTACTATATACTATATATTTATATGTATATATATTTTTTAAATATATCCTTTTTTTTTATTTTTATTTTTAGATATATATACATATACTTCTAATCCATCGTTTCTATCAACTATGCGATTAACTAGTTCTAATGCATTTCTCTCTTTTTTGTGTTTAATTAATTATTGATAGATTTTTTTTATTTATTTTTTTAATGCAAATTGAATTAATTTTTATGTATGAATGGTAAAAAAATTCCTTTTTTACAACTCTTAATTTTAACATATATATATATATTTTTTATTTATTTTTTGTATTTCTTAAAAATGCCTTGTCATTTGTTCCCACTCTATAACTGTAGTACATTCACTAGGGCGTATGGCTTCTCGCTGGAGAGTAGGTGTGGCATTTGGTAATTCCTTGTAACACCCCCCTCCCCCTTTTTTTTTTTTTTTTCTCTAATATTATTAGTAACCTCCTTGACTGTCCCAGCAAGGAGGTTAGCGATCGCATGGGAGGTTGGATTGTGGGCGGGTTCCTCTGCGCCTGTGTTTCCGGGTCCTGGTTCCAGCTTGCGCTTCAGGGGTCTGGCTAGACGCCGAAGCGTGAGTGGACCAGGTCACGCCAATGGACGCCCGTGCTCGGACGTCCACTTTGTGCGCCTGAGCGGAAGTACTCACGCTGGGGCGCCCGGATGTTGCGGATGGAACGCATATCCGTCCGCACTTCCTGTCACATGGGACCAAGTGCGCTCCAGTCGGCGTGAGCGGAAGTGCCCATGCTGGTGCGCCCGGAAGTTGCGGGTGGAACGCATATCCACCCGCACTTCCTGCTACAAGAAACCAGGTGCGCTCCAGCCAGCAGATAGCGTCCACGAGGACATCATCTTTGCACACATACAGGTTGTGTACAGCACTAAATGTATTTCAATAAAATAAAATAAAATGAAATTCGGTGTAGCACCTTCCCCCTCGAGTGTACCACTAAGATCATCAGTAATTTCTATGTGGCAGATATTAACACAAAAAATCTCTATCGTATGTGGCGGTTAGTATTATTCTATTTAACAGGAGTACATATGTATATCCACACACGTGTGCATGAGCACACGCGTGCGTTTCCGCATAAGATGCGACACTTGCAGTCGCCTCTCTCCCTCCCTTTTTTATTTATTTATTTATTTTTTTATTTATTTAATTTTTTTTATTTATTTATTTATTTATTTATTTATTTTTTTTTTTTATTTTTTTTTGGGGGGGTGGAGCTTTCTGACCTGCCTGACCTGGGGTGGAGTTTTCTGACCTTTTCTACCTCATGGGCTTAGAGGCCTTTTTATATATATTTACTGGCAGCCTCCAGCGAGAGACCATAGCCCTCTTTGGCTCTGAAGAAAGGGGGTCACTCCCGAAACGCGTTAGCCATTTCCGTAGAGGTACTCATCAAATTCCTGGGACATCTGGTCTGGAGTCGCCAAACGTTTGGTGCGATGGATTTATTGTATTGATTTTGCCTGTGATCAATACTCGTTTGTGAGTAGCCATTTTGCTATTTGATTCAATTTTAAATAAAGCTGTTTTATGGTAATGCACTAGGTCAGTGCGCCTTCCCCTTCTTTGTATTCTCTCTTTTTAGTATTTGAACACCCAATGTTCTAAAGGAGGGCTGCAAGACGTAGTGACTACACCATTTTCAAACTGTCTATATCACATCTAAAGACCAAGAAACCAGAGCGCAGGAGAATTTGCTGTTTTTGTACTAGTGACACTGGCACATTTGTGGAAGCAATCAAAAACACTGTTGATGTCTTACACTAGTCTGGTAACACTGTGACTGGTGTAGTGGCAATCACAAACACTGTTGTCTTTCTTACACTAGCCTGATAATACTGGGACTGGTGTGGCAGCAATCAGGGACATTATTGCTCTCTTCCCTGACTGTGGTGTCACTAGGACTGATGTGGCAGCTATCAGGAAGACTGTTGCTGTCTTACACTGGTCTGGTGATACTAGGACTAGTGTGCTGGCAATCAGGAACACTGTTTATGGCACACATTGGTAAGGTGACTTTGGAACTGGTGGGGTGGTGATTAGGAGCACGTTTGCTGGCTGCACTGCTCTGGTGTGTCGGCGATCAGGAACACTGTTTTTGGCTACACTAATCTGGTGACACTGTGACTGGTGTGATGGTGATTGGGGATACTGTGACTGGCTGCATTATTATGGTGACACTGAAACTGATGTTGTGGTGATCTGGAACAATGAAATGCACTGATCTGGTAACATTGTACTGTGGCTGTCGATCAGAGAAACCGGCTGGCTGCAATGGCATACCGGGATATCATAGTTACATAGTTACACAGTTACATAGTAGGTGAGGTTGAAAAAAGACACAAGTCCATCAAGTCCAAATTATGTATGTGATCATATGTCAGTATTACATTGCATATCCCTGTATGTTGTGGCCGTTCAACTATTGATGCTCCCCGCTGAAACCAACCCCTGTGGAAGTGAATTCCACATCCTTGACACTCTTACAGTAAAGAACTCTCTACACAGTCTAAGGATAAACCTCTTTTCTTATAATCTTAATGAGTGGCCACATGTCTTATTCCACTTCAGCCCCGGAAGGATTTACCCCCTTCCTGACCAGAGCACTTTTTGTGATCGGCACTGCGTCGCTTTAACCTGCAACTGCGTGGTCGTGCGACGTGGCTCCCAAACAAAATTGGCATCCTTTTTTTCCCACAAATAGAGTGTTCTTTTTGTGGTATTTGATCACCCCTGTGGTTTTAATTTTTTGCGCTATTAACAAAAAAATAGCGCCAATTTTGAAAAAAATTAATTATTTTTTATTTTTTGCTATAATAAATAACTCACAAAAATATATAAAAAAATATATTTTTCCTCAGTTTAGGCTGATACGTATTATTTTACATATTTTTGTTAAAAAAAATCACAAAAAGAGTTTATTGATTGGTTTGCGCAAAAGTTATAACGTCTGCAAAATAGGGGATAATTTTATTGCATTTTTATTAATAATTTATTTTTTACTAGTAATGGTGGCAATCAGGAATTTTTATCATGACTGCGACATTATAGCAGACACATCGGACAATTTTGACACATTTTTGGGACCATTGGCATTAATAAAGCGATCAATGCTTTAAAATTGCAATTTTTGCAATTTCAATTACTGTAAAAATGTCACTGGTAGTGAAGGGGTTAACCACTAGGGGGCTGGGAGGGGTTAAGTGTGTCCTAGGGGAGTGTTTCTAACTGACTGGGGGATGGGTTTGTATGACGTGGACACTGATCACTGCTCCCAATGACAGAGAGCAGACAATCAGTATCCTGTCATTAGGCAGAACGGGCAGATACTGTTTACATTGGCATCTCCCCGTTCTTGAGCTCCGTGACACGATCATGGGTATCCCCGTGGTGATCGAGTCTGCGGGTTCCGCGGGCATGATTATGGAGCTTGCGCCCGGCGGCGGCGCATGCGCACGGCACCGTTACGTTACTTTGCCATGCCGTGCTCTTCTGCCGACATATATACAGTATGCCGACAACGGTCGGCAAGTGGTTAAACTCCCTTCCATGGAAAATTTGTATCCCTATTGGTATTTAGAAGTTAAAATCATATCCCCTCTCAAGTGTCTCTTCTCCAGAGAGAATACGTTCAGTGCTTGTAACCTTTCTTCATAACTAATATCCTCCAGTCCCTTTATTAGCTTTGTTGCCCTTCTCTGTACTCACTCCATTTCCAGTACATCCTTCCTGAGAACTGGTGCTCAGAATTGGACAGCATACTCCAGGTGAGGCTGGACCAGAGCCTTGTAGAGTGGAAGAATTATCACTTTATCTCTTGCGGAAATCCCCTTTTTAATGCATGCCAATATTCTGTTTGCTTTGTTAGCAGCAGCTTGGCATTGCATTCCATTGCTGAGCCTATCATCTACTAGGACCCCCAGGTCCATTTCCATCCTAGATTCCCCCAGAGGTTCTCCCCCAGTGAGTAGATCACATTCATATTTTTGCCACACAAATGCATTATTTTACATTTTTCCCCATTAAACCTCATTTGCCATGTAGTTGCCCACCCTATTAATTTGCTCAGATCTTCTTTCAAAATTTCCACATCTTGCGGAGAAGTTATTGCCCTGCTTAGCTTAGTATCGTCTGCAAATACAGAGATGGAACTGTTTACCCCATCCTCCAGGTTGTTTATGAACAAGTTAAATAGGATTGGTCCCAGCACAGAACCCTGGGGGACCCCACTACCCACCCCTGACCATTCCGAGTACTCCCCGTTTATCACCACCCTCTGAACTCTCCCTTGTAGCCAGTTTTCAATCCGTGTACTCACCCTATGGTCCATGCCAAGACCTTAATTTGTGTAGTAAACGTTTATGGGGAACTGTGTCAAATTCTTTTACAAAATCCAGATACACCACATCTACGGGCCTTCCTTTATCTAGATTGCAGCTTATCTCCTCATAGAATGTTAATGGATTGGTTTGGCAAGAACGATTCTTCATGAATCCCTTGCAGCACTCGTGTACTCACTGCCCACATGCACTCATAATACATGGGTACACACAATACTCAAGTACTAACAATCCACACATACTACTCAGATGCACACAACACTCAGGCACTCCCAATACACAGGTACTTCCAATACCCAGGTACACACAATACTCAGGTACTCCCAATACTCAGGTACACACAATACTCAGGTACACACAATACTCACAATACTCAGGTATACACAATACTCAGGTACACACAGTACTCACAATACTCAGGTATACACAATACTCAGGTACACACAATACTCAGAGCAGCCAGCCATTGTACATGATCACTAGCCATAGCAGTACAATGTCTGCATAGTGATACTGCACTGTTCTGATGAAAGTAATTTTTTTAAACATTAAATGTTTACTACAGTACTAAGCACTAAAGGAAACACTCTGTTTCCTGTCAAAGCTGACCGCTGTGAGAGGAAATTATTCAAAGGCTTCACCATGCAGATTTTGTTTACAAGTGTGATCACTGTGATTGATCATATGATTTGATTTGGTCACATGATTTTGGAAAATTAAGAATATAAATCATTTTTTTTCACTTCTTTTTTACATACTGCCACCGGTGCAGTATAGAATCATTATATGACTTAGCACACCATAATGATACTATACTACTCTGGGGATGTGATCAGAGATTTTTATTTTACACTGGTATTTCTTATACAGTGATGATCAACTCAGGATGAACACCCCCGGAACCATTGTGTCCTGCCATGTTTTTTGCTTGCCCGTCTGTGGGCCCGGGAGTGGCATGGCAGGTGCCAGCGGGTGGAGGGGAAGGAAAAGAGTAGACAGACGCTCTCCTCTCCTTCTTGTTGTGACCCAGAAAGTGACGTCTATGACATCACATCTGGGTCAGCTTCTCCATGTCCCCGGCTAGCTTAGGGACATTGAAGTAATGTTTTGCAATGTGATCTGCTTTGAAAAACATTCAGTGGGGCCCAGATGAGACATGCAGGGTCTTTTAGACCCTGCGTGTCTCATTAAAGAGAACCTGTCACCTAAAAATCATCACATACAGTAGGGGACTTTTTGTCCCCCATCTGATGAAAAAAAAAAAAAGTTAAGCAAAATATATATTTTTTGCAAAAAATAAAGTTAAACCCAGGCACATAAAATTACCCCTACAAAAAGCCCCCCCACCACCACATATACGAATGTAAACTCATGTGTCAGGGGTGCCTACATATGAAAACGTTGAATGCAATGCACGTTACAGATCATCGCGCATGCTGCATTTACATAGTTACATAATAGGTGATGTCGAAAAAAGACACAAGTCCAACCTATGTTTTTGATTATATGTCAGTATTACCTTGTATATCCCTGTATGTTCTGGTTGTTCAGGTGCTTATCTAATAGTTTCTTGAAACTATTGATGCCCCCCGCTGAGACCACCACCTGTGGAAGGGAATTCCACATCCTTGCCGCTCTTACAGTGAAAAACCCTCTACATAGTTTAAGGTTAAGCCTCTTTTCTTCTATTTTTAACGAGTGGCCACAGATCTTGTTAAACTCCCTTCCGTGAAAACGTATTATCCCTATTGTGGAGTCACCAGTATGGTATTTGTAAATGGAAATCATATCCCCTCTCAAGTGTCTCTTCTCCAGAGAGAATAAGTTCAGTGCTCGCAACCTTTCCTCATAACTAATATCCCCTTTATTAGCTTTGTTGCCCTTCTTTGTACTCGCTCCATTTCCAGTACATCCTTCCCTAGGACTGGTGCCCAGAACTGGACAGCATACTCTAGATGCTGCCAGACCAGATTCTTGTGGAGCGGGAGAATTATCATTTCATCTCTAGAGTTGATCCCCTTTTTAATGCATGCCAATACTCTGTTTGCTTTGTTAGCAGCAGCTTGGCATTGCATGCTATTGCTGAGCCTATTATCTACTAGGACCTTTTCCATCCTAGATTCCCCCAGAGGTTCTCCCCCCAGTGAGTAGATTGCATTTATATTTTGCCACCCAAATGCATTATTTTAAATTTTTCTACATTTGTTCAGATCTTTTGCCAGGTTTCCACATCCCGTGGAGAAGTTATTGCCCTGCTTAGCTCAGTATATACTATTGATGTTAAGCTAACTGGTCTGTAATTCCCAGGGATGTATTTTGGGCCCTTTTTAAATATTGGTGCTACATTGGCTTTTCTCCAATCAGCTGTTATCATTCCAGTCAGTAGACTGTCAGTGAAAATTAGGAACAATGGTCTGGCAATTACTTGACTGAGTTCCCTAAGTACTCTCGGGTGCAAGCCATCTGGTTCCGGAGATTTATTAGTGTTAATGCTAAGTTTCCCAAGTCTAATTTTAATTCTGTCCTCTGTTAGCCATGAAGGTGCTTCCTGAGATGTGTCATGAGAATAAACACTGCAGTTTTAGTTACTGAAGCCCCCCGATTCCCTCATGAAGACTGAGGAGAAGAATAAATTCAATACCTACGCCATCTCCCCATCCTTTGTTACCTAGTTGTCCTTCCTCATTCTTTATGGTGCCAATATGGTCTGTCCTCCCTTTTTTACTGTTTACATACTTAAATAATTTCTTGAGATTTTTGTTCCCAAATTTTGCTAAACAGTGGAGTTGTAATGTAAGTTATTAGCAACTTTTGCATATACTGCACCTCTGTCATGACACTGATACGTGAATTTGACTTGAATCCCAGAGTTCAGCTTTATTCCCATTTTACTACTCTTATTCTGCTATCATTTAACCCTCCTTAGTGCCTCTTTGGGGAGCGAATAATGAGGATCCACAGCTGCAGTCTGTGTCTGCCATAAATCAGTCTTGTTGGCTGATTTTTTGCTATAAAAGCATTGTAAACCTTCCTACTTGCATCTTGTGTTTTTCACCTATCTAAGATGTGCATTAATCATGTAGTTTCTTGCCGCTATATATTTCGCCCTGTATGCACAGCGTATAGTAGAGTAAATATTCACACTCCTGTGTTAGAAGTTTCTGTTAGTGTAAAAACAAGAGGTACTCAGTATGGAACTGTACAGGTTAATGCACTAATGCATTACACTGTCTTAGGTTTATAACTGAAATTTTCTGTAAAGAAACTACACACTGCATCCCACAATCTCTGGGTCTCTCACTCAGTCACCTTCACAGACACACAGAGAGCTCACCATGCAGCTGGAAGGGAAAACAAACACAAGGAAAATAAATCTACACTAATACTAAGTTAAAACCATGAAAACATTTTATATTGGAAAATACCTTTAAGCATTGCTTTAAAAAGACAATGGTCTTGTTTCAATGAAGAGATTTTCTGTTGGGAAAGAAACATCATGATTTTTCCAAAGTTTAATTAATTTATTGAAAACAAGGCTATTGTAATAATAAACCCTAATTAGCTAATTTGCTTAAAATCTAGTTTGTTAAAGCCTGTTTTTCTTGCCTGTGAATCTTTGTCTCTAGTTGCAAAATATATTTTTTGTACACTAAAATTTAACAGTGCAGCCCCATCAGTGCCAATCAGTGCCCATTAGTGCAGCTTATCAACACTCATCAGTGTAGCTTATCAGTGCCCAACATTGTCTATCAGTGCCCATCATTGCCATCCTACAGTACCCATCAGTGCCACTCTTCACCAGTGCAGCCTCATCAGTCCTGCCTTACCCGTGCAGCCTCACCAGCACTTCCTCATCAGTGCCTATCAGTGCAGCTTATCAGTGCCCATCAGTACAGCCTCATCAGCGCACATCAAGGAAGAAGAAAAATTACTTATTTGCAAAATTTTATAACTTTTTTTTTCAGTCTTTTTTTTTGTTTATTTAGGAAGAAATAAAAATGCCCAATAGTTAATAAATGCCACCAAAAGAAGTCTCTGTCTAAAAAAATGGCAAAAATTTAATTTAGTGTTTAGTGTTGGCCGTGCAATTGTCATTCAAAATGTGACAGCACTGAAATCTGAAAATTGGCCTGAGCAGAAAGGGAGTAAAATTGCCCGGTATTGAAGTGGGTAAAGCAGAACTAAACTTCGCAAAAATCTTGGACCCTAGGAGGTCTTATAAAGCATATTTTCACATTATGGCAGACTTACCGTGCCAAATTTTATTTTCTAGCATCTGTCCTCCCCCTTTGTTGCTTCATCACTGGCACTTTCAACTGCTCCTGGTCCTCTGCCATCTTTAAAGTCTTTGCTTGTGATTGGCCAGGCTGAGATTCCATAACTACCACTTATCTACACAGGAGTTATTTTATTCTGGTACCAAAGGTATGCTAAGTATGTACAATGAGCTTTGTATTTGTGTTTCAGTGTATGATCAGAAGAATAAAATGCTGGCAGATGGGGAAAAGCATTTACGGCCAGAGGAAACATAAGGAGACCCTTCTGCCTTAAAAAGCTACCTTTTTTTTTTTTTAATTCACTTCAGTTCTGCTTTAATTGCTTCCATGGGTAAATCCTATGCAGAACATGATTCACTCAGTAGGCTAACCAGACCTATGCTAATGTATTATTTATTTATTTTATTTTAATGAAGCTTGATAAGAAAGGTGGCACCATTATCCATTGTTAGCATTCAGTTGTCAGTCTTCACTTCTAATTTTTATAGGGATCAGGAAAAAAGATCAAATCTGGGAAGTTACTATGTGTGACAGCATTTTTTTCTCTCATTTAAAGGATGTTTATTTGTGATTTAATGGCACATAATAATTCCCCCAATTTCAGCTGATGTTGGAGGATGTCAGCTGAAAGGTATACAATGCGTAATGTATCATCAATTCCTTTCTTGCAGTAAAACATACAAACAACAATCAGGAATGTATATGAAATTTAGCAAATGAATTATTTACTGAAGATATTATTAATCAGCCTCTTATGCATCCTAGCACAGCAGAACACAATGATCGTGTAATTAACAGACGATTGACTTGCAGGTTCTGCTCCTACTGTAAAGTGAGAAAAGTTTGCAGCTAAGGCTCTTGTCACTGATAGATTTATTTCCAAACTTTGACAGACCTCAGCTCTGAAGAAATAGCTGAGAACATATGTTTTATGAGACAACCTAAAAATTTGAATGGAACAGAATGTCATATTAAAGGTCAGATATCAACATATGATTTGACAGTGATTTTTATTAAGAGACATAGTGAGCTATGATAGTGCCTTCCAGGCCAACTCCTGCTTGTAATAAACGTGTCCAGCAAAATAGAATTATCCTGTAATGGTTTCATAATATGGAAATTGTAGAGAAGAGATATTGGAGATGATACTGTAACTATATAAAGATATAACAAAATAGTTTTATGCTATGAACAATTTTAGAACATTGTGACTTAAAATTCGAGCTTCCCTACTGACAACAAACCTGACCTGCATGTGTTGGCCATTTACAGCACACTCTACTGTAAGAGCCATGATTGGCCAAAGGCAGGGTGCATTTAGCCAATCATGGCTCAAGGGGCTAAGTCCATGCCCCACACTATATAAGGCTGCTTACACTGCGGCTGTATATTGTGTAATGATTGAGAGAACATTAGCTAGGGGCAGGTTACTTAGTGGTATGCAGGCCATTTAGTATATATATATATATATATATATATATATATATATATATATATATATATATATATATATATATATATATATATATATGCAGTATCTCACAAAAGTGAATACACCCCTCACATTTTTGTAAATATTTTATTATACCTTTTCATGTGACAACACTGAAGAAATAACACTTTGTTAGAATGTAAAGTAGTGAGTGTACAGCTTGTATAACAATGTACATTTTCTGTTCCCTCAAAATAACTCAACACTCAGCCATTGATGTCTAAACCACTGGCAACAAAAAAGAGTGAGTACAAGTGAAAATATCCAAATTGGGCCCAAAGTGTCAATATTTTGTATGGCCACCATTATTTTCCAACACTGTCTTAACCCTCTTGGCCATGGAGTTCACCAGAGCTTCACGGGTTGCCACTGGAGTCCTCTTCCACTCCTCCATGATGACATCACAGAGCTAACATGGTGGATGTTAGAGACCTTGCGGTCCTCCACCATCAGTTTGAAGATGCCCCACAGATGCTCTATAGGGTTTAGGTCTGGAGACATGCTTGGCCAGTCCATCACCTTTACCCTCAACTCCTTTAGCAAGGCAGTGGTCATCTTGGAGGTGTGTTTGGGGTCGTTATCATGTTGGAATACTACCCTACGGCCCAGTCTCCAAGGGGAGGGGATCATGCTCTGCTTCAGAATGTCACAGTTGGCATTCTTGGTTTCCTCAATGAACTGTAGCTCCCCAGTGTTGGCAGCACTCATGCAGCCCCAGACCATGACACTCCCACCACCATGCTTGACTGTAGGCAAGACACACTTGTTTTTGTACTCCTAACCTAGTTACCGCCACACACGCTTTGCACCATCTGAACCATCAGACCACAGGATATGGTGCCAGTAATCCATGTCCTTAGCCTCAAACTGTTTGTGGGCTTTCTTGTGCATCATCTTTAGAAGAGGCTTCCTTCTAGGATGACAGCCATGCAGACTAAATTGATGTAGTATTCGGCATATGGTCTGAGCACTGATAGGCTGATCCCCCACTCCTTCAACCTCTGCAACAATGCTGGCAGCACTCATACGTCTATTTCTCAAAGACAACCTCTTGATATGACACTGAGCACGTACAATCAACTTTTTTGGTCCACCATTGTGAGGCCTGTTCTGGTAAACCACTGTATGGTCTTGTCCACCATGCTGCAGCTCAGTTTGAGGGTCTTGGCAATCTTCTTATAGCCTAGGCCATATTTATGTAGAGAAACAATCTTTTTTTTTCAGATCCTCCGAGAGTTCTTTGTCATGAGGTGCCATGTTGAACTTCCAGTGACCAGTATGAGAGAGTGAGAGTGATAACACCAAATTTAAAACACCTGTTCCTCATTCACACCTGAGACCAAGTCACATGACACCGGGGACAGAAAATGGCTAATTGGGCCCAATTTGAAAATTTTCACTTAGGGGAGTACTCACTTTTGTTGCCAGCGGTTGAAACATTAAAGTGGGGTGCCCCTAAAAAAAAAAAATTAAAAGTCAGCAGTTACAAATACTGCAGCTGCTGACTTTTAATAATCGGACACTTACCTGTCCCAGAGTCCAGCGATGCGGGGGAATGAAGCCCCCCCTCGTTCCCTGCTCCATTCGCTGCGCCATCATTGGTACTGTGGGCACATGGCTGTGCGGTGCGAGGGGAAGTGATGTCACCAGCCCATGCAAGGAAGAAGGCAGACTACGAGGGACCCCCTAGCAACAGGTATTTAGAGGTGAGTAAAAAAAAAAATTCCAATTATTATTATTTTTTTTTTAAGAATTTTAAACAATTTTTGTATTTTTGGTGGCAACACCACTTTAATGGCTATGTGTTGAGTTATTTTGAGGGGACAGCAAATTTACACTGTTATACAAGCTGTACACTCACTACTTTACATCGTAGCAAAGTGTAATTTCTTCAGTGTTGTCACATGAAAAGATATAATAAAATATTTACAAAAATGTGAGGGGTGTACTCACTTTCGTGAGATATACATATATATATATATATATATATATATATATATATATATATATATATATATATATATATATATATATATATGTATATATATATATATATATATATATATATATATATATATATATATATATATATATATATATATATATATAATACATTTACACACACATATATAGTCTACACTACACACAGTGTAGTCAGTGTAGATATATACAGTGCAGGCAGTGTTATATACCTTGTAGTATATATATAAAATATATATAGTGCAGTTAGTTTATAGTATATGATACAGTTTATTGAAAGGGTTAAGGGGCCCTATGACAGAATTAAGAAAAAAATGCATGCCCCCCCAACAGTCTTTACCAGGCCCTTGGGGTCTGGTATAAATTTAAAAGGGGAACTCCACTCTAAAATGAAAAAAAAATGTGTGTGGGCCCCCTTAAAATTTGTACTAGGCCCTTTTGGTCTGGCATAGATTTTAAAGGGAACTCCAAGCCAATGTTTTCTAAAAAAATTGATGTGGGGTCCCCCCAAAAAACCATACCAGATCCTTATCCAAGCAAGCAACCTGACAGACCCAGAAAGGGGGACAGGGGACTAGCGAGCACCCCCCCCAGGCCATACCAGGCCATTTGCCCTCAACATGGGTAGGGTGTTTTGGGGTCCAGCCAAATCACCTTGGTGCTTTGGGGGGGGGGACCCAAAACCACCCTCTCCATGTTGAGGGCAAATGGCCTGGTATATGGATTTTTATCTATATTACCGGCATTACAGCAGCAAGCATGTTTAAATTTTTTCCTTTAGAAATATAATTTTGCTGCGGGACTGTAAAACACATCAGACAAATGCGCCACTTTACAGGTAGACTAAGGGGACCCCTAGGCACGATATTTAAAGGAATATTTAATTTTTATTGTTTTACTTTAAACATTCTTAAAATCACTGCGCCTGAAAAAAACAGTTGTTTAAAAAAAAATGTTTTCATTGATACATGTCTCCTGGGGCAGTACCCGGATCCCCATACACTTTTTTTTATGCCAATAACTTTCAAATAAACCTTTAAAATGAGCACTTTTGATTTTTGAGTTTGTGTCCCAAAGACTTTAATAGGGTTTGCATGTTTTCACACATTTTTTGCCTGTTCACATGTTCTGGTGTGAACTGAACCGGGGATGTTCGGCCCATCCCTAGGTATAATGCAAGCAAAAGTTAATAATTGACTGTTAAGAGTTACTTAAATCTGTAGCAACTTTTTTTTTTTTAATAGTCTTCTAAAGATGTGATTGTTTATTCTCCATCCAACCCTTATGCATATTGTGTTCATGCCAAAAAATGTTTTTTTTACACCAGGCAGCTGGAGTCTACAGTTGAAGTGAATGTACAGCAAAACCTTTAACTATTGTTCTGCAGATAAATCAAAATCACAACAAAGTGAGAGCACTTAGACAGTGACCACTAGAATAGGTGTATACTTTGGAAGACCCAGAAGTGCCACTGGTATACCATGATTAGCAAAATGGATGAGGTTTTACTCTCACAAAGAGGGTCAATGTAACATGTTTTATTATATAAAATAGGAAAGGAACCTTGGAACTTTTAACTTCATAAAAAAAGCTGGTATATGCTTTGTTTGCTATACAATATCAACAGTACCTCCACATAATACCCTTCATTTACATAAGACACGGTTATTAGTATTTTACTAAAATATGTAAATCTTTCTTATATAGCAGCATAAAAACAGTGCTATGAAGGTTTAAAATACTCTTGCATTGTAACTTTATAATTAAACCCAGCCCATTCATTAAAATCATTCATGTAACTAAAGTGTCTAGAACTTCAGATGTCCAAAAGAGAAAACCTACAAAAGATACGTTTGTTCCACTTCAAATCAACACTGTGGATTATTATAATCTTGGTCACTGCATGTTAACAATATTATAATTTGTTTATAGCAAGAACGATCATCCCAACAAAACATACTGTACCTCAGTAGGACAGGATCACTTTTGCTATGATACTGTCTATATGAACTTGTTGCTTTATAGTACAGGAAATGACCAAACAGCCACAGACCAATTGTATAGATAAAAATAAATGCCCTGCAGATACAGCTGTGTTAGAACAGAGACTAGCCTAAAAAAACAAAAACAAAAACAAAAAACAAGCCTAGTTCTTCGTATCACATGTACATGCTATTCTAAGCAAATTTGACCTTAGAATCTGATAAAATCAGCTTCAACTTAGGTCTACAAATAATTATTATAATAGATAAAATCAAATGTGCTCTCAGGTAAAGCTTATAACAAGTTGTAAATCAGCTGTCAATTTTCCACTCTGTAGATATAATAAAGTCCACTTTAATACTATTACTTTAGCTAGCTCACAAAGGTCAATTCTGTTGTGAAAGAAAAACCGACCTATATACAGCCTACCCATTTCATAATATACTCTCGTCAACAGTCCAGGTCATCAAACACCTAAAAACCTTAATCATTATGATTAGTCAGCTGCTAAGGTACTCATATTACCTCTTGTATAGTTCACTAGAAAGCTCAAACCTGGCTCAATTTGCTCCCTTATCTGTTTTACAAGCTGTTGTAAGGTCTACCAGACAGCATTGTAGGTACACTTGCCAATGGGTTACTAAAGATATGAAAATTCTCTTATGACAGAATACAACTTCATAAGTGATGTAATGTGTTATATTGTATTGTAATGTATTCTTTAATTTCCAAACATGTTTGGTCTTGGTCTTCTGATTTTTCTTGGATGAATACTGCACTAATTAATTACCTAAGGACCGGAAGATTTGCCCCCTTAATGACCAGGCCATTTTTTGCAATACAGCACTGCATCCCTTTAACTGGCAATTTCACGGTCATGTATCCAAACAAAATTGATGTCCATTTTTCCCACAAATAGAGCTTTCTTTTTGTGGTATTTGACCACCTCTGCGTTTTTTATTTTTTACTCTATAATCAAAAAAAGAGCGACAATTTTCAAAAAAAAAAAACAATATTTTTTATTTTTGCTATAATAAATATCCCCCCCACCCTCAAAAAAATGTCTTCATCAGTTTAGGCTAATATATATTCTTCTACAGATTTTTGGTAAAAAAATTGCAATAAGCGTATATCGATTGGTTTGTGCAAAAGTTATAGCATCTACAAAATAGGGAATATGTTTATGTAATTTTTATTATTCTCTTTTTTTTTACTAGTAATGGCGGTGATCTGCGACACTTTGACACTTTTTTGGACCATTGACATTTATACAGCGATCAGAGCTAAAAATAGCCACTGATTACTGTATAAACGTCACTGGCAAGAATTAAGTGTGTTCAATGGGAGGTGTTGCTAACTGTATGGGGGGCAGTGTACTGACTGGAGGATGAGAGAGATTGTTGTTACTAATCACAAGGAACAGACAATCTCTCTCTCCTCCCCTGACAGAATGGGGATCTGTTAGTTTACACTGACAGAACCCCGTTCTGTCTGTCTCTGGAGTGATCGCAGGTTGCTGGCAGACATCGAGTCCGCTAGACCCACTGGTTGACTCCCCCACTCGTGAATTGGCTCTGGTAGCATGCGCATACCTGCAAGTCGCTGTGTACGTGCGCGACATACAATGACAGCGAATCACACAGGGGAGCCAAATTGCTGCAGTACAACTGCGGCAGGCGATCCTTAACTAGTTAAATGAAAATCGTTCATTCTGGTATCATATGAGAAAAATGTTTGTGTTTTTCCATTCAGATCATTTTGCATTAACTTTTGTGATCAGCTTTTGGAAGCTGTGTACTAATGATCAAATTACCATATAATCTCTGCAAAAGCGGGATTTTTCATCCAGATTTTCTCATTGCGTGTACTAGGCATAAACCTTTGTTAATCTATTGTTAGACCTCTAAAAGGGCTGTTATAATATATAAATTACAGATCTAACTAAAATGGAGCTTATTTTTTGAGATTCCCTCTGATGTTTCCAAGGTTAAGTTTGTGCTGAGCAGAGCAGCGATGAGAGCAGACTGTGATAGCATTTTAGCATGATACATGGGTAGTTTTCTTTTACAGAATAAATTCAATTTTTTCCTTTCAATTAGGCTAGCCTATAACATACTTGGTTTTACTATGTCTGTAGGTATTTTATATCCTTATACCTGTTTTGTGGCTCTTTTATTATGTCTTGTACATAAAGCAAAACCCCTGATCGGTACCTACAGACAGTATTGTAATAAAAATTAACTTGTCCATCCAGTTATGTTTTGTTGGGATGAACATTCTTGCTATAAATATATTAAGAGATTATTAACATGCCAGTTGCCATGACCGTAATAATCCACAGGGTTGTTTTGCGGTAGAACAAATATAGTCTTTGTGAGCTTCTCCTTTTCACATAAATGCTGTTAATTATTATCTGGGGTTACTATGCAAGGGTACTTTATACTTTCATATTGTTTATACAACTCTTATATATTTTTATTTTCTAGATCTTTACTTTCCACACTCTTCTGAAGAAGTGGTTCACTAAACATGTTGAGATTTAGCTTTAGTCCCATCAGAAAATGATGCAAACATTGTTTAAAATACTGACATCATATCTAATATAAAATGTGGGGCTTATGAAAGAGCGTTAATAGTATTGTATATAAAATGAAGTATGTATCACCTATACTTTTATGATGATTTGTCAACTAAAATGAAAGCTTGATTTTTGGTTATTTCATCTTTTATTTAATGATACTTTGGTCAAGGACTTTGGTTCTCTTGTACTTAGTCCAGACGATGATTTAATAGCAGTAATACGAACTTGTGATGAGTAGGGTCTTCAGGTGCTCGGCACAGCTTGTTCCCATACAGGGTGCTAGGACCAGGATGCTCGCCCCTCAAGTTAAAATGTATGATTTACGAGACCATTGACCCAAGAGGTATATTGCTAATAAGGTTCCGCATTGGAGAGGATCTTTAGCCTATGTGTTCTCTGGTTTACACCAGTTAGCAACGTGGTGTTAGCAATAACCATTATGACTCATGGTTTATTTTCTGTCAAAACTGTACTCTATATTGTGTTTTGTACAATTGAGCATTGTTTATACGCTTATCTGTATTTAATTGAATTCTCAATAAAAATGTATTGAAAGTAAAATGAAAGCTTGATGATTTGATTTGGATTTGGTGATTCATGAAAGATTTGTACGTACCCAAAATACTCCAACATTCCTTCTCTATTTGTACATAAAATAAGTTGCAGGGATCAGGAGACAGCCACTAAGTGGGCCAATCTATAGTAATCTATGCACACCGAGTTAATGTTTTATGCATATGCCAATGAAACTTTTCCCTTTTGCTGACAAACATGTGCTTTGCACTTCTGCAAACACAAGGTCTGCACATTGTATGAAGCATACTGGAGTAGATAACAGTTCCCACTGGAAGATATTCTTGTACATCTTGTTTTAGTGACAAATGTAAAATTTGTGATTTTTCATAATTTTCTGTTTTGGTGACAATGGTCACCAGGACAAATAGAGACAGTTGATCTAACAATCCTGACAGGTATTCTAACCCTTCCTCATACTATCTTAAAAAAAAAGTTTGGGCTATACAAAGTTTTGTCTATAGATGTACTTTAATGCCGCGTACACACGGGCGGACTGTCTGGTCAACTTAGTCCGTCGAAACACATTTCAGCGGACAGTCCGCTCGTGTGTGGGCTTCAGCGGACTTTTTCAGCGTGCAGTCTGGCGGACTAAGTATTTCGGAATTTCCGTAATATTGTCCGTCAGACTTTGGTTTCAGCAGACAATCCGCTCGTGAGTAGGCTAGTTCGACGGACTAAGTATGGCGCATGCTCAGAAAGGATTTACCCGGTGAAAGGTTGCATTGCTGTGTATTGGTCTTCCTATTTCTAGTCCCGTCGTACGTGCTGTACACATCATCGCGCAAACTTTCGATGGACTGTTTTGCATCCGTGTGTGGTCAAGTCTGTTCATTCGAAAGTAGGACGGACTGTCCGTCGGATTGTCTGACGGACTAAGTTGGCCATACAGTCCGCCCGTGTGTACGCGGCTTAAGTCATGAAAAAACAACATTGGGCAGTTTGTTTAACTGCATAAGGTGTTCATAACGTATTTTTGTTAAAATCATATTACAGTTTCACATTTCCTATTACACTTTTGTTCTAGCCTATTGCATATATTTATAAAACTTCTGCAAAGTTTAATATAGTGTAATAAAGTGTAATATACTTTATACATTTCTATGCAGTTTTGTTTTCTTACTTTGTTATGAACTCTGTCCTGTTTCATTAGGACACCTCCTTTTCAAGGGACAGCCTTTAGCTTTATAACACTTCAGTCAGGTACAATCATTTTATGGTGGCAAATCTGAGTGTACATTAGTTTTCATGCAGCAATTCTTGTGTTAATATGTTTCAGCTGTAAAAGAGAAGACATAACCTACCTTCCAACCATCCATAGACAAAGCCAATGGTGTCTACTGCAAAACCTGCTTGCACTGTGCAATACATAGGCTACTTCAATCTAAAATACATCACCCTGTGCTTTGTTAATGTGACATGTTGTTTATACCTGTTTCTTTACATTTCTAAAACATTTATTACACACCTTCAGTTGCCTAAAATTGAATAAAGTACAGATGCTTCTTAATTAAATGCAGTGACAAACAATGTTAAATGTCATTAGTGCATTTTGATGCTGAATGGTGCTGTCAGAGTTTGCCAACCTTCAGCCCTCTGGACACAGCACATTGCAGCTGTTAGGAGGCTTGTTCAGCTCAGGCGAATCAATCAAATGGCCCTGTCATATTGATTAATCCAGATGTGCACCTACCAGTTAACAGTGTAACAATGTGCACTATTGTGCATTCTATTCAATAATTCTGGAGAAAAGGCTTTAACTCAGGACATCCATCACTGTCATGGAGTCAGTCAGGTCTCTATCCAGTGTTCTTTTACTTACTAGGTTTTTCCATTATACTTTATCCTGCAAAGATTGTTAGATAATACCATATACACATATATTACTAAGGAGAGCTGTGTAAAATATATACATTAAAAGTGAATGAATAGGATTATTGGGTGTTCTATTTATAATTGCAACTAATTGATAAGTATCATTAACAGTACCAGCTGACATTTTCATTTCAGTTCATGACATACAGATATGTTTTGTTCTGGTTGTACTACAGAGTAAATGCCTAAAAGACTAACGAGGTTTCCCTTCAGTGAGCTAATTAAAATGTGGCCATTGGCCATAATCCTTCCAAGAGGCCCTTCTTAAACAAGAATGTTCCATTGCCTAGATTTATTTAGCTACGTAGTTCCAAGCTTTTTGGCACTGGGTGGGGCACATGCAGTGCCCCACCCAGTCAGTTTTCAAAATGTATGAAAAGACAGAATTGAGACTCCATCAGAAATATTCATACAGTAAGTAAATTGGATTCCCAGTCTTCAAATATAAGCCACCATGTAGCAAAAGTGGCAGAGCAAAAGAAAGATCAGTTGTATGTAGGGAAGTGGATAATATAACTGCTTAAAAGTTTCTTTCAATGGGCATGTTGTCATTTGCTGCCTTTTACATTTGCATCTATAGGTTTGATCTGCTTTGCCTGCAACCAAAATGCATGGAAATAGGAACTGCTGCAGTCTCTGAACACTATCATGGGGGGTGCTAACCTGTGTTTGATGTGCATTTTAAACACATGTGTTAAGATACAGAATATCCAGAATCTGGGATTATGAATCTTCTGGGAGTCTCCTGCAGAGTTCCCCTTTATATAGAACTGTTTGCTTCTAAAAATCTATATTTTAAATATAATGTTTCTTATTTTTAGGTATTAGGCAACACTGTTGTGTTGAAGGAATTACAATGTTCTGCCAAGTGATGTGTGTACTAGTTGGCTGTACATCGCTCCTTTTTTGGTAAAGAGCTATTATCACAAAAAGTCCCTTTTGGATGAACCCCTCTTGTGTAATCATAGATATAGTATGACAAGTACAATTACTCATAACCCAGAGGCCAAGATGACCATATGTAATGTAGAAATAATTAGTTAAGGATGACTTGTGCTTTGGGACCATGCCATGCATAGACAATCATTTCGTGATTTCTTTATAAAAGCTGAATTATTATTTGTATCAGGGCCACACCCCATTGAGCTGTGGACCAGTGTACGCTGTATCCGTATGTATTATTCTTAAAGCGGTGTTTCAGCCCTAAAAAAAAAAAAAAATTAAAGTCAGCAGCTGAAACAAAAGTAGCTGCTGACTTTTAATATGGAAACTTACCTTTCCAGGGAGCCTGCGATGTCGGCCGCCGAGGCTGACATGTCCCTCTGCTCTCGGGTCCCAGCGCTGCCATTCCAACTAAGGGAAACAGGCAGTGGAGCCTTGTGGCTTCACTGCCTGTTTCCTACTGCGCATGCGCGAGTCGCTCGGCACTTTGTGAATTGGACCACAGCGCGCCCCATTACCCAGAAGACAGCGCGGAGGAAGAGAAGACCGAAGATCACCGAGGAGCAGGAAGAAGGCAGATTAGGAAGACTGCCTAGCAACAGGGATTTCTGGACAGGTAAAATTTTTATTTTATTTTTTATTTTTTTTAATATTTTTTGAAGAATATTAATGTTTTTTTTTGTTTTTTTTTTAGGGTGGCCCTCCACTTTAAGTAAACCTGTACTGGCAAAGAATGCTACTGGATAGTTGGTGTCTTTCATTTCAACGAACCTAATGGTTGAACTTAACAGTTGGTGACCCCCAAATGTGTCTACTTGTCTGCATCTCCACATCCGACTCTCAGCCCACTTCAGGGGGGACAACACAATGACCTAAGGTGTGATATTTCTCCCATATTATTATTGTATTTGCTGTCTGGGAGTGAGGTGCTGGGGGAGGAGTGCAGCTCCTTAGCACGTTTCCTTTATTTTAAAAATGCATTCTGCTTGTGCATATTACTGAGAATAATTTTTTTTTGAATATTCAGATAAATTATAAAGTAAATAATTGAATGTATTAATGTGCCAGAATAATATGAGTACTCATTTTTCCTTACCCTTTGACATGACAATATAATATATATTAATTGATTAAGGGATGTACTGAAGCATCTCAATTTCTAAGCGTGAATAGAAATTGTTTAATGTTGAATTTTTGTATGATTTTTTGTACATCTGTGGTCTTAGGATAAGTAGTCCTCAGCGTACAGCCACAGTGAATATGTGACCTGCTGTGTGTTCTTTGGAGTAGGGAGTCTAGTCAGGGACTAGCCTATTGCCACTCAGAGAGGAGACGTCTCTCTGATAATAGAACAAATCAGATAGCTCAAGATATATTTCACTACTGGTACACAGCCATTGGGTGATAAAAAGAGGAACTTTTGGTCCCGGAGTTCCAAATGTTGTAATTTCTTAAAGAGGTAATGAAAAATTTCTAAAAAAGATAACAAGAGATTACAAATTTTTCACGTAATGAAAGTATACATAAACAGAAATGGGAAATTTATTTAACAAAAAAAATGTTTTACCCATAATGGTAAGCTATGGGTTAACTAGGGAAAATGCTAAATGCCTTTTAAAAATAAAAAAAGCCACACAGTTAAGTATTGCTAAATTACACCCAAGTGCCCCCATGGTTAAAATTATGGTAAGTGGAGGCTCTTAAACATCATGTCAAATGGTGTAAAATTACCCATAAAGCATATAAAAAAGATCCTGCTAAGGGGTGGCCACCTGAAGGATCTCTAGATGCCCCAGCCATAGATGTCTGATTGCGGAGGTATTGAATGTCTGGCTGCATGGGAAAAGGTATCTAGAAAAGATAAGAAGCCCCCTCCTTATAAAATGTGTTCTGAAAAAGCTTCTTTACAATTTGAGAAGGAAATATAATTTCCAAATGCATTGGCTTCTCCTTATGTTGCATTAAGAAGAGAGTTAGCTGCTGTTTCAGAAGAAGCCTCTGCTCTGATGTTAGTACAGTCAGGAACAGTGGAAAAGGCGCTTGCAATCTCTTATATGTGTAGCACCCACTACCTTTAGGTGGGGGCTAACAGGTTAAAGTTAGGAGCAATTTCCAGTGCCTTGCTGTTTCTTGTTTAGACCTGGTGGGTTTGATCTGGGTTTGGGAGGAGCAGTAGAATAGAGTGGGGTGTGACCACCTGTTCTTCTGGAAGGCCTCCCTTGCTTCTCCAGGGTAATGTTCTGGAAAGAAGGCGGGGCAGGGACCGAAGAGCAGGCAGTGTATAGGGCTCTGGCCCAATCATTAATTTGTATGGGCAGGGGTGTGACAGCCATATATACTGAGGTCACATGCTTCCTGGGGGGAGATGGGAATAGACTAGGTCGAGAGAGGCTGCACAATGTGACCATCAGGAGCAGGCTCAAAGGCCTGGGGTATCCAAGGTCCCAGGGCTGGAGAGAAGGAACCTAACCGGAAGGCCTGAGGGTTCAGAAACCTCAGAGATGGATGGTTCAACTTTACAAGCTACAGCTGAAACCCTGGGAAAAGAAACCAGGCATCCCGGATGGGATGGATCATTGCACAGGAACCGGGAAGTAGCTACCATGCAGACGGAGTAGACCGGGGCACCTGGACTTTCCAGAACTGGCCTGAGAAGGAATGTCAGGAGGCGAGAGAGGCAGGTGAGGCCTGGGACTTCCAGCATTTCAGTAGTTCCAAAATGTCTTTCAGAGGGGCATTGGCCAGTTCGCCAAGGGAAAGGATTCTATCTACTCATATGGGACAAGAAGAAGAGGCTGCACATAATTCCTTGCATCACCTGTATACAACATGCTGCAGCAAACAAAATAAATGCTCCTTGTTCAACTGTTGAACTGTGTCTGTTGTTACTCAAGTGGGGTGAAAGAAACGGGGTTAAACTAGCAGTACTGTAATAAACTACACTAGCAGCTCCCAAGGGAGTAATGTGCTACACATGCATGATGCCCCTATGCATCAAAAGGATGATCAGGAGAGAACATTTCAGAGGACAGATAGAATTAGGGCTGTGCCTGAGTGGAGACATAGCATAGGAGCATTGCTAGATAGAGACAGCAAGCTGTTCTTTGATAAATAAGGGAACACATGGAAATACACCTTACCAAGCCAGGAAGCCTTAGCCAAGTTCAAAAGATTAGATAAACCTACAAGCCCATTGGATCAGGATCCCTCACTAGTTTTTACCAGGAACTAAGCAAAAGCAATAGAAAAAGCCCTCCGAGAAACAGGAGTTAGTGTTACTCCTGAAGGAAGGAAAAGAGATAGAGATTATTTTGAATCCCAGTTACAGATACACCCCTGGAACAAATGCCTCTGGAAGAGGTTGCTCTTTCGAGGAGTGGCAGATGGCGCTGGAAATTAAGAGCACATATAAGCAAAGTTTATATTCCCTGGAAACTTCATGAGATTAGAAAAATTGTAGCAGATTTACCAAATCTTGAAACATGTCCAAAGAAGTGGTACAAAAAGGGAGCATGGGAACAAAAGACACAACAGGCTACCTACGGATATGTGGATTTTGATTGATTGTGCAATACCAGAGAGGTATGAAGACGTGTGGAATGTGTTTGCAAAGAATAAGGGTGCTTATGAGCAAGGAGTATTAAAGAGGGAAGAGGGACATCCTGATGTATATGACTCAAAACTTGATCAATTAAATGAAATATTAAAGGATTGGATAAGCACTACCTTTGATAAGGGACAGGACATGAGAGTGTTAATGGATTTCATTCAGAAGAAAGAAGAGGATGTGTTAGACTATTGGAATCGATTTAAAGAAGCTATTCAGAAGCATACTGATTGGATGGTTGATGATCATGCTGATATGAAATGGCCAGACTTGGTGAATGTGTTAGTAGGGGGAACATTGCCAGATTTTAGGGAAGAAATAAAACTGCGTACAGGAGGATGGAAGAAAAAGTTAGCCCATGAGTTAGTAGATGTAGTTAGATAGCTCACATTGCTTATGATGTTTTGCAAAAATGGAAAGAGAAAATAGAAAAGAAGGGGAGAACTAAAATAATGAATGTACAGACACCAGTAACACAGGAGAAAAATCCTAAATCCCTGGGAGTGTCAGTCTCAACGGTACAGGTAACACTTCAAGTGGTGCCTATGGCAGCCCTGCCATATATATCCTCGAGGGTCGTGTATATTTCTCATTATGGTGCCCCACAGAATAGAAAAGGCAATTGGAAGCCAAATGAGGGACAACGGAGGAATCTGAGAATTCAGTCCTGATATCAGCAGATATTCCCTGCCGGGGCTAGGTTGCCTGTGGAATGTGGAACAGAGGGTCACCTGGCTCGGGATTGCAGATGACGCTATGATGAGGTGGGATGTGATGACAACACGGAGGAACCAGAAATTTTGTGCTCCACCTTGGCTGTCATTGAAATAGATTCTGTCAATGAGCCAATGGTTGAAATACATGCAAATGGTATATATCCTGTGGGCTTAATTGATATGGCAGCTACCCGGTCACTGCTGAATGTTCTTGACCCTAAATTGCCCACCTCTAATCAGAAATTTTCTCTGGTTGGGGTGAGCAATAGAGTAATTTCACTGTGTTCTTGACGTTCAGAATTTCCATCAACATTTGTGTCACCGTGTGTATGCAAGACAAGTTTGAGCCAACATCCTTTGGAAAAAAATCCAAGGTTTTGTTGTCGGAAAATCCAATTGTGTGTACAGGGCACTAGATTGCATTCACACCTGAGCGGTTCAAAATTGTGCGTTTTTACCATGATTTTGCCATGTTTTTTACAGCTTTCTTTACTGTGTTTTTTGCTGTGATTTTGTTCAGATTACCGATGTAAAAGGCAGAAGACTAACTAACTGTAATCTGCCCCAAAAAAGCTCAAGTTCTTTTTTTAGCTCACGGCGTTTTTCAGGCATTTTGCTTCAGGTGCCAAAATGCTCAGATGTGAACAGATGCCATTTAAAATAAGGGATTTTGCTTGTCTGGCATTTTACAAGAGTTTTATGAGCTGAAAACGCTCAGGTGTGAATGCAGCCTTATACTCACTTGTCCCAGATCAGCTGAAGCACAGTATGAACTCTCTATAGCAGTGATGGCGAACCTTGGCACTCCAGATGTTTTGAAACTACATTTCCCATGATGCTCCACTACACTGCAGAGTGGATGAGCATCATGGGAAATGTAGTTCCAAAACATCTGGGGTGCCAAGGTTTGCCATCACTGCTCTATAGGATTGAATAGAGAGTGTACTGTGAAAGCATAGGCCCAGCTGACACGATGTTGACAAATGGCTCATTGGTTTCATTGGCAACCCTCACAGGATTAGGGGCAGGTGAGTATACTTGCAAAAGGTGATGGTGGCAGCACATTATACATGATTCCCACTTAAAGAATTTGCAATGCAGTAATGTACAGTCAAATATATTACAGTTATTCAATCTGATGTTCAACTTATTCAAATCTGTGGACAGTATTCTGAAAAATACATCATGCATCATTGTACATTTTTTACTATAATTTTAAAAGTAAAAATAACCATTTTATTCCTGTATTACTTTTGAAAATGCTATATTTTATTGCAATATTGAATATAGATGACCGGATCATTCTCTCTCTATAAGTGCATATATTTCTATCATATTTTAGAATAGTAGAACATCAACCACCAACCATCATTCCATTTTAGTATTGTTCACTTTGAATCATTTTACAAACCCCATATCCTGTCAAAAGATAACACAATATGTCTAGTAAACAGAGCAAAACAGCTGACAGACTGAATTTTGATAGCAAACTCATTTTGTCATCAAAATGCATGTTGTCAACACTCATTCTTCTGCCTGATAAAATACTATAATGGTGACAAAAAGCTACTGCATAAAATGTATATCTTTAGGCGATTAAAGTGATTTATAACATAGAGCAACAACTTATTTTCTTTATTAAAAATAGTTTTGTGACTGGTGTTGATGCTAGCAAGTTTAAAGCCAGTACACAAACGCATCAAAACCCATCCAACTTTTATGCTGCTGGCTGGGTGCTCCCTAGATGGCGGGAATGAAAAGGTTAAGACCCCTTTCACACTGGGGCGTTTTTCAGGCGTTTTTCAAGCGCTTTAGCGTTAAAAAAAGCGCCTGTAAAGCGCTTGAAAGAAGCCTCATCTGCAGTCCCAATGTGAAATGTCAGCGCCCGAAAAACGCTCGTAAAGCGCCGCTTAAACTAGCAGCGCTTTACCAGCGTTTTTCGAGCGTTATTGGGGCGCTTTTAACCCCTGCTAGTGGCCAAATAAAGGGTTAAAAGCGCCCCCAAAACGCTGCTGCCAATAGCGTTTTTCAGGCGTTTTTCGGGCGTTTTACAAGCGCTTCCCATTGATTTCTATGGGAAGGGGCGTTTTAGGAGCGTTGTATTCACCGCTCCAAAAGCGCTGCAAAGAAGCTGCTTGCAGGACTTTTTTTGACGCTCTGCCAGCGCAGCGCCTCAGTGTGAAAGCACTCGGGCTTTTACATTGGGATTGCAGTTGCAGCTTCTTTCAGGCGCTTTTTTTAACGCTAAAGGGCCTGAAAAACGCCCCAGTGTGAAAGGGGTCTTACTGCCAGGACCGAACAGGTTATATGACACAGGGCATTATTCAAACTAAAAGACTGAGAGCATCAATTGGTGGAAAGGAGTTGACAGTGGCGGATAGGCATACCAACCAAAGCTGCTTTTTTATTTTCAATCCTCCTGGGAGACCATTTTAAAAAATGGTACGGAGTTGGGCTTTAAAGTGGTTGTAAACCCTCCCCTACAACTTTGTACCATGTGAATCAGCATAAAAAACCCGAATGAACACTGCTTGTAGATATCTTCTTACTTGCTTAGTATTGTTGTTATCCTTTTTGTTCTTTAGAATGATGTCAGTGAGCATGCCCAGATCTCCCCTGATTTACGGCACACTCTCTATGTCTTATCTATCTGTTATCAGGACTTCCTACGGCACACAACACTGAACTCCCAGCAGGCTGCTAATCACTCAAAGCTTCCTTCTACACACCGTGTGACCATGTGACCTCACATACAGTGTAAAGCAGGGAATGGGACAGCAGTACTGCAGTCTTATCAGCTGAAGCTGATAGGACTCATACAGGCAAACACTAGGTAATCAGCACAAGTAAATACTATGAAATAAACAAGTCAGCTATGAACAGGGAAGCAGGGTTACCATAGAAACGTTGGATTGAGAAGGAGGCTTGGTTAACAGTACAGGAAGTGCTCAATGTGAGGGCAGAAATACACTCCACTGTGGACTCAGAAAACAATACTTAAGATGGCGCTGCCTAACCCCTGGAAACAAGATTATTAAAGTTTCTTTAAACAGTAAGTAATATGCGATTTGGGCTGGATTACAGTGGCTATAGTTTGATAATTACTTATTATAATGGACTAAATGAAAAGAAGCATCAGAGTAGGAGAGTTTACTTCGTCTTTAATGAATGAAGGTAGCCACAGAAACACTGATACTGCAGCTCCAGTTTGTCTTAAACACTTGCTGATTGGCCACCAGCAATGTACTGCAGACAATCAGCTACTGTAGGCAAAGCGACATACTGGTACATCTCTGCCTACTTCCCGGGTTCAGGGTGCATGCATGTGTGCCCCCAGCAGGCTCCCGCTGTGGTTGTATACAGTAGGAGCCTGCCACCAAGTCCCAGGCAAATGATTCATGGCTGGAATGTGCTGATTCATCACTTGGCTCTCTTCACAGGGAGCGATCTGTCAACTGCTCATCCCTGTAAAGCAGGGATGAGAAATGGAGAGATAATTAGTAAAAAGCATCACACTTTACACACATTCGACATGGTTAGGCACACATTTAACCCCTTGATCTCCCTAGATGTTAACCTCTTCCCAGTCAGTGTCATTAGTACAGTGACAGTGTATATTTTTAGCACTGTTCACTGTAATAATGGCACTGGTAATTTCAGTGGAAGTTAGTCAGTTCCCCCCAGTCAATTGGTGTCAGATTTTCCACTGCAATACCATAGTCCCATTATAAGTAATTGCTCACCACCATAAGTAGTATAACCAAATAAAAAAAATTAAAAACTTAGTATATATACTATAGTTTGTAGGCACCAAAACTTTTACGCAAACCAATCAATATACACTTATCTATTTTTTTTTTATCAAAATCCTGTAGCAAAATACATTTTCAATTTTAATTGAATATATTTTATAGCAGAAAGAGAAAAAAAATGTTTTTGTTTTCTACATTTTAGTTTTTTTCGTTAATATCACAAAAAAAACCCCCAGGGGTGATCAAATACCTCCAAAAGAAAGCTCTATTTGTGTGAAAAAAAAATTCCTTTTGGGTACAGTGTTCCATGATTTTGCAATAGGTAGTTAACCACTTCAGCCCCGGACCAATAAACACCCTAAAGCCACGTACACACGTGGCGGACTGTCTGGCCAACTTAGTCCGTCAGACAATCCGACGGACAGTCCGTCATACTTTTGAGTGAACGGACTTGCCCACACACGGCACTTTTTGAGCGAACTAATACGGCGGACTAAGTCCGCCATACTATCCACCCTACTTTTGAAATGAACGGACTCGCCCACACACGCGGAGGAAAGTCCGCTCATTTTGAGCGCGTCTCCAGGTAGGCGGGGCCCACGAAGGAGACGTCGCTGACCCCGCCGCCTGGTATGGACTTAAAGGGGAACCCCAACGCTGAAAAAAATCGGCGTGAGGGTCCCCCCCAAGCCCACAACAGACCCTTGTCCGAGCACGCTACCCGGCCGGCCAGGAAAGGGGGGCGAGCGAGCGCCCCCCCTCTTGAGCTGTACCAGGCCGCGTGCCCTCAACATGGGGGGGTGCCTTGGGGAAGGGAGGGCCGTGCGGCCCCCCCACCCCAAAGCACCTTGTCCCCATGTTGATGAGGACAAGGGCCTCTTCCCGACAACCCTGGCCGTTGGTTGTCGGAGTCTGCGGGCGGGGGGCTTATCGGAATCCGGGAGTCCCCTTTAATAAGGGGGCCCCCGGATACCGGCCCCCCACCCTATGTGAATGAGTATGGGGTACAATGTACCCCTACCCATTCACCTGTGAAAAAAAGTACAAAGAAAACACAACACAGGGTTAAAATATTTTATTGCACAGCTCCGGGGGTCTTCCGTCTTCGGGGGTCTTCTCGCCGGACTCCTCCGCTATCTTCTTGTAGCTCTTTTGCTAGCGGAGGAGTCCGGCTTTCTTCCTCGCCGCCGGCCTCTTCTCCTGACTTCGGGGGTCTTGTCCCCCTCTTCGGTTCTTCTGCCGGGCCACCGCGCCTTCTTATAGCTCTTTTACAGGCGGTGGCCCGGTCTTCTGTCGCCGCCGTCGCCGCCACCTTCCGTTCTTCTTCTTCTTCTTCTTCTTCTTCTCCAGGAGATGTTGCCTCGATGCTCTCTCCGGCCGGAATGCCAGGGACGCGCTCCGCTGCCACTTATATAGGGACAATGGGGCGGTGTCACATGGCTTTATGTCACATGGGTTGGTCACATGGTGACCCCACCCCCTTACGATGTCATAGTCCCCATGTGACATTAACCCATGTGACATAAAGCCATGTGACACCGCCCCATTGTCCCTATATAAGTGGCAGCGGAGCGTGTCCCTGGCATTCCGGCCGGAGAGATCGTCGAGGCAACATCTCCTGGAGAAGAAGAAGAAAAAGAAGAAGAAGAACGGAAGGCGGCGGCGACAGAAGACCGGGTCACCGCCTGTAAAAGAGCTATAAGAAGGCGCGGTGGCCCGGCAGAAGAACCGAAGAGGGGGACAAGACCCCCGAAGTCAGGAGAAGAGGCCGGCGGCGAGGAAGAAAGCCGGACTCCTCCGCTAGCAAAAGAGCTAAAAGAAGATAGCGGAGGAGTCCGGCGAGAAGACCCCCGAAGACGGAAGACCCCCGGAGCTGTGCAATAAAATATTTTAACCCTGTGTTGTGTTTTTTTTGTACTTTTTTTCACAGGTGAATGGGTAGGGGTACATTGTACCCCATACTCATTCACATAGGGTGGGGGGCCGGTATCCGGGGGCCCCCTTATTAAAGGGGGCTCCCGGATTCCGATAAGCCCCCCGCCCGCAGACCCCGACAACCAATGGCCAGGGTTGTCGGGAAGAGGCCCTTGTCCTCATCAACATGGGGACAAGGTGCTTTGGGGTGGGGGGGCCGCACGGCCCTCCCTTCCCCAAGGCACCCCCCCATGTTGAGGGCACGCGGCCTGGTACGGCTCAGGAGGGGGGGCGCTCGCTCGCCCCCCTTTCCTGGCCGGCCAGGTAGCGTGCTCGGACAAGGGTCTGTTGTGGACTTGGGGGGGACCCCCACGCCGATTTTTTTCGGCGTTGGGGTTCCCTTTTAAGTCCATACCAGGCGGCGGGGCCAGCGACGTCTCCGTCGCGGGCCCCACCTACCTGGAGACGCGCTCGAAATGAGCGGACTTTTCTCCGGGTGGGAAAAGTCTGCTCATTTCAAAAGTACGGCGGACTGGCACACACACGGGCGGATTGTCTGCCGAAATGCGAGTCCAGCGGACAGTATTTCCAACATTCCAAAATACTTAGTCCGCCAGACTGCACGTTAAAAAAGTCCTCTGAAGCCCACACACGAGCGGACTGTCCGCTGAAATGTGTTTCGGCGGACTAAGTAGGCCAGACAGTCCGCCCGTGTGTACGCGGCTTAAGGACCAGAGGTCTTTTTCCAATTTCGCACTGCGCTGCTTTAACTGGTAATTGCGCGGTCATGCAATATTGCACCCAAACGAAATTTGCGTCCTTTTCTTCCCACAAATAGAGATTTCTTTTGATGGTATTTGATTGCCTCTGCGATTTTTTTTTTTTTGCAATATAAATGGAAAAAGAGCAAAAATTTTGAAAAAAAAAGATATTTTCTTCTTTTTGTTATAAGAAAAATCGAATAAACTCAATTTTAGTCATACATTGAGGGCAAAATGTATTCAGCCACATGTCTTTAGTAAAAAAAATGTCAATAAGCGTATATTTTTTAGTTTGCGCAAAAGTTATAGCGTCTACAAACTAGAGTACATTTTCTGGAATTTACACAGCTTTTAATTTATGACTGCCGATCTCATTTCTTGAGGTGCTAAAATGGCAGGGCAGTACAACCCCCCCCCCCCCCAAATGACCCCATTTTGGAAAGTAGACACCCCAAGGAAATTGCTGATGGGTATGTTGAGCCCATTGAATATTTATTTTTTTTGTCCTAAGGGATTGAATAAAGACAAAAAAAAAAATTTTTTTACAAAAAGTTGTCACTAAATGATATATTGCTCACACATGCCATGGTTATATGTGGAATTGCACCCCAAAATATATTCCGCTACTTCTCCCGAGTATGGGGATACCACATGTGTGGGACTTTTTGGGAGTCTAGTCGCGCACGGCACCCCGAAAATCAATCACCACCTTCAGGATTTCTAAGGGTGCAAATTTTTGATTTAACTCCTCACTACCTATCACAGTTTCGAAGGCCATAAAATGCCAAAATAGCACAAAACCCCCCAAAATGACCCCATTTTGGAAAGAAGACACCCCAAGCTATTTACTGAGAGGCATGTTGAGTCCATGGAATATTTTATATTTTGCCACAAGTTGCGGGAATATTACAAACTTTTTTTTTTTGCACAAAGTTGTCACTAAATGATATATTGCTCACACATGCTATGGGCATATGTGAAATGACACCCCAAAATACATTCTGCTGCTTCTCCTGAGTACGGGGATACCACATGTGTGGGACTTTTTGGGAGCCTAGCCACGTACGGGACCCCGAAATCCAAGCACCGCCTTCAGGATTTCTAAGGGCATACATTTTTTATTTTACTCCTCACTACCTATCACTACCTATAACAGTTTTGAAGGCCATAAAATGCCAAGATGGCACAAAACCCCCCCAAATGACCCCATTTTGGAAAGTAGACACTCCAAGCTATTTGCTGAGGGCCATGTTGAGACCATTGAATATTTTTTTTTTGTCCCAAGGGATTGAATAATGACAAAAAAAAAAAAAAAGTTGTCACTAAATGATATATTGCTCACACATGCCATGGTTATATGTGGAATTGCACCCCAAAATATATTCCGCTACTTCTCTCGAGTATGGGGATACCACATGTGTGGGACTTTTTGGGAGTCTATTTGCGCACGGCACCCCGAAAACCAATCACCACCTTCAGGATTTCTAAGGGTGCAAATTTTTGATTTAACTCCTCACTACCTATCACAGTTTCGAAGGCCATAAAATGCCAAATAGCACAAAACCCCCCAAAATGACCCCATTTTGGAAAGTAGACACCCCAAGCTATTTACTGAGAGGCATGTTGAGTCCATGGAATATTTTATATTTTGCCAAAAGTTGCGGGAATATTACAAACTTTTTTTTTTTTGCACAAAGTTGTCACTAAATGATATATTGCTCACACATGCTATGGGCATAAGTCAAATTACACCCCAAAATAAATTTTGCTGCTTCTCCCGAGTAGGGGGATACCACATGTGGGGGACTTTTTGGGAGCCTAGCCACGTACGGGACCCCGAAAACCAAGCACTGCCTTCCGGATTTAAATATAAAATGCTACCAAAAAAACTGTTAACGATCGCAGGGATCAGGCCTGACTCTGCGATCGCTGCAGTTATGTGTTTAGTGTTTTGTAAGTGACAGTGATCGATCGATACTGCACTTAGGTGGGCTGGGCAGAGGGGCAAAACGCAGGTGCTAGCAGGTATCTGGGCTGATCCCGCTAACAATGCGTTTTTTTGGAACCCTGAACTGCTGGGGACGCTAGTATAGATCTGATCAGATCAGATATTGATCTGTTCAGATTCTATACCACTACAGGAGGTGTATGCTTTGCGCGTGGGTGTTAGCGGTACTGGCACTAACCTAGCGCTGCCTGGGGCGACGCAGACCCTGACCCTAAAACCTAATTGATATCACCCGCCGGGTGATCAGGGGGTTAAACCTTTATTGGGTAATAAATGGTGGGTGCCCTGATGCTATAAAAAGCAAACTAACCAGAGTCACCCGTAACACTTATACGGTGATCAGTGGTGAAAGGGTTAACTAGGGGCAATCAGGGGGTTCAAATTTTTATTAGGTAGTATATGGGGGTCCCTGGCGCTATATAAAAACCTGACGGGGAACCTAAATAACTAACTGGCTAACCAGCGTCACCAGTGACACTTATACTGTGATCGCTGGTGAAAGGGTTAACTAGGGGCAATCAGGGGGTTAAAACCATTATTGGGTAGTATATCGGGGTACCTAGCCCTATAAAAACCTGGCGGTGAACCTAAAAAAATAACTAGCTACCTAGCGACAGTAGCGACACTGATGCAGCGATCAGAAAAATGATCGCTTAGTGACAGTGGCAAAAGGGGGTGAAAGGGTTAACTAGGGGCAATCAGGATGGGGGGGGGATCGGGGGGGGGGGGGGGTTGTGTACCTGTGTGTACCTATGTGTCAGTGTAGTGTTTTAGTGCACTTACTTTTAGTCTTCTCCTCGTAGTCCGGTCAAAAAGACCGTCCCGAGGAGAATGCCATCACTTCCTCCTTCCTGTGTAAACAATACACAGTGGGAGGAAGTTCGTCATTGGCCAGGAGCGATCGAGAGGGGGTGGCCAGAAACCAACAGCCATCCTCTCATCACGGATCGCTCCCGGAGGGAAACGGACCGCCGTATCCAGCGGGAGGGGGTCCGATCGGACCCCCCACCCGCTGGAAGGCAGGCACGTACATGTACGTGCTTGTGCCTGCCTGTGCCATTGTGATGACGTACAATGGCAATACGGCGGTCCTTAAGTGGTTAAAATGAGGCAGTGCCGAATAGCAAAAAATGGCCTGGTCATGAAGGCGGTAAAATCTTCCAGAGCTGAAGTGGTTAAAACTCCTTCAATTGGGAGAACTCTAAAGCCCCCATACACACTATTAGATTGTCTGAAGATTTTTGTCTTCAGATTTACCAAAACCATGTAGTGCAAGGGCCTGCCTGGTTGCATACATATTGAAACCTATTAAGGTTTGCACATAAAAAAAGGGAAGTTTGGGACTTTAAATGAAGCACTTGGATAGTAAAAGACAGAGATATATCATTGGACCATATAAATTTATTTAGTTGAATGTTCAAAAGAACTACTCATTATAAATAAGTCCAATTTATGATATATATACATATCGATACAATAAAAACATAATATATGACATAATATATAGTATCCACATGTAGTTATACATAACAGTAATACATAGATTAATTAAGTAATGTGGTAAAATAATGCCCATGGCAGCATGTCCGACATCGCAGATGTATGCACATGATAGATATGCATCCCATAAATGAGGACAAAATTAAATTTGTAATGAATGGTCAAGGACTTCTAAATAGGTAATTAAGGACTTATAGATGTGGTTCCGTATACAGGTATAACCCGAGCATCAAAAAGCAGAGCTCAACGCGTTTCGTGGGTGTCTCCCCACTCATCAGGAGCAGATGCTACCACAAAGTTTCTATATAAAAAATAAAAAATAATAAAAATTATACAAATAATATACTGACCAGTAAATTAAGATAGTAGATTCATAAAACTATATTATGAATAGATAGTATGGTTAGAGTGGACTCACCAGTCCAGGCGTCAAATGCAATGCACAGCGGTAGGCGCCGGGCGGGCCAGGGACAAGCTCCCTATTAAGGTTTGACCTCATATTATATGGTATATAGCCGTGATCATCTCACGGAGCTGAAGAATGGGGAGATGCTAATGTAAACAAGCATCTCCCCATTTTGCATAGTGACACTGTCACTGATCATAGCTCCCTGTGACTGGGAACTATGATCAGTGAAGTGTCATTCATAGCCAAACCCCCTAACAGTTAGACTCACTCCCCAGGACACACTTAAGCCCTCCCTAGCCCCCTAGTGGTTCACTGCCAGTGTAATTTTTAAAGTAATCAGTGCAATTTTATAGCACTGAACGCTGTAAAAATGACTGGTCCCAAAAATGTGTCAAAATTGTCCAATGTGTCCGACATAATGTCACAGTCACAATAAAAATCGTAGATCGCCACCATTACTAGTAAAAAAAAAAAATATTAATAAAAATGCTATAAAACGAACCCCTCTTTTGTAGATGCTATAACTTTTGCGCAATTTTTTTTTTAATCAAAAATATGTAGAAGAATATGTATCAGCCTAAACTAAGGAAAAAAAAATTATATATATTTTTTGGGGATATTTATTATAGCAAAAAGTTAAAAATGATGCGTTTTTTTCAACATTTTCGCTCTATTTAGGTTCATAGCGCAAAAAATTAAAACTGCAAAGGTGATCAAATACCACCAAAAGAAAGCTCTACTTGTGGGAAAAAAAGGACGTCAATTTTGTTTGGGAGCAACGTCGCACGACCGCGCAATTGTCAGTTAGAACGACGCAGTGCAGAGTCTGGTTTAGTGGTTAAACATCTGATTTCCAGGCTACCTTTGACATTTTTGTGGTAAGAATAGGAAATTTTAACAGTCATCGCTGATCTGGTTATAAAATGTTAAGCCTCAAGGCCTGTCATCCAGATTCTGGTTTCAGTACTGGGTTTGTGTTTGTTGCAGTTTAGTGATATGCTTACACTTTTGCTTTAAAGTGAAAGAGTGATTTGCTTATATGGGGCAAAGCAACAGGATCACGTTAATGCTAGTGCACCAGGTTCACATACTTACCTTTATTTTATTCGCTTGCTACCTTATCTGGCCACTGGGAGTAAAAGAGATAAAGCTCTATGTAAGCTCTAAGTTAGGACTGTATTGTTGGAGAAAGGGAGTGAGCCAAACCCCATAGCCAGAGACACTATTTTTGTTTTGTTTTTTGCCCTAATTTGTTTGTCAGAGTATCAAACCGAAGGTGAGCATGTGGAGCTGAAGGATTGTCATTTAACATTAACCTGTTATTCCTTGCGCAACGCATGCATTTGCTTAAAACTGTATATATAGACACAACTTTTTTTTAGTTTTCAGTAGGTAAGGAATAAAACCCCTGTCAATATTTATTCCCATCTGTGTCCCCATTTGCGAGATTTGGCCCTCTCCAAAGGGGACCTTTAATGTCAAATGTTTAAAAGGAGATTTACTTTATTTGGAGAGAGTTCTTCTCACTTCCTGCTGGACCTATGGGGCAGGGAGGAAAGGTAATTATTTTTAATGGGACAGAAATGTTTTATATTGGGGAATGCCTGAACGATTAATTTAGTCAGCTAAACTAATCGGATCACATTGCCTCCAATATAACAATAATTTAGCTGACTTAATTAACCAATTTAAGTTCATTTTAGCCAAGCAGCATTATTTAAGAAAACACAAAAGGTTGATGTAACTACAGACTGAACTATTGAAAATAAATTAATATTTATTACAATACGTCACATACAAACATAATAAATAATAGCCCAATTGTGATTTACACTATATTACTAAAAGTATTGGAAAGCCTGCCTTTACATGCACGTGATCAGTAATGGCATCCCAGTCTTAGTCCGCGGGGTTCAATGTTGTGTAGTTTGGTGGAGGGAGGATTATGATGTGGGGTTGTTTTTCAGGGGTTGGGATTGGCCCCTTAGTTCCAGTGAAGGGAACTCTTAGGACATCAGCATACCAAGACACATTGGACAATTTCATGCTCCCAACTTTGTGGGAACAGATTGGGGATGGCCCCTTCCTGTTCCAACATGACTGCACAACCAGTGCACAAACAAGGTCCATAAAGACATGAGTGAGCGAGTTTGGGTTTGAGGAACTTGACTGGCCTGCACAGGGTTATATAGTTGTGAGACAGGTTCCCTGAGATGGGTACATATAAGGTATACGTGATGGTTGAATGATTTGGTAAGTGTATCTTTGTGTCATTTGAACTTTAACCAGAAGAGGGAGCCAGTGTATAAGAGGGATGATAATAAATGTGAATGGTGGAGTTATAGAACCACAGATATGGATATGATTAATTGTATGTATTCATCTGAATAGAGGTGACTCGTTTATTTTTACCTTATGACCTTACTTATATAATTGTTATTAACCGAAATTTTAGAATTATCTCAAAGAATAAAAAGTAAATGTGAGAATGATTTTTGTGGTCAAAATAGGTGTATAATCTTTTAAATTGCCATACATAGCACATTGATTGTTCAGAAAATCTCTAGGCTTATTTTGATTATGCCCTTGAGTCTTTGACAGTTATTATGTGTTTTACATACTTCCTCATTAGGATATTTCGTGTTTCTTAATGTTTTTTTTTTCCCATTAGTCATCTGCGGGACCCTATTCAGATCCTATGATGCAAGATTGGGACTGATCTATGAAGTATATACTGTACTTCCACTAAGGGGAGGTTAAGGTTCTTTATGCAATGCCCAGATATAATTCGGAACACAGGAATTTATGTACATTGTGCTATGTTCCTCCTGTGTGAATAATCACATGCTATTCCAAAGCATATGTAATACTCACATTTGTTCTTCCCCTTTTCATATCTGATCCATCAGACCAGAAAATGGTGGTATTCCTCGCCTTTCTTGTAAAAGAAATCATATTATTATTATTATCATTATTTGTATTAGGTAGGTCAAGGTATAGAATTGTTTCAGCAACATTATGTTGGTATCATAATTTCTCTCTTTCCAAGATATGGACAACAGTATTTTTCCATTGGAGGAATGAGGTGGAGGATGGAGACATCCATTTTTGTGCTTGTTCATTTACAAGCAAAAAAAGATTGGACTGGGAGTATTACCAAAAGGCCTGTAGTCAAGTACATTGGTAAATGTATCTAATCTAACATGGTAAATGTTTGAAAAATGGATTCCCAATATCAATTTGGGACAACACCACAATACATGAATAGGTGTGCCCACCTTTTGGCCACATCTATTACACTTAGGGTAATTTGTGTGGCAACAACAACTTTATGTATGTGGGTTTTGATATACCCTATGAGGCACAGATAATTGTGTTAGTTTGTGTGTTGGGGACAGAGTAAACATTAGGACACCTACTGAGGCTGTATTCCATTGATCCAATCTCAAAGGGCCAATGTCCCAATCCAATCCTTTCTACACCTAAGACACTCACCTGGCCTGACAAAAGCAAAGAAGAGTATATCTTGGCAATGATTTCATGGATTACCAAGGAAATTAGTGGGGATAGGGAACATTTCAAAGGGGTAATACAATGCTGTGTGTGGAGAGTGTGTTTTGATTGAAAATAATGAAAAAAGGATTGCTTAGATACATAAAATGTATCTTGTAAAAACTGGAAAGACTTAAGGACATTGGTCTTTGGAACTCACCCAGTAACTGCAAGACAGTCTTGGTATTCAGTATTCCATTCAAGTAAAGCATTTAAAGATTTGGTCAAGGGTGTGATACACCTATTGGACAAGGAACTCCAGGTTGGGAACCCCTTTTACAAGCTACAGCCCTTTTTAGTTTAAAGCGCAAATTATTTAGTCTTAGCAGCACTTTACCGTCATTTAGCTGTGCTTTTCGGCCGGGGCACTTTTAATTCCACTAGCGGCCGAAGAAAGTGTTAAAGGCACCTGTGTTGCGGTGCTGCCAAAGCGCTTTGCTGGCACTTCGGCAACGCTGCCCATTCATTTCAATAGGCAGGGCATTTTTGGAAGAGGTGTATACACCGCTCCTAAACCACTCCAAAGATTCTGCTTGCAGGACTTTTCAGAATGTCCCTCAAGCGCACCAGGTGGAGGGGATCCTGTGAGCTTTTTTAGTAGTGCAGAAAAAGCATTCGCTCTAAAGGTGTAATTGAACAAGACATCTATGAATTCAACTTGGAATTTTCCCTCAGTATGTTTCAATAACACCCATGACGTAGATTTTATTCCTACTGAGTTTTTTTTCTAAGTCGTGCAGTCTGTGGTTATGTTGTGTGATTTTCTGGGAGGATGCTCTAGTATACTTCTGAAGAAGGTTCATATAATCCTCCACATCACTAACTCTACCCTCGAGCACTGTGGCTTAATCGTTAATCTTTTTTATGCTCTGGAAAACAGGCTTATTGTATAAAGAAACTGTCTTTCTTTATACAATAAGCCTGTACATGAGGGTGGTCAGAGAGGAAATACATGCATTAACTACTAAGAGTATATGTTTGAAGATGAGTTATGAATCACTAGACTGTGTAGAGTGAATGTCTGTCTCTTAATTCCATTACTCACTATGTTCCAAAGAAGGCGATCCTCCCTCACTTGCATGCAGTGTCCCAGGTAGGGGTCTGCAGCTAAATCCCAACTTGCCTATAGGGAGCCCTGGGTTAAGGGTGTTTGGCTGGTGTTCTAGCAAGCCTTTCTGGGCTTGGTGCGGCATCTTTATTTCAGTGTATATTGTGAGGCTCATTCCTCAAGTGCCAATTTCTCTTTTTTCGGTTTGTTGTGACAATAAAGTAGATCAATATATGGCACCCTTAGCTGGGGGTACATATGGGGTGTTCTCAGTACTGAAAGCTGAGGAAAAAATTATGTGATTTCACAGCCTTAGTATGGATTGTACATAATGACTGGTGGGAGACTCAGCAAGCACATATGATTACATTACCATCTTAAAGTGGAGGGCCACCCTGAAAAAAAAATACATTAAAATTTAGAAAAAAATCTGAAAAAAAAAATGAAAACATTTTTTTTTTAACTTACCACAAATGCCTGTCGCTAGGCACATCATCTTAATCTGCCTCTTCGTCCTCCGCGGAGATCTTCTGTCTTCTCTCCTCCGTGCAGTGTCTTCTGGGTAATGGGTCGCACTGTGTTCTGGGAACTGTGTGTCCCAGAACACAGCGCGCCCCATTCACAAAGCGCTGCGCAACTCGTGCATGTGCAGTAGGAAACGGGCAGTGAAGCCGCAAGGCTCCACTGCCTGTTTCCCTTAGCCAAAATGACGGCGCCGGGACCCGAGAGCCGAGGGACGGGTCAGCTGCTGACTTTTACATTATTTTTTTTTAAACCGGCCCTCCTCTTTAATGTGGAATTTCACTCTCCCAATCAACATTGATTATTTGTAATCCACAAACTTCTAGCATTAGTAAATAGATAGGAAAGTATATCATATTTACTTGTTTTAAAAACTGTTTTACATTTCTTCAGTTACTTCCTGGTTTCTTGCATAGGCAAATGATGTCACACATCCCAGGCGTCTTCAGGAGGAGAGGAGGAGGGGTTTTCTCCACTAAGTAAACTCTCCTGCATGCATGCTTGAGGCAGATGGATTCCAGGAATTAAATGCTACATTAATATTTTGCCCTTACTCAAGATGGCCGGGGGGTTGTTTTTCATATTCAACAAAATAAAACATAGAGATATGGATGGATGTGGGCGTTTGCTTTGAATAATAACAATTAATAAAACATTGTTTTTTGGTTTGGGGTGCTTAGATGCAGTGAAGATCTGCTTTAACCATGCTTCCCCCCAGATGATTGTTTTATTTTTGCTAATCATGATTCATGATTATATTTCATATACTATATATGTAAGGTTGTGTTCCCTAACAGCCTCGCTGCATCTTGTTTTACTTTCACTTTTGTAGTCTGTCTTGCAGAGCATTTCACTCAAGGGTGATCTTGAATCACCTGCAAGTCACTCTAAATAAGAGTCCTGTATTGGGGTGGATATAGAGAGTCCTGTCTGCTTTTTCAGCTGGCTAACCCCCAGCAAACTTATCATCAGTGGGTTGGAACTAGCTTTGACAAAATTGGGTTGCAACATTCTAATATTGTAAAATTCCTATTTCCCTCCTCCCTCCTAGAAGAGTCCATAGTTAGCCCTGCCCTATCCGAGGAGAGGAAATCCATAAGCAGTTCTCCTTCCTGGGGAGAGTAGGGCCCTTTAGCCCTTCCACAGGTGGGAACTAGATGTTTGCTAGAGCAAGCTATGCTGGTTTTAGTCCCCAGGACTGGATCCTGGGCCTAGAGGGCATCACTCCTCTGAAAGCTGTTTTCTTGAATTTAGGACTTATGGAGTGGAGCTTAGGTCTAAAGAGTTTTGCCCCTCACTTTAAGCCAGGTCATGTGGACATGGGAAGTTATTTTCTGGAAACATCACTGGAGCAGAGTCAGATTTGATCCTCCTGTTTTGTGGGGTTATGTCCACCAGAAGAAGTTCTATGTGAGGCTTCTAAGTCTTGTAACTCATCCGGCAACTGCTAGATAGTCTTAGTATGCAGTATTCTATTCAAGTAAAGCATTCAAAGATGTGGTCGAGGGTGTGATACACCTTTTGGACAAGGTATTCCAGGTTGGGAAACCTCTTTACAAGCTGCAGCCCTTTTAGTTTAAAGCACTAATTATTTAAGAATGACAGGTCAATAGATAGTAAAGCTCATGACTAGTAGAGGTCCAAGATCCCCTGTTGACTGGATGCTGCAACAGCATAGGGATGTAATGGTGAGTTAGGGGGTCATCTTAAATTACCCCCTTAAAATGCCCTTACATAAACTGTACATAGATGTTTAGGCTTTTCCACTGTATGCTATTGCTTACATCATTGTTTGCCAAGTAACTGCTGTGAGAAAATTAATTACTGCCTTGGAGGGAAGTCTGTTGACAGCATGCTAAATATGGACTTGGTTAAGAGGGTCATAAACTCAATCACAGCACTGCACCACTAAGCATAAAGCCCAACATGTACTGTATACAATATGTGATAAGCTGTCTCTGTATACATGTCATTATAGAAGCAGTAAGCTTTACATAGACAGCTAGACAGACAAACATGAATCTGTGATTGCAAACAGAATCTTTTCTGCATTTCTTTCTTAAAAACCATCATAATTAGTATGTAATCTTTCCAGAAATGTACAAATGTTATTTATTTAGTATCAGCATATGTTTTTGGGCAAAGAAATAATTCACAGATTGTTAAGCATGTTCACTGAGACAAGAGAGCAGCTGATTTAAGATGGCTTGATGACTTGAGAAAATTAAATTTTGTCCCTATCATGTTCTTATCTATTATGATGATGGCTGCTTGTGTGTATCTTTTAAAGGGTCACATAATTTATTTGGAAGTTTGCTGTGATGAACCCTCTCTAACTCTAATATTGTTTAAATAAGATACTCACCGTGTTATGATTAGCTTAATGAGTTATGTAAAATAGCACTGAAGTAATTTGTTCTCTTGTATATAAGAGATGGATCTTAAAGTCAACAAACATCGTATAATTTGTGTGTATAATGCTAGAAAATAAAAACCTTTCAGAAGGTATGGTGGATTATATGGTTGAAGGATAAAAAAATAATAAATTAATAATTGTAATTTCCTTTTTTAACTGACAATTTATTTAAACACTAATTACTAATACAGTCGTAGTTTTGCAACATGGCTAAAAAGGAGGTCTACCCAAAATGAAATGTTCTTCTGGTGATATAACATCCTTACAGGATGTCTCCAACTTACAAGCCAACCTCAATGCACTGTTTTGTTGGGCAACTGTGTGAGCTTTAATGAGCTTTGATGTTAATAAATGTAAAGTTATGCACTAGTAGGAGAACAGCTGGGGGGGGCGTCAATAGTGGAGAAGGATCTGGGTGTTCTGGTTCATAAGCTTAATAATAGCATGCAATGCCAAGTTGCAGTTTCCACTACTACCACAAGTACTGTGCTGATTGACAAACAGAACAGCTTACTCAAAGAAGACTATTTTTTTTTATCTTGCTTTAGATATGATCCTTACTCAATCCTATAACACGCTGAGTAAAAAAAAAAAAAAAAAAACGAACCACGCATCCATGTCCCAGAATTTTAATTCCTCTACGGTGTTACATATTTAGTCAGGTTGAAAAAAAGACACGAGTCCATTTAAATCAACTAAAACAATAAACAAATAGAAAACTTTCATTAGCACAATCCTTTACCCAAAGTTCTAGTGGAAGTCAAGAAGTCTAGATCTAGTGGAAGTCAAAAAACCTTGCTTTATAAAGAATTGTAAATTTTGCTCCAGCAGTGGAAAAAAAATCCTTTCACCCCAGAAGGCAATAAAATATTTCCTGGACCAACAATTACTGGTGATATTATCTATACTTGTTAATATCCAGTTATATTCTGTGCATTTAGAAATGCATCCAGTTCTTTATTACCTGTGCATGTTAATACCCAGTTATATTTTCTGCATTTAGAGATTCATCCAGTTCTTTTTTAATTATTCCACATTTTCACAGTTTTTACTGTGAAGAAGCCTATGTGAAGGTTAAATCTCTCTTCAAATGTAATGAGTGTCCTCTTGTCCTCTATTATGACCTTAAAGTAAAAAACTCTTCACTATATGGCCCATCTATGTATTTATAAATGATGATCAATTTGCCCTAAATTGCCTCTTCTCGAGAGAAATTCAAATCAGTTTAGCCAATCTTTCCTCATAGCTGAGCTCCTTCGTGCCTCTTATCAGTTTGGTTGCCCTTCTTTTCACTTTCTCCAGTTCTCTAATATTTTCTTTATGAGCTACTGCCCACAATTGAACTGCATATTCCAGATGAAGTCTTACAACTGCTTTGTACAGTGGCATATGTACCCCAATCCTCCTCTACCATTGACTACCCTAGTTGTTCTCCTAGAATGTATAATGCTTGCATGTTTTACCCTCCCACACACACTTTACATTTTCAATATCAAACCTCATTTGCTACATAGTTACCCAATTGAATGTTCTAATGTTACATAGGGATGTGACCCTAATGTTACATAGGGATGTGACCAATCAAAACAATCCCAGTGTGACATAAATTCCATTTACTGCTGCTGTAATCACCATGTTGGATGTCACAAGTCAGATGGTTAGGACAAGGATCCTACTTTGATCCGACTTCAGTGATATTCAATGGGCTGAAGTAGGACCAAAGTTGGACCAAAGTGGTGCAGGGGCCATTTTCAAAGTCAGACCGACTTTTGTCAGACGAGTTAAGGTGGCTTTCATAGGGAAACATTGATTTTCACACATCATGCAACATGAGGCATGAGCTCCCAATGTTGAACCCAGGCGGATCTCCATATTTACTTATTAAGAGCAGGTGTAGCTGTGCAAGATTTGAAAAACAACTTTTTTATGTATAGGTGTGCTATTTATATGTTTAAATTTGTATATCGGTCTTTATAGCAGCACCAACCTTAGAAATGGATGTTTAGGGTGTGCCCCCCAATCTTTTGTTTGTTTTGTTTCCTTGATAAAGTGTCGGAGAGTCAAAATACCTGTTAAGAATGCTTATTGGAGATACTGAATGACCATAAGAGCCAGGAAGCTAGCATGTTCTGGAGAAGTCAGCAAGGAATGCACAATATTATTATTTAATCATAAGAGAGTGCTGCTAAATGTGCTTTTTATATGGCCTTAATATAACTTAGCAGAGTTCTTCTTTAATGTTATGGCTGCCTCCTCATTTTTAATTTACATTTCAACTGAAGCTATAAAATTCTGTGGCTGTAGAGCATGGTAGTGCTTCTGCACATGTAAGGTAAAATAATGTAATGAAAAAAGAAAGAATTGCATTCCAAGTCATTCACCAGAATACACAGTAAATAAACACAAATGGGATAAAATGAGAAAAATTGAATTTCCATTTCTCTAAGATACATTTTCAATGAAAGACTGCTGAAATGTATCTCTTTCAGCTCTTGGGAAAATCTACAATGTGAGAACAGAATATGGCCCAGTACCAGAACTAAATACAGTTTATGCTTAATTAGGCATAAACAGGATTCTTTGGTGTTTGATATCAAATGTATTGTGTCATCCAATTTCAGAAGAACTTTTATCTTGTTTTCTGAAAAAGAAACAACAACTATAAATATTTTAAACAGCTTATAATTAAAACTGCATGTGCTTGACATCAAAACAATCACGACAAAGAAAGCATTGTTCCTTTCTTGCCTTTTCAGTTGACAGCCTTTCTAGTTAACAGCTGGTCAATAAGCCATTGGTATGTTTTGTGTGTAGTCATCTTGGTATGACCCACTATGTTCACACCCCACCTTATTAATTATGTATAAAAACAGATATTAATGTCAATAATTCTGAATGGTCTGCGCTGAAAGATCTATAAAATAAACTGCAATTCAGTTGGTATCATGGGATAACTAATGAGTTGTCTGAATGCATTGAGTGTATAATTATTTTGTGGGTTATAAGCATTGTATTTGAAGCTAATAAATGCACAAAATATAAGAGTTTAATATGCAAACTAGCAAAACTCATTTGAAAAACAATATCTTATTATAGACAATACATTGTTTTATTTGTATCATCATATAAAAATCTAATTGGCATGAAAACATTCCAAGGCATTCTGAAAACCTCTACCTGAGCCACTTTTAAAATAAAACTCCAGTAATGGCTTTATTTTTTTCTTATAACTGTGTTCCAATAACAAAAATAAATAAATAAAAGTATACGTATGTAATACACAATTTTTTTGGAGAGCACAGTGGTAGCTTATCCCTTTGAAACAATTTCTATAAAAATCCATATAAGGCTATAGAGCAGTGATGGCGAACCTTGGCACCCCAGATGTTTTGGAACTACATTTCCCATGATGCGATGCTCAATTCCACTGCCGAGTGCATGAGCATCATGGAAAATGTAGTTCCAAAACATCTGGGGTGCCAAGGTTTGCCATCACTGCTATAGAGTGTGTGTGTGTGTGTAAACAGGGATCACTACTTTTCATTTTCCAGTACATTTAGTTTGAGTTTTAAACATTCATCTCTATAAAGATGTTATTTTCATCAAAGTTCTGAAGCTTAGCCGGTTAAACATGTAACAAGGAAAGTAGAGCTCCACCTGTTGACCAAGTGTGATTAGGGGGTTGTAAACCCTCAAGGTTTTTTACCGTAATGCCTTCTCTATGGGGGCACTTGAGAAGAGGAGGAGCCAGAAGCGCCACTGAGGGACCCCAGAAGAGGAAGATTGGGGCCGCTCTGTGCAAAACCCTTGCACAGAGGAGGTAAGTATAACATGTCTGTTATTTATTTATTTATTTATTTTTTAATTAACCTTTACAACCTCTTTAATATGAAATAATAGCATGCATTATTATCCCCCCTAGATATATTCCTAATTGATAGGAAAATGTGGGTTTTTGGCTGGGTGGTAGTCAGTCCAGTTTAGATGGGGTTGTGATATCTCACCGTTGCCAGTAAGTGTTACTGGTTATATTTTGAGGTTTCCCTGCCAGGCTAAGATATGAATATTTATATTTCCTCATCCACCTCAAGAGGAGGTTCAAGCCATTGTCCATTATGGGGAGCACATGTGCTTGCTCTCTTTCCTCAAGCTGAGGCCTGAAAGGTAGCTGCTGGACTGTCTATGCTGCTAGGCCCAGAAGCCCGTTAGTCGCCTAGCATGTGCTGACATACAGCCGTACACACATCTGGCCTAGAAAATTCACCAACTGGGAAAACTGCCATCTCTGAAGGCCTCCTCTACAATAATCTACATTAATGTAGAAGCTGTGGCAGATTCGGGGGAACAACAATGGAGATTCACATGATGCTCTCTGCTGTGCAAGGTTAATGTTGTTTGCAATTCATTAGCTTAGTGAAAGTCACTGATCTACCTGGCTGCAAATTTTCTCCTCTCATCTGTGCTTCCGCAATCCAGAGGTTACACTTGTCCTTCACCTCCCTGACCAGGAGTGAGCGAGGCTATTTATCCAGGACCCTCCCCATGGGATGTGCTTTTTTAATTGCAAGTGAATATTATTTTTAGTAAAGTGCTTTTTGCTTATCCATTGTTTGGAGTTCTGTTGTCCTCCCTGTCAGCTCTGGAAGTCTCCTCCCTATGGTTATCATCCAAGTTCTTCTCCTGTGTGTCTCGTGCTTAGTGCTGTTTGTTGCTGTGTACTGTGAATGGATATTATGAACTTTCATGGACATTTGATCTAATGGACAATCAGCCTTACATGGACTTTTTATGACTTTTTTATGTCTCATCTTAGTTGTTAGAAGAGATGTACAGTTTTTTTGTTTTTTTCTAGAATCATACTTACCTAGGTGGATGCAGCATCAGTCCAATGCTGCATCTGTACCCCAGCACTTCTAACACTGAAAACTGAGCAATCAAACATTGCAATCACTCGGTTCTCACAGCTCTGTAAGCAGGGAGCTGCTGACTCAGTCAGTCAGCAGCTCTCTGCTCTGTCCCCTCCTTGCTCACTGGAGCGCTGGACTGTGGAGGGGACGGGACAGGAGCAGTCGGCTCAGGCTTTCAACGGCTCGCTAAGGGGCTGAGCCAGGTGTCAGTTGGGATCCTGACTCTATGGTCATGATGATGCCCAATCCTGGACCATCTCTGTGATATCACAGAGATGGTCCAGAGAGCGGACTTCAGCCCACTCTCTGCTGCAAACGGTTCACAGGAGTGCAAAACCAACTGTACTTCTGTGATCCACATGAGAAGTACAGCCAAACAAACTTTGGCTGTAGTTCTCATTTAACCCATTATTATTGTTTTTGTCTTTTTGTGCACCTACCCCAGGTTCCACTGGTTTGCCATCACAGCTGCATTAACCCTTTACTAGTAGGAATTATACAGCATTTTGAGTTTGGCAGCCTCTGCATGTGGAGGGAAAGAACCTCGGTCATCAGCATCATCTGTGCTGCTGTAACCAGGAGACATGTAGTAAGTGTACTTTTACCCCATTTAATCATCATCTAGCAGCCCTTTTGGCACATTGACAGTTAATTAGGGCTGTTAAAATGACAAACTCACAAAATGCATTGGTAATAATAAACTTTTATAAGCTTTTATGTGTAAAATGTGTGTCTTTTTTGCTATTTACCTGATGTGGGTAAGAAAATTCATCTTTGATTATCTTAGTGATGTTAACTGAGGCATACTGAAGTTGCTAAATTTGGCTGGATATCTAGGCTCCACTGGCACCGGTTACAAAATCGTGTTTTTGGAGGTTTTGAAGAGCAGTGGGGTTTTCAAGAAGATAGCTTAGTACCTTATGCTTTTAATTGTAAATGTAACATTAACAAAAGATTAACAGTGGCCTGTCAGGAAGGACATTCCACCAGACAGAATGGCTCTTTTAGACAGTTTCCTGTGCATAGGCACAGGCTAATTTGTATTCCTTTTCATGCTCATAGAAATTGTGCAAGTGCTCATGCACGCAAACATCTGTTGCTTGCATTGGCGCCAATTGGGCTATTTAACCTCCCTGGCGGTATTCCTGACTCTGGCTCGGGGTGAAAATTTTGTACCATTAGCGGTAACACCGAGCCAGACTCGGGACCACATCACTGAATCCAGGGAGAGCTTACTTACCTTGTCCCCTGGATCCAGCGATGTCTCCCCGCTGTACAAGCGAGCCGTCCTCTGTTCGATCTATCACATCGCCGAGCTCCGTTCCCTGCGAGCGTGGCGATGCACGGGGATGGAGAACGGCACCAAATTCAAAAAGTGAAACACACACATTACATACAGTATAATGTAATCTTACAGATTACATTGCTGTATGTAATTATTTCACATCCCCTTTATTACTAGTGTTCTGTCCAGTGTCCTGCATGTAGTTTTATAATATAAAAACTGTTCTTTATGCCTGGAAACTGGAGATTGTCCATAGCAACCAAAACTGTCCCTTTATTAAAAAATGGTTTTAGACCAGCTAGAAAACAGCGATAATAAATTAGAATTGCTCGCAGAATTGACCGAAAGCGATTTGTGGGGAGATCCGTCATCAAATACTGAAAAGTAGTGACAGTGACAATTCTGCAACTGAGCAAATTTCAGTGTTTTTGATTTGATTACATTATTGAATATTTTTTTTTATTATTGTTATATTATTATTTGGTATAATTATTTATAGTTATTTATTATATTATAATTTATGATTTCCTTTTTCAAACTTTATCATGCCCAGGATGTCTACTAGACTCTGATTTGGACAGATTTAAGTAAATTATTCCTTATGCCGCGTACACGCGATCAAACAATCCGCCCGTGTGTTGGCTCTGGCGGACTTTTTTTACCCGAAAGTCCAGCGGACTAAGATTGGAGTTTTGCACATCAATCTGTCCACCGGACTTGCATTTTGGCTGTGTGTGTGTGTGCCAGTCCGCCGTACTTTTGAAATCAATGTACTTTTCCCGCCCAGAGAAAAGTCAGCTCGTTTTGAGTGCGGCTCCAGGTAGCCGGGACCAGCGAAGTAAGCGCTGCTGGCCCCATCACCTGGTATGGACTTAAAGGGGAATCCCTACGCCGAAAAAACGTAGGTCCATACCAGACCCTTATCCGAGCATGCTACCCGGCCGGCCAGGAAAGGGGGTGGGGACGAGCGAGCGGTCCCCCTTCCTGAGCTGTACCAGGCCGCGTGCCCTCAACATGGGGGGGTGCCTTGGGGAAGGGGGGGCCGCGTGGCCCTCCCACCCCAAAGCACCTTGTCCCCATGTTGATGAGGACAAGGGCCTCTTCCCGACAACCCTGGCCGTTGGTTGTCGGGGTCTGCAGGCGGGGGCTTATCGGAATCCGTGAGCCCCCTTTAATAAGGGGGCCCCCGGGTTCCCGGCCCCACACCCTATGTGAATGAGTAAGGGGTACAATGTACCCCTACCCATTCACCTGTGAAAAAAAAAAAAACACAACACACAAGGGTTAAAATAGTTTGTTGCACAGCTCCGGGGGTCTTCTCCCATCTTCGGGGGTCTTCTCGCTGGACTCCTCCGTTATCTTCTGCTAGCTCTTTTACTAGCGGAGGAGCCCAGCTTTCTTCTTCCGACTTCGGGGGTTTTGTCCCCCTGTTTGGGGGTCTTGCCTCCCTCTTCAGTTCTTCTTGCTGGGTCACCGCGCCTTCTTCTAACTCTTTTACAAGCGGTGGCCCGGTCTTCTGTCGCTGCTGCCGCTGTCGCCGTCTTCTGTTCTTCTATTCTTCTCTTCTGGAGATAATGCCTTGTCGCTGTCTCCGGTCACTATGACAGGACACGCGGCGTGCGGTGACTTATATAGGGACATCGCCAGATGATGTCCCCGTCCATTATGATGTCACAGTCCCAGCATCCACAATCCCCACCCCCTTTCCTGGCCGACTGGGTAGCGTGCTCAGATAAGGGTCTTATTTGGACCTGGGGGACCCCCGTGCCGTTTTTTCGGAATAGGGATTCCCCTTTAAGTCCATACCAGGTGACGGGGCCAGCGACGCTTACTTCACTGGTCCTGGCTACCTGGAGCCACGCTTAAAATGAGCGGACTTTCCTCCGTGTGTGGGCAAGTCCATTCATTTCAAAAGTACGGCGGATAGTCCGGCGGACTTAGTCCGCCGCAAAAGTACCGTGTGTGGGCAGGTAGCTCGTTCGGAAAGTCGGGCGGACAGTCTGCCAGACTAAGTCCGCCGGATAGTCTGATACGTGTGTACGCGGCATAAGAATTACAGGACTACAATATAAAATGCCAAATTTCCATGCAAAATAATGGTACCTCTTTCAGCAGCTAAAATCTGAAATAATCATACCGCCAGGGAGGTTAAACTGAGTCTGTGCTATGCTTCAGTGCTGTCTTGTCTACAGCGTTCCCATACATAACTGAAACCTGTTACTCTGCAACTTACTACTGTATTCGACCCGGCTTGTCTTGACTTTACCTAATCCATGTGTCTGCCTGTGTCTGACTCTGTTTCTGTCTCTATCACTGCTAGATTGCCTGCTCCGAGCACCTGCCTATGTTCCACTGGTGCTTATCCGACATTCCCGCTCTGCTGTGATCTACTGACAGTTTGCTCCTGCTCCTGTCTCCTGCTCGCTGGTGTCCATATGGCACTCATGTCCCACGACGGTCCACTGACGGTCTTCTCTAGCTTGATCCCAAGAGTCCGTCCAGCTGCTAGCAAGACCAATAAGGAACTTGTGTCCCTCTGCACTCCTGTACTACCTGTCTGCTCTATTAGGGGCCCTGAGTCAGAGGTTTAAGAGAGACCTTCCTCATCATATTGGGCTCTTCCCCCAGGTACGTGTCAGGGCCACATAGGACAAGTTAATTATAGGGCTTTAACCCTTTTACTTCCACTGACATAAGGGTTACAGTGAGCAGAATTGCTTGTAGCAGGCTGGCTTTCCTAACCCTTGCTGAATTTTGACAGGCTTTAGGTGTATGGTTGCTTTAATGATCAAAAATATATAGCCTTCCTGGTGCCTAGGTCTGCTATACATTAGCAATGTATAGCAAGTGTGATTGGCAACTAACAAGCTGCCGAACACATCCATTCATAAAGTTTTTCACCACCACACCACTGCTGCTGCTGTCCCACTTCCTGGCTGTTTTCCTAAAACAACAAAAAGAAAAGTTAAACATTTTTCAACAAACATACAAATGTTTGTTACTGCAACACAGAAGTGAGAATGGGCCCACGTGACTCTTTTTTGGCAACACAGCACACCTGTACCCACATTGTGCTGCAATGTGGGTACATTGCTCACTACTGCATAAAAGCATTGGGACATTTGTACTGAATGGTTCCCAATATTGCATTGTTGTGCACTGATATACATATGCATTGGCAAATGTACATTGAGCATTGTGCTAGCGAGGTTCATCGGGGTGCTATTCAAAATGAAAAGTAGTGCAGCTCATCACAGATTGTGAATGGCCACAACTCATACACTAGGTGTGAAGCCAGCATAAAGTATTTTAGCTTAACCACTTCAGCCCTGGAAGAATTGGCTGCTCAATGACCAGGCCACTTTAACTGAAAGTTGCGCGCCCGTGCGACGCTGTACCCAAACAAAATTTACGTCCTTTTTTTCCCACAAATAGAGCTTTCTTTTGGGGGTATTTGATCATCTCTGCGGTTTTTATTTTGTTACGCTATAAACAAAAATGAGTGACAATTTTGAAATAAACACATTATTTTGTACTTTTTGCTGTAATAAATAGCCCAATTTTTTTTTTAAGGCTAATTTTTTCCTCAGTTTAGGCAGATATGTATTCTTCTATATATTTTTGGTATTAAAAATCACAATAAGTGTATATTTATTGGTTTGCGCAAAAGTTATAGTGTCTACAAAATAGGGGATAGATGTATGGCATTTTTATTATTATTTTTTACTAGTAATGGTGGCGTTCTATGATTTTTATCAGGACTACGACATTATGGCGGACATATCGGACACTTTTGACACATTTTTTGGACCACTGGCACTTATACAGTGATCAGTGCTATTAAAATGTAATGTAAATGTCACTGGCAGGTAAAGGGTTAACACTAGGGGGAAATCAAGGGGTTAACTGTGTTGCCTATGTTCTAACTGTGGGGGGAGGGGACTGACTACAGGCGATGAGAGATCATTGTTCCCAGCTCGTAGAAATTCACAATATCTCTCTTCTCTCCTCACAGAAATGGGATGTGTGTGTTTACACACACACACATGTCCCTGTTCTCCATCTCGTGCCCGCGATCACTCATGGCCGCCGGTCATCGCGACCACTGGTCATGAGCAGTGGGCATGTGTGTGCCTGCTATGCTGCTTAAAGGGACTGATGTACAGTCATGACGGTTTGCGGGATCGCGCCGAATTGCCTTAGTATAATGGCGGTGGCTGGTCGGCAAGTGGTTCAAGTGTAAGTTAAGGAAAAATATGTTTTAAGGCTTGGAAAAAGCGGAGAAGGATTAGACCCTCTTGAAAAGTTATTTTTGCTGTCTTCACCCAGCTAGGTGATGCACGTCTCTAATTTTCATGTCTCCGAAAATGGGGAGAAATCCAACATTTTGGAGTTGTTGAAGAGTAAGAAGTGAGTGGCAATTTTCCAGTGTTTAGTTGACGGCTGTATAAGATGGTAGATCACCTCACTTTGGTGAGAGGTATTCCTATTTCCTGTTGTGTTTCTAGGGAAGGATGTGAAAAAAGCTTTTCAATGAATAGCAGACTGCAAACAATATTCTGACAGAGATTTACTCGATCCAAGATAAAAAAAAAAAAAAGACTTTGACTACACTTACAGTTTAAGTCAATTATTTACAGTTTGTGTTCCTTCAATTTTCACAATAATTTAAAGTTTACAATTTTATCATTTTTGGTTTAGTATTCATTTTTAAAGTCAATTTGTGTTTCTGTGTGAAAATTATGTGTTTTGTATATTTTTATTGATATAATGATTTTGATAAACTGCAGCTGTTATGGGATATAGAAACATATACAGTAGTTCAGGGAGTCTTTTATTAACTGTCAAAACAGAAATTGAAAAATGGCAAAAATGGCCCAGCCACCTAAAGGTAAAATGAGATGCTGGGCCTGGCAGTGAAAGGGTTAATTATTATTCTATTCAAAGTTGGCCAGTTTCTAGAATATAAGCCCTTGTACACACGGTCGGAGATTTCCAAATCCGTCGGATTTTGCCCGTCGGATTTTGTCCAAAACTGTTGCATACACGCGGTCGGACAAAGTTGTCGGAAAATCCAACGTTATTTGGTTACGATGGGGCTACGTTCACGCTAGTAGCCAATAGCTTTGGTGTAGGAATTTGATCTGAGCATGCGTGGCACTTTGTCCGATCGGAAATTCTCTACACATGATCGGAGTATGTCCGATCGGAGCATTTTGTCAGAAAATTTTACCAACAAGTTGGAAAACTTGGTCTGTCAGATACTCCGGCGGAAACAGTCCGATGTAGACCACACACAGTCGGAATATCCGACAAAACGGTCCGATCGGACACATTCCATCGGAATCACTGACCGTGTGTACAAGGGCTTAGATTGTAAATTGTCAGTAAAAGATACTCTTGGGTCATTCATGTTTTTCGTCAAGAATGCATACTTGTAGGCACATGTACTTACACAAATTGTCTTACTTGGCAAGAATGTTTGCAACTTAGATGGACTGCTTTAACAGTGATGCAATAAAAAAAAAAAAAAAAAAAAAAAATATACAAAAAAATGAAATCTATACAACTCAAAGAGACTTAAGAAAAACGCTGATGTACATACAAAAATGCAATGCTTTAAACATACAGAAAATCCACCTTTCTGTGTTAAGGTACATTATTATATTAAAGAAAAAATAACTTTATACAGAAAAACAATTCAAGTGTCCTATTACTTATTCATGTGTGTTTCCTTGGTTATAAATTCATGATAGAATACATGAATGTGTAACAAACCATAATATGGGACATATATGTTAAACTTTGCATGTACAAGTAGCAATAACAGGTTAGCAACTTCTCTGCTTACATAAATATGGCATGACACAGGTCAAAGGTCAGTGTTTAAATAAACCATTATGACTGTGAACATGGCAGCATGCAGAAGCTTACAAAATAGGCCTATATCTGCAGCAGGTATAATATATTTTTTTTATAATGTTGTATCTCCATTTTCCAAAGCACTTTACGTTAGTCTACCTTGTATATCATTTAATGGCAGGTAGGCTTTAAATATGTCTAAATGAAAAATGCATTTTCCATATGGATTTTGTTTATTATTTTATTGTTCAGTGGTTTAAAAGATGTTATAAAATATGTAGTACAGGCTACATTTTTAATATTCTTACTAGTGTTATATAAATAGTTTTGCAGATCCTTTTTACTACAAAGAAATCAATGAGAACTTTTTTTTACTGCTGTGAAAGATGGTAAATTCCTTTTCCACTCCACTCCTTTGAATAAATTGATTGTGTTTTCAAAAGGAAACCTTCTGATAAAAGCATGCCTATCCCAGAAGTGACCAGCAATTATCCAAGGGTACTACATAATGCATGACTCTTTTTTTTTTTTTTTAATTTGTAATGATTATTGGTTGGAATATGGAAAATGGTTTATGAAGACAGACAATAGTTTTTAGTTTTTTTCCATTTAAACCGCTCCACTCTTATCCCTAGGTACCCGATTTATACGTCTTAAATAGAAGTGTAAAAGGCATTAGGTGATTTTAACTGCAGTAACTTGTTATTTAATTTACTAAAGGTTAACATGTGCCTTATTAACCACTTCAACTCCGGAAGAATTTACCCCCTTCCTGACCAGAGCACTTTTTGCAATACGGTACTGCATCACTTTAACTGACAATTGCATGGTTGTGCGATGTTGCACCCAAACAAAATTGACGTACTTTTTTCCCACAAATAGAGCTTTCTTTTCATGGTATTTGATCACCTCTGCGACTTTCATTTTTTGCGCTATAAACAAAAAAAAGCGTCAATTTTGTACGTCGCCACATTCTTGCCGATCGGAATTTTCAACATTTGTGTGACCGTGTATATGCAAGACAAGTTTGAGCCAACATCCATTGGAAAAAAATTCACGGTTTTGTTGTCAGAATGTCTGATCATGTGTACATAGCATTATTCTGCAAAGAAAAGCATGTGTATGATGAGCACAACGGTGCTAGTAACAATTAAATAATTTTAAAGTTCTAAAAAGTTTTGGAAAGAGCTTGACATTTTTCAAGAAATAAAAATGGAATCATGGATATGCTTAAACATTTTAGAAATGTATGCCTAGTACACACAATGAGAAAATCATATCGCTTTCAGGGCATTCGTTCGATAATCTGATCATTAGTACACAGCTTTTGAGTGCCAATCACCACAGTTCATGCAAAAATATCCGAAGGGACAAGCACAACATTTTTTCTCAAATAATAACTTTTTGTGTAATTAGTATGGTATTTGTACGAAAAAATTTGTGTGACCAAGACCACACTATATGAAAACAGCGTTGTGATCCCTGAAACACTGAAATCAATGTCTGCTCATAGAAATAGTAAAAAGCAAAAAGTATTTCTCTTTTCCTCTACAAAAGATCACACAAGATAAATTGAATAAGAAATGAATTTTTAGGTGGGAAAACACACTGTTATGCATGACAATGAGTCCTAACTACTGTCTACAGTTTGAGGATCACTTAAGCTCAGTCGAGAACTAATTTGAAACACATCTTTCAATGAAGTACTTTAGTAAAAATATGCAGAGTTTAAAGGATACATTAGGACTAGGAGCATCCAAATAATAAAACATGATGTGATCATAGTTAACATGGACCAACAAACTAAAAAGCTCACCATCAAGCCCAATAAGGATAAAATCCAGAAATGTATTACATTTATGTGCTTATCATAGAATCGGAGATATGGTGCAAAACAAGCTTAAAAAATGTAAAACTATGAAACATGCAAAGGCCCAATATGCTTTTTAGATATGAATTAGTAAATTAATTATCACATTAGGTCACGGCAGATCAAGATGCTTTATTTACGGTGAATGCTTATGGATAATGGGTGACCTGTACTGCTATTCACATCATTTAGATGCCACATCTGTAAATACAGGTAGATTCCTCTCTATTTAGTAACAAAGCTTTCCAACTGCCTGCAACAGTCAGGCGGCAGGAGTGAAGAGCACAGACACTCTCATTAAGCTTAAGACACTAGTGTTATCTATTAGGTTCAAATGTTTTGCAGTTCAGCATCATCTGTACTGTAGAAAAGTGGAACAGAGACTGCAACTGTACTGCTCAATGTAATTTCAATTTTAAAACTGTAATGCTGTGTACACACAATCAGAATTTCGGCCAGCAAAAGACCGATGAGAGCTTTTCATTGGAAAATGCGACCATGTGTATGCTCCACTGGAATTTAGCTGTCCGAATTCCCGCCAGCAAAAATTTGAGAGCATGTTCTCAATTTTCCCGAAGGAAAAACTTCGGAAATTCTGATCGTGTGTATGCAATTCCTACGCACAAAAACTCACCCATGCTCAGATTCAACTACGAGATGGAAGCTATTGGCTACTGGATATTGAACTTCCTTTTTCTAGTCCCGTCGTACGTGTTGTACATCACTGCGTTCTTGACGGTCGGAATCTGGTGTTCGGAATTCCGTCTGCAAAAACATCAGACCTTTTTCAGACCAAAATTCTGATAGTGTGTACGCGGCATTAGTGGCCTTCTGTGTCTGTATTTTAGAATAAGACATTAATTTTAGCAGTCTGACACCTTGTAATGTAGAATTTATAACAGAACTATAGCTGTTTAAAAAATATTGCAGAAGAGATGTACTCTGCAGTTGATATCCTGAAGGCAAGTAGGCTGTTTACTTTGCAATTTAATTTTCAATTAGATTAGGTGAGTTTGGTAAACAAATAAAAAAAATCACTTTGCAAAGAATGTGGCAAAAAAAAGACTGCGATACTTGGTGAACGACTAAAGCTGCAACTCAAAGTGATATACAACACAAAGAAATCAATAAAATCATAAGGAGCTGCGCTGTAATAATATATATATATATATATATATATATATATATATATATATATATATATATATATATATATATATATATATATATATATATATATATATATATATATATATATAATGAAACATGTGTAAACAAAAAAGTTTGATGGCTAACACATGCAAAAAATTCAAATGATGTATCACACCACTATGTGCCGTGGTGCATATACTCCCCCAAAAAAAGGGTCTAAATATTAAAGTTCCCTATGCACAAACAAGAAACATCCACGACCATTAAAGTCAACCCGATGTTTGGTATTCATAAAACACCCAGTGACGACTCATCATATGATGTGTAATAATGTGTATCCACCACCTTAGTAGATATAAGCTTACCAGATAGCCAATTGAAAGGGCTTATCTCCCAGTCTCGGGTAGTGACTATCTCCAGCTAATGTAGCTTCCCTGTTGGAACAATGCCAGATCCCACGCTCTCCTATCAAGAGAGATCCAATAATCCAGTGATCCCTCCTGCAGTGCTACCAAGTTGGCTGTACAGCGCTCAATCCTGGCCAGCTGGGCTTTCCTCCAGCTGGGGGAGGAGAGCCCATGCGTGAACTTTTGTGCGTCTGACTTGTGTACACACGATCAGAAATTCTGACAACAAAGTTTTGTTAGCGAAAAATTTGAGAACCTGCTAGCCAACATTTGTATGCAGAAAGTCCGACAGCAAATGTTTGATGGAGCACACACACAGTTGGACTTTCAGCCAACAAGCTCACATCCAACATTTGTTGTTGGAAAATCCGATTGTGTGTACTGGGCATTAAAATCACAAAACTGACTATGCTTGTAACCTTGAATTCACAAGAATCTGTTAGGCTGTGTTTGCAGGGGCCGATGTGCCTTGTTTCTCCAAAACACATTGGCTTCCTCTAATACCTTTCTTTAATAAACACTTTGATTTGACATTTTTGTGTCATTAGGAAGAAGTATCACTTTATTTTTCAAATCCTCTTTATTAAGAACCAAATCGTTATGACTTGCTGCACTATGAGCACTTTATACACACATCCAATATGAAAGCTTGTCTGTAGAAGACGTAAATAAATCTTAAACCCTTTTGTGCAAAGTATCTACAGTATATAGATACACATAGGGATAGGTAAATACTTACATATGTACATTTAAGTCATTTTACCCTCCAGTCCCAATTCTTACACTTTTATTCTCTAGTCCATGCTCTCATACTGCATGTTTATTAGGCTAATTGCTTCATTTTATTAAAAAAGGAGAGAGTAAAAATAAAAAAAATCCTTTACAGATACCTGTAAAGACATATAGAGGGAAATAGAACATTTGTCCCCCTATAGCTGTATTATTAGGCAGTATTTGATCCATTTATTTGCTATTGTATGCCTTTTGATGTTAAAGTTAAATGTTACTCCCATATATTTGAAAGTGCCATTGTAGCATGCTGTTTAAAAAATTAAGTGTTATATTAAAAATTTGTTTTTATTTTATACTTGATAAAATACCAATCTGGGATTCAAAAGACATGAAACAATAAAAACACTGCACTACACGAAAGAAGTTTAAAGTAAAACATTTTTTTTTTAACCAATCCAAAAAAAGGCCAAGTAAAAGTTAAAAAAATAAGTCGTTTTTTCTGAAATACTGATCTTCAATCTGAATCTGTATAAAAATATTATTTTGAGCACTAGATGCTGCTAGTCTTCTGAGAAAGGATGACCAGTGTCATTCAACCCATTTTGTCTGAGCTCACACAGGGCTCCGAGGTAAAGGGTTGCATAACTATGGTCATTATGTGAAAGGCATTTGGTGCAGCTGTTAGGAGCATGTCATGTCCCTATCGGAGAAGGAGAGGAAGGATCTGTGATGTCTCCAGATCAGCCAGAAGACCCTGATAAAAATTCCAGGTTTATTTTCTTTCAAAGCTCAGCTTTAAAGTGTACCTCAGGATAAATTAAAAGTTACATATATAATGTTGTCTGCCACTAGCATTACCTATTTTCATTTCAGACATAGTTTTAATACTTTTTGATAATCCCAGTATATCTTATTTTTTCCACATCCTGTAATAGTGTGACAACAATGGTTATTACAGTAAAATAACACATCAGCATTGTCTTGGTTGGACATATAGTTTTATATAGACTTTAAGGTGGTTGTAAAACCTTACATATACCCAGTAAAATGACTGGCCTTAGGCAATACACAGAGATGAAACAAATCCTTCTAAATAAATTGTAACCTTTTTATCTGCAGTCTTCTCTTCTCTACAGCCATTCAAAGTCCCAAATTTATACAGCTTGTCTGAGCTTTCAGAGAACAGGAGGCAGGGAGTGGAAGTTACAGATAAAGAGTTGGGGTTACCACCGCTCCAGGTAGGTCTGCTGAAACAAAAAGGTTTTTCCCCCAGGAAATGGAGAGCCCCAGGTGCTAGCTAATGCGTATAGCAAATCAAGGTGAGTAGAAAATTCTGGACAGCCACACTCCAGCAGGATAGCACTGTACATGTCACAGAAAAGTAATACAGAAGCAAAAATAACTGACGCGTTTCACACTAAACGTAGTGGTTACTCATAGCTAATGATCACTAAAAATGCTAACAAATATACTCTATATGTGATAAAACATGTGACTGAATGGTTGATACTACTCCGCCCCATACAACTTACAGGAAGATCCTAACACCCCCCAACCCACGAGAAATGTATCCAGGCTTTCCTGGTGAAAATTAAGCTCCCTTTCCTATCCCAATCATAACTTCTCTCTCTAAATTCGCCCATTACTGAGCTTGAGATCAAAAAAGTTATCAATTCACTCCCGTTAGGCAAATCACCCGGTCCCGATGGACTACCAAATGGCTACTATAAATTTTTCCAAAATAATTTAACACCAACCCTTCAGGAAGTGTTCAATACGGTTATGCCCTCTGCCTCTTTTCCAGCCGAGATTCTTAAGGCGTATATAGTTACAATCCCCAAACCAGGTAAAGAACCCAATAATCCTGTGAACTTCAGACCGATCTCTTTACTCAACTCTTATGTAGTATGTAAAAATGTTTAGCGCACTGGCTGTTACCTATTCTCCCTCTGTTAATTGGTCCTGACCAATCTGGCTTTACCCAGGGAAGGCAGGCGTCAGATGCCACGAGACGCATGCTTGGAATAGTACAGTGTGCTAGGTCCTGTCGGACGCCTTCTCTGCTCCTATCTTTGGATGCGGAGAAGGCTTTCGACCGGATACACTGGGGATACATGAAGTATGCACTACAGAAATTTGGTTTATCAGGTCCCATTCTCTTGGTCATACTCGCTTTATACTCCTCCTCTTGTGCCCATGTCTACACCTCTAACATGCTCTCAAACACCTTCTCAATTTCAAACGGCACTAGAAAAGGATGCCCCCCCCCCTCGATTTTTAATCTCCTTATTGAGCCATTGGCCGAGAGGATCAGGTCCCATCCAGACATTCAGGGCTTCCCCACCCAGGGCAGATCCCATGATATTAATCTATTTGTGGACAACATAATTATGTTCATAACCTCCCCTTCCACTTCCCTACGGCATGCCCACGACACTCTTACTGAATTTAGTGATATCTCCTACTACAAAATTAATTTCACAAAGTCAATTATCCTAGACCTGGGTATCCCCCCCCCTCTAAAACGCCACCTCCAAGATACTTTCCTATACTCCTGGAGTAACTCTCATATCACTTACCAGGGCATCAAACTTACGAATGACCCCCTTCAACTAGTGGAAACCAACTACTCAGCTTTGATCACTAAACTTACCATAGAAACCAAAAGACTTGCCAATATAGAGCTGTCCTGGTCTAGGCGCCTAGCAGCCTTTAAAATGCTGATCCTACCTCGAATCCTCTACATATTTAGAACACTCCCCACCCCTCTCTCTAACCCACACCTCAAAATTCTCAATGCCCTCCTCTCTAACTGGAGATCCAAAAGACTGAGATGCTCTAAGATCCTCCTGGTTAAACACCTGTCAGCAGGGGGGATGGGACTGGTTGATATTCAGGACTATTTCAGAGCTTCTCTTCTGACCCAACTCAAAAGTTGGTTTGACCCAACATCACCCTCTATATGGAAAGACAACAGTCCCTGACCCCTACTACAAACCTTCAATCTCTCCTCCTGATAGACGTATGGAGACCTTTCTCCATGCATGGACTACCTCCTACCATCCAAGCCTCTCTGATGGTCTGGAGGGACCTGAGGAGAATACAGGTCCCACATTCTAATCAAACAGAAGTGCCCATGCCCATCAATATCCTTTCTCAGATAATCCCCAATCTTTCCACCCAGAGCTGGCTGATGAAGGGAATCAGGTTAATAGATGATCTGTATCAGGATGACACTCTTCTACCGTTTACTTCCCTACAAAACAAATTCTCTTCCATCCACTGATCAGTACAAATATATCCAAATCTCCCACTTTCTCAATTTAATAGGCTCACTTAAGATCTATCTTCCTACAGAGATTTGGCGTTTCTACAATACTAAACCAACCCCCCTGAAGGGTATTTCCCTTTTTTACAACCTCTTGCAACATAAATTGAAATTCATAAAGTCCCAACCCTATAGGAAATGGGAGGAGGATCTGGAAGTAGATATCTCGATCTCCCAGTGGCAACACTCACTTCGATCACTATACAAAGCTTCCAGATGTGTTAAGCACTGGGAGCTGTCCCAGAAAATAGCGCTTAGATGGTATCTCACCCCACGGTTCTCCACTATGCTGGAGGAACTGTGGAACAACGGGCAACCTGCTCCATATGCTGTGGTCATGCAGACACCTAACCAGCTTCTGGAACTCCATTTTCTGCTACATTTCAGGATTAACTGGAATTCTGACCCGTCCCAATTCCACCTTAGCAATATTGAACGTTGGCATTGAAATTTTTCCCCCGATATCAGAACAGTGATAACACATGTCCTATTAGCTGCTAGGACGCTAATTGCAAGAAACAGGAAGAGTGATAAAGCACCAAAAGTATCAGAAGTACTGAATATCACCCAATCACACGATGTGTATGAATTTTTGTTGGCCAGTAGGAATGGCAACAAACAAAAATGTGATAAACAATGGATAATCTGGTTAACCTGGTACAAAAGCAACACATGACGTATTCATACATAGTATTACTTGCTACTCCCTCTAACTGAATTCTCACCCCCCATCTATGCTTCACTCAATAGCTAATCTCAAATCGGTTCACAAGCCGACCCTCCCCCTCCTATTCTCACCCCTCCTTTTCCCCCCTTTACCCTTTTCTAATCTTTATTTCTTCCTTTTCCTTTGGTTATCCTAGTGGGTAATGCTTCCACGCCTCGCTAAACAGTGGCTAGAGGTTTAGCTCTGTGTCCCTCGGGACTATCCTGACGTAGATATGTCGATATATACAGTACATTTCCTGATTAATGTAACCAATGCATTGCTTACCTGCTTTGTTATTCCTATGTTATTGTTTTATTTGTATTATCTTGCTTGAAATTTTTTCAATAAAAAACAATAAAAAAATAAAAATAAATAATGCAAAATGGCATACTTTAATAAAATGATAACTCATGAAACTAACTTTGTATAGAGTGTAAATGCATGTAAATGCATGTAAAACCTCAATATCGTAGACATATCGGTGGACCTAGTAAAATCAATGAAAGTGCATCAAGTGAACTCAATGTCTACATATGCAAGCGGACTTGAGCAACTCTCTATGTAATAGTGCTTAAAAAGCCTTAAATGCATTCACACTCTATACAAAGTTAGTTTCATGAGTTATCATTTTATTAAAGTATGTAATTTTGCATTATTCATGAACATTATATTTTACGGCATTATTCCCATGTGCAACCATTTTGGCTAACGCAAGTATCTATTCATTTATTTACATGCTCTTATGATTTGATTCACATTGTTTTTACATAGTTTTGAATTAACATCTTTATTATACACAATTTTATTATTTATTTATTTACTCTCTTGTGGTAATTTTCACATTATACATCATCACCATTTTCTATGGTCATTAGTTGAATTTTTACTTTCACGTATCCACATAGATGTCTTTCACTATTACACACCATTCATTTTTATTATTATTATTATTATCATTATGCAGGTTTTATATAGCGCCGACAGTTTACGCAACGCTTTACAACATTAGGGTAGACATTACAATACAATACAATTTAAGACTTGTTGGAACTTACAATCTAGGAGGGAGGGTCAAGTTATACAAAAGGGTAATAGCTGTGGGGGATGAGCTAATGGAGAAAATAGTGCAGTTGTTAGATGGAGGCAGGATAGGCTTCTCTGAAGAGGAAAGAAAGGGACGTAGTTTAGAGATGTTTCAGAGGTTGAGGCGGCAAGCTTTGGAAAGTGATTGGATGTGGGGCTGAAAGGAGAGTTCAGGATAACACCTAGCACCCTGACATGTGGGGATCGGTGGCGAGCCTAGAGGCGATTCAGTTCGCATTGTGCGCTATACAAGTATTTCATTCATTCATTCATTCATTCATTCATGGTTGGGCCATGACTCTTGACAGAGAAGTCAGGGGAAGAGGCGCGTGGGGGAGGAAATATTATAAGTTTGGTTTTGGACAAGTTGAGTTTGAGGAAGTGTTGTGACATCCATATAGATATGTCTGTTAGTAAGTTGGTGATGCGTGAGGAGACTGATTGAGTGAGTTGAGGAGTGGAGAGATATATTTGTGTGTCGTCAGTGTAAAAATGATATTGAAAGCCATGACTGGCTATCAGCTGACCCAGGGAAGAGGTGTAGAGGTGTTGAAAATAAAGAGGTCCAAGAACAGAACCTTGGGGGACTCCGACAGAGAAGGGAAGAGGAGTAGAGGAAGTAGCACTGACACTGAAGGTGCATTGGGATAGGTAGGAAGAGAGCCACTGAAGAGCACAGTCAATAGACCAAGGGAGTAAAGTTTTTTGAGGAGGAGAGGGTGGTCAACCATGTCAAAGGCAGCTGAGAGGTCCAGAAGTAGGAGTACAGAATAGTGTCTGTTGGTTTTTGCAGTTAGTAGGTCATTTGTGAGTTTTAAAAGAGCACTTTCTGTTGAGTGCTAAGGGCGAAATCCAGATTGAAGGGGATCAAGAAGGTTGTTTTTGATGAAGTAGTCGCTCAGTTGGTTGTAAACCAGGCGTTCAAGGAGTTTAGAGGAAAGGGGGAGCAAGGAGATAGGGCGTAGGTTGTTACAATTCGTAGGGTCCAAGGACGGCTTTTTAAGTATGGGGGTGACCAGTGCATGTTTTAGAGTATTGGGGAAAATGCCAGAGGTGAGGGAGAGATTGAAGATGTGAGTTAGAGAGTGTAGGATAGAGTCAGATGGCGACCGCAGTGTTTGAGAGGGAATAGGCTCCAGGGGGAAGGTGGTTAGGTGGGCGTTAGAAAGCAGTTTAGCAACTTCGTCTGTAGTAGCAGTTTTGAATGGGGAACGTTGAGAGTACCTGTTGTAGTGGGGTCTTAACTGGGGGAGATACCTGTAGAGTGGAGATTTCATCACGGATTGTATCAATATTGTTTTTGAAGTGATTCATTTGTATATATATATATATGTTTTTTTTACTACTTCACTTTTTTCATTCTTATCCACTGTTTATATATATATATATATATATATATATATATATATGTGTGTATTTTTTTTTTTTCACTATTAATTTGTGCACAGATACTATATCTTTGTGCTTACATATTGTATGACCACAATTTGGTTTAGTTTGGGATTGATGGTTCTGCAACATGTGCTGAGACTTCACAAGATTGGTATCATCTGACAGGACTGATTTTTTCAGCCAGTGAGTTAGCCAATCAAATATCAGAGCAATGAGGCAGCAGAAAGAAATAACACTTGGTGCTCTGGACTGATTACACACTATAGTACAATACACTTTTCTCCTATTTCCTGTCTGAGGTTTACAACCGTTTTAATGTTTCAAAATCTATAAAATGTAACAAATACAAATAAAGGTATCTGGTATGGTAAAAGGGTACATCATTAAACTAGAACTCAGGGCTAAAATAGTAAGATTAAAATGAATAGCCCTTTAAACATTAGAATACCCTACAGTGCATTTGTATTGCCAACTGTCCCCAGTCTGATGGTCTGCATCATTCAACCCACTTCCACTGTTTCCAGGTTGTTCTGGACCTACCCCAGCCTGTGAAAGGAGAAGCATCACCGTTATGAGCTCATATATCTGTCCCTCTGTTTCCTTGTTGTGTGCTTTTTATCAGCACACAACACAAACATGTCAGCTTCTTCCACTCCAGCTCTGCTGTACAGGGACTGCAAGAGGCTGATGTAAGGTTAAATGAAGGCCCTTACACTGCTTGCATTTGTGTATTAATAATTACAGAGTTGAAATAAATGTGTCTTTTATATTTGTCTCAAGCTCAGCTGTAAGCACAACTTTGCTATAGTTGTTCAGTTAAAATGCTAAAGCTAAAATTAATTTACAGTTTCCAGTATAATGCGCATGAACACCCAACCACACAGCAATGTTAAAAAAAATGTATAGCTGATATATATATAGAACATACTCTGTGTCCTAGTTTTTTTTTGTTATTTCAGATCCTTGCCAAGTAACAATGCAATACGTACATTTGTCTGACTGTACTTCAAGACCTCAACTTGAGTACTTTCATTATATTTCACAGCAGAATGATTTTTCTGCAAGCTTTCTGCAAAGGTCAGAATTTTCTCATTTTCTTTTAAAACAGAATGGATAGTGCATGTGCTGGGGATTCCAGAGTTGTCTTAATATTAAAGCACAAAAAAGTACTCACCAACCTTAACATGTCCTGTATCCTGCATCTATTGACATGTCTGGCATACCTAAAGGCATAAGGACAGTTTTTCTCCCAGCAGGTGAGTACTTTACAATTTCTGATCACTTTGCCAGTTTTGTATTCAGTTTCTGTTTGAAAGTGTGTTTTAATATGTTTTTATTCAAGGGCATATACTCTTGAATGAAAGACTTTTTAAAAGCTCACAGTTTGCTTTCAAGTTGTGACTTTGTAAACGCATTTAAAAAAAAAAGTACTATTTGGAAAAATCACAATGCTTCAAGGGTGAATGTGACATGATGTTTAGTGTGTGTGTATATATATATATATATATATATATATATATATATATATATATATATATATATATATATATATATATATATATATATATATAAATAAATAAATATATATATGTATATATATATATATATATATATATATATATATATATATATATATCAGCGGTGTAGATAAGGGGGGGTCAGGGGTGTGCAAACCCCCTCGGAGACAGTGTCCCTGCTGTTTAGCCTCAGCATCAGCACAGTAGAAGCAATCAGAGTTTCAGAGTGCAACAGCCAGCCCTCCTTCTATTGTGCCCCACACCCTCAGTTTAATAAGGAGTCCCCCTGAAAAGCATGAAATTACTGTGAGGTCTCAGATGCTGGCAATTGACAGTGCATGGTTTAGCAACTCCTAGACTCCTCCTCAAGGTATCATATGACACAGCTGAAGGGAGACTGGGGATGCAGAATTTTTCCTACCTCTGTGCTGTGCTGAATCTGAGGTCTGGTAAGTGGGGATGCATCAATTTTCTGTTTTGGGTAGGAGGAAGTGAGAATTCCAGCCTGGGGGGGGGGGTTTCTTTTGGTGGGGGGTTTCTTTTGGTGGAAGGTTATGGAAAGGGGGTGGATTTGCTTTTGGAGAAGGGGGAGTTTCTTATAGAGAAGTTTACAGGGGGTGGTTAATGGCAGGGATTTGCTTCTGGGAGGGAGTTTGATTGGATAAAGGGAGATTTTCTTCATAATTAGGAATCTTTTCTGGGGGAGAGGGTGTTCACTGTGGGAGATATTTTTGCACTGGGGGGTCAGTTTAGAGACAGGGGGGTGGGAGGACTCTTAGGAGGGAGAGGGGGATTTATTTTTATTGTTCAGAATAAATTTGTGCGGCATTCTGTCTGATTTCCAGGCTGAACTTCCAGTTGGATAGTGTAAGATATTGGGTTGATTCAGCTCAAGTGGTGTATGCGATTTGAAGAAACACATGTCAGTCCAGACTGCATTTTCAAGGGCATGGCAGACTACTTTTATTTAAAGGAAGCAAAAAGTTAAAATCAAGCAGAAATTTCCCTTGCAGGGGGTTCCACCATTATTTCATCATGGTTATTCAGTGTCCTGGCTTACCTACTGATGCCTAGGCCATAGGTCTGTTCCTCAGACCTGTATGTTTGGGTCAAGCTCTCTCCTAGCTTACCCAGGGTTCAAACTGCCACCTGTAGTCTCTCTAAAAAACATGGGTTTCTTCCCAATACTCACACACAGCCTTGTGTCTGTAGTGGGAGAGACCTCTTGACTCCTCAGGACCTGTCTCTTTGGGTGGAGCTGTCTCCAAGTGGCAGGCCTGAACTCTATCCCTGGGATGCCCACAGATGTACAATCAGCATGCCTCTGTTTACAAGAACCAGGGTGAAAGTGCTAATCGACACAGTGAAATGGGGTCGCCTCTCCGCAATAGTTAATACAGCTTTTTCCAGAATCATGTTTATCTTCTCCTGGACATGCGCAGGGCCGCTTAAAATGTCCGCATCTAGCCGGTGACGTCAGACGCCGGCTCGTTGGGCGGGAGCTTAAAAGCTGGGCGCCATTAGGGGGAAGTTACTGGCAGATACGCAGGACTTATCCCAGATACTACCGAATGCTGCATATAAGTTATAAATATAGACTCTATGTGCTCCAGATTTTGATTCACTGTGGTTTTTATAAAGTAAAAAGAACCTTTCTCCCACATATTTGTAGGCATTCAGCGAAAGAGTGTTCAGCTTAAAAGTGCTATTGTGCACTAGACATGTGCATTCGTTTTCGTCCGAATGCATTTTCGTCCGAATTTCAGCTATTTTCGTTTTCGTTTTGACAAACGATAACGAAAGCACAAAATCCGAAAAACGAAAGATCCGACATAAATAAATGCTTTATTTTCGTTTTCATTGTTACAACAGTTCGATATAGAATAGGAGATTCGACATGACTCTGACAATAACAATCTGTCTATAGAACCTGTGGTCGAATGTGCCTAACCTTACCTCTATTAGTCCAAGATTATATAGAGAAAATATTCGACAGAGAGAAAAGATTCTGCAAGTTACTGTCCTAAAAAGTGTTTGGGGACCCGGGTCCTGCCCCAGGGGACATGTATCAATGCAAAAAAAAGTTTTAAAAACGGCCGTTTTTTCGGGAGCAGTGATTTTAATAATGATTAAAGTGAAACAATAAAAGTGTAATATTCCTTTAAATTTCGTAGGGGGGGGGGGGGGGTTGTCTATAGTATGCCTGTGAAGGGGCTCATGTTTCTGGTGCTTAGAACTGTCCCTGCACAAAGTGTCATTTATGCAGGAAAAAAAGTCCTTTAAAATCACTCGCAGCTATTATGAATTGTCGGCTCCGTAATACAGAGAACACTCATTGAAAGTCATTGATAAAAAAATAAATAAATAAATAAATAAAAAAGCGTGGGGGTCCCCCAAATTCAATTACCAGGCCCTTCGGGTCTGGTATGGATATTAAGGGGAACCCTGCGTCAAAATTAAAAAAAAATTGACGTGGGGTTCCCCCTAAAAATCCATACCAGACCCTTTATCCGAGCACGCAACCTGGCAGGCCGCAGGAAAAGAGGGGGGGACTAGAGAGCGCCCCCCCTCCCTCCTGAACCGTACCAGGCCACATGCCCTCAACATTGGGAGGATGCTTTGGGGGTCTGTGACCCCTCAAAGCACCTTGTCCCCATGTTAATGAGGACAAGGGCCTCATCCCCACAACCCTGGCCGGTGGTTGTGGAGGTCTGCGGGCGGGGGGCTTATCAGAATCTGGAAGCCCCCTTTAACAAGGGGACCCCCAGATCCCGGCCCCCCCTGTTTGAAATGGTAAGGGGGTACAAAAGTACCCCTACCATTTCACAAAGAAAGTGACAAACACACTTTTGAAAAATTCCTTTATTAAAAATAAAAAAATAAAAAAAAGATTCGAGCGGCGGTAATCCACTCTTGCTATCCAGCGACGGACGGTCATCTCTCCAGCGATGGCTCATCTCATCCAGCGCAGCGAACCCATCCTTCTTCTGTCTCCGTGGAGGAGACACTGCTGGTATTCCGGCGGCTGACGTTTCTTATATACGGAGGGCGGGGCCACCCATCACCTGACCCCGCCCCCCTCTGACGCAAGGGGAAACCCGGGGTTCCCTGTGACGTATGGGTGACCCCGCACCCCTCTGATGTAACACAGGCAGGTTTCCGTTACATCAGAGTTGTCTTCATCAACATGGGGACAAGGTGCTTTTCACAGACCCCCAAAGCATCCTCCCAATGTTGAGGGCATGTGGCCTGGTACGGTTCAGGAGGGAGGGGGGGCCGCTCTCTCGTCCCCCCTCTTTTCCTGCGGCCTGCCAGGTTGCGTGCTCGGATAAAGGGTCTGGTATGGATTTTTAGGGGGAACCCCACGTCAATTTTTTTTTAAATTTGACGCGGGGTTCCCCTTAATATCCATACCAGACCTGAAGGGTCTGGTTATGGATATTTAGGGGGAACCCCACGTCAAATTTTTTCTTAAATTTGAGGCAGGGTTCCCCTTAATATCCATACCAGACCTGAAGGGCCTGGTAATTGAATTTGGGGGACCCCCACGCTTTTTTATTTATTTATTTATTTATCAATGACTTTCAATGAGTGTTCTCTGTATTACGGGAGCCGACAATTCATAATAGCTGCGAGTGATTTTAAAGGACTTTTTTTCCTGCATAAATGACACTTTGTGCAGGGACAGTTCTAAGCACCAGAAACATGCGCCCCTTCACAGGCATACTATAGACAACCCCCCCCCCCCTACGAAATTTAAAGGAATATTACACTTTTATTGTTTCACTTTAATCATTATTAAAATAACTGCTCCCGAAAAAACGGCAGTTTTTAAAACTTTTTTTTGCATTGATACATGTCCCCTGGGGCAGGACCCGGGTTCCCAAACACTTTTTAGGATAGTAACTTGCAAATTAGCCTTTAAAATTAGCACTTTAGATTTTGAACGTTGGAGTCCCATAGACTTTAATAGGGTTCTAAAGTATGCTATATACTAGCTCCGTCGAATCTTCTTTATACATTCGACAGACACCATAAGCCTTCAAAGACAGATTCGACCGTAATTCATGTGGATTTTCGGACGAATGCAATTTTTGAACGAAAAACAAAATAAATAAAAACGAATTTCGGGAGTAACTAAATAAATTAAGTTTTCTGACGAAAACGAAATTCCGAAACAAAATATTTTACTCTGCACATGTCTATTGTGCACTGCTGCAGTGACTTTCTATAATCTAGGAATTAATTTATCTTCGTTATTTGATCGGTTTATTGCCTATCCCCAGTTTGATATTACCTTTAACACCAGTAAGTATATATTTTGATCAATTACCCTAACTATTACTTGCTATTTAACCACTTCAATACAGGGCACTTAAACACCTTCCTGCCCAGACCAATTTTGAGCTTTCAGCGCTGTCGCACTTTGAATGACAATTGCGCGGTCATGCTACACTGTACCCAAATGAAATTTTTATCATTTTTTTCCCACAAATAGAGCTTTCTTTTGGTGGTATTTGATCACCTCTACGGTTTTTATTTTTTGCGCTACAAATAAAAAAATACCGAAAATTTTGAAAAAAAAATGTTTTTTTTTGTTTCAGTTTCAAAACTTTGTAAATAAGTACGTTTTCTCCTTCACTGATGGGCACTGATGGGGCTACACTGGTGGGCACTGATAAGGTGGCACTGATGGGCACCAATGTGGCACCAATGAAGTGGCACTGATAGGCGGCACTGATGGGCGACACGGATGGGCGACACGGATGGGCGACACGGATGGGCGACACGGACGGACACTGATAGGTGGCACAAATTGGCACTGATAGCTGGCACGGATGGGCGGCACGGATGGGCATGGATAGGCGGCACAGGTGGGCATAGATAGGCGGCACAGGTGGGCATAGATAGGCGGCACAGGTGGGCACTCATAGGCGGCACAGGTGGGCACTCATAGGCGGCACAGGTGGGCACTCAGGCGGCACAGGTGGGCACTCATAGGCGGCACAGGTGGGCACTCATAGGCGGCATCGGTGTTATAGTAATGGATGCCAATCAGTGCCAAACAATAATGCATGCCAATCAGTGATGCCCATTGTGGGCACTGATTGGCATCCATTATGGGCACTGATTGGCACCCATTGTGCTGACTGGCATCCCTGGTGGTCTAGGGAGGATTATGGATTTTATTACCTTTTCCCTGGTGGTCTAGTGGTGTCCCTGGTGGTCCAGTGTGGGCATCCACGGGGGGGCTGTGCTGATAATCGATCAGCACAGACCCCCTCTGTCAGAGGAGCAGCCGATCGGCTCTCCTCTACTCGCGTCTGACAGACGCGAGTGAGGGAAAGCCAATCACCGGCTCTTCCCATTTACACTGTGATCAGCCGTGATTGGACACGGCTGATCACATGGTAAAGAGTCTCCGTCGGAGACTCTTTACCGAGATCGTAGTTGCCGGGTGTCAGACTGACACCCCGCAACAACGATCGCCGCGATGCGCGCCCCCGGGGGCGCGCAGCGGCTCATAATCCTAATCACGTCATATGACGTCCGGTTAGGATTATGAAACCACTTTGCCGCCGTCAATTCCCTATAGGGCGGGCGGCAAGTGGTTAATGGGCACTTTTTCCCTTACCATATTATTACTTGCTATTTAAGGTGCGCTTTTGATCCTTACCATACTTGCTATGAATTAAACTTCCCTTATTTGTTAGGGTCATTTGAAATTACCTTGATTATTAGAGGCTCTTTGGATGCCCTCCCTAGCCCCCCCCCCCCTTTTTCTCCCCCTTTATTAAATTTATGTTTTCAAATATTTTGTATTATGGTAGCACCTTTAAGGTTCTTATTATACATTTTTTGTTACCACCCACACTGGTTCCCGCCTATGCCATCTTAAGCCGTTTTGCTCCACCGGCTGGAAGGGTAGTCCTGCACACTTTTTACATCTTGAGAGGCATCTCTTTATCGGACGGTGGATTTGAAGGGAGGGTAAGCCCCCATGAGGTTCTAGATGTGGCAGTAAAATTACTAAGCTGTTTTTTCTATACTGAATGTATTAATAAGCTTGGATAATTATATTAATCGTAACTTTGTTTTTGTTACTATTTGTTATTAGCTTGCATTTCCCCTGAGGAAGCTATTGTGAAACATGTCGGGATAGATGACTACAAGCTCTTTTCACCTTCCTTATTATGTGGTCCGGTTTTTCTTGTTATCCTGTATTTATGCAATGATTGCAAATGTGTAAATTTTTATATTTGATAATAAAACTAACTGTTGTATGTATTAATTCTCCTTGCTGCTCTACTTTAAGTACACTAGCACTGTAAAAATCCCTTTTCCTTCTTCTCCATTTTCAAATACATTTCTAATTGGGATGAGGTGCTGTTTGTATGGGTGTTGATGGAGGTTAGAGTCAAAAATAATATGTTTATCTTCTGTTTGTGCTTGTTCTCCAGTCTTGAGCTTGTTTTTTTGTAGTGATGCCCTAACTGTTAAAAAAACATTTGTTGAAGAAATTGTATTATTTTCAGTCACTGCCTGGTCAGTCATAGTAGACCTCCTCAATTGATAGACCACAATCCTTTGTTGGGTATATTTTTTTTCTTTGTCATCAGCCTCTGTCAACTAGCTGGTCCCAATCCAGCATTGGGGTTGATTTACTAAAGGCAAAAAGACTGTGTACTTTGGAAAGTGCAGTTGCACACTACAAGAGCAGTTGCTTTGGAGATTAGTAAATGAGCATAAGCTCTGCTGACTTTCATCAACCAATCATGTGCAAGCAAAAATGCTGTTTTTTTTTTTTTTTTCCTTGCATGTGATTGAGTATTCTTTGCAAAGTGAAGCTTTACCTCATTTACTAAGCTCTGGAGAAACTGCACTTTCAGAGTGCAATTGCACTTTCCAAGGTGCACAGTCTATTGGCCTTTAGTAAATCAACCCCATTGTGTTGGTAAATAAACTGCTATTTAACTAAGAAAAAAAATCTACAATATATTTTTCAGGTTTGTTTTTTATACTCTTATATGTACAGTACAGACTTCTAAATGTGTGTTCAAGTCAAAATGGGTGTAATATGTATGGGAAACATAACAGAGAACAGTTTTATCTACAAAATTAACCCCTTCCCGCCGAGCGTACGCAGATCTGCGTACTCGGCTTCCGGGGGGTATACCGGGATGATGCCCGCACCTGCAGGCATCATCCCGGTACCGTTTTTTACAGCGGGCGATTGGCTTTCCAGCCATAACAACCGATGTGGCTAAAAGCCGCTCTGCTTTTATGCCGGAGGAGCGGGAGGGGACGTCCCCCCCTCCCGCCGCCTCTCGCCGCTGTTACCGGTGCTCCCGCTCGATCGGGAGCACCGATTAGTGATCCGTCGGCTCTGGCTGCTGGGGAGGAACTGGAACGAAGCCGTAATCGGCTTCGTTCCAGTCTCCTCATCGTAAACACGGAAGCGACGTCATGACGTCACTTCCCGTTTACTCGGCTGCCAATGGCGCCGGTTTTAAAAAAATATCCGGTATTCAGAATCGCCGTTTTCGGCGATCTGAATACATTGAAGTGTAAAGGAGGGGTGGGGGGTCTTTTAGACCCCCGATCCCTCCATAAAGAGTACCTGTCACCACCTATTACTGTCACAAGGGATGTTTACATTCCTTGTGACAGCAATAAAAGTGATCAAATTTTTTTTTTTTTTTTTTAAACAATTTAGTCATTTTAAAATAAATAAAATAAATAAAAAAAAAAAAAAAATTTTTTCAAAGCGCCTGCCGTCCCCGCGAGCTCGCGAAGCAAAGAAAACGCATCCGGAAGTCGCGCCCGCGTATGTAAACGGTGTTCAAATCACACATGTGAGGTATCGCCGCGATCGTCAGAGCGAGAGCAATAATTCTAGCAGTAGACCTCCTCTGTAACGCTAACCTGGTAACCGTAATTTTTTTTTAAAGCGTCGCCTATTGAGATTTTTAGGTACCGTACTTTGTCGTCAATCTACAAGTGCGCGCAATTATAAAGTGTGACATGTTTGGTATCTATTTACTCGGCGTAACATTATCTTTCACATTACGCAAAAAAATTGGGCTAATTTTACTGTTTTGTTTTTTTTTAATTCATGAAAGTGTCCCTTTTCCCAAAAAGTTGCGTTTAAAACACCACTGCGCAAATACCGTGTGACATAGAATATTGCAACAATCGCCGTTTTATTCTCTAGAGCCTCTGCTAAAAAAATATATATAATGTTTGGGGGTTCCAAGTAATTTTCTAGCAAAAAATATGGATTTTAACTTGTAAACACCAAATTCCAAAAATAGGCTTAGTCATGAAAGGGTTAAAAAAGTAACCCTGCAAAAGCCAACAGATTGTAAGTCCTCTTGAATTTGATATAGTTATAGTTATATACAGTGTTTCAGAATGATTGAATCTGGTTGACTTTACCTGACAACAGACTATGGGATATTCCCTCAAGAATCATGAGCAAATATAAATCTGCTCATTCTCTGCAGAAAGGCCCACTGCTTATAGCACAACTTTCTAGAGGAGTAGGAACAGCACATGTGGTCAGGTATCTTTCCTCTTCTTTTTGGGAACAAATTGGAAAATGTAATTGACTATTTATTAGTTCTTCCAACAATCTGCACTGATTAATAATGCCTCCTAGGGTAGCCCTAAACTTCTGAATGCTCACCGAAGTGTCATATCAGGAACAGGAATTTTCCCAATTAGGGCCATGCTTATGGTGCTTATTATATACATGTTAAACTAATGTTTTACAAGGCTTTACTGTGCATAGTTTAAGCAAAATTAACTAATGGACCACCCCAAGAAAATTTGAATGCCAAAAATGTAAATATGCATGCAAGCTGATTTGGTGCAACCATGCATGCCAATAATGTCAACAATGAATGGCTGTTATTTGTTATTTTTATTTATTAATCATATTAAAGTATAACTAAAGGAAAAATTTTGTTTTTGTTTTGAATAAAGAGGGATTAGAATCAAGTTTTTATTGCTGTCTGTGCCCCAATGAGGGTCTTCTTTATTTGTCATATTTACCGTTATCATTGAAAATGAAAGAAAATCCCAAATTTTAGGTTATCCCAGAACAGTAATAGAGGGAAATTCTTTTCCAATGGGGACACCAATTCTAATGGTTGCTAATGGTTTCTGCATTTTTCAAACTGTCATTTTATTTTAAAATGCAATAATAAAGTGTTTAAACCCAAAAACAAAATGTAACATATTGATGCTTAGCAGTCCTTAAATGTGGTGACTGCATTCATTTATTTATTTTTAATTTTTTTTCAGCTGGTGATCTATCCAGGACACACACTGGGGGTTGGTGCAAAAACTGGTGTGTGGAAGATCTGGTGTAGCTGTGTATGGTAGCCAATCAGCTTCTAACTTTAGCTTGTTCAATTAAAGAATATATAAACACCAAATTTCATATCTCTGACATGCCTGCTGTACCATGTACTTGCATGAAAAAGGATCCTGTTCTCTTTGTATTGCTTCCTTTGTGTAAAATCCTTGGGGTTCCTGCCAGTCCCTCTGTTTTCCTATCAAAAACTTACCACACTAAGCAGGAGAACCCATCATGGTCAGGTCTCTAGTTATGCCTACTCTTTTCCAAAGATCAGGCTTGTCCTGACACCCTTGCTCCTACACAGCTGTTCACTGGGAAGTGTCGCTTCTCCTGCCCCCAGATCTCATGCAGCTGAGAACAGAGAATATATGATCACTTATAAAAAAAGAAAGAACAATGGCATTTATCATGTTTTTCTATATCTATACATAAATATATGCATAAATGTTTAAATAAGTGTTTTGCCTTCCATTTCTATTTAAACTATGGGTTGTTTTACAAGGTGATTGTTTACAATCACGTTAAGCTTTGACAATAAAACCTGGAAGCTGATTGGTTTCTATGCAGAGCTGCATCAGATTTTGCATGCACCAGTTTTAGGAAAAGTCCTCCTTTTTTGTCTTAGCCCTTGCACACACGGTCGGAGATTCCGACGGAATGTGTCCGATCGGACTGTTTTGTCGGATAATCCGACTGTGTGTGGTCTTCATTGAACTGTTTCCATTGGAGTATCCGACGGACCAAGTTTTCCATCTTGTCTGTTAAATTTTCCAACAACATGATCCGATCGGACCTTGTCCGATCATTTGTAGAGAATTCCGATCAGACAAAGTGCCACGTATGCTCAGATCAAATTCCTACACCAAAGCTATTGGCTACTAGCCTGAACGTAGTCCCGTCGTAACGAAATAACGTCATCACGTTCTGAACGATCAGATTTTCCAACAACTTTGTCCGACTGTGTATGCAACAGTCTCGGACAAAATCCGTCGGACAAAATCCGACGGACAAAATCCGACGGATTTGGTTGTCGGAATGTCTGACCGTGTGTACAAGGGCTTAGGGTTGCTCTGCTCTCTGGAGCAATGAAGCCAGCCTTGGACATCAGCATTGCCAACCTGTCAAGAGGGTGAAGTTAGATGCACAAGCAAATTTAGATTAGACTTGACTGACAAAATTAAAGCCAAACTGTAGCTAACACGTTTTCTGCAGTTACAGCTATATATTTTCCTTTTAAAGGATAAAGGTTATTCATAAATGAATAAAATCTAACTATTATAAGCACCCCTGTTAGATAGTTTGTGTCAACCCACTGACTTCCATGTTTGCTGGACAGCTTGGCATGTTAAAGGAAGTTGAAAAAAAAATGGTTGGATCATCAGACAAAAATAAAGGAAAAGAGTTTTAAAAAAAAAATTAAGGCGGCCATCACATTTAAAGAGTAAATCCAGTTTTGCTGAGAAAGAAACATTCCCCTCTGAGTGAATCATTTACATTGCAAGGATTTTAACAAACTTGGTTGCATGTAGATTCCCACCTTTTTGTTTTTTTGAAGAAATACTTGTTTGCTTCTCTGTGTCCATGTGGAAAGTGAATTGAATGGGGTGATTTTATAATTCTCAATCAGCTGCTACACTTACAGGGTTCTAATGAGGAAAGTGGCAGTGTCTACATCTCTTTAGATGTGATTTCCCTTTGGGAGTAACTCACCAAAGTTGCAGGGGAAGCCCGAAATCTGACTTGTATCTGACTTGTATCTTAGTGCAGACTGGGGGTTGCCATATTGCATTTTGCAGAAAGATACAATGCTACAGACTGAAAATGTGTAGCGGTGACACTTTTGACAAGATGTCCGCTATGTACAAATTTAGTTTTTCCTCAGTACAGTAAAGGGGTTCTGAGGATTGATTGTGCAGGTTTAACTTTGGCCTCAGTTTGGCTGGGCTGCGTTAGGGTTCTGCCTGGTCATGTGTACAGTTAGGTGCACATGACAGGACCAAAACCAGGCCTGGTTGGACGCTTTAAGTATCAGCGTTCCCCGGAGCCAATCAGTGGGTGCGTCTGGCCCCACTGAGGAGTCTGGGGAAGGGTACTTAAGAGGCTGAAGTCATGTGTTTGGGGTTATGTTCGTTAGGCCAGAGCTGCCTTTTCCTGAATCTGGACCGTGGTAGCCCAGCGAGGGGATCCGGTCACGGGAGCGTGTTCCGCAACATGGTCAGTTTGACTAGCCCCATTAGACCTGCATGGTCTGGGGTAAGGATCCATCTGTACCCGAGGCTCGGAACCGGCTGGTCTGAGGCGCAGTAACTGAGGGAGGATTCAAGGCGTCCGGGTGGGCTCTCAACTTGGAGGGGCACCGCAGCTCGTGTAAGCCATCGGTGGAGGACTCTTCGGAGGAGGGCCAAGAAGCTGGCATCCCAAGAAGTGCCTGGTTGCTGGGTTGTCAAGGACACTAACGAATCCACACTTTTCCAGTACTGCCAAGGAGACAGAAAAAGTTCCAGGTACTGAGGAAAGGTTCCTGTTCCCTTTCGTTTGCAAATTTATTTAAGGTCAGAGACTTTGCAAGTACCGGATTAAGGTGCTGACTGCCATAATCTCTGGCTAGGAATTTGTTCAGCTTTGAAGCACCCAGTTGCAAGTGGCTACTCTCTGGGTTCCATTAGAGACTTTCTAATGATTAGCAGTTCAAAGTGCCTGAGTTTCTTCACCCTTGCCCTCTGTTCCCATACGAGACTATGTTTGTTGGATGTTACCCCTGCAATTAAAAACCTTTCTAAAGGACTTTTATGGTGTCAGCGTCCAAAGTCGTTGGGTACTAACCCTGGGAACCCCTAGTCATGGAAGATCAAGCCAAGCGGAGGTAAGCGGTAAGCCCAAAAGTCAAGGCCGCCTCATCGAGGGTTATGGCCGCTACAAATGAAAGGTATTTTTTATTAAAATGTAACTTTAAATTACAATATGACTTGGATAGTAATTTTATATGCTATATGAATTTTTTTGTATTTACTATTTTTTTTCTACAAAAGTGGAGTTACCCTTTAAGTACGGTAAGTGGGTAAGCTGCAATATACAATTTTTTTGCTTTTTGGTTTAGATACAATTTAGGCAATAGTTATTATTATTATTATTATTATTATTATTATTATTGTTATTATTATTATATACAATTTATATAGCACCAACAGTTTAAGCAGCACTTTACAACATGAGGGCAGACATTACACTTACAATACAAATCAATACAGGAGGGATCAGAGGGCCCTGCTCGTTAGAGCTTACAATCTAGAAGCATTGTAATATGTTGTTCTCTCTACAACTGTTTAACAGTTAAAGCATTTTCCAAACTATTACATATTTTGAAAATTCTTGAATATATACGATGGAGCTGTTAACAGTCCAACAACGTTGTTATGTGAAGCTGTTAATCTTTAGACTAAGATTTGGCAATGAAGATTTGTTCAATATTTTCATAATTTATTGCAGAACAATTTTGTCTGATCTTGAGTGTCTGGCATGATTTCAAGGTTGCTGTTGTCATTGACATACCACATACAATTTCCGAATCACTATTTTTTATCCATTAGAAGCTGAGAATTGGCTGGGTGGCCATTTCCAAAGGAAAAAAAAAAGTATTTGTATTTTATTAAATTTTTTTTTATTTCCCTAGGACAAAACAAGATGAAATGTAGACCTTGCAGACCAATGTAGACCTTGCAGCCCAATGATATGCAAACAACCTTATGGATAATTTATACAAAATTAAACTGTGATATATATGACATTGCTGCAGAACTTGAAAGTGTTTACTTGGAATGCTGCCTTTTCGTTTTCTTTTCCTTTGCATTTTTTTTTCTTACTTACAACAAGAAATACCTCACAGGTTCAGGACAGCAGATGTTCATTCAAGTATAAAGGTTGTTAGATATACTTCAGTGGGCTCTGCTTCATTTTGTAGTTATATACTGAGGATACTGGGGATTAATGTATGTTTCAATGATATCTGTGCACCGTGCATGTGTAACTTCACCTTCAAACAGCAAGTACAGTTGTGTTATAATACCTCTGTGGCTGCAGATGGCTTTCTGCTCTGGGCTGCTTTCGCACTGACAATTTTCCACAAAGACTGAAAGTAAAGTAGGAGACAGACAAGGACTTTATTCTCTACACTGTTCTTTGAGAATGAACACAGTGGGGATTTTTATTGAAAACTGAAAGATAGCAAAGGTGGGACCCTTGTCCAATATAACCAATTGAAACAAATTTCCAAGCCTCCAGGGACACATTTTTACTGAAATGTAACGCTCAACTCCATGCAGCTATGACAGGAACAAATTAGTGAAGCACTTCAATCATAAATACATCATTCAATCTACTTTTGAAAGTGGTTTGTGTACATTGGTATGACAAGGTATTCGCCTCTTGCATTCTACTGTACAGTCAGTACAACAGAGCTAAGAGATGGGGAGGGAAAATCAATACAAGGGGCTAGCCAAGTATGCTGCAGTGCAAGAAGCCATGCTGTTAGGAGAGAGTGAATGGTTCCTCAGTGTGCTACAAATTGTTTCACTGTCCAGTTACAGGGTGGGGGTGAAAGTAAAAGTTTTTGGTTGCTAAACTACTTACTAAAGTCCAGCTAACCACTTGCCCTCTGGATCCTGTTCCCCATGTTCACCCCCCTGGTTCTATTCTACACTCTCTAACCCACATCTTCAATCTCTCCCCCTCTTCTGTCATCTTCCCCACCTGTTTAAAATATGCACTAGTCAGCCCCATACTTAAAAAACCCTCACTGGACCCAACCAATCTTAATAACCTACACCCCATCTCCTTGCTCCCCTTTTTAGCCAAACTCCTTGAATGTCTGGTCTACAACTGAATACTTTGCTGAGAATAGCCTTCTTGATTCCCTTCATTCTGGATTTTGTTCTCAACACTCCACAGAAACTGCTCTCTTAACACAAACAATCTACTAATGGCCAAAACCAATGAACACTATTCTGTACTCTTACTCCTGGACTTTTCTGCTGCCTTTGATACAGTTGACCACCCTCTCCTTCTCAAAAATCTCCCTGCTTTTGCTTTCCATGACTGTACTCTTCGCTGGTTCTCTTCCTATTTATCCAACCGCACATTTACCGTTATTTACAATTCTACTTCCTCCTCTCCTCTTCATTTCTTTGTCCCCCAAGGTTCTGTTCTTCGATCTCACCTATTTTCAATCTAGACCTCCTCCCTTGGCCAGAAAATAGCCTCCCATGGCTTCCTAAACCACCTCTATGATGACTACACCCAAATCTATTTCTCTACCCTTCAGCTCACTCTCTCCGACTTCTCATGTATCACTAATTTATTAACATATATCTCAGGCCGCGTACACACGGGCGGACTGTTCACCCAACTAAGTTCGTCAAACAATCCGACAAACAGTCCGTTCAAAATTAGCATGAACGGACTTGACCACACACGATGAACGAACAGTCCGCTGAAAACGTGCGTGATGACGTGTACAGCACGTACGACGGGACTAGAAAAACGACGTCCTATACACTGCAATGCAACCTTCGGCCGTGTAAACCCTTTCTGAGCATGCGCGATACTTAGTCCGTCCAACTTGCCTACACACGAGCGGACTGTCCGCTGAAACCAAGTTTGGACGGACAAAACCAAGTTTGAACGGACTGTCTTACGGAAATTCCGTAAGACTTTGTTCGTCAGACTGTCCGCTGAAACAGTCCGCTGAAGCCCACACACGAGCGGACTGTCCGCTGAAACACTGTTCAGCGGACTAAGTTGGGCGAACAGTCCGCCCGTGTGTACGCGGCCTCAGTCTGGATGTCACACCACTTCCTCAAACTCAATCTATCCAAAACCGAACCTACAATTTTTCCTCCCCCACATGTCCCTCCCCCTGATCTCTGTCAAAATCGATGGCACAACTATAAGCCTATACCTGAATTCCAAGGTCCTAGGTGTAGTCCTGGATTTTGAACTCTCCTTTAACCTCCCCGGCAGTATGATTATTTCCGATTTTTGGCGCTGAAAGCGGTACAATTATTTTGCGTGGAAATTTGGCGTTTTATATCGTAGGCCTGTAATTCTTAGAAATAACTCACTTAAATCTGTCCAAACCAGAGTCTAGTAGACATCCCAGGTAATTATAAAAAATAATAATATAATAATAATAAAAAATATTCAATAATGTAATCAAATCAAAAACACTGAAATTTGCTCAGTTGCTGAATTGTTGCTGTCATTAGATTTAGTGTTTGATGACGAGTTTCCCCACTAATCGCTATCGCTCAATTCTGCAAGTGATTCTAATTTATTATCACTGTTTTCTAGCTGGTCTAAAACCACTTTTGACATTAAGGGACACATTTTGGTTGCTATGGACAATCTCCAAATTCCAGGCAGAAAAAACTGTATATATAATATAAAAGTGAATGCAGGGCACTGGACAGACCACTAGGGACAACGGGGATGTGTATTTTTTTTATATACAGTACTGTAATCTGTAAGATTACAGTGTACTGTATATGTACTATGTTTTTACTTTTTTGAATTTGGTGCCGTTCTCTGTCCCCGTGCATCGCAATGCTTGCAGGGAACGTAGCCCTGTGGAACTCGGCACTGTGTGAATCGAGTGAGGAGACAGCTCGCACACACACAGCGGGGAGACATTGCAGAATCCAGGGGACAAGGTAAGTAACTTTCCCTGTATCCTGCAATGCAATGCTCAGGGTTACTGCTAATGGTACTGGAATTCCACCCTGAGCCAGACCCGGGAATACCACCAGGGGGGTTAAGCCCCATGTTCAATCACTGTTCAAATATTGACACCTCAACCTCCGCAACAGCTCCAAAACATGTCCCTTTCTAACCAATGACACAACAAAGCTCTTAATTCACTCCCTGGTCATCTCTCGCCTCGACTACTGCAACTCCCTTCTCATTGGCTTACCTCTACATAGTCTATCCCCCCTTAAATCCATCATGAATGCTGCTGCCAGACTTATCCACCTTACCATTAGCTCTGTGTCTGCTACTCCTCTCTATCAAGTCCTCCACTGGCTTCTGCTCACCCAATAAATTAAATTCAAAATACTAACAACTACTTACAAAGCCACCCAAAATAGCCTAGTCTCAAAATAGCAACCAAATCGTTCTCTTCGATCCTCTCAAGACCTTCTGCTCTTTAGCTCCCTCATCACCTCCTCCCTTACTTGCCTTCAGGACTTTTCCAGAGCCTCTCCAGCATATGGAATGCCTTACACCAATCTGTCTGATTATCTCCTACTCTATTAGCGTTTAGATGATCCCTAAAAACCCTTCTCTTCAGAGAAGCCTATCCTACCCACAGCTACCAACTGTATTTTCATTTTCTCCATCAACCCCCACAGTTATTACCTTGTGTTTCACTTGACCCTCCCATCTAGATTGTAAGCTCTAATGAGCAGGGCCCTCTGATTCCACCTGTACTGAATTGTATTGTAACTGTACTGTCTGCCCTTGTGTTGTAAAGCACTGTGCAAACTGTTAGCACTATATAAATCCTGTATAATAATAATGATAATAATAATCTTTTGGTAGGTAAAACAGCTCTCATACTGTATATGCATTTTTAGTCTGTGCATTTAGGAATACAGTTAAATGATTTGAGAAAATCAGATCTATGAATAATAACAGCTCAGTCAAATCAGACCAATTTCAATTTTAAGACACATGGTCAACAGTGGTTTCAATGGTTGCCATTGCAGTTTTACCATATAGAAAATGTACACTTCACTATAATCCTATAGTATTATTGTTACTTTTGTTAGTTACCATATATCTCTCTCGTGACTGATTTATCTTCAGTATGGTTTTAATGTAAATATAACACAATGCTTATTCCAATATATACTTGTATTTCTTTTTGCAAGGGAAGACAAATGCAACAAAAGCAGTAAGCAAAACAAAATGAAATGGTAGTTTTCAAGGAGGGAGAGATTATCACATTTGTAAATGTGAAGGCGGTTTCATATCACTTTGAGAACCTGTATGGTTGCCAAATGTCTTTAGCTAGCAAGGCATTAATGATGGCACATTTAATGAGAATCACCAAACAGAACAACAGGAATAAAAGAGCTCTAACTGTTTATATGAATCTTGCACTGCATTCTCTAATCCAAAAATCATATATATATAAATAAAATTACAAAGTGCGTATACAGGGTTATTCAAAAAATGGAGCAGATTTCAACTTTTATTTCAAACAAACTGTAAGGGATAGAGGAAGTTTCAAAGTTAAAAGCCCACCTACTGTACCTTCAGGCTGGGTTCACATATATGCGGCAGCGATTTCCAGCCTGGGGTCTGGTGTGTTCCTGTTCATTAGTTCAGGTGCAATGCAGGACCAAATTTTTGCCTGAATTCACACCTGAACTGGACTCAAAAATGGACAGGACCCTTTTGAAATTTGCACTGTGTCCACCCTGGACATATGTGTAATGTAATGTCGAATCCCCCTTTTGGTGCAGGAATACCCTTTTCTATATTTTCCATTGTACTATTCTTACTTCATTCTTGCAGCCACTATGGATGTACTTTCTTTTCTAGATAAAAGAAAGGTTCATTTAGATGAAGTTTTTAATGTAACTACCCCCACTAGTAAAAATACTGACTTAGAGAGTCTCATGAGAAAATTGGGCCACAACATGGAAAAGAAAGTTAGCCTCTGGTGGGATATAACAACTTTTGAGCAGTATCTCAAGGACAGTATTGTCCCAAGACGGCTTAGATGGGACATAATACCAAATGATGGCCTAACAGACCAGAAGTCAATTGACAACTGGTTTAAGTTTTTTAATGGAAAAGGCATGGAACTGCTAATGTTCCTCTTAGAAAGGAAAAAGAAAAGACAAAAGATTGTAGATGACATTATAGCAGAAGTAAAAGAGGAATTGGAAGCCTATAAGGATACAGCAGAATTTGCAGCTTTAACTGCTCAATTAAACAAGGACCTTATCAAAAAGGATAAGGAGGTACAACAAAGGAAAGCAAAAAATACAATCAGGACATGAATGATTTTAAAACCGACCAAGCCTTTAAATGGCAAAGTCAAATAGGCCATATGGCCCAGATTTCTACATACTCCACTCCAGAAAAGATAGTGAGGGTTCAGCCAGAATACAATAAAGTGCATGCCAAATATGAAAGACCACAAGAGATTTATGACAGGAATGGACAAGACAACTCAAGATATGTAGAAAGACAAGAAAACTACTACCAATACACGTAAGAAGCGATAGACGACCAACCCCCCACCGAAATGACAGAAGGCCTCAACATCATGATCACACACCGCAAAATGGAGGAAGGAAACCATACTGGCAAAATAATAGAAGAAATAATAATCACAACAATGGACCAAGACCCTACCAGGATCAAAGGGATAATAGAACACAACAATACCAACAAAGGGAAAACAGAGGCCCAATGAATGACAATAGAGGACGCCCATATGAAGCAAACATGCAAAGGGGAAGAAGTCCAGATAGACAACATGAGAGGAGGGATGGAGGATATCAACACTATCCCCGCAAGGATCATATCCAACGTATAATTACTACGCACCCCTTGATTCAAGACCCGGTGAAGACAGGTCAGATAGACATAGATAATCAGATATGGACTATGAAAGATCTTTTTTAGAGAGGGGAAGGGAAATCGACCCAATGAGAAGAAACAAGAATACAAGAAATTACAGAAGAACACCGGAAAGAAGAGAGGATGTAGAGGGGGCAAGAGAAAACAAAAGAAAAAGAGAATAAAAGGCGAAGGGATCTTCAACCTTAGTGGACAATTACTGTCCCATGAGGAGATAGGTTATTAGATAAAGAATTAAAGTATGCACCTATAAAAAATCTTGATGAATTTCAAACTTATGTGGGGATTAAGAAATATGTCAGAAAATTGAATATCAAAAAATATATGATCATCAATCCCTGCATACCGAAGATACCAATTTCTACCAACGATATTACACATAGCACTTTAAGAAATAAATCAATTTTTAACCCTGTAGTGAAAGATAATAAACATATCGAAGTCTTTAAAAGGATTGATGAACTTAAAGATCTAAAAATTAAGAAACAAGAAGAACCCAAACATATTAGAAGTGAGATTTGGAAGCTCACAAAAAGAAAAGACTTAGTCATACGTCCAGCTGACAAAGGAGGAGGTATAGTGGTCCTCTCAAAAGAGCAATACAATGCAAGTATGAACTCGCTCTTACAAGATGAAGAAACTTATATCCGTCTGTTAGGTGATCCCATGTTAAAGTGCAGGAAAGCACTTGAGCAAGTAGTTCATTTGGGTCTGAAGAAAAATATACTCAGCAAAAAAGAAGCTAAATACCTAGTTCCACAATCATGCAGAAGCCCGATTATATATTTCCTGCCTAAAATTCATAAGAACAAAGACAACCCCCCACCAAGGCCAATAGTGAACAGTATTGATTCCCTCGTAGCAAGAATGGGACAATACATTGACCATTATCTACAACCGGTCGTACAAAAAACACAAGCGTATTTACGGGATACTAAACATGTCTTACAGTTATTAGAAGATATGCCAACAGATGGAGGGCCTTGGTGGCTGGCAACAGCCGATGTCTCTTCATTGTACACGATTATTTCACATCATCAAGCGTGCAAAGCAGTTAAGTGGGGACTTAGAAAATATACTAATTTACCATGTACTCAAAGAAAATATCTTGTAAAATGCCTAGATTTTTGTCTCAAAAATAGTTATTTTTGGTTTAATCGTACCTACTACCATCAAAAGACTGGAGTAGCCATGGGAGCCAAATTGTCTCCCAGCGTGGCTGGGCTTTTTATGGCCCAATGGGAAGAAGAACGAATTTATACTATGATGCAAGGCAAATTGTTCATTTATAAGAGATATATTGATGATATTATTATCCTATGGAAAGGCGAACAAACAGGACTCAACAGTTTTCTAGAAGAGCTCAATGAAAACGATAGAAACATCAAACTTTCATGGGAAATTAGTGATAAAGCAATGACGTTCCTAGATTTGACAATTATGCAAGAACACTGTAAACTCCTGTCTAAAACACACTTCAAGAGTGTAGATCGTAACAGCTATTTGCCTCTAAATAGTTGTCATCATAAAAATTGGCTGTATAATATACCTAAAGGCCAGTTAATGCAGCTTAGATGCAATTGTACACAGAAAGAATCTTTCAACACACAAGCCAACACTATGAAACAAAAGTTCATAGAAAAAGGGTACAATGAAGAATAGATCGAGAAAAGAATTATCGAGGTTGAAAAAATGGATCGTAAAGACTTGCTTAAAGATAAATCAAACACTAAAATAATGCAAGATACGGTAACAATTATCCTTGACTATAATGCACAATATAAACAAATTGAGAGGATTATCAAACGGAACTGGAACATACTGCATGCAGATGCACGCCTGCACGAAATCCTCCCCATTCATCCAAAGTTCGTGTACAGAAGAGCACCGACTATTATGGATTAAATTGTAAAGAATATTCCCCATAAGGGGTGTTTTTAGTCAGGGAAGGCAGTGATGTGACGCCAGAGCGTTGGGGGAGGAGCCTGACGCGGCGGCCGTGAGGGCTGAGAGAGACTGCTATCCACGGTGGTGGAGAACCAGATGGAAGACCGGGGACACAGCGTGGAGGCCCCTCATTAGGACGATCTGTCTCCCCCCCAGAGCAGGTTGAGACCGTTGTGGAGAGCGGTAGTGGCAGGTGAGAGCGGCCGTACAACCTCCGGACGGGAGATGTAAGCAGGAGATTCAACTGCAGCTGGTGAGAGTAACCCCCCCTCCCCTCCCTCCCTCCCTCTCCCTCCGGGACGAGACGACTTGCACAAAGTGACTTGGACACAGTGAAAAAGTCAGCGGCAGCTGGAGAGGGCAGCTCTCCCCCCTGATAAGGAGGACTGAAGCTGACAGGATAATAGGTGATCCCGTCCCTTATCTGTCGGCTGTGAGACCTGTTGTGTTGTGTATCCATTCCTCTGCCCTCTCTACCTCCCCCTTCTTGGACGCTAAAGCTGTTTGCATGCCTGATAATTAACCCTTGAGATGTTCAAGAGCAAGACAGAACAAGTGCTTGTGAGATATACAGCGAAGGTTAAAAATGCTTATTGGTGACACTAATACATGCAGAGACAATGTTCATATAGCAACTGTATTGATATGAATAAATGAGCAAAGTTAAGAACCTGTGGGAGAAAAAAGGACTGTCATTAAATCTTCTCTAGGATATGTGAAGATAAATGAAGTTTTTTTTGTTATTTTTTCTTTCTTCCTGTGCTGCTTTTCAAAAAATACCAGCTTGAAGTAAGTCTCCCCTGGCATATTATCTATGGAATATATATTAATGGATATTAAGCAATAGCTCAATAGCTCAAAAAAAAAAAAAAAAAAATAGGGGGGAGACGGTTTAAAGAAGTAATCTGCATGAGAGACATACTGAGCTTGAACACATCTGTGGGTAACCCATGAGCACGTATATACATCTATTGCACTCGCATAGAACAGAGTTATCGACTATCAAAGAGAGGTCTCTCCCCTCTTTTTTTGTCTGGAAACATACACAAGGAAAGGAGGAGGGGAAGGAGGAATATATTATAAATCCCAGAGGGATAAGCACACGGGAGAGGGGTAAGCCGGAGGGGGTGTGAGCCCAAAAGAAATAATGAAAGGCCGATCCCAAAAAGTAACAGAACCCAAAACCCCCAGAGAAAGTTTAAATTCAAGTGCAAACGCAAGCTCAATCCAGAAATATTTAACAACTAAAGAAGGGAACACCAGAAGTCCCAGTATGGAAAAAAAAACAGCTCAGGTAAACAAAGGCGCAAGAAAAGAGGCAGCTAAATTAAAGGGGGCCCAAGGAGAAAAGATACAGGAGAACATGGGAATAGAGACGGAGATTACAGAGGGGGAAGATCTGAGGAGTGAATCCCTAATGCCTACTAAGTTGGATATGTTAGCAATGTTCGAGAGAATGGAAAACCTGATAAAAAGTGAGGTCTCCAACGTACGTATGGATTTGGGATATCTGTTAAAAAGGGTAGAAGAGGTAGAAGAGAAAGCGGAGAGACAAACACTGGAGATAGCTGGGCTAAAAACACAAATGAAAGAGCTGCAAAGACAACAGAAAGAATGTTGTTATAAAATGGAGGCGCAAGAAAACCAAAATAGGCGCCAAAATTTGAAGATAAGGGCTATACCAGAGCAAAATGGAGAAGATCTGGAGGAAAAAATGAAGAGGATATTTAACCCCCTACTGGAGAGAGGAGAGGCAGAAAAGATAAAAATTGATAGAGTACACAGAGTGAGGAAACCACCTGGGCTAAAAGAGGACATGCCACGGGATGTGCTTATTAAGTTCCATAAGTACTCAGACAAAGGAAAAATATGGAATAATCTTAGGAAGGGACCTCCTCTACAGTACGAACAAAAGACTTTACAAGTGTTTGCGGACTTATCAGCGGAGACCCTAATAAGAAGAAGAAAGCTCAAACCACTGCTGGATCAACTAAGAGAACTAAACATTAGATATAGCTGGGGATTTCCCGCAGCATTAATAGTACACAGAGATGGGAAGACAGTAAGGTTGAGATTTTTGGAAGATATACAGGACTTTTGTAAAAACCTACAGATACCAATTCCAAAAGAGTATGAAGGGTTAATAAGAGAGGAGCTACCGGGGGGAGAGGGGGGGTGGCGGGGGGTATAGGGAGGGGGGGGAGGGAAGAAGTAGTAAAAAGGCTGCTCTAAAGTTATGGAAGTACATTGAGGTGGTGGAAGCTGTTTACTGGGGGGGGGGGTGGGGGGGGCTGGGGAAGGGTCTCTCTCTTTAGGGCCCACCCCGGGATCCCAGGACCCGGGGAGGTGCACACGGGGCGCCGGGTTGGGGTCTCCACCTCAAGGGAAGAGGTGCAGACACCAGGACGGGGATATATCCAGGTTGGATGCAAGAGGCCCGGAGATGGGCCATGGGGGGGATGAGGGTGGGGGGGTGGGAGAGGAGGGTGGGGGGGGCGGGGGAGGAGGGGGGGGAGGGAGAGAGGAGAATAACCTATAGCTCAAGATTTCGAGTAAAGGGCATTATTTGGGTTCCAACATGACAATGGTAAACTGTGTGTCGTATAATGTGAGAGGTCTAAATGTAGCTAACAAACGGTTTAAGATACTAAGAGAATTGGAGCAACTTAATGCAGAGATCGTGTTCTTACAGGAAACGCACTTAACCCATGAAAGTAAAATTAGACTGTACTCCCCAAGATACCCGACCTGGTTCTATGGAGACTCAGTCTCAAGTAGAACAAGGGGGGTAGCAGTGGGGATAGGCCGGGATATCCAATTTATAGTAGAGGGCAGGATGGGAGACCCGGAAGGGAGGTTCCTGTTTCTAAAAGGAAAACTATGGGGAATAAAATATACCTTGGCAAATATATATAGCCCGAATAAGAATCCAATAACTTATCTGAGAAAGATACTGGGAAAACTTTGGGAATTTAAGGAGGGGAGGGTGATTGTGGCAGGAGACCTGAATTTTCCGATAAATCCGAGACTGGATAGTTCGTCCCATGCACGGGAGACGGCGAACATGCAGCGAAATGTAATTAAACAATGGATGACCGAATTACAGCTGATAGATGTGTGGAGAATACAACATCCGAAGAAACGAGATTATTCGTTCTACTCCCCCGTGCATGGGACGTACACCAGGATAGATTATTGGCTGGTGGAACATCAGCTATTGGAGGAAGTGGTAGATACGGACATCGGAACTAGGACTCTGTCGGACCACGCGCCTGTAACCATGAGAATTAAAATCCCAGAGGTAAAGAAACCCCCGTTTACCTGGAAACTAAATAAAGATCTATTAGACGTAGAAGGAGAGGAAACAATAAGAAAGGAGCTGTAATTTTTTTTTGCCTCAAATGGGAAGGACGAGATGGCGGAGAACATACTATGGGAGGCCCATAAGGCTTACATAAGAGGAATATATATCTCACTTGGGGCAAAAAGAAAAAAAGAAAGGAATAAAAAGGTAAAGGAATTAAGAGAAGAAATTAGGAGATTAGAATTAAAACACAAAATAGAGAAACAAAATGGAAAGGGACAGATACAGGGGCTACAACGGAATCTAGCTATAAAAAAACTAGAGCTGGAGGAAACAATAGAGCAAGAAGTAAGGAGAGAATATCATAAAATAACGAAAGAGCGATATTTCTTGGGAAACAAGAATGGCAAGAGTTTAGCTAGGATATTGAGGAAAAAGAAAGCAAAAAATTATATTGAGAAAATAATAGATAAAAAAAACGAGATCAAATATAAGACTGAAGATATAGCGGAGGTATTTAGAGAATACTACGAGCAATTATATTGGGTGAGAAAAAAGGAGACAGAGCAGCAAGAGAATATTAGAAAGAGGAAAATCAAAGAATATATAATAAACGCTAAGGTCCCTACACTATCACAGGAAATAGTACAGGAATTGGATTCTCCTATAACAACATCCGAAGTAAACCAAGCAATAAAAGAAACAACAGGAGGGAAAAGCCCGGGCCCGGACGGCTATATAATAGAATATTATAAAAAATTTGGGGAAATTTTGTCACCAAGGTTATGTGCATATTTTAACGGCCTAGATATAAAATACGGACTGGGTAAGGAAGCCTCTCTAGCAATTATCTCCACAATATTGAAAGAAGGGAAGGAAGGTATGATATGTTCAAACTATAGACCAATCTCATTATTAAATACCGACATAAAATTATTCGCAAAAATACTAGCTACTAGAATGAAAAAAATAGTTCCGAACTTGGTCCACCCAGATCAAGTGGGGTTCGTGGGGGGCCGAGAGGGAAGGGATAATGGAGTGAGGACCCTATTGCTTCTCCAGAAAGCCCAAGAGAGCAAAATCCCCAGTCTTCTCTTGTCAATAGATGCAGAAAAAGCATTTGACCGAGTAGACTGGGGATTTATGCTGGGCACGTTGAAAGAAATGGGATTTGGTATCCGAATCCTGAGTTGGATAAAGACACTCTATGAGTGCCCAATGGCAGTGGTAAGGGTAAACGGCAACTTGTCTGACCCCTTTAGAATGTACAATGGGACTAGACAGGGTTGCCCACTGTCACCCATACTGTTCGTGTTGACTTTGGAACCACTGCTGGAGACAGTGAGGAAAAATCCCGATATAGGAGGAATTGAGCTGGGGGAAGAGGTTCATAAAGTAGCCGCATTTGCGGACGATGTCCTATTTTATGTGACAAAACCTAGAATCTCCATGCCAAATTTGGTAAAGAGTATCGAGCAATATGGAGATCTATCAAATTTTAAAATAAATTTAAAAAAAACAGAGGTTTTAAGTGTCAGCACGAGCAGTGGGGAAGAACAGGATATCAAGGGCAAATTTCCCTTCCTATGGAAAAAGGAAATTAAATATTTAGGTATAAAGCTGGCAGCCTCATTAAAGGAAATCTATGAGATAAACTATATCCCCCTACTGGACGAAGTAAGAGAAGATACAAAAAAAATAATGATGAAACCATTGTCCTGGTTTGGCCGGATAAATGCCCTTAAGATGATCATACAACCAAAAATATTATATAAGTTACAGATGTTACCGATATATATTCCCCCAGTCTACTTTAATACTATTAAACGTCTAATAACCAAGCTCATCTGGAAAAATAAGAAGCCTAGAATAGCCTTAAAGGTATTACAACTGGGAAAAGAGAGGGGAGGTCTAAAAGTACCGGATTTTAAGAAATATTACGAATCTATAGTATTAACACGGGTGGTGGAGTGGACAAAATTAGATAATGAAAAAAGATGGGTGGCAATAGAACACAGCGCTGCAGAGACACGATTAGGAAAGGAAATTTGGATACCCCCAAAACACAGATCACTCGGACCAACAACACTTGCACTCACAAAAAACGTTTTTAGAATATGGGATGGAATTCACAAGCATAATAAGTGGAAATACAACTCTCCACTAATGGCATTAAAAGAAAATAATTTATTCTCACCGGGGAAGAGCACTATGGGAGGACACTGGATTAGAAGAGAAGATATTCAATTGAGACACATAATAAATGCGGGTAAAATAAACACGTTAGAAACACTACAGGAGTACATGGATATAGATGGATGGAGGTACCTCCAGCTCAGACATTTTGTCTCATCATTGCCACAACCACTGAGAAGTGGAACAGACCTTAACGCCTTAGAGCGGATATGTGAGGGGAAAATAATAAGAGTAAATATCTCACAGATATACAAGATGCTGGGAGAAGTGGACGAGACGGAGGTACCTATATATATAAAAAAGTGGGAAGAAGAAATAGGGCCACGAGGGGAGAAACAGAATTTAGAAAAAATCTTACACTTAACACACGGGACATCGAAAAATCTTAATACAATAGAAATGAATTATAAAAGCCTTGCTAGATGGTATAGGACACCAGACAAGATGAGGAGATATCAGGAAGAGCAACTCGGGATGTGCTGGAGAGGGTGTGGACAGCAAGGGACTGCGGCACATATCTGGTGGGAATGCCCAAAAATTAGAAATTACTGGAGAGAAACATTAACTTTAATAAAAATAATAACAGGAACTCAGGTACTAGAAAACCCATGGACATGTCTTTTCCATGGTACAGACACCCCAACTCAAAAGTACAAAGAAGGCCTCATAGGAAACCTAATAAACGTAACAAAGAGCTTGATACCAAAAAACTGGAGACAGGCGGAAGCCCCAAAATTGAGGGAATGGATAGGTAAAGTAGAGGACATGTATAGAATGGAGGGATGGGAAGAGGATGAGGAGAGCGGGGAAAAGAAATTTCGAAAGAAATGGAAGCAATGGAAACTGTTTAAATCAACGAAGAAATATGAAGAGGTAGTAGGGCTATAGGGGGGGGGGGGGGGGGTAGTAGGATGCATATGTATATGTATACTATGTTTTATACTTTTTGTATGGAAAAAATTTAAATAAAGATTAAAAAAAAAAAAAAAATTGTAAAGAATATTCCCGATCCCCCAGGCAGAGGGCTAACATTCTTTACGGGAAAAGGTTTCTATCCCTGTAGAAAATGCTATGCATGTATCAGAACTAAACATCCAAATGAAAGAAAGAAAGATTTTAGCTTAACAAGTACTGGAGAAACCTACAAGATCAAGGAATTCATTTGCTGCAATACCATTGGGGCAGTATATGTCCTAGAATGCAGTTGCGGACTCCAATATGTAGGCCGCACTAAGAGACCACTCAGGGTTCGGATTAAGGAACACGTACAAAATATAAAGAAGGGCTTTGATAAGCATAGTGTATCCAAACACTTTGCTATTCACCATAACAAAGACCCTAGACACCTGAAATTTTGGGGGATCGAACCGTATGTGAAACATTGGCGGGGTGGGAACAAAGTGCGAACCCTAAGTCAGCTGGAATCAAAGTGGATCTTTACGTTAGATACTTTTGTACCACAAGGCCTAAATGTTGAATTTGACCTGAATTGTTTTATCAGCGATTTTTAAAGTAATGAGATTTTTTTTGGATATTTAATTCAGCGCACCACTATTATTTTTATACTCTGCTTGTGCGGGTTCAGACATTTCCCTTCAGTGTGTGCAGCTGTATGTTAGTTAGGAATCCCCCTTTTGGCACAGGAATAACCTTTTCTATATGTGTAATGGCTTCATTGAGAGCAGGTCACACTCGCATGTCATTTAAATTGAATGCGGTGAAAACCACATCCAATTTGCACATATGTGAATCAGGCCTCAGTTTTGATGTTTGTCGCGTGACACATGGTTGAATGTATACAACCTCAAGGACCATAGCACTCTATCCAGTGATGTGTGGAATGTGCTTCTATCCATTACAGTTTGTTTTAGATAAAAAGTTGAAATCTGATCCACCTTTTCGAATAGCCCTGTATAAAGCCTAATGAAAAATATGTGAAACATCCTTCCACGTCAAATACATGGTGTAAAAATTAATTATAACAGTTTATCATAAATCCTTCCATATGTGTATCTCTACCACATGCCATAAATATTCTTTCTTCCTACAAATCTTTCCCTCTGTGCACCATATGCTGTATATAATTATATCACCCTTTACCAGCTCTATGACCACTGTTTCTATGATAATCATATAATGCTAGAGGATTATAAGGTAGTTGGCTGCTCCTCAATATTGCTCTAGTTCACGCCAGCACCCCTCTGGGTCACAGTACCCCCAGTTCCACATTACTACCAGCTCTCGTACTTGCATCAGTAGGTTCTCTCTCTCTTCTCCATGCCCTCCCTTGTCCAACATACTCTTTAATAACATTATCCCAGATAGTTTATCCTTTGCCCGTGTATCACCTTGGGCCGATGCTGGTTTGTTTCAAATTTGTCAATTTGTCCACCCAGTCACCTGCAGATTTCCTACATCTATTAATCTCCAGACTAAATAGCACATAATTTTTATTTTTACCTCCAAATTACATCCTGTCGCTCCACACTTTCACCTCCTCTTATACTATCTAAACCTACCGCCTTTGAACTTATCTTTGCTCAAGGCCCTCACCAGTTGAATCTGACACCCAAATTGCTGTGGATCATCATGCTTATATGTGTAAATGGTCTTCTACTCTTCAATGCCCCATCACTTTCTCTTGCTGGAAAAAAATATGGACATCCACTTCCAAAATATCTAGATGTGTGGAGCAGACAGAAACGGCGTTATGTTCTGGTAAAGAACTCCTGAAGTATTACACTGTCAAAATCGCTCTCGTTCTCCTTTATGTTGGCATTGTGGTAAAGCTAGAGGTTCCCATTTCAACATCTTTTTTCAATGTGAGGTTATTGTGCCTTATTGGTCTATGGTAATGTCTCTGATCCAATGAGTAATCAATCATTCTTTATTGCTGGATCCACTACATTGTCTTTTTGGCCTCCCTTTCTCCAGTATTGGAAAGTCTATCAATAACCTTGCTTCTTTTATTTTGTTAGCGGCCAAAAGAGCTATTCCTCTACACTGGTTTTCCACTACTCCCCCCTCTAAGGCCCAACTTTTGACTGTGATTTGGGAAATACATAGAATGGAATATATGATGGCTCAGGTGGGAGATGCTGTAACCCAGTTCAACAGGAAATGGGATGTCTGGGAATCCTCTGAATTTGTTACCCCTCCGGGTCTCGAATGAGCGAGATAGGTGAGAGATATCAGTCCTAAGTTTTCTTTTTAGTCCCTCCGTCCCATGTCTCTGTTCTCTCTACTCTGACCTCTGGTATATATTTTGTATAGGTTATAGCTGTATGTCACAATTGCATTTACTTTCCCTTTTCTGTTTTTTTTCTTTTTTTGAACATATTTGTTATAGTTCTTAATGATTTCTAACCCACTTTAATCCTTTACTCCACATTTCATTCTGTTTCCATCTGTGGTGTTTTTAATGAATGATCTATTTTTGTAATTTTGTAAAACTTTAATAAAAATACAATAAAAAAAAAAAACATGCCTGACTCAAATATATTTTTATTGCTATCAATCATTCATACCAAGCATTACGTACATCAATATATTAAAGCTAACCCTGATAGTAACATTTAGTAAATGTGTTCAAACAAGATGATTCTAAGTGTTAACATTTTGTACTTACAGTATGTACTATAAGCATTCTTGCATTTCCTTTCTTTGTGTAGACTAATCCCCACCTGAGGTTGTTCCAATGAAAGTCTATAGATTAAGAAAATCTTCCATTAGCAACTCAGCCTCTCTCAGCATGATCTATTGAACCTTAATTAATTTTTGTACCTTGTCTAGGACTTGGATTTTGCCACTAGCGATATACATACTTGTGCTGTTAACTCTTTTTAATCTTCCGATTGCAGATATTTGCACATTAATGCTATATGAATTGATTGAAATCTGCTGAAAAGGATGCCTTTCTAACAAGGACAGCAAAAAAGGTAGCGGGACTTTAAAGGTGCTCTACTCCTCAAAATCACATTTTAAAAAAATACATGCATACATCAATTAATATTCAAGGTTTTCTTTATATTGCATCATGCCACCAGAAAAACTTTTACTATGATTATATTATGATTATGTTTGAAAACCACATGCACAGAAAAAAACTTTTTAAAACACCATGGGGGTTATTTATTAACTATTTATAACTATTCACTTTGCACTACAAGTGCACTAAAGGGGGACATGCAAGGAAAAAAAAAAACAGCATTTTAGCTTGCACATGATTGGATGATAAAATCAGCAGAGATTCCCCTCATTTCAGATCTTCCTCTCAGATCTACAGTGACTGCACTTCCAAGTGCACTTGCAGTGAACTTGTAGTGCAAAGTGGATTTTCCTTTAGTAAATCAACCCCCATATACCATAAACACAGATCTAAACAAAAGCAAGTATATAAGATTGCCTAATGTAAAAATGTGCTCTCCTTGCTATAAAATTGATTGCCAAACCATTGGTATTGTATGTATATTTTATGGCACATCAATGTGGTGCCTTTTACATTAGGCAAAATAATGTGCCCATTTTAAAATGATATTTACGACCACCTTTACCTCGTTCTAAATGGTAAAATAGTTTGCCCTATTAATTTATATAGAGGCTTTTACCACCAGTTTGACACTGCATTTTCTTTTTTGCCTTGTAACATAGGTTCCAAAACATGAAGGGGAGATACTCTTTATCAATTGCTCCAACTTGAAACTCATTGGGTGAAATTGTTATAAGCTGCAAAAAAAACAGGGCTGAATGAGGTTCTAAGTTTAAATCTTTTCTGTATGGAATGCCCCACCCCCTTTTGGATGGAATGCCCCTCCCTTGCTGGAATTTTGTTCCAGCAAGCATTCCTCCTCCTCCAAACACAGCAAGTTGAGTTGATGCCAAAGAGCTCGATTGTGGTCTCATCTGACCACAACACTTTCACCCAGTTCTTTGAATCATTCAGGACAGGGTTATTCATGTGCTTTCTTGAGCAGGGGGACCTTGGGGGCACTGCAGGATTTCAGTTCTTCATGACATAGTGTGTTTTCAATTGTTTTCTTGGTGACTATGGTCCCAGCTGCCTTGAGATCATTGATAAGCTTCTCTTCTGTAATTCTGGGCTGATTCCTCACCGTTCTCATGTTCACTGAAACTCCACAAGGTGAGATCTTGCTTGGCACCCCAGACTGAGGGAAATTGACAATTATTGTATTTCTTTGCGAATAATTGCACCAACTGTTGTCACCCTCTCACCGAGCTGCTTGGTCTTCGTCCCCAAGTCTTCTCTCCCTTTAACCACTTGCCGACCGCCTAACGCCGATGTACGTCGGCAGAATGGCACGGGCAGGCATAAGCACGTACATGTACGTGATTTGCCTCCCGCGGGTCGGGGGCCCGATCGGGCCCCCGCCCGGTGCCTGCGGCGGTCGGTTTTCGTTCGGGAGCGATCCCGGACGAGGGGACGGCCATTCATTCATGGCCACCCCCTCGCGATCGCTCCCGACGAATAGAAATCCCCGGTGACATCACTTCCTCTCCTGTAATGTAAACACAGGAGAGGAAGTGATGTATTCTCTCCTCCGTGTCGGTATTTTTCGTTCCGACACGGAGGAGAGCGGATCAGTGAGTTGCACCAACACATCCCACACACAGTAGAACATGCCAGGCACACTCACACCCCCCCTTTACCCCCCGATCACCCCCCCCAATTACCCCTGCCCCCCAGTCACAGTGACACCAATGTCATTTTTTTTTTTTTTTTTTTTTTTTTGCATTGGTGTCATTTGTGACTGTAATAACTGTTAGGGCAGTTAGAGTTAGCCCCCTTTAGTTCTAATGTACCCCCCTAACCCCCCCAATAAAGGTTTAACCCCGTGATCACCCCCCGTCGCCAGTGTCACTAAGGCTGGGTTCACATTGCAGCGGTTTATGAGAACGAATGTGATTCGCACCGCACTGCAGTGCAAATCACATCCGATCTCTGTGCGATTCGAGTTCAGCCATTCGCCGCACCCGCCGCACCCGCCACACCCGCCGCACCCGCCGCAAATTCGCACGGGACCCTTTTTTTGGCCCGCAGCAGAATCGGATCGCATGGGTGTTCACACCATGCGATCCGAGTTTGCAGATCGCACTGCGATATGCGAACTGATCTGGGGGTGTCAGTAACATTTCACTGACACTCCCAGCAGTTCGCATAGGGCAGTGTGAACTGCCGCCGGGAGGCATGCGATGCGGGAACCCGCCGCGGATTCGCGGCGTTTCCGCATCGCTCCAGTGTGAACCCAGCCTAATAAGCGATCATTTTTCTGATCGCCGTATTAGTGTCCCAGGTGACGCTAGTTAGGCAGGTAGGTATTTAGGTTCGCCGCAGCTTTTTATAGCGCCAGGGACCCCCATATACTACCGCATAAAGCCCCCTGATTGCCCCCTAGTTAACCCTTTCACCAGTGATCACCATATAACTGTTACAGGTGACGCTGGTTGGTTAGTTATTTTTTTATAGTTTCAGGGCACCCGCCATTTATTACCTAATAAAGGTTTAACCCCCTGATCACCCGGCGGGTGTCATTTGTGACTAATAACTGTTAGGGCAGTTAGGGTTAGCCCCCTTTAGTTCTAAGGTACCCCCCTAACCCCCCCAATAAAGGTTTAACCCCGTGATCACCCCCCGTCGCCAGTGTCACTAAGGCTGGGTTCAGATTGCAGCGGTTTGAGAACGGATGTGATTCGCACTGCAGTGCAAATCACATCCGATCTCTGTGCGATTCGAGTTCAGCCATTCGCCGCACCCGCCACACCCGCCGCACCCGCCGCAAATTCGCACGGGACCCTTTTTTTGGCCCGCAGCAGAATCGGATCGCATGGGTGTTCACACCATGCGATCCGAGTTTGCAGATCGCACTGCGATATGCGAACTGATCTGGGGGTGTCAGTAACATTTCACTGACACTCCCAGCAGTTCGCATAGGGCAGTGTGAACTGCCGCCGGGAGGCATGCGATGCGGGAACCCGCCGCGCATTCGTGGCGTTCCCGCATCGCTCCAGTGTGAACCCAGCCTAATAAGCGATCGTTTTTCTGATCGCTGTATTAGTGTCACAGGTGACGCTAGTTAGGCAAGTAGGTATTTAGGTTCGCCGCAGCTTTTTATAGCGCCAGGGACCCCCATATACTACCGCATAAAGCCCCCTGATTGCCCCCTAGTTAACCCTTTCACCAGTGATCACCATATAACTGTTACAGGTGACGCTGGTTGGTTAGTTATTTTTTTATAGTTTCAGGGCACCCGCCATTTATTACCTAGTCTCACTAGTGTACCCCTAAATTTAGGGGTGTCTACTTTCCAAAATGGGGTCATTTGTGGGGGGTTTGTGCCATCTTGGCATTTTATGGCCTTCAAAACTGTAACGCCCTTAGAAAGCCTGAAGGCGGTGCTTGGTTTTCGGGGCCCCGTACGCGGCTAGGCTCCCAAAAAGTCCCACATATGTGGTATCCCCGTACTCAGGAGAAGCAGCAGAATTTATTTTGGGGTGTCATTTCACATATGCCCATGGCATGCGTGAGCAATATATCATTTAGTGACAACTTTGTGAAAAAAAAAAAAAAAAAAAAAAAGTTTGTAATTTTCCCGCAACTTGTGGCAAAATATAAAATATTCCATGGACTCAACATGCCTCTCAGCAAATAGCTTGGGGTGTCTACTTTCTAAAATGGGGTCATTTGTGGGGGTTTTGTGCCATCTTGGCATTTTATGGCCTTCAAAACTGTAATAGGTAGTGAGGAGTGAAGTCAAATATTTACGCCCTTAGAAAGCCTGAAGGCGGTGCTTGGATTTCGGGGCCCCGTACGCGGCTAGGCTCCCAAAAAGTCCCACATATGTGGTATCCCCGTACTCAGGAGAAGCAGCAGAATTTATTTTGGGGTGTCATTTCACATATGCCCATGGCATGTGTGAGCAATATATCATTTAGTGACAACTTTGTGAAAAAAAAAAAAAAAAAAAAAAAGTTTGTAATTTTCCCGCAACTTGTGGCAAAATATAAAATATTCCATGAACTCAACATGCCTCTCAGCAAATAGCTTGGGGTGTCTACTTTCTAAAATGGGGTCATTTGTGGGGGTTTTGTGCCATCTTGGCATTTTATGGCCTTCAAAACTGTAATAGGTAGTGAGAAGTGAACTCAAAAATTTACGCCCTTAGAAAGCCTGAAGGCGGTGCTTGGTTTTCGGGGCCCCGTACGCGGCTAGGCTCCCAAAAAGTCCCACATATGTGGTATCCCCGTACTCAGGAGAAGCAGCAGAATTTATTTTGGGGTGTCATTTCACATACGCCCATAGCATGTGTGAGCAATATATCATTTAGTGACAACTTTGTGTAAAAAAAAAAAAAAAATTTTTTTTTTGTCATTATTCAATCGCTTGAGGCAAAAAAATAAAATATTCAATGGGCTCAACATGCCTCTTATCAATTTCCTTAGGGGGTCTACTTTCCAAAATGGGGTCATTTGGGGGGGTTTTGTACTGCCCTGCCATTTTAGCACCTCAAGAAATGAGATAGGCAGTCGTAAACTAAAAGCTGCGTAAATTCCAGAAAACGTACCTTAGTTTGTAGATGTGACAACTTTTGCGCAAACCAATAAATATACAATTATTGACTTTTTTTTTACCAAAGACATGTGGCTGAATACATTTTGGCCTAAATGTATGACTAAAATTGAGTTTATTGGATTTTTCTAATAACAAAAAGTAGAAAATATCATTTTTTTTCAAAATTTGCGGTCTTTTTACGTTTATATCGCAAAAAATAAAAATCGCAGAGGCAATCAAATACCATCAAAAGAAAGCTCTATTTGTGGGAAGAAAAGGACGCAAATTTTGTTTGGGTACAATATTGCATGACCGCGCAATTACCAGTTAAAGCAGCGCAGTGCCAAAGTGTAAAAAGACCTCTGGTCATTTACCAGCAAAATGGTCCGGTCTGAAAGTGGTTAAGCGAGTGCTCCTAATCTCAGCTCGTTACCTGTATTGAAGACACCTGGGAGCCAGAAATCTTGCTGATTGATAGAGGGTCAATTACTTATTTCACTTATTAAAGTGCAAATCAATTTATACGTTTTTTGAAATGCATTTTTCTGGATATTTTAGTTGTTATTCTGTCTCTCACTGTTAAAATAAACCTAACGCAAAATTATAGACTAATCATTTCTTTGTCAGTGGGCAAATGTACAAAATGTATATTTATTTATATTTATGACTATCTATCAATCCTGACAATGCTGACAGCCTTTCTTGAAGTCCACAAATGCAAAGACAAGACAATTACCCTCCAAATGACCCTTTATTAAAAGTAGACTGTCAGAAACCATGAATCAGACTGAGACAGAAGTACAATTAAATCACACTTATTTATTAATTTAAAAAAAAGGTAACTAGAAAAGCGTAGTCAAGCATAGCCAGAGTCCAGTAACCAGATCAGGTAGTCAGCTAGGCCAGAAGTCAGGGATCCAAGTAGAGCAACTGCAAGCAGAATAAGGAGCCAGAAGTTATGTAAGCAAGCCAGTCTTTAAACAAACCACAGGAGATGGTTTCTAGTGATGTGACCAAGGCGAAGGCAGAGGTAAAGTGAGCTGTAAGGCTTTAAGTAGACAGTGATACGCAGAAGAGAACGCAAGCTGGATTCCCAACTGTGCACAAAAGGTTCGCCAGAACCGGGAGACAAACTGACTGCCCCTGTCCGAGACAATCACCTTAGGTAGCCCATGTAAGCAAAAGATCTCCCGAGCAAAAATGGAAGCCAGTTCCTTAGAGGTAGGCAACTTCTTAAGTGGAATACAATGACACATCTTTGAGAACCGGTCAACCACCATAAGGATAACAGTGTTGCCTTGGGAGTTGGGCAGCTCCACAATGAAATCCATAGACAGGTGAGTCCAGGGCCTCTCTCCATTGGGTATGGGTTGTAGGAGGCCCACTGGAAGGTGTCGTGGAGTCTTACTCTGAGCACACACGGGAAAGGCAGCTACGAAGGCAGTAACCTCAGCCCATAGACTAGGCCACCAGAATTGTTGGGAAATGACCCAAATTAGTTGATTCTTCCCAGGATGGCCAGCTGCCTTGGGAGAATGGTAAGTCTGGAGCACAGCAGTACGGAGACTCTCTGGGACAAAGCAGCGGTCACAAGGTTTATCAGGAGGATCATGGATCTGAGCAGCAAGAATTTTGTCACCCAAAGGAGAAGTAAGACTGGTGCGAACCGTAGCCAAGATACGATCAGGAGGAATCATAGGAACGGAAACCGACTCCGACTTGGAAGTGGAGGAAAATTGTCGTGACAAGGCATCAGCCCTTACATTCTTAGTACTGGGTAAGAATGAGACAATGTAATTAAAGCTCGACAAGAAAAGAGCCCATCACGCCCTTCTGGGAGAGAGTCGCTTAGCCTCAGACAAAACTGTAAGATTCTTATGGTCAGTAAGAATAAGAACAGGCACAGTGGTACCTTCAAGGAGATGTCTCCATTCTTTCAGGGCTAAAATGATCTCCAACAGCTCTCTGTCACCAATCTCATAATTGCACTCAGAAGGTGTCAATTTTTTGGAAATGTAGCCACACGGATGCATATTGCTCTCAGAGTTAGGACATTGAGACAGAAGGGTGCCAACTCCAGTCTCAGAAGCATCAACTTCTAGGATAAAAGGCAATGTAGGATCAGAATGTGTCAACACAGGAGCAGAAACAAAGGCAGCCTTGAGAGTCTCAAAGGCCTTAATGGACTCCAGAGACCCACTCTGTGGGTTACCATCCTTTCTGGTCATATCAGTCAGGGTCTTGACCAGAGACGAGAAGTTACGAATAAACTTTCGATAGTAGTTGGCAAAGCCCAGGAAACGCTGCAGAGGACGTAAACCCACAGGTCGAGGCCAACGTAGGACTGCTGAAAGTTTCTCTAGGTCCATCGAGAAACCAGCAGTGGAATGTAACCTGCTCACGATGGAACTCGTACTTCTCCAGTTTACAATAGAGATTGTTCTCTCTTCGTTTCTGAAGCACACGACAGGCATCTGTGTGTTGGCTCTCCAGGGACTTGGAAAATATGAGGATATCATCGAGATAAACCACCACACACAACTGTAACAAATCTCGGAGGACATTGTTAATAAATTCCTGGAAAACTGCCGGAGCGTTACAAAGGCCAAAAGGCATTACCAGGTATTCATAATGGCCTGTTCTGGTATTAAACGCAGTTTTCCACTCGTTGCCCTCCTTAATGTGCACGAGATTGTATGCTCCTCTCAAGTCAAGCTTCGTGAAAACCGATGCTCACTTGAGGTGGTCAAATAACTCTGTAATCAATGGAATCGGGTAGGCATTCTTAATTGTGACACGATTAAGACCCCTATAATCTATACAAGGTCTCAGTTCACCACTCTTCTTTTTCAGAAAGAAGAAACCAGCACTAGCAGGAGACGAAGATTTGTGGATGAAACCTCGAGAAAGTGCGTCAGCAACATACTCCTCCATGGCCTTATCCTCCAAGAGCGACAAAGGGTAAACGCGGCAATGAGGAGGTATGGCACCAGGTTGAAGGTCAATTGCGCAATCATAAGACCAGTGTGGAGGCAAACTACCGGCTTGACCTTTATCAAAGACATTGCTAAAATTGCGGTACTTCTCCAGCAGGGAGGGGAGTGAAGAGGTGCACAGGACCTTGGATACCTTCAGGAAGCATGTCTCACTGCATTGTGGTGACCAGGAGAGAACCTCAGCATGGAGCCAATCAAAAGAGGGGTTGTGCCTCTATAACCAAGGATAACCAATAACCAGCGGAAACCTGGGTGAGGAAATAACTTGGAACTGGATTATCTCATGGTGAAGAGCCCCTATGGCCATGGACAACGGAACCGTCTCATGAGTCACATGGGCAGGCTGTAAAGGTTTCCCATCAAGAGCCTCAATGGCAAGTGGAGTGTCACGCAACTGCAACGGAAACGAGTGCTGCAAAACAAATGCAGCATCAATGAACAGGCCTGCAGCCCCAGAGTTGATTAGAGCCTGTATCTTGATGGACGACTCAGCCCAAGAAAGGGTGACCAAAACCAGGGGCTTATCCTTCTGGAAAACTGGGGACGAAACAACGCCACCTAAGGTCTGTCCATGACAGGACCTCAAGGTTCAGGCATTACCTGGACGGGTAGGACAAGACTTCAAAAAGTGACCTGCCTGGCCACAATAAAGGCACAATCTCTCCCTCCTCCTAAAGGCTCTCTCATCCGCAGAGAGACGCATGAAGCCCAGGTGTATGGGTTCATCTTCACTGACCAACTTGGTACCGGGAGGCATGGGAGGTGAGGGAGGCATGGGTGGGACTACAAAACTCGGAGGCAAAGGTACAGGAGGCTTCTGCAAGCGCTCCCTAAGAGAAAGTCTTTCTCTGAGTCCGGAGTCAATGAGGATGGCAAACGAGATCAAGCTCTCCAGCTCAGTGGGTATATCTCGGGCTGCTATCTCATCCTTGATGGAATCCGAGAGACCATGAGAAAAAGCAGCCACGAGGGCCTCATTGTTCCAAGCAACCTCTGCTGGCAGAGTACGGAATTCAATGGCGTAGTCGGCAACAATTCTCGTACTCTGTTTGATGGACATGAGGCACTTGGTAGCAGAAGCGGAGTGTGTGGGAACGTCAAATACCCTTTTAAAGGAGGCCAAAAACTGAGATAACAGGTTTGTGCATCTCCCATAGAGGGTTAGCCGAGGCCAAGGCTCTCTCAGAAAGCAAAGATATCACAAAACCTACTTTGCTTCTGTCCGTGGGAAATGTCTGGGGCAGCATCTCAAAAGATATCTCAACCTGATTGAAAAACCCTCTGCATTGAACTGAATTGCCCCCAAATCGCTGGGTAAGCGGAGCAGAACCAGACATACCTCTTATAGAGGTAATACTTGAGGTGGGTGCCTGCACAGAGACTGGCGCCACAGCAGGGACGGCCTGGGACTCAGGCTGTACCGGAGTAGCCACCATGGGGGATTCCAGGTGAGCCTTTGTGAGCCTCAGGAGCGTTTGTAACGCCAAGGCAAACTGATCCATGCGGTGATCTTGCTCATCCAATCTGGAAAAAATATTACCAACAAGTGGATTGACTGTATCTTCTGAATTCATGGCCTTCACCTACTGTCAAAAACCATGAATCAGACTGAGACAGAAGTACAATTAAATCACAATTGTTTATTAATAAAAATAAAAAGGTAAATAGAAAAGCGTAGTCAAGCATAGCCAGAGTCCAGTAACCAGATCGGGTAGTCAGCCAGGCCAGAAGTCAGGGATCTAAGTAGAGCAACCGCAAGCAGGATAAGGAGCCAGAAGGGATGTAAGAAAGCCAGTCTTTAAACAAACCACAGGAGATGGTTGCTAGTGATGTGACCAAGGCGAAGGCAAAGGTGAAGTGAGCTGGAAGGCTTTAAGTAGACAGACAAGCATCATCAGGAACAGCTGGTAACTGTGGAGAGAGAAGAGAGCTGGCAATTAGCCGACAGCTGAGTAGCCAGCCCAGAGAAGGAAGGGCTAAGCCAGCCCTGACATAGACAGTCCAGGGTATGTAGTAAGAGTCTTGGAGAGTTTTTTGAAGTTGTGATTTTTCGCCACAAATTTTTGCAAAATGAAGAAATGAGAAAAAATAGTTTTTCACAAGTTATACATACTGTCATCAGTGCAGTACAGTATCATCATATAATCGGTGTGGTGGTAATCAGGGACACTAACTGGTGATCATATGTAAAAAAAAAAAAAAGTTTTAATATTTTGTTTTACATTTTTAAAATATTTTTCTTTTTTTATTTCTTTTTTTCTTCTTTTACATTTTTTTTTTTTTACATACAGTGACCATAGTAAACACTGTACTATGCTGGGGAGGTGATTAGGATTTGTTTTTCTTTTTTGTATGCTATTGTGATTATCTGTGATTGGCCACAGCTCATCACATGATACAGATGGGCTGTGGAAGGCCCTGTCTGTATCATGTAATCACTGTGACTGATCACAGAGAACTAAAGAATTGTATCAATAGAAGCCATCCATTGTGTGCAATTGTTATATAATCTGCTGTGATTGGTCACACAAATTACATGGTAGCAACAGTGGCCCAATACACTTTGTCATCTGCTGTGTCCAGTTGACACAGTGAGTGACAGCTAGCACTGCAGGGTGGCCTGTGGGGTGCACAAGGTGCGATCCTGGGAGGACATCATATGATGTCCACCCAGGATAACAGAGCTTCCGCCTAGCCATTGTTTGTCTTTTTTTGCTGTCCTTGATAGACAGTCACCCTTTGTGCTTTATTTTGGGATGTGGTGCTAGATTATATCTGTATGAATCCTTGACACTTTCTTTAAACTTGAAGTATAGTGAAAGAAGGCTACATTTATCCCATGGCATAATTGTGACTTTTGTTTGTACTATACAATATAGTAATAACTGCATTCTTCCACATGCAATTAACTTATGGAATAATGCTGCTGAAATGTATTTGTATTTATTTTGGCAAGTTAATTAAATATGAAGTAAACCCTGATGAGTTTACTTCTTCTTTTATTCCCTGCAAAGGTAAAGCATAATGGACTACTATGCATCGCATAGTAGCCCATTATGTGTCACTTACCTGACACAGGAGCCAGCGAACCAAATAAGCTGCTTTTTCCCTCTGTTTAATCTACAACTGTCATGATGCTACACATGTTATCAGTTATGACACCAGCAATTGGATGGTTTAACAGTTTGGTTGAGAGCACAACCAATGGGAATGTTATATTTCCGGCACGTGCCGGAAATTAAACTTTTTTGAAACTTGTAAATGGATGGGTTTATTTCTGCTTTAACCACTTCCCGATGGCACGGACAGGCAAATGTGCGTACAAGTACGTCCTTTTAAATTTGCTGCTGTGCCATCACGTGCGCACCGCTGGTGGCAAGCGTGTGTTGGTCAGGACCTCCATGAGTCCAATCGCGGGTCCCGCAGCCTTGATCACCATGGGGATACCCGCGATCATCTCACGCTGAGGAAGGACGGGGAAATGCTAAAGTAAACAAGCATCTCCCCGTTCTGCCTAGCAACAGTGACACTGACCTCTGCTCCCTGTGATTGGAGCAGAGATCAGTGATGTGTACAACTCAGCCACGCCCTCCCACAGTTAGAAACACGCCCCTAGGACAGACTTAACCCCTACACTGCCACCTAGTGGTTAACCCCTTCACTGCCAGTGTCATTCACACAGGAATCAGTGCATTTTTATAGCACTGATTGCTGTATAAATGACAATGGCCCCAAAAATGTGTCAAAAAATGTCCGATGTGTCCACCATAATGTCACAGTCACAATAAAAATCGCTAATCACCTCCATTACTAGTAAAAAAAACAATATTAATAAAAATGCCACCAAACTATCCCCTATTTTGTAAACGCTATAACTTTTGCGCAAACCAATCAATAATCGCTTATTGCAATTTTTTTTTACCTTTTACCAAAAATATGTAGAAGAATACGTGTCGGTTGAAACTGAGGAACAAAAATGTTTTTTTATACATTTTTGGCGGATATTTATTATAGCAAAATGTAAAAAAATGATGCGTTTTTTTCAAAATTGTCGCTCTTTATTTTGTTTATAGCGCAAAAAATAAAAACTGCATGGGTGATCAAATACCACCAAAAGAGACCTCTATTTGTGGGGAAAAAGGTTGTCAATTTTGTTTGGGAGCCATGTCAAATAACCGCACAATTGTCAGTTAAACAGACACAGTGCCGAATCGCAAAAAGTGGTCTGGTCTTAAGCCAGCAAAATGGTCCGGTCTGAAAGTGGTTAATGTTGTATCTCCTTAGCGTGATATTTCTCTCTCTTTAATATACCCTATAATTATGCAACAGAACTTTTATAAAGTTGAGTTGAGTATGGGAACAGACTGAAGTGCCATATTGACTAAAATCATCATCAGCATAGTTGTGTATTACATTGTAGGACCTGCTGGTAGGTTAATTGGCCTTAATATGTGTATGTGTATGTCAATGTTGTATGTGTTTGTAAGCATGTCAGGACCTTACGGGGTAAAAGGAACATGCAAAGCCACAGATGGACTCTGGTGGCAACAAAGCGCCCTGAGGCGATTCAGTTCGCATAGGTAGCGCTATACAAGTTACTCACTATAGTTCATGGCTTTAGTTCTGAGGGGGACACTATTGGTGCTGAGTCACCACGTATTTGGCTGGCTTTCTTTCCAGAGCCACAAAGTATAATAAGCTAGTCTTTTTCACCAGTATTTATGTTTGTATGTGTTTCCATCACTGTATAGAGGCATTAAAGTGGTTGTAAAGGTTCAAAGTTTTGCATTCTATGTGTGAAGGTAAAAAAACCTTCTCTGTGCATCAGTCAACCCTAAAACTTGCCTCAGGCCCATTGCAATCCAGTGATGTGCATGAGAGCCTCAGAGAACCTTTCCCTCCTTAGGATGAAACAGCTGTTGGTGCCATTGACTTTAAGCATTTTTCTCAGTGTTCCTTATTCCTAGGATTTTATCCAATTTAATATCATGTAGCATAGAGCGCAGTTTAGCCACTTAAGCCCCAGACGATATGGTTAGCCAAAGACCAGAGCACTTTTTGCGATTTGGCACTGCGTCGTTTTAACTGACAATTGCGCGGTTGTGCAAGGTGGATTCCAAACAAAATTGACGTTCTTTTTCCCCACAAATAGAGTTTTTTTGGTGGTATTTGATCACCTCTGTGGTTTTTATTTTTTGCACTATAAACAAAAAAGAGTGACAATTTTTACTTTTTGCTATAATAAATATCCCCAAAAAATATATTAAAAAAAACATTTTTTTCCTCAGTTTAGGCCGATACATATTATTCTACATATTTTTGGTAAAAAAAATTGCAACAAGCGTTTATTGTTTGGTTTGTGCAAACGTTATAGCGTCTACAAAATAGTTTTATAGCATTTTTATTAATAATAAATAATAATAATAATTTTTATTAATATATACATTTTTTTAGTAGTAATTTCAGCAATCAGCAATTTTTATTGTGACTGTGACATTATGGTGGAGAGGTCGGACACTTTTGGCGCTATTTTGGGACCATTCCCATTTATACAGCTATCAGACATAAAGCCATGTGACACCGCCCCTTGTCCCTATATAAGTGGCCGTGCAGTGCGTCCCTGGCATTCCGGCCGGAGAGATCGTCGAGGCAACATCTCCTGGAGAAGAAGAAGAAGAAGAAGAAGAAGAACGGAGGGCAGCGGCGGCGGCGACAGAAGACCGGGCCACCGCCTGTAAGAGAGCTATAAGAAGGCGCGGTGGCCCGGCAGAAGAACCGAAGAGGGGGACAAGACCCCCGAAGTCAGGAGAAGAGGCCGGCGGCGAGGAAGAAAGCCAGACTCCTCCGCTAGCAAAAGAGCTACAAGAAGATAGCGGAGGAGTCCGACGAGAAGACCCCCGAAGACGGAAGACCCCCCGGAGCTGTGCAATAAAGTATTTTATCTCGTGTGTTTTTTTTTTTTTGTACTTTTATTTTACAGGTGAATGGGTAGGGGTACATTGTACCTCATACTCATTCACATAGGGTGGGGGTCGGTATCCGGGGGCCCCCTTATTAAAGGGGGCTCCCGGATTCCGATAAGCCCCCCGCCCGCAGACCCTGACAACCAACGGCCAGGGTTGTCGGGAAGAGGCCCTTGTCATCATCAACATGGGGACAAGGTGCTTTGGGGTGGGGGGGGGCGCGCGGCCCCCCCTTCCCCAACGCACCCCCCCATGTTGAGGGCACGCGGCCTGGTACGGCTCAGGAGGGGGGGGGGGGCGCTCGCTTGCCCCCCTTTCCTGGCCGGCCGGGTAGCGTGCTCGGACAAGGGTCTGTTGTGGACTTTTTTTCGGTGTTGGGGTTCCCCTTTAAGTCCATACCAGGCGGCGGGGCCAACGACGTCTCCTTCGCGGGCCCCGCCTACCTGGATACCCGCTCAAAATGAGCGGACTTTTTTTTGGGCGGGAAAAGTCCGCTCATTTCAAAAGTACGGCGGACTGGCATACACACGGGCGGATTGTCCGCCGAAATGCGAGTACGACGGACAGTATTTCGAAAAATCCGAAATACTTAGTACGCCGGACTGCACGCTGAAAAAGTCCGCTGAAGCCTACAAACGAGCGGACTGTCCGCTGAAATGTGTTTCGGCGGACTAAGTAGGCCATACAGTCCGCCCGTGTGTACGCGGCATTAGGCTAAGAGGCCTTTAGCATACACCCACTTTTAGTTTCCCATTTGTTTCCTCCCTTTGGGGCATCAACCACAATGTTTCCACTTCCTCCCTTTGCTACAATAGTAATGGTGTCCCTCACGTTCACCTGAAAATCATTCTTGATGCACGGGCATACCCTTTCCCTTTCCTCCCCTCCCTGTCCCTATAATATATCATCAAAGAATACCCTCCAATAGAGTAGGGACTATTATAGACATGTCAGACAAAAACTCCAAAAAACAGGTGTAGCGGCCATAACCCGTTGCAGGGCGGACTTGACTTAATGGGCTAACCGGTTACCTTCTCTCGGCCTGCTCCTCCACTTCTAGGGGTTCCCAGGGTTGATACCCAATGACTTGTACACTGACACAGATGAAGTCCTTTCAAAAAGGTTTTATTCTGCAGTAGAACTTTCAATTAACACAGTCTATTAGGGAACAGAGGGCACGGGTGAAGAACTCAGGCACCTTGAACTGCAGGTCCAGCAAAGTCTCTATTTCCACCCAGAGAGTAGCCACTCGCAGCTGGGTACTTCAAGGCTGAACAGATCTCTAACCAGAGATCATGGCAGTCAGCACGTTGACTCAAATTTGAACAAACAACTTAAGGGCAAACAGGAACTTTTTTCCTCCGTACCTGGAACATTTCCCATCTCCTTTATGGTACTGGAAAAGTGTGAATTCGTCAATGTCCTTCTCAACTCAGTAACCAGGCACTTCTCAGGATGCCACTTACTGGCCCTCCTCCAAAGAGTCCTCCCCGGTCACTTCCACGAACTGCGGTGTCCCTCCAAGCCGAGAGCACACCTGGACACTGTGAATCCACCCTCAGTTACTGCGCCTCAAATCAGCAGGTTCCGAGACTCGGGAATGGACGGATCCCTACCCCAGACCAAGCAGGTCTATCAGGGGCCACCGACAGAAACACGTTGCGGGGTGTCGAACAACCCGTAACCGGGACCCCTCACGGGGCTACCCCGGTTCTGGAACCAGACCAGACCACACGGGTCTCTCGAACAACTCCGGAACCCTGAACATGTGACCCACACCCCTTTAAGTACCCCTTCCCAGACTCCCCAGTGGGCCCTGGCAGTCTCACTGATTGGCTCCGAGAAGGCCGATACCTAAACATCCAACCAGACTTGATTCTAGCCTGTCTTGTGTTTTGTATTCTAATCTAGTCACCACTAATGCCCCCAATATAACCCGTTGAACCTTGCTTATTGCTGGCTAGCACTACATCTGGTCCCTCCTCCCAACTCCTAGTTTAAAAGTCCCTCTAACTTTCTGGCCATCTTTTCTCCTAACAGAGCTGCACCCTCCCCGTTTTCCTCTAACCTTGTCATTCCTATCAATGTGTACCATGACAGCTGGGTCCTCCCCAGCCCCACCCAATAATCTGTCCATCTGATCTGCAATGTGCCGAACCTGAGCGGCCGGTAAACAACATACCATGCGGCGATCACAGTCTTTGTGATAGATTGCCTAGCAGCTCTTCTTCTTCCATTTTACCTATACCATAGCCACCTCTAAACCCCCGTTACTGGAACTGATCTCCCACAACTCTCAAGGCCTTAACTTTCCAATAAAGCGATGCATGGCTTTTCAATACTATTATTCGCAATAGGCAGACTTTTTTTTTTCAGGAAACCCATTTTCCTATGTCCTGTAAGCCATCTTTTTTCCACAAACATTTCCCACAATTTTATACTGCTAATAAAGAAAATGAAGTGAGCAGCTATTCTCTTCTCTCAAAAAAGTCCCCTTTTGTTTGATTCATGAAATGAAAGACCCCAAGGGCCACTATCTTATACTGAAGGGCCATATTGGCTCTGTGTTAAACACTCTTCTCTCCTACTATGCCCCTTATATTGGTCAGGCAGCTTTCTTCACAAACCTGTTTCATACTCTTTCCCCACATTTTGTGGGCCTTGTGGTGTGTGGAGGTTAGGGATGAGCTTCGTGTTCGACTCGAACATACGTTCGACTCGAACATCGGCTGTTCGCACGTTCGGCGAATACCGAACGTTATGGGCCATTCGCGCCAAATTCGTGTGGCGCTCACGGCCCACAATGCGCTGCGTCATCGCAGTGCATTTCTGGCTCATGATTGGCCAAGCATGCACTGTGACCGCGCATGCTTGGCCAATCACAGCGCCGGCAGCGAGGAGAGCCATGATTGGCCACAGGCAGGATGCCTGTGGCCAATCATAGCTCAGGCTGTGTAGTACACGGCCCACACTATATAAGGCCGCCAGCGTGGCGGCCTTGTGTAGTGTGTTGGCGTCTGTAGGAGTTAGTGAGTGTTCTCTGTGTACCTTCAACACAGTATACACCGTTCGTTATCGGCCGATTTTGCGTTCTTGCTCTTCTGAAGTGGGTGTATTCTGCATGCCCTGACCGCAGTATACACCGTTATATCCACCTATATAGCTAGCTATATTGCTCTTTTGTAATAGAGCTTGCAGTCAGTTGTAGGAGATTGTGCTTATTGTCTGCGTGCCCTGACCGCAGTATACACCGTTATATCCACCTATATAGCTAGCTGTATTGCTCTTTTGTAATAGAGCTTGCAGTCAGCTGTAGGAGATTGTGCCTGTTGTCTGCGTGCCCTGACCGCAGTATACACCGTTATATCCACCTATATAGCTAGCTATATTGCTCTTTTGTAATAGAGCTTGCAGTCAGCTGTAGGAGATTGTTCCTGTTGTCTGCGTGCCCTGACCGCAGTATACATCGTTATATCCACCTATATAGCTAGCTATATTGCTCTTTTGTAATAGAGCTTGCAGTCAGCTGTAGGAGATTGTGCCTGTTGTCTGCGTGCCCTGACCGCAGTATACACCGTTATATCCACCTATATAGCTAGCTATATTGCTCTTTTGTAATAGAGCTTGCAGTCAGCTGTAGGAGATTGTGCCTGTTGTCTGCGTGCCCTGACCGCAGTATACACTGTTATATCCACCTATATAGCTAGCTATATTGCTCTTTTGCAATAGAGCTTGCAGTCAGTTGTAGGAGATTGTGCTTATTGTCTGCGTGCCCTGACCGCAGTATACACCGTTATATCCACCTATATAGCTAGCTATATTGCTCTTTTGTAATAGAGCTTGCAGTCAGTTGTAGGAGATTGTGCTTGTTGTCTGCGTGCCCTGACCGCAGTATACACCGTTATATCCACCTATATAGCTAGCTGTATAGCACTTTTGTAATAGAGCTTGCAGTCAGCTGTAGGAGATTGTGCCTGTTGTCTGCGTGCCCTGACCGCAGTATACACCGTTATATCCACCTATATAGCTAGCTATATTGCTCTTTTGTAATAGAGCTTGCAGTCAGCTGTAGGAGATTGTTCCTGTTGTCTGCGTGCCCTGACCGCAGTATACATCGTTATATCCACCTATATAGCTAGCTATATTGCTCTTTTGTAATAGAGCTTGCAGTCAGCTGTAGGAGATTGTGCCTGTTGTCTGCGTGCCCTGACCACAGTATACACCGTTATATCCACCTATATAGCTAGCTATATTGCTCTTTTGTAATAGAGCTTGCAGTCAGCTGTAGGAGATTGTGCCTGTTGTCTGCGTGCCCTGACCGCAGTATACACTGTTATATCCACCTATATAGCTAGCTATATTGCTCTTTTGCAATAGAGCTTGCAGTCAGTTGTAGGAGATTGTGCCTGTTGTCTGCGTGCCCTGACCGCACTATACACCATTATATCCACCTATATAGCTCTTCTCTAATTGAGCCATCTGCCATCTGCAGGAGTTAGTGGGTGTTGTGTGCCTCCAGCACAATATACACTACCCAATTGCTGGTTATCCCATCTCCCTTCAGGCCATTACCATGTCTGAAAGGCCAACAAGGAGAGGCAGACAGGAGCGAGCTGATAAAAGAGGGCACACAGGCTCTGTGTCTAGAGACAACAGTGCTGGTCGTGGACGCAGTGCATTTTTATCATCAGCACGTGGCCATGGGACACGCTTGTCCTCCTTTTCGGCAGCTGGACCTGTTGAGCCGCATCATGCCGAAGACTTGGTAGAGTGGATGACCAAGCCCTCTTCATCCTCCTCATCCTCTCTCACCCAGGCTCAGGGTACTAGCAAAGTAGCTGCCAATGCACCGTCTTCCCTCGTCTCAATGTCATCATCAGTGACTCCTTCCCTAGACCCACCACGTCCTCCTGAGGAGTCCCCTGAACTCTTTGAGCACAGTGTTGGGTACATGCTCCAGGAGGATGCCCAGTGTTTTATAGGCTCTGATGATGATACTCAGCTAGAGGAAGGCAGTAGCGTGAGTGCAGAGAGAGGGGATGCTGAAGAAGGACATCTGACAGTCATGTTCCACAAGCAGCAGCATACTGCTAGGTTTGCTCCAGCGATGAAGAGGGAGGGGATGATGAGGGCACTGACTCCACATGGGTGCCTGGTAGGAGAGAGGAGGAGGAGGAGGCACATGTCCAACGAGGCAGGATGCCCTCCGGGGGCCAGCTTAGGGGAAGCACACGGACTGATTCACACTGCAGAGCTCCACCTGTGCAGGGCGCTGCCTCTGCGCGTTATTCTAAAAGTTCTTTGGTGTGGGCCTTTTTTGAGACGAGTGCATCAGATCACACCGCTGCTATTTGCAACATATGTCTCAAGTGTATCTCGCGTGGCCAAAACATCAGCCGCTTGGGCACCACATGCTTGACCAGACATATGTTGACCTGCCATGCAGCTCGTTGGCAAGCGTACCTCACAGACCCACACCAAAGAACAAAGCGGACCTCTCCTTGCTCCTCATCAGCTGGGATCTCCAACCCCACTAGACCTTCAGTCCTCTCTGAAACCTGCTCTGAGAGGAATGAATGTGTAGAATTAGGTGTGTCACAGCCAAGTGCTTCCGGGCACTCTGCTAGCAGTACAGCCACATCTGATTATAGCAGGCAAATGTCCCTGCCCCAGCTGCTGGACCGTCGAAAGAAGTTCGCTCCCAGCCATCCACATGCCCAGCGGTTGAATGCTAGCTTGGCTAAATTGCTAGCATTTCAACTGCTGCCTTTTCAGTTGGTAGACTCTGCCCCTTTCCGTGAGTTTGTACAATGTGCGGTTCCTCAGTGGCAGGTCCCCAAACGCCACGTTTTCTCACAGAAGGCGATTCCGGTTCTCTACCGGCATGTGGAAGGCAATGTCCTTGCCTCGCTGGACAGGGCGGTCAGCAGTAAGGTGCATATTACCGCTGACTCATGGTCCAGCAGGCATGGACAGGGACGTTACCTGTCTTTCACGGCCCATTGGGTCACTCTTCTGGCAGCTGGGAAGGATGCAGGACAAGGTGCAGTAGTGTTGGAGGTTGTTCCGCCACCACGCCTCCAAAATGCTACTACTGGTTGTGACACACCAATCTCCTTCACCCCCTCCTCTTCTTCTTCCTCCATGGCCTCTTCCAGTGCTCTGTCCTCAGAACCAGCGGTGCTCCGTAGGCGTTCCAGGGGCTACGCAAGTACGCAGGCAAAACAATGCCATGCCGTGCTTGCGCTGGTTTGTTTGGGGGACAGGAGCCACACTGGGGCAGATATTTTGTCAGCTCTGCAGAGGCAGGCCGAGAGGTGGTTGATGCCATGCCAGCTTAAGCCAGGAATGGTGGTTTGCGACAATGGCACCAACCTCTTCTCTGCCCTCCGACAGGGACAACTGACCCATGTGCCCTTTGTGGCTCACGTCCTTAACCTGGTGGTGCAGCGATTCTTGAGCAGGTACCCGAGCTTACAGGATGTCCTGAAGCAGGCCAGGAAAGTCTTTGTGCATTTCCACCGATCATTTAATGCCTGTGCTTGGCTGGCTGAGCTCCAAAAGGAGTTGAACCTGCCCTAGAACCGCCTTATATGTGACATGCCCACCAGGTGGAACTCAACGTTGGCCATGCTGCAGCGGCTGCACACGCAGCAGAGGGCCATCAATGAGTACCTGTGCGACTACGGCACCAGGACAGGGTCAGGGGAGCTCGGTTTTTTCTCACCACACCAGTGGGGCATGATCAGGGATGCATGCACTGTCCTGTCACCATTTGAGGAGTCCACAAGGATGGTGAGCAGTGACAGTGCATGCATCAGTGGCACTGTACCTCTTGTCCACCTGTTGGAGCATGCACTGCATGGAATAATGGACAGGGCACTTGAGGCAGAACAGAGGCCCCCTTTATCCAGACTGTTCCTGCTGTCCCACCCATCACACAGGAAGAGGATGAGGAGGAGGAGGAGGAGGATGATTGTGTCAGCATGGAGGTGGAGGCTGGCACTCAGCATCAGCAGCAGCAGCAGCAGCAGTCTTGTAGGGATGATTTACAGTCCCAAGAAACCTGTGGACTTTTACGTGGCTGGAAGGAGGTAGCTGCAGATCATGTTGTCCTTAGTGACCCAGAGGACTCCAGACCGAATGCCTCAGCTAACCTACGCTGCATGGCCTCCCTGATCCTGCAAAGCCTGCGGAAGGATCTTCTTATTCTTCGGATCAAGGAGAGGGACCATTACTGGCTGGCCACTCTCCTTGATCCACGGTACAAGGGTAAGGTTGCCGACCTTATCTTGCCGTCGCAGAGGGAGCAGAGGATGAGGCATCTCCGGGAGGCCTTGCAGAAAGGTCTGTGCAACACGTTCCCAGAGACTGGGAGGTTACAAACTCCTGGTCCTGGACAACGTGTTGCTGATGCATCGGTCAGAAGGAACGGAGGAGAAGGTGGCCGTCTGACCGTTGTGTTCAGACAATTTTTTAGTCGGCAGCCCCAAGGTATGATCAGTTCCAGCAACCATCGCTAGCGTCTGATTTACATGGTGCAGGAATACCTAGGGGCAAGGCCAGACTTGGACACGTTTCCCACTGAAAATCCTCTGGCTTACTGGGTCTTGAGGATGGATCACTGGCCAGAGCTTGCACAGTATGCAATTGAGCTACTGGCCTGTCCTGCATCCAGCGTTCTTTTGGAACGCTGGGACACGAACATGAAAAATCAAAAGTGCTAATTTTAAAGGCATATATGCATGGTATTGTCATAAAAAGTGTTTGGGGACCTGGGTCCTGCACCAGGGGACATGTATCAATGCAAAAAAAGTTTTAAAAACTGCAGTTTTTTCCGGAGCAGTGATTTTACTAATGCTTAAAGTGAAACAATAAAAGTGTAATATTCCTTTAAATTTTGTACCTGGGGGTGTGTCTATAGTATGACTGCTCTAATGAATTGTCGGTCCCGGCAATACACATAAAACTCATTAAAAAAATGCCATGGGATTCCCCCACAGTCAATTGCGAGACCCTTCGGATCTGCTATGAATATTAAGGGGAGCCCAGAACCAAAATTTAAAAAAAAATTGCGTGGGGGTCCCCCCAAATTCCATACCAGGCCCTTCAGGTCTGGTATGGATATTAAGGGGAACCCCTTGCCATTTTTTTTTAAATGGGTCCCCCCAAAAATCCATACCAGACCCTTATCTGAGCAAGCAACCTGGCAGGCCGCAAAAAAAGAGGGGGGCGAGAGAGCACCTCCCTAAACCGTACCAAGCCACATGTCCTCAACATGTGGAGGGTGCTTTGGGGTACCCTCCAAAACACCTTGTCCCCTTGTTGATGGGGGCAAGGACTTCATCCCTACAACCCTTGCCCGGTGGTTGTGGGGGTCTGCAGGCAGGGGGGCTTATCAGAATCTGGAAGCCCCCTTTAACAAGGGGACCCCCAGATCTCCGCCTCCCCCTGTCTTAAATGGTAACAGGGTACAAATGTACCCCTACCATTTCACAAAAAAGTGTGAACATGGTAAAAATGACAATACAAGGCTTGTATTGTCATTTTTACAATTTTCACACTTTTTTTCTGAAATGGTAGGTATACATTTGTACCTTGTTACCATTTAACCACTTTCAGACCGGACCAATTTGCTGGTCAAAGACCAGACCACTTTTTGCGATTCGGCACTGCGTCGCTTTAACTGACAATTGCGCGGTCGTGCGACGTGGCTCCCAAACAAAATTAACGTCCTTTTTTTCCCACAAATAGAGCTTTCTTTTGGTGGTATTTGATCACCCCTGCGGTTTTTATTTTTTGCGCTATAAACAAAAATAGAGCGATAATTTTGAAAAAAACGCATTATTTTTTACTTTTTGTAATAATAAATATCCCCCAAAAATATATAAAAAAACATTTTTTTCCCTCAGTTTAGGCCGATACGTATTCTTCTACATATTTTTGGTAAAAAAAATCGCAATAAGCGATTATTGATTGGTTTGCACAAAAGTTATAGCGTTTACAAAATAGGGATAGTTTTATAGCATTTTTATTAATAATTTTTTATTATTTTTTTTTTTACTAGTAATGGCGGCGATCTGCGATTTTTATTGTGACTGCGACATTGTGGGGGACCCATCGGACATTTTTGACACATTTTTGGGACCATTGTCATTTATACAGTAATCACTGCTATATAAATGCAGTGATTCCTGTGTAAATGACACTGGCAGTGAAAGGGTTAACCAGTGGGTGGCAGTGTAGGGGTTAAGTGTTCCTAGGGGTGTGTTACTAACTGTGGGGGGCTTGGGCTTTCATTTAGTGTACACTGATCTCTGCTCCAATCACATGGAGCAGAGATCAGCGTCACTAGTTGCTAGGCAGAATGGAAAAATGTTGTTTATACAGCATTTCCTCCATTCGGCCGCTCCGTGAGACGATCGCGGGGATGCCCGCGGCGATCGAGTCCGCGGGTCCCGCAACCGGACTCACGGGGGTCCCGACCAGCGCGGGAGCGCGCCACCGGCGGCGCGCTCCCGATGGCACGGCGGCAACGAATATTGGACGTACATGTACGCCAATATGCCTGCCCGTGCCATTCTGTCGACGTACATCATCGTGAGCTGGTCGGGAAGTGGTTAAGACAAGGGGGAGCCGGGATCTGGGGTCCCCTTGTTAAAGGGGGCTTCCAGATTCCGATAAGCCCCCACCCGCAGACCCCCACAACCACTGGGCAAGGGTTGTGGGGATGAGGCTGTTGTCCCCATCAACATGGGGACAAGGTGTTTTGGGGGGTACCCCAAAGCACCCTCCACATGTTGAGGGCATGTGGCCTGTATGGTTCAGGAGGGGGCGCTTTCTCATCCCCCCTCTTTTCCTGCAGCCTGTCAGGTCGCGTGCTGGGATAAGGATCTGGTATGGATTTCTGGGGGGACCCCCACGCCATTTTTTTATTTTTGGCACGGGGTTCCCCTTAAATTCTATACCAGACCTGAAGGGTCTGGTATAGATTTTGAGGGGGACCCCACATCTTTTTTTTTAATTTTGGCGCAGGATTCCCTTTAATATCCATACCAGACCTGAAGGGCCTGGTATGGAATTTGGGGGGACCCCCACGCAATTTTTTTTATAAATTTTGGTTTTGGGTTCATTGGACTGTTCTAAACATGGGAAACATGCATCACTTTACAGGCATACTATAGACACTCCCCAGATACAGTACGAAATTTAAAGGGATATTTCACTTTTATTGTTTCACTTTAAGCATTATTAAAATCACTGCTCCCGAAAAAACTTCAGTTTTTAAAACTTTTTTGCATTGATACATGTCCCCTGGGGCAGGACCCAGGTCCCCAAACACTTTTTTATGACAATACCATGCATATAAGCCTTTAAAATTAGCACTTTTTATTTGTCCCATAGACTTTTAAAGGGTGTTTTTGGCTTTTGAATTTGTCGCAAACGCCTCAAATTGTTCGCTATTCAGTGAACAGACGAACACCTGATGTTTGAGTCAAACTTTCATTCGATTCAAACATCGGGCTCATCCCTAATTGCTATCATTCAATCAGACCTTACTAAATTTTAATCTAAACGTGTATGTTTTGTGTGGGGTGGTAAGGGTCATAGACGCGCAAAACAAGAGGGGACTGGGTCTTCCTCATTTGGCTTGATACTATCAGGTGGCACAGGTAAAATAGCAAGTGTAGGGAACCTATATTGTCCCCCACTCTAATTCTTTAGCTGTCTGGGATTGAGTGCGAAACAACAAGTGGCTAGTCTCCTCTTCCACCCCCTAAATCACCTGTTTAATAATCCTGCTTCCCCCTGGTCAAGACCCTGAGGCATTGGTGGCTGGATAAAGGCCTGGACAGAATTGGACATTTCCTGACAACTCGAGGTCAATTTGCATTACCTCATTGTAGGTCTAAACTAAAAATGCTTCCATTGGAAATGTTTTGCTTTCTCCAGACTTCCAATTTACTGAATTCTTTAGACCTGATACTGACTTGATGGTACATGATTCCTCTTTGCTTGTTGAGGCTGTACTCGTCTTCTTCACCCCTGTGCTTCCGAGGCTGCCATTCGCTTGGCACTATGTATCATATTTGGAGGGAACGCCCGAGGCTGCGGGGTTTCTGGAATAAGGTTTTTGCCTTAATACAAAACTTTTCCCATAGCAGCCTCATATTGCTTTGTTAAATGAACCAGTTGAGAATCTACCTCACTCTAAGCAACATTTGATTTTTTTTATGCTTCCAGCAGCTAAGCTTACTATAGCCCAATCCTCGAAAAAGACCTCTGCGTGTATGCCATTATATAGGCAAAAGGTATCTTGGATTATGCTTAATGAACAAACTCTAAGTGTGGTTAATGACAACAAAAAGCACTTGGACCCCCCGGACTGAATATGTACCTGTGAACCTGTAGGAGACCTGACCTTGTTATGCTCGTCCCCTGGGGGAATCACTTTTTATGTCCTCTCTCCGGTTTGTTTCCCTCCTTATAACTTCCTTTGCCCCTTTTCTTTTCCTTTTTCTTTCTTCCTGTTTTGTCCTCTCTAGGGTTCCCTATAACTGGGGTGTACTTATTCTGACTTGTTACAATCAGGGGTCATAACATTCTTCTTGTGTTAATCTAGAACAGTGAGATGTTTAGCCTGGTTGAATTGCTCTGCTCACAAGGTTGGTAATAATAGCTCATGGTTTTTAGTCACTTTGGGTTAGTGATCGTAAACAGATTGTGCCTTTTTACATTTTATTTTCTTGTTCTAGTACTTGAGATGTGTCTTTTACTTGTTGTTTCTGTAAGCCTGGGTCCAGGCTCTGTCTGCTGTAACATATGATATGTCCCTCTGTTTCTAATATTGCATTTTCAAATAAAAATGATTGAAAGTAAAATGTGGTGAAAAGTGTCATGTTTTGTTTAGCCGGTAATTATGTCCTCATTATTTCAAGTACACCTGTCATAAAATAATTTTCTAGATGGGCAGTGTTGTACTCTCAGAATGTTAAGATCCTAACTGTGATGTTTATGCTTTGCCTTCAATACTTTACGAGTCTCTGACCTGAAACAAATAACAAAGATTAGGATTCTGATGGTTTTCTGAAACTCATTTACAGCAACCATGTTAAGGATCTGTCATTCAAGAAGCATTGAACCCAGAGACAGTTGGGCAACAAGTATTTTCTGTAGGAATATACTAATGGCAGCTCCTGTACTTTTTTAAAGGTGTGCCTTAATGTGAAAGTTCAGCTAGAGTGACATTCTACATTGAACTAAAAGGCTGAATGAGTAATTAGCTTCCTATGTCTCTCAAGTATTGCAGTTGTAGTTAACTTTCACATCTTTATTTCCTCTTGTCACAGAGTCTCACTCTTCTTACTGATCCTGCTGAAATAAAGCTCATCTGAAAGTAAGTAACTTACTATTTTAAACAGCAGCAGCTCTGTAGACCTAAAACCTGAAATGTAGACATCTCACTACTGGGTTTATGGAATTTATGGATTAACCTATCATTAAAGCAAATTTAGACTGATAATACCTATTCTTATAACATTGATATTCACAAACTTAATTATATTGTGTTTTTCTTTATTTTAAACACACGCCAAATTGTATAATTGGAAATACTATGACTTGAAGGTGTTCTAAATCAATTACAGTTAGGCAGAGAATGTTCTTGGCCTTATCTTTCCTCTTACATTCCAGTAACTAACTTAGCTTCAGCAAAGTGTGTGGCTTCTTACAGGTTTCCCTGAATACCATAACACATCCCTTTCCTTTAGAGAGAAAAAAAAATAATCATTCCTCTTTTGTATGATATCACATGTGAAACATCTGCTTGACAATCATCGTATTCCACTATCCTTATTATAAGAAAAATGGTTTTCTAGAAATCATCGTAATTCTTTCCATGGTGGGTTAGAACAGATTAGACAGCTGCTAAGACATTGCTATTATTCTCAACAATATATTTAATGTCTTTTCTGAGTTACGAGTTATTGAAGAAATAATAGCACCGCCTTTTCATTCTAAAGGTATGTAGGCTTCATTTTCCTGATGAGAGAGATTTACTTGCAAATTATCAGAGTAAATATTATTCATATTTTATTTTATATGTGTTTGTTCTCTGTAGCTGCATGATGAACTGAATGTAGCTGCACTAAAAAAAAACAAAAAATGACTAAATACATCTTTTCCAATATAGGAACACTTAAGATGCTACTATCGCTCTTTCCCTAAAGGACTTTCATAGCTAAAATAATGGCAACTTTATATAATAGCAGGCAGAGCATTACAAAGTACAAAATACATATATCATGAGCATTCTATATGATATTATGATGCAACATGATGCAATCTTAAATTAGACTTAAAGAAAATAAAAAAATAAAAAATTATGCTTTTTAAAGTAATAGGGATGTTTTGGAGTACCCTATAAATGTCCAACTTGACCTGCTTTAGAGAACATCCAATTTTTTTGTTTTTATTGACATTCTTTATTTAAACAAAGGAGTACACCTCATACATACAGTACATACAAAAAAGCAGGGTGCGAATCAAATTATTCTAGAAGAACAGAGAAAGAAGCATGATAATTGTGCAGGTTAGAAGGCATCTGTTGGCTTACACAGCTCAATGCTATCTGAGCTTCCACATACATTATAAAGTACAAATAATGAAACAAAGATATATTCCCAGTGTGTAGGTGTCTCCAGATTTTTATTTGAAAAACAACAAAATCCATAGCTGGGAAGATACCCCAGCATAGCAGAAGGATTAGATACTAGTATAGAAGAGACGAGGAGCAAGAGTCTTCTGGTCACGGTCCACAGCCCCTGGGACTCAGTTCGGAATTTGGGAGAAAGTAGGGAAAAAAATGGGGGAGGAGGGGGAAAAAGACCAGAATGATATGGTGGAAAGAGTAGGGTAAGAAAAGATGATATGATAATAAGAAGGGATCCATTAATAATCATCACCTATAATCGTAAAAACAATTATGGTTCAAGATACCGCCCCATACTTCTCCCCCTAACTCCGAGACATGAGGGATAAAAATGTAAGAGGACTATCGTCCAAGCAAACAGTAATCAAGGACTCACAGCCATTGATTGTATCTGGAAGAGTACTTACAGTAATTCCAGTAAAACCATTTCTGGTTTATTTCAGAGGTCCTATCCCTAAGGGCCACCATAAGGCTCTCCATTTCCTGGATATCATTTACTCTGGCAAACCACTGTCCCACAGTCAGAGGAGAGCTACTTTTCCAAACACAGGGGATGCAGGCCTTAAACAGGAACAGGTGCATCTGAGCTACTACCCCCTGTGCAATGCCTGGTGAGCCTCAAGAACACAGCACCCAGCCTATGAAGTCTCTGTAAACCTCCATATAGTCCATGCAAAAAAAGGAGAAAGGCTGGTGCCGTGGAAGACGGCTAAAACATAATTTTATTATTGCATGTGAACAACAGTCAAAAAGAAAGCCCACACGTTTCGGCTGTAAGGCATTGATCATGACCAACTGTATAAGCATACAATTGTACATGAATGTATATAAAAAACATGTAACACAAAAACAATAAAATAAAAAGGGAACAGATTTAAATAATATGAAAAAGTTTGATGAAAAAGTATACTAAAAAGGTATATACATCCAGATGTCTGTTTCTATTTAAAGTTATTATTTGTATGTGTTAGGTGGTCATCCTAACTTCTACTTTTTCAGTATACTTTTTCATCATACTCTTTCATTATATTTAATGCTGTTCCTTTTTTATTTTCATTATTTTTGTGATACATATTTTTATATACATTCATGTACAATTGTATGTTTATAGTGCTCTTCTTTTGTATGTTTCGCTATTTGCCGTCACCCCTTTTTTTGGGGTCATACGACACTTGGAGTTAGCCATGTGATTTAGTCTACACTATTTAAGCTGTTTTGTGTCACTTATTTGTTAGCCATGATTAAGGCCTGATGGCCAAAACACGTTGTATTTTATTTTTTTGACTGTTCACATGCAATAATAAAATTATGTTTTAGCTGTCTTCCATGGCACCAGCATTTCTCCTTTTTTGGATAGAAGCCTTAGCCGCATTTAATAGCTGCAGAAGCAACGATTTCTTGTAATAGTTATGCAACATGGGGGTTAGATGAAGAAAGATGGCCACTGGATCATCTACCAGAGAGAAGCCTGTCATGTACTGTATAATCTCTTAGACCAGTCACCAGAAAGTTTTTAAGGCCAGGCAATCTCACAAGTCATGTAAAAATGTGCCAACCTGAGTTTTACATTGCCAGTGAAGCACAGGAAGGTGAGGGACGAGCTTGGCCAGCTTAGCTGGAGTTCTATATAACCTGGTGACAATCTTATAAGAAATGTCTTGGTATTTATTACAAATTTACATTTCATGGGCAAAGATCAATATTCTCTCTTTTTGCTGTTCTAAAGAGTAACCCCTAAATCATTCTCCCATTTACGAAGGAACCCATGGTCACCTTGAGAATAAGCAAGCAAAAGCTCTTTGTAAGAAATTGACAACACCCACCACACTGGACATCCAGTCGTGCAAGTACTCTCAAGAGGCATTAAGTCCCTGAGGAACTGTTGCAGCACAGGGAGGGAGTACAAAAAATGGGACAGTTGTAGCTATCACCAGTGGTCTATCGGGACCTCACAACCTGCCAATAAGTGAGAGAAATTGCCCACTCCGTACCTGTTATGAAGTCCCTTGCATTTATGAGGCCATTAGCAACCCACGCCTTAAACAACCTATAAGTCCCTCCAGGGAGAAATGTTGGGTGAGTCAATACTGGAGTCAGTGGAAAAGGAAAGCCACTGCTGCCTACTACGGTAAAAGATCTAAACAGTTCCCACAATGTAGGTTCTATAAGCAGATGTTTCTGGAGAGAGAAAGAGTTGTGAGCTGACCAGACCATGGAAGTCCTGTCAAGGAAACTTTTGAATTGTCTTGTTCAAGTAAAACCCATAATATGAATGTCTCATGTTTGTGCCAGTCGATTACTTGTGTCATATGAGAGGCTACACAATATGCGACAGGGTCTGGCAAACCCATGCCACCTCTGTCTTTTGATCTTGTCAGAATGTCTCTACCAATACAAGGTAATTTACTATGCCAAATAAAGTGGGTAAAACCAGTCCTAAGGGAATGGAAACATGGCCGAGAAATATGGACAGGCGGGTGTGAAGCAAATATAAGATTCTGGGCATCACATTCATTTTTAACAAATTACAGCCTTCGAACCAGGATAAGACTAGTGTTTTCCAAGAATTCAAATCTTTATGGATTGTTTGTAAAATCTGTAAAACAATATGTTTAAAAATCTGCTTAAAATTCAGCAGGAATGTAGGTGCCCAAATATTAAGACCCGAGGGGCCCAGGAAAAGAACCCACTCCAAGTGTTTGAGCCACAGATTCTCCTCCTCCGTGAGGTGCAGGTGCTGGCTCAGTATGCAAATAGCATATGAAAAAAAAAAAAAATTCTGATCCAGATGGCCACACTCCAACAAAAATGTCTTTATTGTTTGAAATCCATACAGCAAAAGATGGAATCACTCACTAACATGTTTCACACCGTAACTACTGGTGCTTACTCATAGTTGAAGGGCCCACCTGGAGGGAAAGTTAAGCTCTTAATGTGTCCTCTAACAAGTTGACATACAAGGCCTCTGATTTTGAAGGTTTACTTGGAAGTTTAATACATTTTCCAAATGTCCTCAGTTCTCGTAAGTCATTGAGCCAAAGAATTATATTTGATATATAAAAGAGTAAGTTGTCCACGTAAGCAGCAACTTTATCATGTTAACCAAGGGCTCTGAAACCAGACATGCAGACGTGCTGCAAAAAAAGGTTTGTAAGTAAGTCTCGTTCTCTGCTTACGATTCTCCACAATCATCTTGACTGTTTTTGTCCTATATTGTTTAGGACACTGTCAGGCTGGTGTACTATTCAGGTCATCTACCTGCTAATAGTACAATAAGTAAAATCAAACAGGGTCACTTATCCAGCGCTCAAGATAAGAAGTAAATTAACCACTTCAGATCCGCGCTATTGCCAAATGACGGCATTAGCGCGGACCTACATTTCCAGGACTACGTCTATTGACGTTGTCCTGGTTACGAGCGGCCTGCGCGCCCCCTGAGGGGCGCGCGCGGCGCGCTCTGTGATCGGCGAGTCCGTGAGACTCGCCTGATCACCGATCCATGTAAGGGGTCGATCCCGACCCCTTATCACGTGATCAGCTGTCAGCCAATGACAGCTGATCATGTGATAGAACGGAGCCGGTAATCGGCTATTATTCCTCCTCGCGCTGACAGCGCGAGGAGAGAAAAAAAAAGCCGATCACCGGCGGCCGTGATCGGGACATCAGTCCCGATCACGGCCATCAATACAAGGGACCACCTGCCACCTGCCTGTGCCCACCTGCCTCCCGCAGTGCCATCCTGAAGTAAAATAAAAGAAAAAGTAAGTGCCCCCCGTCAGTGCCCCCTGTCAGTGCCCATAGTGCCCACAGTGCCACCCACAGTGCCACCCACAGTGCCACCCACAGTGCCACCCACAGTGCCACCCCACAGTGCCACCCACAGTGCCACCCAATCTGCCTCAAAGGTGCTGCACCCCAGTGCCGCCCATCAGTGCCCAGCAGTGCCGCCCATCAGTGCCCAGCAGTGCCGCCCATCAGTGCCCAGCAGTGCCACCTATCAGAGCCACCTATCAGTGCCACCTATCAGTGCCCATCAGTCCCATCTATCTGTGGTACCTATCAGTGCCCATCCGTGCCACCCATCCGTGCCACTTATCCGTGCCACCCATCCGTGCCATCTTATCTGTGCCCATCTTTGCCCATCAGTGCCGCCTTATCTGTGCCCATCGGTGCCGCCTTATCTGTGCCCATCGGTGCCGCCTTATCTGTGCCTATTAGTGCCGCCTTAACTATGCCTATCAGTGCCCACCAGTGCAGCCCATCAGTGCCCACCAGTGCAGCCCATCAGTGCCCACCAATGCAGCCCATCAGTGCCCACCAATGCAGCCCATCAGTGCCCACCAATGCAGCCTATCAGTGCCGCCTAATCAGCGCACTTCAATGAAGGAGAAAAATGACCCGTTTGCAAAATTTTATAACAAACTATTAAAACATGATTTTTTTTTTTTTTTTTTTTGCATCTTTTTTTGTTTGTTTAGCAAAAAATAAAACTCCGAGCTGTAACTAAATACCACCAAAAGAAAGCTCTATTTGTGGGAAAAAAATGATAAAAATTTCATTTGGGTACAGTGTTGTATGCCCGCGCAATTGTCACTCAAAGTGCATCAGCGCTGAAAGCTGAAAATTGGTCTGGGACTGAGGGGGGTTTAAGTGCCCAGTAAGCAAGTGGTTAAACTAAGCAGCTGCTATAATCAAATATAACATTAAGGAGAAAGCAAAAAAGTTCCAAAGAAATAGATTCTTTCCAGCTTAAGCAGCGCCATATCTCTGTCTATTTGATCGTTACTGAAATTGCACGCTGATGTCCTTTAGTTGCTGAGATAAAGCTGGATTGATTCACTAAGGTGATTGATAATTAGGAGTACAGTGAGTGCAATTCATATATGGAGTGGAATCACAAGGTGTGGTGACAGTGGAACATTTCAGCAATGATATGAATGAATTTCTCATGAGACCTGGACTGTTACACCTGGACTGTTACAATTTTTATATTTTTAGAGTGCTGTTTTTTTTTTAACTTTATGTATATATATATTGTGCAATGGGACAATACGGAGATGCAAACCTTGCCCAAAGTGAATTCTGATGTGTACCACAATTCACTAGAGATAGTCACCCTGTAAGTATTGTCAGATTCTAAATGCCTGCCCTATATGTATATTATGCTGTTCCCTACTTCTGTTCACACATTTGCATATTCATATACATTGTATTATTGTACATAAATACTTTTTCTGACTTAATTTTTTTTGCTGTTGTGTCACCAAATAATACAGCTTGCTCTAAATCATCCCCTGAAGAAGGAATTAAACATTTAACTATATATTCAAACTAATACGGCTACAATCACCTCATGTACTATATATTTCGAAACATGTTGGGATTTCTGTACCTTCGCACCCTGGTCGGCCTCCCACTATGAGACCAACAATGTGTTCTAGAACCTAGCTGTATTGTATTATTATAGCATGACTATACTTTTTGCTTTTATAATAATTTATTCTGTGTATTTACATGTTTTTTGTAATCAATACATTTTGTATTACTTTTTTACATACGTTCTCTACTGTCTTATCTGGTCTCCATCCTTTGCCCATAAAATTCCTGGGGCACCTCCTTTGTGTTTTTAACACAGGGAGAGATTACACCCTTTACTCTCACACATAGAAAGCCTAATCCCAGACAGATCTGTCTCTTACTGTTAAATATACTTTCCAATCTGTTTAAGAAACAAAAATTGGACCCATTACTTGGTCTGATCATGCTCCCACAACATTGAAATTGTTTATGCCTAACCACACCAAAATGAGGATTATTTGGAGATTCAATACCTCCCTCATCTCACGTCCTCATTACCAGAAACATAAAAAAAAATATGTTTTAATGCTGGATCTGTAAATGACTCTACTCTACTCTGGAATACACACAAGGCCTGTCTTAGAGACCTTCTTAACAAGTCAGGGATCAATGAGAAAAAACAACACAATGCTTCTACTGACCAATTACATACACACTCTTAAACAAGTTAATAAACACTAACCCTCCCTCTGCATTAAATCTGAACTGCACACAACCAGATAACAAACCAGGTTTTCCTCACCATGTTCTAGTGTGAACTGGAACTAATGCCGCATACACAAGACCGGACTTTTTGGCAGACTATGTCGGAAGGTCTTTCTGACAGACATTTTTAGCGGATTTCCGATGGATTTTCTGAACGAAAGGACTTGCGCACACATGACCAGACTTTCCGGCAGACTAGGTCCGATGGTCTTCCCGACTGACTTTTGACGGACTTCCGAATGAACGGACTTGCCCACACACAGACTAAAGTCACAGACTAAAGTCCATTTATTTTGAACATGATGAGGTGCGATGGGACTAGAAAAGGAAGTCAATCTCGCCACTTTTATCGGTGAGATTGACAGCTTGCGAGCCCCGTAGCCGGCACCTGGTATGGATTTTAAGGGGAATCCTCTATGCCGACAAAAACAGCGTGGGAGTCCCCCCAAAATACATACTAGACCCTTATCCGAGCACGCAGCCCAGCCAGTCTGGAAAGGGAATGGGGAGGAGCGAGCGCCCCCCCTCCTGAACCGTACCAGGCCGCATGCCCTCAACATGGGGGGTAGGTGCTTTGGGGAAGGGGGCACTGTGCGGTCCCCCACCCCAAAGCACCTTGCCCCCATGTTGATGAGGACAAGAGCCTCTTCAAGACAACCCTGGCTGTTGGCAGGGCCGTAGACAGGTTTTTAAACCAGTTCCGGGGGTCTCTTCCATCTTCGGGGTTCTCTCCTGACTCCTCCGCTCTCTCCGGCCTCTTCTCCCACTCTCCGGCCTTCTCTCCCGGTCTCTGGTTCTTTTCCCACTCTCTGGTCTCTTCTCCCAATCTACGATTCTTCTCCCGGGCTCCTCCGCTATCTTCTGCTCTTTTGCTGCTCTTTTGCTAGTGGTGGCCCGGTCTTTTCCGTTGTCTTCTTCCCTGTTCCCAGCATGCCCCGGGACTGTGCCATCATAAGGGATGGGGTCACTGGGTGACATCACCCGGTGACTCCACCCCATGCCTATATAAGTCTTTGCGCACCGTGCACACAGCATTACAGCGGGAGAGCGCATCATGTCAACATCGGAAGAAGAGAACAGGGAAGAAGACGATGGAAAAGACCGGGCCACCGCTAGCAAAAGATTGGCAAAAGAGCAGAAGATAGCAGAGGAGCCGGGAGAAGAATCGGAGAGTGGGAGAAGAGGCCAGAGAGAGCGGAGGAGTCAGAAGAGACCCCCGAATATGGAAAAACCTATCTAGTGTGTTTTTTTATTGAAACTTTTTTCCCCCAGGTGAATGGGTAGGGGTACGATGTACCCCATACTTATTCACATAGGGTGGGGGTCCGGGATCTGGGGCCCCCAGATTCCCCACCCGCAGACCCTGACAACCAATGGCCAGGGTTGTCAGGAAGAGGCACTTGTCCTCATCAACATGGGGACCACAGGGTTCCCCCCTTCCACAAAGCACCCACCCCCCATGTTGAGGGCATGCGGCCTAGTATGTTTCAGAAGGGGGGATGCTCGCTTGACCCCACCCCATTTCCTGACCAGCCAGGCTGCGTGCTCGGATAAGGGTCTGGCATGGACATTGGGGGACCCTCACTGCATTATTTTGGCATGGGGGTTCCCCTTAATATCCATACTAGGGATATTGTCACTTCTCTCTCGTGCTTGCTGCAATAGGAAAATGTGTTTTTCCTATTGTAGTGAGCGCGAGATGTACAGTACCCCTTAGCTGAGAACCAGCGCAATAGGATTATGCTGGAAACATCACACGGGCAGGTGCTGTAGCTGCCCTTACGTTGTATTTGGTCCGTCGGACCAGCATACAGGTGAACGGGTTTCCTGATGGGAACTAGGAACTGGGTCTGGCGGAGTTCCAGCGGGATGATTAAAAACATGTTCTATTTCTAGGTCCGTTGTGTTTTTTGTAAAAAAAAGTTAAATGAAGCCCACACACGATCGGAATGTCTGACAGATCGTTCCGTCTGACCTATTCCGCTGGAAAGTCTGGTCATGTGTATGCGGCATTAGAGTCTGGTGTGTGAGGGCCAGCTCTGTCTATGCCTGCAATCACCAGGCAGGATGGACAGGACAGATCCCTGGATCCCTCATCCCTGTGTACATTTATTTATAGCATTGTTTGCTAACTAATTTTCCAATGGGCAGCTCTAATGTGTTTTTTATTATGATACCTGTCCAATTGTACATGGCTGCACTTCTTGTGTTTGGTGAGACCTCAATCATTCTTTAACATTTACATTTTTATTCAGTTCCCTTCAGGGATCCCTTTTTTTTTATGTCATTCGGTATTTGCTCCTACAGTGCAATTTCCTTACGATCTGCATTTGGGTCTCTGTACGGATGCCCAAGGGCGCTCACAGGATTGACCTCTTATGGGCATATACACTTATATCCCTGCCATGGAATTTATTTTAAAATGACTCTATTCATATTTGACTGGAAATTTGATGGATTTATTGAATTTAATACATGTTCACATTGATTGGTAGGATACCTGTAAACATCTGATATTATATAATTTACTCATCCCTCCCTACAGGTGACCTGGCTACATTTGGTGGTTTATAGTTATGTGGATGCAGTATATTGCCGGATCTCATTCTTCATTTAATTTTAAAACTGTTAGGGCCCCCATACTCATATCATGAAGAAGGGCTTTTTGGTTTTTGTTTTAATGAATGTCTCTTGCCTTTCATTTAAATGCAGCCATAATTATATAAAGGACACAATATGTTTATACTTGATGTATTAATCTGAAATCTTTCTCTGTTTTTGTTGCACAACTAAAGTTGTCGGATCATAGGTTACTATATCTAAAACAAACAAACCTCCACATTCTTTCCTGAAGAAGCCATATGGCGAAACATGTAGAAAAATATAAACATGACTGCAGTTAATCATTGTCATTGATAGGATGCTTTGCACACACCTATGGCTATGATTACATTGTATGTATTGTTTTTATAACATTGTTCATTTAATAAAATTTGTATATATTTTTTACATATTGTTTCAATACTTTGCACCTATAAAGTCCCACATCTTCCAAATGTTTCCCCCATAACAAACCAGGAGTTCACCTGGCTAAGCAGCTTAAAAATTGACTGGTTCATACCAAAATTTCCTACCTTACTAGTCCACCTGGTACCCACCTTACAAACCACTTTCCTATTGTTGCTGTGGAATGCAAACCAAACTGTTTTACTTTTTTTTCTTTACATTGTGTACTGTGGAAAACCTGAAATGAATTTAAAGTGGTTGTAAACCCTTACAACCAACTTTGACCTACAGGTAAGCCTAGATTAAGGCTTACCTGTAGGTCCAAGAAATATCTCCTAAACCTACATGGTTTAGGAGATATTTGCCGAAAGACAGGCACCACTGTCTATGGCGCCTGCACCGTAGACAGCGGCGCGCAGGCGCACTGAGCGCGCCGCGGTCAACGGCGATATGCCGCAAGTGGCGGCTCCGGCGCACATGCGTGGGAGTGACGTCATCGCGGCTTTGCCGAATGACAGTGGCGGAGCAGCGAGACCCACAGAGAAGATGGATGCGCTGGACTACAGGGGACAGCGGTGACTTCGCTGGCTCCTGTGTCAGGTAAGTGACACATAATAGACTACTATGCAATGCATAGTGGTCCATTATGCTTTACCTTTGCAGGGAATGAAAGAGGAAGTAAACCCATCAGGGTTTACTTCCTCTTTAAAGCTACAAAAACATGTATAAACTACTGTAATATTTTTGAAAAGTGCTGGCTATAGCAGTAGGGTAAAATACTATTGTAACTGTAGTTGGATCTTCCATAGAGGGTCATTGTGTTTTATTTTGTCATTGCCGAAGGTAATTCACACAAAATTGACCTGCTTTGTTCCCTTGAGTATAGTGCAATGCTTTAACTGGTCTATCCCAGTATGCTCCATTGGTCTCACTTTAGGGATTGTGCATGGTTGTAGGGGTGACTCTATGCCTCTGGGGGGATCTTGGGCTGATGGTTATGCCTGGATAACCATATGCATCTTGGTTTGAAATCTAGATGCTGATATGTATTGCTCCTTTGGCCACAAAATGCTTAGAGTTCATTATTGACCCTCTTCTCCTTCCTCCTTGTAAAAAAACGTATCTGTTTATAGAATTAGACATGGTCCATTTTGTGACGGAGCAGTTGGTTATCTTGACTTACAACTGCAATAAGTGTGTAGAGGGCTGGATATTTGTTTGGTTACATTATTGACATAGACCCCCCCCCCCCTTTTTTTTAATACATTTTATGTATACATTCTTTTTTTTATATAATGCAAAAATAAAGATATGTAAGTTTATATGTGATTGTCATTTGTTTGATACCAGGTGCCTTAAAATCCAAGTGCTTAAGTGTTTTTGTGATTGTCACAGATCCATATATCATCCATGGGGAAACCTCGTGTAGATTAAAGGAGACATTATTTATTATAACAATAAGCACTCCCCTTTTTTTAATGACAGTGTTAACAGTGAAGATATGAGGATATAACTTATTGATTTATTTGGGTATTTTTGTGCAAGGAAGTACATTTCCTGGATGCATAAAACATCTCCTTGAAGTTTCCTGTCTTTTTGCCACAAATCTCCGCTCTTAAAGGAACTATTGAGCCCATGGATATTCAAAGAAACTAATTTAAAGCGGAGGTCCACCCTAAAGTGGAGCTTCCGCTCATTGGAACCCTCCCCCCCCTCCGGTGCAACAATTGGCACCTTTCAGGGGGGAGGGGGGTGCAGATACCTGTACAGTACAGGTATCTGCACCCACTTCCGGCATAGATATCTGCAGAATATACGCCCCTTTCCGCAGATATCTATGCCCTTTTCTGAAGGTCCCCCACTGTCTGCTGGGAAACACACGGATCCCAGAGACAGCGGGGACCATCCTTATTGTGCTGCGTGACTCGTGCATGCGCAGTAGGGAACCGGGAAATGAAGCTGCAAGGCTCCACTTCCTGATTCCCATAGCCAAGATGGCGGCGGCAACACCCGAGAGACGATCGAGAGATCGGCTTCGGGTGCCGACATCGCGGGTGCACTGGGCGGGTAAGTGTCATTATTTTAAAAGTCATCAGCTGCAGTATTTGTAGCTGCTGGCTTAAAAAAAAAATAAAAAAAACGGCGGACTCCCGCTTTAAGTATCATGAAAAAATGGAGGTAAAATTACATCAGGCCAGGTGGTCACAGATGTTTTTCAGTTTCAAGCAGGGAGCCAAGGTAATAGATACCTGTAATAGAAGTGGTAGGCAGGGATGAGCATGACAAAGATGGTGAAAAAAAAAGAAGAAACCTAAAACAGTCAGACAAGAACTGGTAACAAATTTAATAAAAAGCAAGAGAAAAATCTCTGTGTGCAATAAATACTGCAATATATATATATATATATATATATATGTTATTATAGGAACGTGTGTACTATATATATTTTTGGGTTTAATCATGAGAGGTGGGCCTAGTTACTGTCACTCTGTGAATCTCTGTGAATCTGTGCGCCTGTGACCAGTTTCAGCACTATGTTTTCTGTACCTCAAAAGACCAATGTCTTTGTCTGCATAGTGAATAAGTTACACTATTGTCTTTTTGGGTGAGAAGCAGACATTGGGGGTTATTTATGAAAGGCAAATCCACTTTGCACTACAAGTGCACTTAGAAGTGCAGTCACTGTAAATCAGAGAGGGGGACATGCAAGGAAAATAAAAAACAGCATTTTAGCTTGCACATGATTGGATGATCAGCAGATCTTCCCCTCATTTCAGATCTACCCTTTAGATTTATAGAGTGCAGTGCACTTGTAGTACAAAGTGAATTTGCCTTTCATAAATAACCACCATTGCGTCTCCACCTGATCATAAGTCCTTGAAATGCAAATTTAGGCTAAGATCAAAGTGGGCTGACTGTTTTAAATCAAGAGTTAGAATTAATGAAGGTAATCATGCTTCAGACAGAGAGGCACCAAGGAGAGTCTAATGCTTATGTGAGAAGCATGATGGCCAACTAGACTTGGATTTCAGCCAATCAGGATTCAATGCCAACTTTGAACCAATTAAATGAGTCCATTTGTGTTATTGGTGGGGATGGGTAGAGAGGGAACATAAAAATCAAAGCTGCCAGGGATGCGCTCTCTCTTAGGCTCATGGTCTAGATCAGGGGTAGGGAACCTCGGCTCTCCAGCTGTTTTGAAACTGCAAGTCCCATGAGACATTGCAAGACCATAACAATCACAGGCATGACTCCTAGAGGCAGAGGCATGATGGGATTTGTAGTTTCAAAACAGCTGGAGAGCCGAGGTTTCCTACCCCTGGTCTAGATGAAGCATGGTCACATCTATGTAATGTATCTCTATTATTTTTCTTTTCTTTTCTCTGACTTTTTCTATCCTAGGTTTTGCCTTAATACTGTGATAGCATGTGTATGTCAATTGTAGCATATCTCCTTTTTGCATGAATTATCTTTGTAGACTGGCAACACTGTATTTGTAACATCACTATCTTATATTTGGTAATATCTGATTATTCTAACGTTTCTTTTCTGTATAAATAAATTTGATCTTTGTATTTTAACCCCATTATTGTTTCTTATTGATTTCATGGATTATAGCTGCAACTGCATTGGTTGATTCATATATAGATAAAATATTTTAATCACTTTAAGCGTATAAAAGAGGTAGGTAAAAATTGCCATAACAAAAGCTTCAACTCACACACAATAAAATACACCAAAAAAACTAAGAAAATTAGATAAGTCGCCTGAACTACCATAAATGTAATCACCCAAATACAACCCTATAAGGGAAGAAAAGCAAATTTAAATTAAATGTTGGCTTAGTAATTTACCGGTCTATTCAATTTTGCCCAAATCTACTAACACCAAATCTGTAGCTAGCTTTATTATGTCCTTTCTCTATTAATGATCACTACCTGGCAGGACAAGACTGCAAAAATGCTAGTCAATGAGTATAAACCATATTCTTTATATGTATATATATATTTTTTTTATTAAGGAAACACATGCTGGTTATCAAATACATCATAGACATCATAGCATAGGAACAAAAGAATACAGTACATATATGTATTCATCGTGTTTTTCTTGCACTGTAAATTTTATGCACAGCATAGTATCAGCATACAAAAACTTCAATATGATCATTCAATCACCCTTCCAGGATATTTGCTTCGCTGGAGAACATCTCAGAGAAATAGATAAATGTGATCTTTGTACATCCAGTGAATCATTCTTTAGAGCTGGAGTTGCAAACTATAAATGTTCTAGTTTTATATCTCAATGAATCTACCAAAGGCTCAAGAATGTTACTAAAATAAAATATTGCTAAGACCTTTCAAAATGAGAGCAAAAAGTACATTATTACAATACTCGTACAGAATACATGATCTACAGCACAGATTGGATGAACATCCTTAGGCACTTGAGCTGCCACTGAACTACATCTCTTTGTAGGAAAAGGTTCACTGGCACTTTAATGAACGGGCCATATGAATATTTGCCAATGCAGGTTCCTTCTACTTTCCATTTCTAGCGCTACATCAGCAGGAATGAATAAAACAAGTCTTTTCCTTACAGAACATTGACTTAACCTATATGCTAGACATTATTAAGAAATTCCTGTGATGTGGTATACAATGAATAAAGTCTTCTTCTGCTTCTCTAACTTTTTATCACTATTATTATTTGCAGATAATGTACTCAGACAGGGTACATTGTGACCTCTATGTTAATTCATTATCAATATTGCTGGAAGAAATCACTTTTATAACGATGCACTTTCGTCTGCTTTTGCCTTGTGTGGTCTCAACTTTGCAAACTATAAGACATGCAGGTAGGTTAATTGGCTTCTATCAAAAATTGGCCCTAGTATATGAATGGGTACCTTGGATTGTGGGCTCCTTGAGGGTAGGGACCAATGTGAGTGTGTAATGTACAGGGATAGGGACAATTGTAGACACTCAGGTTGAACTGGATGGACTGGTGTCTTTATTCAACCTTACTAACTAACTATGAAACTATGAAACTTTATTAAATGGTGGCTGACAGAGTAGTGTTCTTATGACAAAGCTCAAGAAAGTAATATGGCTCTAATGAATATCACGGCCTAAGATAGCCACTATAATTGTTATTCCAAAATTGCTGCCTCCTGAAGTGATAACTATTTAGAGACAGGTACATTTTATTGGATTTGTTAAGCAACACATTTCTTATTATCAGTGTTCAGTCTGTTTCACTTTCCATTGTATCCTCTTTTTTTACACACATTTTAATGTAATTATTTAAGAAAAAGTGAAAAGAAAAATTTAAGGCCTGGTAAATACAATCACAATTACAATGCCAATAAATCGAACTGAATAGATAGGTTAATATTTTATGTATTACCAGAGGAGATAGATAAGGATCATATGTGATAGTGGTTCAAGAGTTCATATAGGATGTTGCCAGCATGTAGTACCTGTAGTTAACATACTAACTGTAGCAGATGACATTTTGGACAAAATGTCATTCATGTGTAAATTTAGTTTTTGCCTCAGAACAGTAGTGGGGTTCTGAGGGTTAATTATGTAGGTTAACTTTGACATCAGTTTGGCTTGGCTGTGTTAGAAGTTCTGCTTGGTCATGTGGACAGTGAGGTGCACATGACAGGCCAGAACCAGGCCTGGTTGGATGCTTTGGGTATCAGCCTTCTCGGAACTAATCAGTGGGTGTGGCGGGCCCCATTGATGAGTCTGGGAAGGGATACTTAAGATGTTGAGATCACGTGTTCAGGAGAGGAGTTTATAAGGCCCGTGTGGTCTGGTCTTGTTTCCAGGACCGGGCTAGCCCCACGAGGGGTCCCAGTCATGGGCTTTTCAACATCCCGCAACATGCTTCTATGGGTTACCCCCAATAAACCCGCCTGGTCTGGGGTAGGGATACATCTGTTCCTGAGTCTCAGAACCAGCTGGTCCGACGCACAGTAGCTGAGGGAGGATTCAAGGTGTCCTGGTGTGCTCTCGGCTTGGAGGGGCACCACAGCTCGTGAAAGTGACCGGGGGAGGACTCTTCGGAGGAGGGCCGACAAGTGGCACCCTGAGAAGTGCCTGGTTACTGAGTTGGGAAGGACAATGACGAATCCACGTTTTTCCAGTACTACCAAGGAAACAGAGAATGTTCCAGGTACTGAGGAAAAAGGTTCCTGTTCACTTTCAGTTACAACTTGTCCACCTTCAGAGAATTTTACAAGTTCAGAATCAATGTGCTGATTGCCACAATCTCTGGCTAGAGATCTGTTCAGCCTTGAAGTACCCAGCTGTGAGTGGCTACTCTCTGGGTGATACTAGAGACTTTGTTATGTCTGCAGTTCAAGGTGCCTGAGTTCTTTACCCTTGCCCTCTGTTCTTATACGAGACGGTGTTGTTGGATGTTACCCCTGCAAAATAAAACCTTTCAAAAACACTTTATTGGTGTCAGCGTCCAAGTTGTTTGGTATGAACCCTGGGAACCCCTAGACGTGGAAGAACAAGCCAAGCGGAGGTAACCGGTAAGCCCAATAAGTCAAGGCCGCCCTGCAAAGGGTTATGGCCGCTACATAACATACTGGCAACTGTAGAGGACAGTGGTAAGAGGAGTGAGAAGATGGAGATAGAATCAGGGAAAACTTAGAGAAAAAAGGACACAAATATAGCCAGGGTATATAATTGCAAAAGGGGAAGAAGGGAAGTGTGTGTGGTTATCTAATACACTGATGGAACTATAAGTCTTCAAACTGAAGTCCTTTTAACTCATTTCCTAGAGCACCTGAGTTAGTATTACACTTATGGCCAAATTCATCCAGAAAACTGTAAGTGGATGAGGGTAAAGGGAATGTTGAGTGGGAAGGCTCTTAATAGTTCATGAAACATGTAATCATCTTTCATTTACCTTTTCTATACAGTTAAAAAATGAATCCTTATATAAAGCAGACTCCATGCTGCTTCCAATAGTACATCCTACCTTTTATCTTTTTTTCTAAAATAATCACATGACAAAAGAGGAGAAAGCTTGTATGAAAGGGCAATGTCATTCAGTTACTGTATGTTTGGGTAGTATTATGTTTAAATACGACACTTTTGTTAGTTTATACACTACTAGTCAAACATAGACTACTATAAATGTTCTATTCTACATATTCCTTACTCTTCTATCTATTTCCTTCTTTCTTCATTGTTCTTCATTTTCTCAGTACTAGTAGATATTTTGTGCAATACTACTAATGTTATGGGAAAAGCCATTTTCCATTGTTTGTCTGTTAAAAAACTTGTGTACCTCTATATATAATAGCATCTATACTGTACTGTAAAAGAACTTTATTTGTGTCATTGGGAGGATTTACTAAAACTGGTGCACGCAGAATCTGGTACATTTATCATTTATGCATGACAATCAATCAGCTTCTAATGCAAGCTTGTTCAGTTAAGCTTTGTCAATAAAACCTGGAAGCTGATTGGTTTCTATGCAGAGCTGCACCAGATTTTGCATCATTCAGTTTTAGTAACTAACCCCTTTTGTCTAATGAGCAAAAGAAGCAGAAATACATTATATTCTCATTCTTAGGGCAGTCACTTTGTACATTAGATAACCATGTCTTCCCAAGTAGGAAAAGCTCTCAAGAAAATTAAATAATATAGTCAGGGCTGCTGATAGAAATCATGGTGCCCCATACAGCCTACCTGATGGGGCCCTCTTCAGTTCCACCCCTGGTCCCTCCTTCAGCCACACCCCTGACCCTGCCCCTATACAGAGAGACTAGGGTATACATAAAGGCTAAATTATTGGCATGGCTAATTTAAAAATATGCGCCACATGGAGCTGGAAAATGGATGTGGTTTAAATCACTCTTAATTATTGAGCATGGCTTAAAGGGGTGTGGTTAGTCTAAGATGACTGTGTGTAGGATGCAGATGATACTGCACTGTCCAATTTGTCACACTAAAACAATTCTACATGAACAAGAAGAAGATGCCATTTATGCCAGCTAAGCCCACTTTTTAAAAATATGTTTTTTCTAAACTTTTAATGTTAATGTTAATGTTTAATGTAATATTATGTCTAAGGGCCGGTTCACACCATGCCTGCATTCGAATTTCGAAGGAATGTGCTGTGGATTCCTGGAAAATTCAACCTGCATGCAAAACGCACTGATTTTGTGATCTGCAGCAGGTGTCATTAAAAAGTTAATGACACCTCAAACGCAGGTCGCAAAAGCCCTGGATCACCATGTGATCTGGTTGCAGTGCATGTTAAAAAGTAGTGCATACACTCCTTTGGTGCATTGCAATTTTAGCCCATTCAAAATGAATGAGCTTGAAATTGCACTGCACAGACCCACATTTGAATTGCACAGGAATCCACAGTGCATGGTGTGATCCAGTGATCTAAAAATTTAGATAAAAAGTGGGGTTTGCTGACACTGATGGCATCTCCTTTTTCATGTAGCACGTCTGTGCAGTTTAAAACCCAATTTCTCACAGTCGGGACAGCTGTGCTAAATGAAAAAGCAGACATTAGACTTTACATTTCAGTTAATGTGACTGGGCTAACCTGAAGTCCTACGAGAATCCAGATTCACTGCTACCATAATGCAGCTCATGTGTGCACATCAGAAGAACCTGGGAGCAATCATCCTCAAAGCTGGCTAAACCCCCTCCCGCCCACTGAAACTACAGTATCTCACAGTCAGGCTCCACCTCTCTGCCTCTGAGATGTTTATCCCGGAGTGAGAGCTCATTGAGGGAGGAGCGGAGGAGGGGGGGTTGGAGAAAGACTTTTTTTTCTTCTCCAATGTGTTCAGATTGCTTGGGCCCGGTACAACAGGGCCAGTTGTACTGACTTATCAGCGGCCCTGAATATAGTGTAACCATGCCAAATATTCACTGCTGTATCTTGGCGTGGTTTTGGAGAAGACTATAAAATGTGGGAACCAAAGTGTTTCTCTAGCAAATTGTTGTCTGTTGAAATTCATTTTTTTTATGGGATATGTTTAAATAGTGATAGACAAGTTAAGTCTCTAATTAGCTGGTTAGCAATTGGGCTTTCTGGCCGCTTCCATCTATGGTAGCCGTGATATGAGATTTCTCTGTCCTTTCCCTGCATGATGTTGGGAGGGTGGTTTTCCAGTAATAAAGGACTATAGATAGCATGTCTAAATGAGGCCTTATGGATCCCTTTCATCTATAGTGGTTTGGGGCAGGGCAGGCGCCAGCATAAGACAGCCCAGGTGACGGTCTGAGGGTGCCAGGAGAAGGGGAGCGCCAAAGCCAGCGGTTTACCATAAGGTTCTTATCCTAGCACCACTGACTAGCCCTCCTCACAACTGTACCCAGTTCAGCATACTGGCAGGCGGCACAGCACAGCCCAGAAAGAGAGTCAGAAACACCTCCAGTTCACCAGCACATACAGACCATCACCGCTGAACTGGAGGGTGTGTGAGATAAAATGGAGACCAGGGAGTAAGAAGGGGAGGAGCCTGGGGCTGAGTGAGATGAGGAGAAGGAGCCTGGAGTCGAGTGAGACCAGGGGGAGGGGCCAGGGCCAGCAGAAGGCCCAGGAGGAGTGCAAGTGGCACAAGTACTACCACAAATAAAGATCTCACCATACCATCTCTGTGGAAGGTAGGGCAAGTAAACTGCTTAAGGCTTTAAGGTGTCAAAATCTGGCTGTGAATAATTATTGTACCAGTCCTGCCTAGGGTTGCCATCTCATTCATTTAAACCTGGACACATATGAATTATACAGGTTCTGAGGCTAATTTAATGCAGATAAGGCACCAAGTGAGCTTAAGTACAACCTTAATCATCCAGAGAACCTGTGTAATTAATATGTTTGGTTTTAAAGGGATGAGGTGGCAACCCTAGTCCTGCCCTTGTGCCATGCCTGCACTCTCTGACCAACCATCTCTTGTGCCATGCCCACAGTCTCTGCCCATCTCTTGCGCAATATATGCAGTCTCTGCCCATCTCTTACACCATGCCCGCAGTCTATGCCCATCTCTTGCACAATGCCTGCAGTTTGCCCATCTCTTGTGCCATGCCCGCAAACTCTGCCTATCTCTTGTGCCATGCTCGCAGTCTCTGCCCATCTCTTGTGCCATGCCTGCAGTCTCTGCCCATCTATTGCACCATGCCTGCAGTCTATTACCATCTCTGGTGCCATGCCCATAGTCTCTGACCATCTCTTGTGTCATGTGGGTTGGGAGTTGCATTGTGGAGGGGAGGGGGGTGGCAGGAGGACTGTTGGTGGGGGGGCACCAAAATGCAACTTTGCCTAAGTAGACAAAAATGCTTGCATCAGACCTGGATTGGGGTGGGGCCAGCTGAACATTTCTCTGGCTTGCATCTTCTTCCCTGTATATCTTGTCACTTTGTATAGCTATTTTCCTTTGAATGTGGTGTTTCTTATTTTATGCATGTGGCTACTCCATTTACATCTATGGCTCCCACTTCCTTTTGTTTTCATGGGGACTAATCTTACCACCCTGGTGGATATGTGAAGATATTTCATACAAGGCTTTATTTCCTTATTTTATCAGATAATTTACATTTAGATCACAGTCCACTTTTACTATATCCACTGGCCCCTCTTTTATACTGTTTGTGCACCCTTCAGGTGGCAGCTGCTCTACCCACAGCTCCCAGGCAAGACTGCTCAAGTGGTGCCTATCCATTTCACCTGTTTTATTTTATGTGAGAGATGATTCCAATCCCATCTTCTATTTTGGTGATTGATGTGTAAGTATAATAATTTGTATACCATATTTTTTATTGATAAGCGAGTTTTGTACATCTGAGCTGAATACAGCTGTTGTGTTCCCTCATTGGGGCACACATGTCTCAATATTGTATGCTTTAATGACATGGTCTCTCCACAGATGTTGCTTATGTCTGCCAGAATAATAAAGTTGTAAAACTTTTTTGCTCATTCATGGTTTAGAAAATTTAATTTTTTCTTGGTGTGACTCTTTAAAGTTACATGGACACTGGCTTTATGCATAGAAATGTACCAATTATACCCAGGTGGAGGATCAGGAGTAATGCCAGGATAGTAAAAGACCTGTGACACTGTCATGTACCAGGTGCGAGGCTGAGAGGCTCAGAGGGCTCCCCTACGACTTAGTGCAGTGCTTCCCTGGAAGTGGTAGAAGGAGAGCAGTGCCCAGAGAAGCATGGTTTGCAAGGTACTGTGATGAGATGAGCTGGCCACTGAGATGTAGTGGAAGCAGGCTGGATAGCTGTAGGGCTGGCGTGCATGGAAAGTACCAGGTAACTTAACAAAGTAGCAAACTGGAAACAGAAACAGGAGCCAGGCTAGGGGTCATACACGGTGAGATCAGTACAGGTAAGGAGACTGGATAAACTGGGTTATACACAGTAAGATGAACCTGTAGCAGAGTCAGTAAGCCATGCCAAGGTCAAACAAGTTGGAGCAAGCAGGAGAGAAGCCAGAAGTACAAGCCAAGGGTAAATCAGGAGACCAGATCACAGGTCCGAGCAAGCCAGGTCAATAACAAGAGTTCAATCAGAATACACAGGAACAAAGGAACACGGGGAAATGGAAGATAATCCAGCACTACACCATTGTCAGCAGCAGGTTTAAATAGTCCAGGAGATGCCAGCATCTGTCACATTGCATGCATTCGCACCGCCACGCGTCTGCGTACAACCGTTCGCACTGCTGCACATCTGCATACGCCATCCTGAGGGATCTTCCATCCATGCCTCAATGCCCTTTATGGAAAGTGTCAGGAGCAATGTCATATATCTCTCTTTTTTGTCCAGCCTTGGGGCCCAACTCTGTTTGTCTACTCTAAATCTATATTGGATTTCGTCTTGTCTAAAGATTTTCTGTAACAACCTTACCTGTACCTTGGTTGTTGTTTGTTATTATGGTAAAATTGTATTATGAAAAAAAATATATAGTTGGGAACTACGTTGCAACCAGCAACTGTTGAACCGTTGTCACAATAAACATTTTAATTAGGAACAGCGTACAGAGTGCATTGATCTGAGTATGCAATATACAACCTAGCATATAGAGTAAGAGGATCATACATTGGTGGTCAGTGGGGGGAAGAATGCTGCAGTGTCAGCAGATGGTGCTAAGTAAAATGTCCCAGCTTCAAGGAAAGAAAAAAAAAAATACTCCAATGAAGAATGCTCCATCATTAGTGTCAGTGAGAGGTAGAATATCCCAATATTGTTGTTAGTAGGGTTGGGAATGACCAAGATTGTTTTCTTTTCAGTGGTCACTTACCACTAAGTATAGTTCCATACCATGCTACTTTCTTAGATGACTTCATTTTCATAACTATACAGGGGCTATCAGGCAAGGGAATACTCTGCCTGACAGTGTTAACAAAGGATGCACCCATTCTTTAAGCAAGGTTCAAGCTTGCAATGTGAAACCCCAAGGCATGTCCTTCTTACTGCAGGATCAAGGATGATCACCCTGGGCATCATTCCTTAAATATGGTCTGCATCTGAGTGACCTTGGTGTGCTATGTGAGTCATGAGAAATTAACCATTGCATGTGGTTTATCTCAAATAACTATGTTCCATCTCTATGTGTCCCTTGAGATCTAGGTTAAAATATTAAGTTATATAATGGAAAAAACAAACTGACTTCTACCAGTATTTGAAATTCATGAGCCAGTTTGATATATTGATTTGAGAACAACGTGCAAATCATTACTTTAGACCTAAATTATCACTTGTCAATAAGCAAAATTTATATAATAATATTGTAACAAAGATACACGTGGCAATGATGTAAAAACCCCATAGACAACTCTGTGAACTTCATTTTAATTTCAGGAACAAAAGGGTATTGGATTTAGAAGTTCATTTTTTGAGTTAATATATCTGCTTTTGTCAGTAAAGAGCTGTGTGGATGTTAAAGTAAACAAGATGGTTGAGTGCCTGATTCAGTACTTTACCTCAATAGATCATTTTTCATGGAGAAAAGGACAAGTTGTATATCTATTAAAAATTAGCTGACAGTATAATACATTTTTCACATGATTTTTTTTTTCTTCATAAGACATATTTTAATCTTCCTGGAAGACTGAGTGGACACACATTCCACAGTAGCAATATGTTTTGGAACCTGTCCATATTGAGTTGAAGCCGGTGTAATATATCTTTATAACTTTTATTTTTAAACAATATACTGGGATAAACAATATTTGAATCAAGTTTGTGAAACAGAATGGAAGTTAAAAGAATACCGTATATACTCGAGTATAAGCCGAGATTTTCAGCCTCTTTTTTGAGGCTGAAAGTGCCCCCCTCGGCTTATACTCGAGTCATCGCTGTCTGCCCGCTCGATCAGCGTGTCGAGCAGACAGACAGCGGCCATTCTATAATTCAAAAGCCGCGCCTCCGGCTCCGCCTTCGCCTGTGATAGGCGGAACACTGAATTTCCCAGCAGCCTGTGTTCCGCCTATCACGGACATCGTATCATCCTCGTACTACGGACGAGGATGATACGATGTCCGTGATAGGCGGAACACAGGCTGCTGGGAAATTCAGTGTTCCGCCTATCACAGGCGAAGGCGGAGGCGCGGCTTTTGAATTTTACAATGGCCGCCGAGGCGCCGACGAAGAGGGCACGGGACGGAGGCAAGGCAAGGCACGGCACGGGACGAGACGGGACGGAGGCAAGGCAAGGCACGACACGGGACGGAGGCAAGGCACGGCACGGGACGGAGGCAAGGAGGCAAGGCACGGGACGGAGGCTCGGGACAAAGGCTCGGGACACAGGTAGGCTGGACACACACACACACACACACACACACACACACACACACACACACACACACAGGGATGGATGGATACACACACACACAGGGATGGATGGATGGATGGATGGAGACACACACACACAGGGATGGATGGATGGAGACACACACACACAGGGATGGATGGATGGATGGATGGAGACACACACACACAGGGATGGATGGATGGATGGACACACACACACACAGGGATGGATGGACGGACACACAGGGATGGACGGACACACAGGGATGGACGGACACACAGGGATGGACGGACACACACACAGGGATGGACAGGCATGTCTCACCCTCGGCTTATACACGAGTCAATAAGTTTGCCAGTTTTTTTGGGGGTAAATTGGGGGCCTCGGCTTATATTCGGGTCGGCCTATACTCGAGTATATACGGTATTACTATATAAAAAACATATCTAAGTGTACTGTCCAAAAAATAGCATATGTCTGTCAAGATGCAATCCAATCATACATATAAACAAATATATAGAGTTGGGCGAACATTTCGAGCCGAGCAGAAGTTTGGGCCAAACATTGCCTGTTCGCCCGTTCAGCGAACACCCAAATTTGTGGGGAGCTCTGCGGGATGTTCACCCGCCGAGCACCCCACAATGCACTGCATGCTGCACAGTGCATTCTAGGGCCCTAATTGGATGAAGCAATGCACCTGATAGGTACAAGGCTTTTCCCAAACAGGGCACAGAGCACAGTCAGAGCCATGACTGGACAAAGTCATGATTTTGCTCAATCATTTACTCATAGTCCCACCTCACACTATAAAAGGTTCCTTCCCACAGAAACCTTTTGCAGTGTGTTGTTGGAGTGGAGATAGATAGAGCAGGGCTCTGTTTGCTACTAGCGAGTTAGTGTGTTATTGTGACTCTGAGTGTAGCGTGTCAGTGTAGTGATACTGTAGTATGAGTATAGTGTGAGTATAGTGTAGTGTCAGTGTAGTGTGTCAGTGCAGTGTTAGTGTAGTGTAGCATGAGTATAGTGTAGTGTGTCAGTATTGTGTGACTATAGTTTCGTGTCAATGTAGTGTTAGTGTAGTGCAGTGTTTTTTTTTTTTGGTTGCAGCGTTTTTCTTGTTTTTTTTCTTGTTCCGTGCCTGCCCATTATTTTTTTAAATGGCAGCGGCAGTTTTTCTGGCTGCAGTGCTGATGCTCCCCTTTTTTATTTTTTTTATAGTTTTTACATTTCAGTCAACAGCAGTCCTCAATTTAACCAAACAGTGCTTTTCATTTAATAAAGTGCATCCATCACACATTTCCCAGTATCTATTAACTACTTAAGGAGATTTTTATTTTTTGCACTATAAACAAAGAGCGACAATTTTGAAAAATAATTTTTTTTTGCTTTAATATATATCCCCAAAAAATATATAAAAAAAACACATCAGTTTAGGCCAATATATATTCTTCTACATATTTTTGGTAAACATATAGCAATAGGCATATACAGATTGGTTTGCACAAAAGGTATTGCATCTAAAAACTATGGGATATGTTTATTTTTGTTATTGTTTTTCCTACTAATAGCGGTGATCTGAAATTTTTAGCGGGACTGCGACATTGCGGCAGACAAATCTGACCCCAAATGACACTTTTTGGGGACCAGTGCAATTATTACATTGATCAGTGCTATAAAAATGCACTGATCAATGTAAAAATGACACTGGCAGGGAAGGGGTTAATACTAGGGGGCAATGAAATGATTAAGTGTGTTCCCTAGGTGTGTTCTAATTATTCTAACTGTAGAGGCGATGGGCTGCCAGGGACATGACAAAGATCACTGTTCCCAATCACTGGGAACAGAAGATCTCTGACACGTCATCTCGCAAAACGAGGGGTCCGCTTATTTACACTGGCAGATCCCCATTCCGGATGTGATCTGTCTTCAGACAGGGCATGTTTTTCTCTGTTTAGTGATGTTGCCCGTTCTATCTAGCCACAGCACACAGAGGAAGTGGTGGACTGGCTTACTAAACCATCCTCCTCATCCTTTATCACCCAAACTGAGACTAGTGCGCAGTCCACTGCAGCTGCTAGAGCTGCTTATATTCCCTCCTTGTCCACAGCTACTCCAGGCTAGGCCCAGCATTATGCATGGAGGAGTCATCTGAATTATTTGAACAGTCACTTGCAGAACAAAACATTAATAAACAACAAATTAGCAGTCATGTTCCCCCAGCCGCAGTGCATTGCCAAGTTGGCTCCAGTGAAAGTGGGCCTTGGATACTCTTAGATACTATTTGTTAAGGTGCCAGTTTGACCTGATAACTGATTATGTTCCCCTCAAATGGATAGCTCAAAAGAAGAGGGTGAATAGATGGGCAAACCGGTGATTTTTGGCTCTACAAGATTATTCCTTCAACTTAAAACAAGCCAGGTGTAAAAATGTAAATGCCCATCCCAGGTTTACTCTTGCCACAGGAGTTCCAACCCTGGGGTTTAAACCTGGGGGTGTTACACATCTCCTAGACTCCTCTAATACACGTTTAGGGATCTCTGATCCTTGGTCCAGTTTGGGTTTTACTCCTCTCCCCTGTGGCAATTTATACTCAACTGGAACATGCAGTTAGTGTTGAGTTTCTGTGGAGCAGACAGTTTGGGTCTGTTTGAGCTACAAGGTCAGTAAAAAGCAAACAAGGTGAAGGCTGGCAAGCATTACACTTGGACAGCCTGACAGTTGGGGTTGTGATTTGTATAGTAAGTGCCAGGCCATGGCTAGGATTTTGTTTTTTATGTTTGTGAATCGTTCTGTTTACCTCAGTGTACAGCACTTAGAAATAGACTTGGATTTAGCACCAATAAACACATCACTGTTTGCTTCTACTCCATTGAACTGGTATCTGTGCCTGAAAGTGTGCTCGCCCCAGGAGCTTTTGTACCTGCTACCTATCCCCAACTCACAGTAGGGATGGCCCAACAACTAAAGGGTTATAAACATTATATGAGCAAGTGGAAAAATTGATGATATATAAAACAGTGGTGGTTATTTATGAAAGGCAAATCCACTTTGCACTACAAGTGCAAAATACAAGTGCAAAGTGCGCATGAAATTGCACTTGGAAGTGTAGTCGCTGTAAATCTGAGGGGTAGATCTGAAATGAAGGGAAGCTCTGCTGATTTTATTATCCAATCATGTGCAAGCTAAAATGCTGTTTTGTTTTTTTTATTTGCATGTCCCCCTCAGATCTACAGCGACTGCACTTCCAAGTGCACTTTGCACTTGTAGTGCAAAGTGAATTTGCCTTCAGTAAATAACTCCCCCCCCCACCCCATGTGTACAGTATGTATGTCTAAATATACTGTAGGTAGTTTATTTAATGCCTTAAGTGTGGCTTGAATTGAGGGGTATTGTGACCCTGGGGAGCATGCTGTTGAGCAAGGCATAATTGATTTCTCCATAAGCAACCAGAGCATATGTACATCAGGTTTCCACCAGAAACACTTTTTGACAAAGGGCTGGTCCACACCACTAAAACATGTGTTTTTGATGCAGAAAACAAATGCATGTGATGTGAACTGGCCCTAAAAGCGCAGCTAGGTAATAATGATAGATGTTCCGAATTCCTCATGGGCTTGTGTCAATGAACTTCTGACTTTTGAAGGTGGCATCAGTTTGAGATACTTTTGATATAATTCAGAATTTTTACAGGCACATTTAACATGCAGTTTACACTCTTTTGACCTGCATTTAACCTGCATAGACTTGTATGGAAATTCAAAACATGCTTAAAGCAAACAAAAGCCTGCAGAAACAGGCCCTAATAGACAACCTAAAAATCTGTCTATAATATGGTGCACTCTATGCTGTATTTTATGGGACAGTAGAGTGCGTAGAGTTTGCCCTATATTAAGGATATATTATGGGATATAAGTTGTGGATTAACTGGGAGTTTAGTACATACAATGTTAGAATAGATACTTTGGGATGAATAGTTCCTTCTACCAAAATTGCTTTTCCAAAATACAGAATTTCTTTATATTCCCCTACGCACCAGGGGCGGATCCAGAGTCTAATCTCGGGAGGGGCACTGCTATAAAATATGTTTTTTGGGGGGCAATTTATATGGGAAATGGCTGGTATTGGCGCTTCAATCATTACGGCACCATGGTTGTTATAGTGTCAGGATGATTGAAGCGCATTATTTCTATTAATACATTGTAATATAAAATTAAATGGTTCAACTCACCATAATGCAGAATCAGTGGGAGCCCTGAGGATGTCACTTGCCATGTCGCCTGCCACCAAATGTGGATTGTCACTTGTCACCAAATGCGGATTGTTACTTGCCACGTCAGCTGCCACACATTGCGGATTGTCACTTGCCACGTAGCCTGCCACACATTGCAGATTGCCACGTCAGCTGCCACACATTGCAGATTGCCACTTGCCACGTCACCTGCCACACATTGCAGATTGCCACTTGCCACGTCAGCTGCCACACATTGCGGATTGTCACTTGCCACGTAGCCTGCCACACATTGCAGATTGCCACTTGCCACGTCACCTGCCACACATTGCGGATTGTCACTTGCCACGTAGCCTGCCACACATTGCAGATTGCCACTTGCCACGTCACCTGCCACACATTGCGGATTGTGACTTGCCACGTCACCTGCCACACATTGCGGATTGTCACTTGCCACGTCACCTGCCACACATTGCGGATTGTCACTTGCCACGTCGCCTGCCACCAGATGCGGATTGCCACGTAGCCTGCCACACATTGCGGATTGCCACTTGCCACGTCACCTGCCACACATTGCGGATTGTCACTTGCCAAGTTGCCTGACCCACATTGCGGATTGCCACTTGCCACGTCACCTGCCACACATTGGGGATTGTCACTTGCCACGTCACCTGCCACACATTGCCGATTGTCACTTGCCACGTTGCCTGCCACACATTGCGGATTGCCACGTCACCTGCCACACATTGCGGATTGTCACTTGCCACGTTGCCTGCCACACATTGCGGATTGCCACGTAGCCTGCCACACATTGCGGATTGTCACTTGCCACGTCACCTACCACACATTGCGGATTGCCACTTGCCACGTAGTCTGCCACACATTGTGGATTGCCACTTGCCACGTAGGCTGCCACACATTGCGGATTGTCACTTGCCACGTCACCTGCCACACATTGCGGATTGTCACTTGCCACGTCACCTGCCACACATTGCGGATTGTCACTTGCCACACATTGCGGATTGCCACTTGCCACGTAGTCTGCCACACATTGCGGATTGCCACTTGCCACGTAGCCTTCCACACATTGCGGATTGTCACCTACTGGTGGTCTTTTGTTGGGTCCCAGAGTGAAGATAGGCAGCAGAGAGATGATGCAATCTCTCTGCTGCACACAGCTTCCTACACAGTGAGGGCGGAACTGGAGGGATGCAGGGCAGTGAGAGATGATGTCATCTCCCTGCTCCCCTGCCTGCTGGCTTCCTGATTGGCCAGCAGCCCCCCCCCTCACCCGTCCACTCAGCGCGGGTACCCGCGGAACCGGCCGCGCGGGTACCCGCGGAACCGACCGCGATTGGACCCGCGGAACCGGCCGCGGGTACCCGCGGAACCGGCCGCGATTGGACCCGCGGAACCGGCCCGCGGGTACCCGCGGAACCGGCCGCGATTGGACCCGCGGAACCGGCCCGCGGGTACCCGCGGAACCGGCCACGATTGGACCAGCTGGCTGTATTCTCGGAGGGGGCAATTGACCCGTTGCCCCCCCCCTGGATCCGCCCCTGCTACGCACATATTTCTTCACCCTTCAGAATGCCTTTAATTTGTTAAAGTAAGGTGTCTAAATTATCAAACGAGGCAAAGTGTGCCTATGCTATATGCTATCCAATTACTTGAAGGAGAAAACGTGTGAAAACATTTTTTTATTAATTCTCCTGTATGTACACATACTCCTTTCACCTCTGCTAGTCTTGTACTTTAGTAAATCAGTTCCACTGGCTAGCTCAACAGGAGTTGCACAAGATAAAAAGGCTTTGAAGGAATTCTAGATGAGAATGTCCCCAGCAAGGTACTGAAGGCAAGCAGAACTTCACAAAGCAATTTCCTTCCACCAAAGTAAATTCATACAATTTTTGGTTAACTTTTAATTATTTTTTATGTAATTGATAAAAATGGTTTAATGGTTGTTGTTTTTTATCTTTCTCTGGCTCTCTATTTTCTTTTCTCCATGTTCTTCAAGAAGTAATTTTTAATTTTTTAATTTTTAATTTTTTAATTTAATCAGGTCATGGTATAGCTAGTAGTAGTTAGACACATTCAATTGGATTCATTCTATAATGTTTAATGTTTAAACCATTTTATAGCTTCTCCGAGACTCTCCTTCAGCTCCTAAGTACAGTTGAATGTAACTAATACTAGATATATTTATAATGATTTTACAGTCTGAATGGGCCTTTTAGCGATTTAGTATACATGGTTTGCCTCAAACAGACAGACAGTAATTAGGAAATGTTAAACCTTTCTTTTGCTTCTTGCAAATCTGTCATTTTAGAAATGGTACTTTGACAAAATCTTGTTTATAAAAAATGGACATTGTTACATGACATACAGAAAATGAGAGATCGCTCTTTGACAAGAAAGAAGAAGAAAAAAATGTACATTGCAACAGGGGCCTTGAAATTCAATTTGCTTTTTATGTATTTAAGCATTCAATCTGGAGCTCAAAGTCCTTCTGCTGCACATTATTTTCTTAAGAAATGCATGAATCAGTTGCTATGATGCAGATAATGGATTGTAAACAATGACGTAAAGGAGATACATTAGTATAACGTAACGTGCAATAAAATTGTATGCAAATTATTATTCATTTCTTTTTGAGCACCTGGCAAAATTTTAACTCTGTATGGGTGTTAGTAAAAGAAGACATTGAGAAAACAAAAAAAAATACAGATACATTGCCAAAATTACTAAATGACTGTGTATTCTGCAATGTATGGATTGCAGAAGAATATTATATATAATATATTATATATAATAAAATACATATTATATATGTATTATATACTGTGTACACCGCCTGCACTGTAATATATACTGTCCACCGGCTGCACTGTACTATATGCTGTATACACTGCCTGAAGTGTATTAGAAACTGTACACACTGTATTATATACTGTGTACACCTCCTGCTCTGTATTATGTACTGTACACCGGAAGCGCTGTATTATATACTGTGTACACCGCTTGAAGTTTATTAGAAACTGTACATACTGTATTATATACTGTGTACACTGCCTGCACTTTATTATGTACTGTACACCAGCTGCACTGTATTATATGCTGAATACACCGCCTAAAGTGTATTAGTAACCTTACACACTGTATTATATACTGTGTACACCACTTGAACTGTATTATATGCTGTGTGCACCGCCTAAAGTGCATTAAAAACTTTACACATTACATTATAAACTGTGTACACCCCTAAACTGTATTTTATACTGTATAATGGCTGCACTGTATTATATGCTGTGTACACCACCTGCACTGTATTATGCACTGTATTATGTACTGTACACTAGCTGCACTGTATTATGTGTTGTGTAAACTGCCTGAGGTTTATTAGAAACTGAATAAATTGTATTATATACTGTGTACACCGCTTGCACTGTATTATGTACTGTACACCGGCTGCACTGTATTATATGCTGTGTACACCACCAAAGTGTATTAGAAACTGTACACACTGTTTTATATACTGTGTACACTGTCTGCACTGTATTATGTACTGTACACCGGCTTCACTCTATTATATGCTGTGTACACTGCTTGACGTATATTAGAAACTGTACACACTGTCTTCTATACTGTGTAAACTGCCTGCACTGTAGTATATACTGTACACCAGCTGCACTGTATTGTATGCTGTGTACACCGCTTGAATTTTTTTAGAAACTGTACACACTGTATTATATACTGTGTATACCACCTGCACTGTATTATGTACTGTACACCGGTTGTACTGTATTATATGCTGTGTATACCACCTGAAGTGTATTATATACTGTACACCCCCGAATGCACTGTATATATGCAACACTGAACGCAGAGTGTATATATATATATATATATATATATATATATATATATATATATATATATATATATATATAAAATCTAAGAGAGAAAGATACCAGCGCACAGATATACAATGTTAATTTTTGGGTACGCTTCAGTCAAAAAAGCCCCTTTGTGTGGGCTAGAAAATTATGTGTAAGAATGTGGACTGTGCCGACCTTACCAACCTTACCAATATATATATATATATATATATATATATATATATATATATATATATATATATATATATATATACAGTATCTCACATGTGGAAGAAATGTCACCTGGTGCCCTGCTTTTAACTTTTTTGGTCATACTGCTTGATCGTTATATGGTTATATCGGACCAAATATCCTGCCTGCCCTGAGTTCATCACTGTGAGGCTGAGTTGTGACTGCATTCCTCCTTTTTTACAAGCTTATTTTAGCTTGCCTCTGGTAAGCGTGCAATTTAGACGGTGGCGGATCACATTTTTGGGTGCTAGTTGTGTTTTTCTCACTTTATTGGATAATTATACCTGTGGCTTCACCTTACTTCACTGGACAATTATTTCACTTGTCTTCATGGATTGATTTCTTTTTGTGATTTGGATGACATAATTGGGACTGATCATTCTGTATATATTTATTATTTACACTGTCACTTGCAATTTTTTTCTTTATGTTTTTTTATTAACAATTTATATATTTATTCTCCTATGGGTTCTTCACAGATCTTCACATTTAATGATTTCTTACAATTCGGTTATTAAGCACAGATCATTCTTTCTGTTTTTAATGTCGTTATTTGTGTATATCTCACAATTTTTGGGCTGCAGCTATTTATGTATCTTTGTTTTTATTTTAATCACTAGGTAGCGTGGTATTCCTTTTTTGTTTTCCATCTTAGAGGTGTGTTTGGGGTCGTTATCATGTTGGAATACTGCCCTGCAGCCCAGTTTCCGATGGGAGGAGATCATGCTTTGCTTCAGTATGTCACAGTACATGTTGGCATTCATGGTTCGCTCAATTAACTGTAGCTCCTCAGTGCCGGCAGCACTTATGCAGCCCCAGACTATGACACTCCCACCACCATGCTTGACTGTAGGCAAGACACACTTGTCTTTGTACTCCCCAAAGAATGTGAAAAAGGGAGGTAAAAGAAGGTAAAGTATAAGAGGCTGTTTCATTGTTCTTTTTTTTTATGCACCATTCTAAACCCTGCGTCTCTTCTTCCTGTTTGTGTGGAGGGAGAAAAGGGGGGAGAGAATGTCAATTTTCAAACTAACAATACTAACCTCTCTAATATTAACCAAGCTGGTGACCTAGTAGGACAACCTGTTAAGGATCACCACGACTGTCTTCCTTGAATGGAATGTGAGACAACAATTATCAGCCCTGTAAAGGAGACTCCCATCTCAGATGCTAAGAACCTTTTTGTTAATGGGTCCAGGTATTACACCCCAGATGGTAAGCCACACACAGGTTATGCAATGACTGCAGTCTGTGAAATGGTGGAAAAGGGTTAATTGAGTTTCTACATGTCTGGGTTATCTCCATATGAGGTTTGTTCAGAAATCAACCAAAAACAGAGTTGTACTTTCCTCAGCAGCTGTTGCCTTTGCATTCCAAGCTGATGAGGTAGGTGCAGGCCTTGCAACATGAACTTCAGAAGGTCCACTACAGGGTCCCTCCTGGACACAGACACGATAACTGGTTTACATTCTATCCAACCAGGTGACTGGGTCATTGTAAAGAAGCTTGAGGAACGGACAACTGGGTCCATGCCAGCCACTTCAAGAAGCTACTCAACTATACCAAAGAATGAGCAGTATTGTTTTTTATTTATATTTTTAGCTTAGTGTATTTTAGCAAGGTTGACAATGAAAAGCATCCCAACTTATTGTTTAAAGTGCACCTCCAATTAGCAGGGCACCAGGTGACAATGAAAAGCATCCCAACTTATTGTTTAAAGTGCACCTCCAATTAGCTAAGAAAGCAAACAGGACCAATTGCTGGGTCTGTTCTAAATCTCCACCGAGCCTTAGTACCCCAATGATGGCAGTAGTACATGCTATAAATGTTTGTGTTGGCATGAGGAAGACTCCAAACAGACACTTGTCAATAGAACTTAACAATACATTTGTAGAGGGTAAAATTCGTTTTAGTTTTTAGTTTTATTTTTTTGGCCCCTCCCTCACAAAACAAGTATGGGTATCAGGACAGCTAGGTAGCCCACAAGTGTGCAACTTTAGTTTTGGTAAAGAGGATCATTTTGTGGGAACCACCATAACAGTAAGATAAAATCCTCTTGTGTGGCTCTAACAGGCCCCTACTACTCCTTATGTGGTTCTACAGCTTAAAGTAATTCCCCCTAATGCAAGAGGTTCATGCATCCTGGTGAAACTCTCACGTTATACCAAAAGATGAAAAACAAAACAATTATTTTGCAAAGTAGAACTTACCTAACAAAGCGGACAGAGAAAACAAACTTCCGGCCTCCCTAGATATCCAGTAAGATATCTGTGATCTCTATACATCCTAGGTCTAAACACAAGACTTTTTTAGGGACTCTTTCCTTACCAGCGATGAGGGGCTCCACTTTGTAGCTAGCTGACATCACAGCCTGATGCTCCCCCAGAGCACTGCCAGGTACATGCCTCATACTCATCCCATCTCTTTCAGCAACAGTGAGCCATTCAAAGTCATTATCAGTTATAATATCATTGTGACACTCAACATTATTCATCTGTCGGGCTGTGGACAAGACCTCTTCCAAGCCTGCACTCTTATCTGGTCCTTCTGACTAGAGGGGATTAATTTATGCAGCAGCCACCTGCCCTTCACTACTGGCAGCTCTGCAGACCCTCCATTTGGCACAGCAGTGGTCATATCCATCCCACTGTTACACAAAGAAGTTTCCTTCAACCATTCTATTAACTTTATGGCCAAACTATCCCAGTCTATCCTGTCTGTGCTCAAGTCATCAATACCCTGCAGCATTGTTCCATCTGCCCAAGTAGACATGGGCAGGCATAGTGGTTTCGTAGTAGACACCTTGCACAAGTCACTTTTAACCTTATCAGACTCTGTTAATATATGTTATACTATTTGAGCTGATTGCCCATGCTGTTCCACCAGAGCCGTATCTGGGCTGTCCTGGACAACTGTCGGCTCCAACACACAGAGTTCTTGTGAGATTTTCAGGGACAACTTTGCCTCTGGTTACCAAGGGAAATATCCCACCTTCATCAGCAACATTAACGGTAATAATTTTGTCTTCATCATTATCAGCACGACTGACTTTTACAGGCTGTCTTAGCCCATTACCAACTTGAGCCTGTGGGCCATTTAGCACATTACTTTCCATCTTAAAAGTAACACTCTCCCCCATCAGGGTGGCTACACAGCTGTCTTAGGAAACCTTAAGCTCAGACACCACAAGCTCCTGGCAGGTCGCCTAGGCGCAAAATCACATATACTTTAGTGGTCGCCCCTACTGCCTCAGGCACTCTGCTGACTTCGTTTCATCTCATGCACAGAACACATTTCACTCTTATGCTGCCTGTACATGGTTGGATTTTCCAACTGGAAATGTTGGATGTGAGCTTGCTGTCTGAAAGTCTGACCGTGTGTATGCTCCATCGGACATTTGTTGTCAAACTTTCCACCAACAAATGTTGGCTAGCAGGTTCTCAAATTTTCCGACAACAAAACTTTGTTGTCGGACTTTCGGATCGTGTGTACACAAGTCCATCGCACAAAAGTTCACACGTGCTCAGAATCAAGTACGAGCCAGAAGTGCTCGGTCTTGTAAAACTAGCATTCGTAATGGAGATAGCACATTCGTCATGCTGCAAATTTTGAAATCTGTCAATGCAGCGCATTCTCTTCTTCTTTATAATGCTATAATAGTGAAATTGATTTGCTGCTGATATTCACAGAGTTCTGACAAATGGATATCTCCTGAATCTTTCTTTTTGTTGTTGTTTTTTCCTTGTGATCTCCAGAATAATCTTTTTTTTCTTTTTTTTTCTTTTTTTATCCCGTGATCTCCAGAATAATCTTTTTTTTTTTTCTAGTGATCTCCATAATTTTTTTTGGTACCGTATATACTCGAGTATAGGCCGACCCGAATATAAGCCGAGGCCCCCAATTTACCCCCAAAAAACTGGAAAACTTATTGACTTGTGTATAAGCCGAGGGTGAGACATGGCTGTCCATCCCTGTGTGTCCGTCCATCCCTGTGTGTGTGTCCGTCCATCCATCCCTGTGTGTGTGTCCATCCATCCATCCATCCATCCATCCCTGTGTGTGTGTCCGTCCATCCATCCCTGTGTGTGTATCCATCCATCCATCCATCCCTGTGTGTGTGTGTGTGTGTGTGTGTGTATTCATCCATCCATCCATCCCTGTGTGTGTGTGTGTGTGTGTGTATCCATCCATCCATCCATCCCTGTGTGTGTGTGTGTGTGTGTGTGTGTGTGTGTGTGTCCGTGCAGCCTTGTGTGTGTGTCCAGCCTACCTGTGTCCCAAGCCTCCGTCCCGAGCCGCCGTCGTCCCGAGCCTCCTCTGTCCCGTGCCTCCTCTGTCCCGTGCCTCCTCTGTCCCGTGCCTCCTCCGTCCCGTGCCTCCTCCGTCCCGTGTCGTGCCGATGGATCGCCGCTCTTCTCGGCGGCCATTCTACAATTCAAAAGCCGCGCCTCCTTCTCCGCCTCCGCCTGTGATAGGCGGAACACTCAATTTCCCAGCAGCCTGTGTTCCGCCTATCACGGACATCCTCTCATACTCGTCCGTAGTATGAGAATGAACGGATGTCCGTGATAGGCGGAACACTGACTGCTGGGAAATTCAGTGTTCCGCCTATCACAGGCGGAGGCGGAGAAGGAGGCGCGGCTTTTGAATCTTAATGTCCGCCGTCTGTCTGCTCGATACGCTGATCGAGCAGTCAGACAGCGGTGACTCGAGTATAAGCCGAGGGGGCACTTTCAGCCTCAAAAAAGAGGCTGAAAATCTCGGCTTATACTCGAGTATATACGGTAGTTTTTTTGTGTCATGCTACCACAACACCATTATTATCTTGTATTTTTTAACCTCAAAGATATAACTATGTTGGTGTCCCTTGTTAATTTGACATTGTATTTTTGAAATGTACCTTCCTACTCACAAACAAACTTTCTTTTTTTTAACTAAAACACATAGACAAATATTCAAAGCCAAGTATTAAAAAAAATTCGAAATTGAATAGGAGTCATAACAAAATAAAGAGGAACAGTTGGAATTGGTGAAGCCTTTGTACCCCAGGGCAGACATCAATTATTTGACTGTCAAAATTAGTAACCTGAGGAGTCCATTTAATAGGGAGCACAATATGGTCCAGGACTCCGAGAGATCGGGAGCAGCAGCAGGTGACATATATGTCTGGAGGCTGTAGTCTTACAACAACCTGAGTTTTTTGCCAGACCACACCAAACTCAGACTATCATTATCAACACTTCCTTCCACGCTTCCTTCCATGCTGCTCTGGTGGGTTGGATGGCTGTGGTGTTGGTGATGTTGCTGGAGGTGGTGGAGGAGTATGATCCAACTCACACAGATGGGTTTTATTTGTGAGTGTGCCTGTCGTCCCCTTGTTTAGAGCCTTCAAAATTATTTTCTCACAGATTGTGCATTGACCCTCCTCCATGTTTTCCAGTTTGCTTGCTGTCACACGGCCAAATGTCTCGTGGCCACCAGGTGTCATGTTAAATGCCACAGTAGCCTGGCTAAGGAAAACATTTGCTGACTCCTCCAGGTTCCTTGCCTTCCTGGTCCTTTTGGTTGGAGGGCAGAGGGGAGGAACCTGGGATTCCGTCAGGCTGTTTGCCACAGCCTGCCTCTTGGCTGAGACTTTTTTGTGCGTGAAAATGGTACATAGTTTTCGTTTTTTGGTCATCAATTACACACACTTTTGAGCTAACGACTGTTGCAAATTGAATGTTAACAAATAGAAAAGACTATCATTCTGACCCCAGCATTTTTCATTCTTGTCCCAATCATTTTTAGCCACTACTGTCTATTGATATGTAAACCACTTTGTTAAATCTTAAATTAGGGATCAATAACATCTAGTTAACATCATTCAATTTTTGACAAGAAATATGTTCAACAATGCTATACCTGGCTCAAGCTGGGCTCTTCCACATCTTCCTGGGTGGAAGGCCCAGGTTGGACTTCAGGAGCCTCAGCTGACATGGAAGGAAGTGTTGAAGGAAGTGTAGATAGTGATGGCCTAGGTTCCATCTGGTCTGCCAAAACATGCAGTCTGTCGTAGTACCACAGCCTGGGTACATATATGTCATCTGCTGCTGCTCCAGATCTCATGGAATCCTGGACCTTCTTGTGCTCCCTATTATATGTGTTCCTCAGGCTACCAATTTTGGCCTTCAAATAGGTGATGTCTGCCGTAGGATACACAGGCTTCACCAATTCCAACAGTTTCTCCAATGCTCCTTTCCTCATTAGCTTGTTGGAATAGTCAGGCTAAACTCTCCTAATCTTGTCCCAATATATATATCTCAATCTATAAGCAGTACTCCCCAAGTTACAATTGTACCTTTGTTTGAACGATCGGCGCTTACGATCCTCCGTCCTTCACTCACAGATTGTACATATGACGAACGCATTTTATGCTTTATATACATTGTGTATGCTTGAAACTCCGCCCCTGTCCTTTTAGGTCTAGTGTATTCACAGCAGGTGCCTGCAGAGAGCAGCAACGACAAGGAAGAGGAAAGCCCGGAACAAGGCAGTTCCACATGCAGGAGGAGATATAAGACCTCAAAATATATCCTTTGTAGAGATGGTGGAGATGGTGGACATCTTGAAGAGGACAGGCTATGATGGGAATCATGGACTGTACAGGAACCCAAATGTGAGAAAGGCCAAGATCATTTCATTACTAACGTTGTGAGAAGCCTGCACAGGAATTTTGGGATACGATGATCCAAGGAGCAATTGAGGAAACGCTGGTCAGACCTGAAATTCAGGGAGCGCAATCAGTATAGAAGGATCAGGAAAGAACTTAAAAAAAGTAAGTATTTGTCGTGTGTTTCTATTAATATTATTATTACTTTTGTTCTGGTTCATGTGCTTTCCTTTACTGTTGTACAGTTTAACCGCTTAAGGACTGCCTCACGTCAATGTATGTTGGCATTATGGCACGGCTCGGCACAATCACGTACCTGTACATTCCCTTTAAGTGCCCAGCCGTGGGTCGCGCACGCACTGCCGGCGGCGCACTCGCGACCCGGTCCTGAGCTCCATGACCATGGCTGTGGGACCCACGGACCCAATCCTCGCTGGTGTGTCCCTCAATCGAGTCACAGAGCTGAAGAACGAGGAGAGTTAAGTGTAAACAAACCCCTCCTTGTGCTTCCTACTGAGGCTGTCACTGATCGTCTGTTCCCTGTTATAGGGAAAGACGATCAGTGATGTCAAATGCCAAGCCACACCCCCTACAGTTAAAAAAACACACACACACTTAACCCCTACACTGCCCCCTAGTGGTTAACCCCTTTACTGTCAGTGACTTTTTTTACAGTAATCAGTGCATTTTAATTGCACTGGTTGCTGTACTAATGCCAATGGTCCTAAAAATGTGTCAAAATTGTACATATCCTCCATAATGTCGCAATCACAATAAAAATCGCTGATCGCCACCATTACTAGTAAAAAAAATGATTAATAAAAATGCCATAAAACTATCCCCTATTTTGTAGACGCTATAACTTTTGCACAAACCAATCAATAAACGCTTATTGCGATTTTTTTTTACCAAAAATATGTAGAAGAATACATATCGGCCTAAACTGAGAAAAAAAAGTTCTTATATATATATATTTTTGGGGATATTTATTATAGCAAAAAGTACAAAAAATTAATTTTTTTCTAAATTTTCGCTCTATTTTTGTTTATAGCGCAAAAAATAAAAAACGCAGTGGTGATCAAATACCACCAAAAGAAAGCTCTATTTGTGGGAAAAAAAGGGCGCCAATTTTGTTTGGGAGTCACGTCGCACGACCGCGCTATTGTGAGTTAAAGCGACGCAGTGCCGAATCGCAAAAAGGGGCTTGGTCCTTTAGCTGAAAAATGGTTCGGGGCTTAAGTGGTTAAAATGCCAAGTCTGAGGTTCGTTGGCATAGAAATCATTTGTATTAAACATTGTTTGTTCGCTCACTAACACAACGTTTTTGGCAGATGCAGTTTAACTACATTTTTTCATGTCTAATTGTATTAAAAGAAGTTTATTACATTGTTGTCTAGATGTGTTTGAAACTATAATGAAATGCAAACTTGATTCAGTGTAAGGAGAGGACACTCAGCAGCTGTTTACACATCTGGACGCAGGAGCACTAGTGTTGGACACCAGAACAACCTTTTTATGGTGTCCCACGCAGGTGCTCCAGTTAATACTAGGGGTCTCTCCACATGTGAAACTTACACAAAACAGGTAAGTATTCCAGCATTTGAAAGGGAAAAAATCATGTCTTCAGCTTGGACCTCTGCCAAAACAGGCAATTGGATGACACTTCCAAGCAATGTTTCATATTACTAATTCTTGCCTCAAATATCGGTCTGCTAAGTTTACCTTTTTTGTATTCACATAGGGGAGAAAAGAATCGTCACACATCTGAGGACACCAGGAACCCCACACCTCCTAAAGAAGGGGAACTCAGCACACAACCTGAGGATGTGGATGCCGAGGTTCAGGAAGTGGTCAAAATGGTGACCACAACAGGTCAGTGTCTGAGACCACAGCTTCAGGTAATAGATGTATGCCTGCATAGTTATAATACATGGTGTGTTGTTTTATTCTTTTTTCAGGTGATGCGGATGTTGTGGAAGAAGAAACTCACTTCAACAGTTCTCATCAGTGAGATAATGGTGTGCAATCAGGATTTAGAGAAGGCCAAGCAAAACATCAATGATGTTCAAAAAAGACTGACCAACATCATTGATGTTTTAGCCAAAATCTAAAACCACCCAAAAATGTACATTTTGTCATTATTGTTTTAAGTTTTTAAAAAGTTTTAAAGTAATTGCAAAGCCAAATTTTGAAGATGCACACAGTGTGTCAACATGTGCTATCTGCCATCATGGGATATCAATGTACACGTTTTGTGAATGCAACCCCTTCCTCGCAACTAAAGTAGGTGAATGGAAGGGGTTGCACCCAGAAACACGTCTATTGATCCCGCATTATGGGAGCTAGCACATGTTGACAAACTGTGGCTTATTTCAAAAAAGCAAAACCACTTTGCACTACAAGTGCAATGCAAGTGCACTTGAAAGTGCACTTGTAAGGCAAAGTGGATTGTCCTTTCTGAAAAAAGGCCCAGTGTGTTAACATGTGTTAGCTCCCATCACGGGGGATCAATGGACATGCTTCAGGGTGCAGCCCCATCCTCTCACCTACTTTTGTTTCGAGGAAGGGGTTGCACCCACAAAACACGTACATTGATATCCCATGATGGCAGATAGCACATGTTGACACACTGTGTGTTTTGTGGCTTTCAAAAAATAGATATCGGGAAAAGACACACATTTTAGGCATGGGATCATGAGGGAAATCCACGTTTTGAGTCCCAATCTGCGTGCATCTTCAAAATTTTGGCTTTTACACGGGTGAGATCCCCCCATCTGATGAAGGTAAAGTCAGCACGATTTTGACATACAGTACTAATGTCTCATATGGCCTTCAATTTATCAAAGTTGAACTTTGTAAGTTCCTGAGTTGGGGATGTGTATGTTATGGTTTTAAACATGGCAAAAAAGATTTATTGCTAGGCCCATCGCTTAGCAATCAAGACACCCTAAATAACAAACGTGCCACATCCTATTAAGTATTAACTATTATGTATTGTGAATTATTAAAGATTTTTGATACATTTGTAGCACCTACCTCGAAGGAGCTGCTGAATTTGTTTGGGTCTGTACTCTGCTAATGAACCCCCACTGACTAGGCTCAGTCCCCAAGACACAGTTGTGGTGCGATATTGGTGTAAAGCTTACGGTGAAAGACAACCTCAAAATATACAATATAATAACAGTATACCTTGTTATTACCTGAATGTCCTGCGTCTCCACCTGCTGTTGAAAACAAGGGACAACACTTCCCACCAGTTTACTTAGCCAAAAATAATGTATTTTTACTGTAATAACAATGAAGTAATACAATCACAGAAACTACAATGCCTCACCAACGTAGTGCAACATTGCAGTGATTAACCACAATAATAAGTGGAAATAAACTTGTAGTTGTATATACCTTGAAGGTGTGTCCTAAAATGAAACTAGTGCCGAGAGTACATAAGCTTGACTCTGGACAACTCTCCCTTTCCAGGCACCCTCCAAGGGCTTGAGTGATATAAAAATTGACAATTGCAGTGTATATATACCACTAGGGAGCTCCCCCTACTTTAGTCAAAATACCAGGTCTTGTAATGCAGAATACAGTCCTCAATCTTCTTTCTTCTGCTAGCTTTGATGTTTGCAACAATTTGTAATCCAAAAATGAGATGGCAAATATAACTGTAAATGAGTGTTGTACTTGTTCCTGTAGTGGAAACACCTGAGGTTGCTAGATGATAACACAGGGTTAAGGACACTGTTCAAAATAGGCTTGAGGCCTTTTTAACTTCAGTCTTTAGCAAAACCTTCTCTATAGGACTACAGGTCCCAGCAGTGCTGTGTTGACTGCCTAAGTCTGTACAAGTGTGTAATAAACAATGGACAACAGCCCCTCTCACCCACTGGATACTGAAAAGTGTGACGTCTTTGCTCCGGTGCGTGATGTCTTGGCTCTGTGTCAGGGCTGGCTTAGCCCTTCCTTCTTTGAGCTGGCTTCTCAGCTGTCAGCTAATTGCCAGCTCTCATCTCTCTCCACAGTTGCCAGCTGTTCCTGATCATGCTCATCTGACCTGCCTACTTAAAGCTGTCCAGCTCACTTCACCTCTGCCTTCACCTTGGTCACATCACAAGAAACCATCTCCTGCGGCTCTGTTTTAAGCCTAGCTTGCTGACATCCCTTCTGGCTCCTTATCCTGTTTCTGTTGCTCTACTTGGATCCATGACTTCTGGCCTGGCTGATTACCCGATCTGGTTATTGAACTCTGGCCTGGCTGACTACTCTATCCGGTTACTGGACTCTGGCTATGCTTTGACTACGCTTTTTCTATTTACCTTTTTATTTTTATTTAATAAACATGTGTGATTTCATTGTACTTCTGTCTCGGTCTGATTCATGGTTTCTGACACTCTGTTGCACCACGCCGCTCCGCAAGTTGAACTGGGTCCTTCTGAAGCTTCAAGTGGTGTCTCTGGATCCTCAACCAATCCGGTCATTGTGCCTTGCTTCTGCACTCAGAGGGATGGCAAAGTCTGTAAATGTTCAGCATGGCTGTACGCCGCCCCCTCCGGAGACCTTCTCAGCAGTCCTCACAGGCAGGCCATGCATTCCGAAGAGACCTAAGATGGCCACGCAGGGTCCTTTTAAAGCCTACCCAGCATGCATTTCAGTAGAGGGTGATCATGGGTAGGTCACCTGGCATTCTGGGTAGATAGGTCAAATATCAAAAAGTAAACACAGTCCTCCCTGTTATATTTCCAACATTTCAAAAAGGAAATACATCCAAGTCCATTTCTAGTTTTGTCACTAGATGGCGCCAAATATTAAGGAATAATATTGTCTATAGGTTTACACGTTAGAGCATTAGTAGGCAAAAATATGGGCGCTACACATTTTTTATATGTATCTGTAAAGTCCATTCCCTTTTTCACTTTTCAAATGGTTTCAAACATGCCTGTTTAGCCACAAAAAGGCTATATACTGTCAAACATACATGTTATACATCAAAGATGTTGCTTTGTTAAAAAAAAACTTTTTTTAACGCACATGTGAATGTGCTTGGAGTATAATGTTTTATACTCAACAATGTGTGGCTTCTTCTTTCAATGCTCAATACCAGTTTTTTTTAGTAAGCTGGTGTAGTTTCAGTGCCAATGGGGGTTATTTACTAAAGGCAAATCCACTTTGCACTACAAGTGCACTTACAGTGCAAAGTGGATTTGACTTTGGTAAATAACCGCCACTGTGCTGTAACATTTCCCAAAATCAGGCCATTTTAGGTACTACAAGCAGTAAATTCATAGAGTTGAAAAGGAGGAATATTTTTATGATTAATGCATTACATACATTTACAAAAAAAACATTGTGTGTGCATATCAGACCCACAACACAACATAATAGTTAGCTGAAAAAGAGGTTGTCACCTCATGTATCAAATAAGTTACGTTTGCACTATTGAAGAAAATGGGCAAAAATAAAAGGCCATTGGAGAACCTAGAAGACAGATAAGAAACACAAGCAGAAAATCAAATTTTAGTTTTTCTCAAAAAACGTATTTGAAACAGCTTAAAGATTCTCTGGCATATCAATTGCCCCCCTACCCATGAAGTACTTCACATAGCTTTGCCTTACTTTGCAGGTGCTTTGGGGGGGGGGCAAGCCAGGACAGCCAGGTTCAAATGCCACCATTGTTTCTGCCGGTGAGTCGGCCTCAGTCGCAAATGAGACCAGATAGTTGGCTGCATCCTTACGTGGAAAATTATGCAGAATGCAGCAGCTTAAAATGATGTGGTTCAGTTTGTATTCAGCCATGTTCAAGGCAATTTGGAATAGCCGGAACTGACAAGCCATTATGCCAAAGGCATTCTCCACCACACTTCTGGCACGTGCCAGCTGGTAATTAAAAACCCTCTGGTCTGGGGTCAGGGTTCTGATGGAGAACGGCCTCATCAAATGCTCCCCCAGCGCAAAGGCCTCATCCCCCACAAAGACAAATGGGAGGCGTGCCATGTTATCCCCTGGAGGTGGCAAGCCCAGGCTGCCATTCTGGACCCGTCTGTAAAATTCAGTTTGGACTATGACTCCTCCATCCGATATACGGCTATTCTACTCCACGTCCAAATAAAGAAATTAATAAGTAGCCGACACCACCGCCAACAACACAATAACACTGTACCCCTTGTAGTTGTAGTAGTATGACCCTGAGTTGGGGGTGAGATGAGCCAGACATGCTTCCCATCTATCACACCACCGCAGTTTGGAAACTTCCACTGTTGGGTGAATTGGGAGGCCACAGTCTGCCATTCCTGTGGAATCAAACAAGAAAAAAAAATTGTACTCTTAAACATAACATTGCAAGAAGATTAGACACAAACATTCTTGGCCAACATACGTATAACATTTATTGAAATGAGTATTTAAAGACAAAATTATAAGGTCCACTGATCAGATTCCTCCCCCCTTTAATGGCCCATTGGAAAACTTTTATGGTCAGGGAAAATGTTTTGGACATGTAACCATCTCCACTTCCTTGAGAGCTGAATGCATAAATAATGTGTGTTACTTTGGTCAGCCCCTCCTTACTTACACTATTGGCAGCCCACTGGACAGGTAAGAAGTGTCATAATCCAAAAATATGAATACACACTGTACAAATTGAAGCACATTTTTACATTCTGCTATTACCTATCATGATAATAAGAGAACAAAACTTTAAACAGTACCATTTGAAAGTATTCAGGCAGGACCTTGCACTACATGCTTTGGTGAATTCATCCATACATCTGACTACAAAAGAGGTAGGTATAGTGTGTATGGGTTGGGCAAAGTTAGCAGATAGAATATTGGTATAGGTTGACTTAGCGATTGGGGGGAGGGAGGGTTCCAAATGAATTTTGGCCCTCCAAAAAAAGCCTCTTGCACTTCCGCTGAATTTAAGGACAACAATAACATTTGTCCACATTTTAGGGGGTGTTTAGGGTAAGCACTGCCATGGAGCTGACAAAAGATATTGTTAAGTGACTAGGCTAGGTGTGTATGGGCCCAGGATGGCATAATGGGAAGGATGAAAAAAGAGCAGTAAAAGCTTCCAGCATGCATGAGGACAAAGAGGACATCAACAGCATATTACAATCATTGTAATTATGGAATGAAGAAATTAATACAATACATTAGCAAAACTATATAGAATGTGATGTTAAAGGATAAAACTTGCCCTAATATAGTCCTTCTGCAGAACCTGTATGATGGCAGAACAGATCTCTGAAATACTGATTCCCAGAGCCTGGGGGGAGATCTCAGTCGTGAACTTAATATCCTGGAGACTTCTCCCCATCGCCAAGTACCGTAAAGTGGCGATGGACCTTTACTCGGGAGTGATGGCTTGCCACATGCAGGTGTCCTGCTTGGTAATATAGGGGGGAAGCAAAGCCATCAGATGGTGAAAAACGGGGTTCGTCATCAAGAGATAGTTCCTGAAATCGTCAGGATTATTCTCCTGGAGTTCCCGCAGCAAAGACATATGAGAGAAATGGTCACGATTAAGTAACCAATTCTTGGTCCATGAACTCCTCCTTGTTGTAATATATATATATATATATATATATATATATATACCGTATATACTCGAGTATAGGCTGACCCGAATATAAGCCGAGGCCCCCAATTTACCCCCAAAAAAACTGGCAAACTTATTGACTCGTGTATAAGCCGAGGGTGAGACATGCCTGTCCATCCCTGTGTGTGTGTCCGTCCATCCCTGTGTGTCCGTCCATCCCTGTGTGTCCGTCCATCCCTGTGTGTCCGTCCATCCATCCCTGTGTGTGTGTGTGTCCATCCATCCATCCATCCCTGTGTGTGTGTGTCTCCATCCATCCATCCATCCATCCCTGTGTGTGTGTGTCTCCATCCATCCATCCCTGTGTGTGTGTGTCTCCATCCATCCATCCATCCCTGTGTGTGTGTGTATCCATCCATCCCTGTGTGTGTGTGTGTGTGTGTGTGTGTGTGTGTGTGTGTGTGTGTGTGTGTGTGTGTGTCCAGCCTACCTGTGTCCCGAGCCTTTGTCCCGAGCCTCCGTCCCGTGCCTTGCCTCCTTGCCTCCGTCCCGTGCCGTGCCTTGCCTCCGTCCCGTGTCGTGCCTTGCCTTGCCTCCGTCCCGTCCCATCCCGTCCCGTGCCGTGCCTTGCCTTGCCTCCGTCCCGTGCCCTCTTCGTCAGCGCCTCGGCGGCCATTGTAAAATTCAAAAGCCGCGCCTCCGCCTTCGCCTGTGATAGGCGGAACATTGAATTTCCCAGCAGCCTGTGTTCCGCCTATCACGGACATCGTATCATCCTCGTCCGTAGTACGAGGATGATACGATGTCCGTGATAGGCGGAACACAGGCTGCTGGGAAATTCAGTGTTCCGCCTATCACAGGCGAAGGCGGAGCCGGAGGCGCGGCTTTTGAATTATAGAATGGCCGCTGTCTGTCTGCTCGACACGCTGATCGAGCGGGCAGACAGCGATGACTCGAGTATAAGCCGAGGGGGGCACTTTCAGCCTCAAAAAAGAGGCTGAAAATCTCGGCTTATACTCGAGTATATACGGTATATATATATATATATATATATATATATACATATATATATATATAATATGTTGTAATATATATATATATATATGTGGGTGTGTATGTCCATGTATTTTATATATGGTGTTATGGACACATACAGTACAAGATTGACCAGGCCAGATTTCAGTTGACTGAGTGACTTGTCCAAGCCAACTGCATTTTTCTTGTAACATATTTTATTAACATGCAATACAACAGTTACACAGTACAGATCACTCGTTGAAGTGCAGGATTACAAATCGTTTTGTGATAATGTAACAAATACTTTACATTCATAATGGGCGTCAAAACCCGAACAGTAAAATAGAGTGATCACAGAAGAATGTATTATGAAAAAATGCACAACAAATGCATGGTAAGGAAGGTTATGGGTAAGAAGATACTTAGGAACGAGGAACGGAGCCTTCCTGAGTTTGAGGGCCGATCCCGAGTAGGGATCATGGTACTGTGTAGTGAGAGATTTTCAGTGGGGGGGGTATAAAGAGGAAAGGGGAAGAAAAGAAAGAAGCAGGAAAGATGGAGTGGGGGTAGTGGAGAGGGGGAAGGAGAGTGGACAGGGGGGGGGAGGCTGGCCGGCCCGCCCGGGCACGGGGGTCCATGAAGAACAAAGTTTCGTACAGTGTTGAACAGGCTATTTCAGCAGTCCAATGTGTCTAAGTCAACATCAAGAGGCAAAAAGTGATCAGCCCATGGTTGCCAGATTTTATTGTGTCTGGGGAGGTGGTCAAGGAGCTTGGCCTCAATCCTGCAGTGAATCATAGCCTGTGTTACCCTATTCCTAAATGCGGGCAAGGGTAAAGTGGTGGTCTTCCAGGCATGTGCTATGGTTTGTTTCACTGCGGTGGTGAGTTGGAGGAATAGCTTTAGCTGATTACGGGTGCAGCATTCGGGAGATTTGTTAAGTATAGCAAAGATAGGGTCTGGTTGTAATGCGAATTTAAATAGAGTAGATGCCATTTGGAACACCGCCTCCCAAAACTGCCGGACTATCGGGCACGTCCACCAGATGTGCAAGTGGGTGCCAATATCAGTGCAGCCCCTAAAACATAACTCCGAGTATCCTGGAACGTATTTGGCGATTCTAGCTGGAACTAGGTACCAGCGCATTAGCACTTTAAAATTAGCCTCAGAGGCAACAACATTTTGAGATGCGTTTTTGGTATTAGTCCAAATCTCGCTCCAGGTGTCAGCATCTAGATCTCTAGAAAAGTCAGTCGACCATCTCGTTGCATAGGCTGGAAGGGAAGGGGGGGGGAGAGTGAGGTGGGCATATAGTTGTGATATAATGCCTGGGGCGTGTGGGTCTGAATCACATGTCTTTTCATAAAATGATATATGGTGCTGAGTTGGACTGGGCTTAGGCAGGGATTGTAAGAAATGTAGGATTTGGAGATAACGTAAGTATTCCGTATGGGGGAGGTGATATTGATCATGGAGGTCCTGGAAGGTTTTTGGTAAACCACCCTTCAGGAGGTCTGAGACTTTATCTATGCCTGCTCCGGACCAGGCTACAAAAAGGCCCGGCTCCTTGAAAGCTGGGGGGAAGAGCGGGTTACCAAAAATAGATAGTAATGGGGAGTGTGTAGATATGAGTGTGGAAGATTTGCGAGTTACGTCCCAGATTTTCAAAGAATGCACAGTAACTGGGTTTGTAAGAGAGCCTCTCTTGGAAGGGGGTAACCAGAGTAGGTTAGAAATGGCAATAGGGTGGACATCTACAGCTTCGAGGCTAACCCACAGGGGAACTTCTGATTTAGCATGATAAAGAGCTAGTTGGGCTATCTGAGCTGCTTGATAGTAATGTGAGAAATTGGGCACCCCTAGGCCGCCCTGTGTCCTGTGGCGGAAGAGTACGGATCTAGCGATTCTCGGTCTGGTTGGTTCCCAAATATACTTAAGAGTTTTATTTTGTATAACACGATGAAAATATGGGGGTACCGTGATGGGAAGGACCCTATAGAGATAGAGTAATTTAGGTAGAAGAGACATTTTTATCGCTGTAATTCTACCCAGCCACGAGACACAGAGCGGTTGCCAAGAAGCCAAGATACTTGCAAATTTCCTGAGTAAAGGGAGGTAATTCGAACGATAAAGGGAGGACGGGTCGCTTGTCAGTTGGATGCCCAGGTAGGGAATAGAGGACGAGGACCATAAAAAAGGGAAGTTACTTTGTAGCCGCATTAACTCGTCTGTTGGCAGGGACACATTGAGGGCTCTGGATTTGGCTTGATTAACTTCTAGGCCTGATATTGTAGCGAAACTATCTAAAAGTTTACAAAGATTAGGTAAAGTAGTATGGGGGGCTGTAATGAAGAGCAGGGCGTCATCGGCAAATAAGCATAGCTTATGGGATGTCGAGGCTAGTTCGAGGCCGCGTATATCGGGGTGTGCCCTAATCAGGGCCGCCAGGGGCTCTATCGCCAATGCGAATAGGATGGGGGAGAGGGGGCATCCCTGCCTTGTCCCCCTTTGTATAGGGAAGGGTGATGAGCGCGAGCCAGCATATCTAACGTAGGCTTGGGGTTGAGCATACAAAGCGTCTATCCAACGTAGAAAATGGGGGCCGATAACGTGTCGAATGCTTTACGTATATCGAGCGAGAGCAGATGCATAGGGATGTTTCTAGATTTTGCTATATGTTGGAGGAGAATCACACGACGGATATTATCACTAGCCTGTCTCTGAGGGATGAACTCCACTTGGTCTTTATGGATCAGCCTACCTATAAACGGGTTCAAGCGTAGTGCCAAGACCTTAGCAAGGATCTTGACGTCTACGTTGAGCAAAGAAATGGGTCTGAAATTGGACCAAATTGAATGGTCGGAGTTGGGTTTGGGGATCATAGTAATAATGGCTGTCAATGTGTCCTTGCCAAGGGATTGGTCTTGAAGGAGGGAATTAAAGGAGTTAGTTAGGAGCGGGCTAGTGTGTCAGAGAATTTTTTGTAATAGGATGCAGGTAGGCCGTCAGGTCCGGGGCGTTTATGGGGTTTGAGGGTTTTAATGGTCGCCAGAACTTCAGTCAAAGTAATGGGAGCTTCAATAGAGTTGAGATTTACAGAAGATAGCTGGGGAAGTTGTAAAGGGTGGAGCAGAGCATCAGCTTGGGAGGTAGAAGGGGGGTTTTGGCTTCGTATAGTTTAGACAATTGAGTGCTGAACTCAGAGAGGATTTTGGCGGGGTTACTAGTGGGTCCCTTTTGTGATATATTCGGAGTCTAATGGGCTTGTAGGATTTCTCGGGATTCCTTAAGCGCATCGCCAGAAAAGTATCGGGCTTGTTGGCTTTGGTATAGGCAGTGTGGGAAGTTCTACGTATTTGCTTGTCAGCCTCTTCAGTCAAAAGTAGGTCCAACTCTAATTTCGTTTTCTCAAAATGCCAACCTATTGGAAACCGTGGGGTCAGATTGGAAACAAAGGTAGTGTTGGTGGAGGGTAGCCTCTAGTTGGCAGGATCTCTCTTGTCTAATCTTCTTGTGTGTGAGGCGACAGAGATACATGTGCCTCTTATGACCGGTTTATGGGCCTCCCAGAGGAGGGTGGGGGAGATGCCTGGGGTAGTGTTATGGGTGAGATATTCCGTGAGTGCTACCTGGATATCCAAGCAATACGATTGATTGGAAAGGAGAGCTTCGTTCATGCTCCATTCTCTACCAGCGGGTGTAGGGATGATGGAGGAGACAGATTGTAGCACAGTGGTCTGACCATGTGATGGGATATATACGTGAGTGAAGGAGAGTGGAGGCAGATGTTATAGGTATAAAAATATGATCTATTCTAGAGCAATACTTATGGGGTTGGAGTAGAAGGTAAAGTTTTTCTTAAGGGGATTGCATTCTCTCCAGGTGTCCACCAATGCTGCCCGTTGGAGTTGTTTGCGGAGTTTTATGGAGGGGGCAAGTTGTTCCGGGGAGTAGGGTGACTTATCCAAGTGTGGGTACAGGACTAGGTTGGAGTCGCCGCACATGAATAGGGTACCTACCTGGTGTGCTCGAATGGTCTGGAGGAGGTGGGAGAAAAACGGATTAGGATTCGTATTAGGAGCATAGTAGGAGACTATCGTAACATCCGTGTCCTGGAGTAGGCCTGTGACTATAAGGTACCGGCCCTCAGGGTCTCTGATTTCAGTTCTGGGGGTGAAAAGAAGGGTATGATGGAAGGCAAGAAGGACTCCTCTGTGTTTCGTGTCTGCGGAGGCCGTAAAGACTTGGGGATATTTGGAATGGAAGAATTTGGGAGTGGCGTGCGAGGAGAAATGAGTTTCCTGGAGAGCCACTATACCGGCTTTCAACGAAAGAAATGTGCGGAAAGCCTTGACCCGCTTCTGTGGTGAGTTGAGTCCTTTAACATTCAAGGACAAGATATTTAGGGGGGCCATAGCGTGGGAGAGAGGGTGTGCCCAAGAGACCACTTAGGGCCCGGGCGAGCCAACCAGCCAAGGGGGAGGAGAGGGATGGGAAGGGCAGAGCAAAGGGAAAGAAAATGTGAGAGGAAGGGAAGTTTGTGTGGGGGGGGAAGAGAGGTGTGAGGCGGTGCGAGCAAGGGTGCACCGCCCAACAAGTAGGTGTTGCAATCCGCCTGACCGCAGGCCAGACAGGCGGAGTGTGCATCAACAAATGGGGGGAGCAGTGACAGCTCACCGCCGCGTACCCGTAAAACTATCAATGAACAATGTAAACAAGGAAATAAAACTTAACATCAACAAGCTCTACCGGATAGATGTGGCATTAGCAGTGCAAATAAAGGGGATGTCAAAGGATATTGATCACAGTAGAAAAATTAACTGTGAAGAAACAGTATGGGAGATGAAAATAGACCAAAAAATATTTATATATATATAAAAAAAAAAAAATTCCTTTGTGATATAGCTTTAGTGAAGCTGACATAAAAGTCATATGATGGGTAGAGATGTCTATGCTAGAACAAAAAAACATGAAATAAACAAAGTCCTGAGGGAAGATCAGGATTTGCAAGTCCCAAAATCTGGCGGTTCAAAGGTGAGAAGACGCCAGAGCAAAAAGGAGAACAAAAAAAACTGTAAATGGCGTTCGTCAGCGGGGGATAAATACCTTCAGGCTAGGGAAGCTCATATTGGAGGAGCGCTTAGGGGTATCCCGCTTGACAGAAGAAGAGCTCAGTGTAGCTTGGCGGTTCCGCCTTGGCGTGGCTGCGTAGGAGTAGGGAGCAGGACGAGCTGGTGTGCGAGGAAGAGATGTTTCTTGGGGTTCAGGTGCGGCAAGGTGGAGAGTCTCAAATAGATTTTGCAAGGCTTCGGATGAGGAACAGGTATGTTGCTGGCCTTGGTAGGAGAAATGGAGCGCAAAAGGAAAGCGCCAAGCGTATTTTATCTGGTGTTGCATCAGTATTTGGAGCTGTGGTTTCATGGCACGTCTCTTCGCAATCGTCGAGGGTGCAAGATCGGTGAAGAGCTGATATGTGTGGCCCTGGAACTATAGGTCTTGCTTGTTTCGTGCCGCAGAGATCAATTGCTCTTTCGTTCGGAAATAGTGAAGTTTCACGATTATATCACGTGGAGGACCTTCGGGTTGACGACGCGTTAGTGCCCTATGAATCCGATCGAATTCAAGTCGTTAGATCGGAATCGACGGGGATAGTTCTTGGAAGAGTGCTGTGGTGAAGGATTGGAGATCGTCCACGGTCTCGGGGATGCCCCGGAGGCGAAGGTTTGACCTCCGTGAGCGATTTTCTGCGTCCTCTAAGCGGGACAGGAGGACCGCATTGTCATTGCGGAGGCTTGCTTGGTCACGGGCCAGTTCTTGTAGGGTGAGCTCCGTGTCGTCCGCCCTTGTTTTGAGGTGAGCCGTGCGCTGGCCTAGGTCACGGATCTCGCGGGTGAGTCTATCTGTGATTTGGTCAGATGTGGCTTTGAGGGCCTTGTGCAGCATGGTCTCCATGTGCTTCAGAAAGTCAGTCTGAGACATACCTGTCGGTGGGGGAGATTGCGCTGCGTCTGTGCACTCTGCCGAGATGTCCTGAGCAAACGAGAAGACGCCAGAGCAAAAAGGAGAACAAAAAAAACTGTAAATGGCGTTCGTCAGCGGGGGATAAATACCTTCAGGCTAGGGAAGCTCATATTGGAGGAGCGCTTAGGGGTATCCCGCTTGACAGAAGAAGAGCTCAGTGTAGCTTGGCGGTTCCGCCTTGGCGTGGCTGCGTAGGAGTAGGGAGCAGGACGAGCTGGTGTGCGAGGAAGAGATGTTTCTTGGGGTTCAGGTGCGGCAAGGTGGAGAGTCTCAAATAGATTTTGCAAGGCTTCGGATGAGGAACAGGTATGTTGCTGGCCTTGGTAGGAGAAATGGAGCGCAAAAGGAAAGCGCCAAGCGTATTTTATCTGGTGTTGCATCAGTATTTGGAGCTGTGGTTTCATGGCACGTCTCTTCGCAATCGTCGAGGGTGCAAGATCGGTGAAGAGCTGATATGTGTGGCCCTGGAACTATAGGTCTTGCTTGTTTCGTGCCGCAGAGATCAATTGCTCTTTCGTTCGGAAATAGTGAAGTTTCACGATTATATCACGTGGAGGACCTTCGGGTTGACGACGCGTTAGTGCCCTATGAATCCGATCGAATTCAAGTCGTTAGATCGGAATCGACGGGGATAGTTCTTGGAAGAGTGCTGTGGTGAAGGATTGGAGATCGTCCACGGTCTCGGGGATGCCCCGGAGGCGAAGGTTTGACCTCCGTGAGCGATTTTCTGCGTCCTCTAAGCGGGACAGGAGGACCGCATTGTCATCGCGGAGGCTTGCTTGGTCACGGGCCAGTTCTTGTAGGGTGAGCTCCGTGTCGTCCGCCCTTGTTTTGAGGTGAGCCGTGCGCTGGCCTAGGTCACGGATCTCGCGGGTGAGTCTATCTGTGATTTGGTCAGATGTGGCTTTGAGGGCCTTGTGCAGCATGGTCTCCATGTGCTTCAGAAAGTCAGTCTGAGACATACCTGTCGGTGGGGGAGATTGCGCTGCGTCTGTGCACTCTGCCGAGATGTCCTCCTCCTCGCTACTCTCATTGTGTTGCGGGTTTGTGGTGAGCTGGGCTGCTGCTGAGGCCTTCGCCGCCATTTTGGAGGAAGCACGCGCCAGTGCTTCTTTTATCGGTTTTGGCTTGTTTTTGCCCCGATGGCCGGTCAAAACCATACCGGGAGAAGCACGGGGTGGTCCGCTACGGAGGTCCACAACAGCAGGGGTGATGGCCGCCTGGGATTGCAAATTTATATCTCGGGATCGCGGCGGTGAGAGCGGAGCTCTAACGGGATGCGTCCGTCATGGTGAGCTTCGCGCATGCGCCCCGCCAACTGCATTTTTAACATATCAAAGGGACAGCTGAAGACCCTTTGATGTGTTAATCTTATGCAAGTCTACCTGGGTGTGTGAGGTATGGCCTGTTAAGCTAATTGAACATTTCAATGGATACATTGTTTTAACTTAAGGAAGATGTAGGACCATAGAAAAAGTATTTATTGATGGTAATTAGATTGGAGGGAGGTATTCATGGGAAACATTTGGTTGACCTAGCAGAACCCCCCCCCCCGTGTCAGACCAGTACTTGAGAGGACATTCAAGCTGGCATTCAGTCAGTCTTGTCTGGGTGTGTGTGTGTGAAGACACCAAGGATTAAGGAACATGGAGCTCTGAATATGTTCTAGATTTGTAAGATATACTCTGTTGGATTGTGTCATCTGTTTCAAGACTTTGTTCTGTATTGGAAGTCAATAAAGTGCATCTCTCTGGAAGAATTGGGTTGCTGCGGAAGAGTACTTATAACAACTAATTAATCATCTACCCACGCTATACATATAATATATCACTACACTGGTGCCGTGACTCGGATATTGGTGATATAAACTACATATAATATATCACTACATTGGTGCCGTTCAAGTGACCAGAAGATCATTTTCAGGACTTAGTAACAGAAGTCGGTGGTGACAACAATCCTGTGAGGTGGACAGAAGTTTGATGGAGACCTGTGCTGTGACTCTAATGTCTGGTTGTGACATAAGAGAGTCTGATCTACAAAATTAAAGAAGTTTGGAACCCCAGAATTATTCTCTGGAGACTGGAAACAACAAGAAAAGGACTGTGTCGTGTACCAGAAGACCTGAACTGGAGGCTGAAGGAGTAACTAATGCGGTGAGTAAAATATTTCCTTTTTTTTAATTATTAGTAATATAGTCAAAATGCTTACTCAGTGTGAAGCTAGTGTCAGTGATGATAAAGTTAACAGATGGGTATTAAAATGTATTAAGCGTCATGGCGGTCCTTATGAAATTCCAGAAAAATGTAAGCAGACGTGGACTGTGATGAAGGAATTTTTAGAGAAAAATATTTTTGATAGCAACATTTCAGAAAGTAAAAGGAAGGGTTGTATTGTGCAGGGCTTATTATCTTGCTGTTTAACCATGGAAAGTTCTTTGAAGGATAAGGTTGAGGAAATTACCCAATTACAGAATGCAGTTGCTAATAGCAACAATGTTTGTGAGAGGTTACAAAACCAATCAGACACTGAGACAGTAAATTTAAAATTGCATGCAGTTACCATTGGGGGAGCTTTGCTTGAGAAATCTGAACGCTGTGATGAATTATCAGAGGAAAATGAGAGATTAAAATTAAGAATTATGGAATTAGAGAAGAGATCTCAGGAATGCAGATAGGCATCAAATCTTGGATTCCACAATCTGCAGCAAAATACAAACACAAACTTTCTATCAAATGATAGAGAACCTCATATTAAATCTGATAATTCGTTGCCAGCCGCACCCACTGTGACCTCCACAGTTTATAACAATAATAATAATACAGGTGAAATTCAGCTTGTAATGAAGCCTTTGAAACCAAAAGAATTAGATGCAATTGTTAAAGAAATAGGAATGATTCCCTGTCATGATTTGAACAGATTTTAAAATGGTTTTGTGACTTGCAGAATGTCAGAGATATGTACAGTCTAAACCCATCTGACTTAGAAAGAGTCATACAACATTCTATAGGAAGTGGACTTTGGATGAGAATTAAACAGATCTGTATTCAGCCTGTGAGGACAAGGGACATATTACTGGAATTATTATGTGTTTTGTATGGTGTACGTTCTGATGTTACTATTCATGGGAAGATCCAACAAATGCAAAATGAATCTCCCTATGAATTGTCACACAGGATAGCAACTATTATGGACTTATTGGTCGGTAATAATCTTGCATTTGAGCATGGTGGCTTGATACATATGAATATGTTTCTAGATGCTTTGCATGAAGATATCAAACAAAATATTTTATTAGTTACCCCAAATCCTCATGATTTAAAATACGTATTGTTGAGAGCAGACCATTTATGGAGAAAGTCAAGTGAGCAGGCTGTCAAAATTGATTTAGCCAAATTGTTTAGGACAAATACTGAACATAAAGATCAAAAGATAATATCTTATGATAACACCCAGGGAGGAGACACCGGGTCAAACATAGGTGATATTAATTTGAAAAACAGAGCTGACCAAAAATAATAAGAAAAGGTCCAAGACCTGGATACCATTTTCTCAGTTAAAACAGAAATATGACCACCTGAAGATTGAGTATGATAAGATGAAAATAGAACATTACACATTATTGGAAAAGTTGAACAGATTCCAGGGTGTCTTAAATGAAGATGTACATTCTCCAGATCTGTTTTTGAATGCAAGTGACACTTCTCTAGCAGTGGGGGTGAATTAGCTTCAAACTGTAAACGTGTAAATAGTACTTTGTTTTAACTTCAAATAATGTTTGAAGACCTTGCTAATGAGTTTTTTTGTTGGAGAGTTTTTTGTCTTTCAGATATTGCCGGAGATGCTCGTTTGCATGTGAATAGCAGAAGCACTAGAAGTATCTGAAATTTCTGGCTAGTGGGGGGGAAACGCTGAATTCATGGACTCTCTCAATATTCATCAAGCAATGGACTTTTTTTGAACATCCAAATTTTCTTTTCAATTGACTTTTCTTCCTCGACGCCCTATTTTTTATTTTATCCCTTTCCCAGATATATTTTTTATTTTCATTATGTTTTATTTCTTGAACTTTATCTTAAAACCAGAGCAAAGCATTTAAACCTAAAATAATTTTCATAACATCCGTACATATTACATATTGCATATTGATCAATATATTTGACATCTAAGGTGAGATGCTGCACAATGGCTTGGTATAGCATAAGTTATAGCATGTTGAGTGGTTTTCCTAAATTTATAAGAGGGGTGAGTGAAATTCATCACTCCAGTCATGATTTGAAACTTTGTTGAATCAGTTGTTTATAATATACTATAGGCTATGACACATATGGATGAAAAATACCTTTCTACCTTTCATGGTGAGGATACTGGCAAGAATTTTCACTGCTGTTTCGTCTGGATAGAATATCTGATAAACACTGAGGTCAAGCTGATTCTATGTGAACCATCATGTGGGGGTATATGGCTATGCTGATATACCATTCAGGTGGAATTATGGACTGACTGATCCAAGTAACTGCTCTATTGAAAGCTATGAGGGGTCGGCCTACGGCAACTTACAAAAGTAAATTGTGGCTGGCAATCAACAAATTCAGGTACTTGACAGGTACACAACAGGTCATCGTTGCTCAAATAGGAAATGGAAAGAAGCAGATGTGAATTGTAAAATGCTCAGATGGACTTATGAATGTAAAGTGCAAGTAAATAGTTTGCAGCACAGAGTTTTTACTGCCATATCCAAACATTTTGACCTTGAAACTGAGTGCTGGTATATTCATTATTACATTTATTATGAAGATGAAAGTAAAATATTTGTGTAGAAGCATCTTTAAAAATGAAAACCTTGAGCCTGAAGATGAGAGAATCCTGGACTTATGTGGATTGGAGCTCCCAGAGCATACCAAGTTTACTTTCAGTGAGATGGTGAGAGATGTGATGACGTCAGACCGAAGAATGGACTGTGACATCAGCTCGTCTTTGCGCAATATTCAAGTTCTTGATGTGATATAATAAGGCCTAACAGCTATATGACCACGGATGTTTACTAAATCCTGTTCCAGTCATTGTCTAAAGTTATATTATCTAACAACTGTTTCATGGGGATATTTTAGAGGCTGGTGAAGAGAGATGTAACCAGTTTCATCTTCATATTTTATATGAGCCATTGTAAAGCATTCATTACCTTAAATCATGATGATATTTTTTGTTGTTTGATTTATGGGTCAGTTCTAGTAGTTAGAACTGACCCAAGTGGGGGTATATGTTGTAATATATATATATATATATATATATATATATATATATATATATATATATATATATATTATATGTTGTAATATATATAGAAAGGCCAGTATGGTGGCCTGGAATTATGGGTGGAGCCCGGTGGAGTATATAACCAGCCCGTTCGCCTAGCTCCCTCGTCGGTTCCGGTGCGCGATATCTGATACGTCAGAAATCAAGGGCCGACTATCCTCGAGACCTTTCAGTGAGCCGGGTTCGTGAGTTCCACGCTGTTCCGTCCGCCTTAGTTTCGACAAAACCTTCTCGTTCGTCAGCGTCCGTCTGATTGCCGTCTGAGTCGCTATACTCAAATCGAAATTTTCCGTTGTCGTACAACACGTCTGGGCCGGCTGTCGCAGGTAGGGCTTCGGCACCCATTTCATTTCATGTGTTACAAAGTCACGTAAACTAGATTCCTGAACTCACAAACCACTCACTCTAGATTGCACGAACGTCTTAACTGTGGCACTCGTATTCGTTACTTCATGTCACTACCCCTTCTTCAAAAGAAGCCGTTATCACTTTTCGGTACATGCCGTTCGTGCCACCAGGCACTTCGTTTCGTAGCACGTCGCTGCTAAACCGAACGACTCCCCCGATCATTTCTATGTTCGAATCGATCGAACCGTTTCGAAATTACAGCCGTCTGCTTGTCACGTTAAACTGAGCACTCCGGCCAATGGCAATCTCATGTTGTTCAAAATCATGAAGCGGTCGGACCGTTTCAAATCCGAATAAGTTTAAGCATTTCAATCATTTCATGCCGTTTGTACTATGTCTGTCATTTCGTTTCATTTCATTTCAATCATTTCAGTCATTTCAATCATTTCGAGTCATTTCAATCATTTCAGTCTGTTATGTCGGATCATTTCATTTCTACCATTTCTAAAGTCATTTCATCATTTCTGTCACTTACCGCGCTCCGATGCGAATCCCGTCGCATCTCCAATGCACCGATTCGCTTCGAAGTGCCCCAGGGTTCGGCCTCATTTCTGTACATGCTCCAGAGACTGAGTCACTCGCAGGTTCAAGCACGGTCCTTGATTCTAGTCTTTGTCATGGCTTTCATTTCTGTCACTTATTACACGCCAATTCGAATCCTGTCGCATGCTGCTATGCACCGATTCGTCCTGGCGTGCCCAGCTGCTACGCCTCATTTCAGTACATGCTCCAGAGACGGATTCTTTTGTTGTAACCATCAGTCCAGTCGTTGAATGTTGTCTCTGTCATGGCATATCATTTCTGTCACTTATTACGCGCCAATTCGAATCCTGTCGCATTCTGCTATGCACCGATTCATCCTGGCGTGCCCAGCTGCTACGCCTCATTTCGGTACATGCTCCAGAGACGGTTTCTCTGTTGCACCCATCAGTCTAGTCGTTGAAACTTGTCTCTGTCATGGCATATCATTTCTGTCACTTATTACGCACCAAAGCGAATCCTGTCGCATTCCGTTATGCACCGATTCGTTCTGGTGTGCCCAGCTGCTACGCCTCATTTCAGTACATGCTCCAGAGACGGGTTCTTTATTGTAAACCATCAGTCCAGCCATTGAATCTTGTCTCTGTCATGGCTTATCATTTCTGTCACTTATTACGCTCCAATTCGAATCCCATCGCATTCCTTATGCATCGATTCGTTCTGGTGCGCCCAGCTGCTACGCCTCATTTCAGTACATGCTCCAGAGACGGATTCTTTGTGGTAACCATCTGTCCAGTCGTTGAAACTTGTCTCTGTCATGGGATATCATTTCAGTCACTTATTACGCTCCAATTCGAATCCTGTTGCATTTGGTTATGTACCGATTCGTTCCGGTGCGCCCAGCTATTACGCCTCATTTCGGTACATGCTCCAAAGACAGGATTCTTCTGTTGGGTTCATGGGCTCGTCCTTTGATTCATGTCTTTGTCATGGGTTTTCATTTCATTTCACTTATCACGTTCCGGTACGAATAGTCACTTCCGTGTACTAAATTCGTATCGGCGTGCCCCAGGAATGGCCTCATTTCAGTACATGCTCCAGAGTCCGTTTCGTGCTCGGTCGCAAGTTTGTGGCATGGCGATTCAGATCTCTGTCATGGCAGATTCACTCATTTCACGGTCACATACTGCTTCCCGGTTAGTCCAGTTGACTCTTCAATGTCGGATTTCCATCGGGGGGCCTTGATCATCAGCCTCATTTCACTGTTGAATTGCCTCAAAAGAATTAAAGGAAAAATTTTGTTTTGCATCGGCGACGCAACCAAGTCACGTCTCTGTTGTCGTATGTACGTTATTCTAAAGAGCAAATTTCGGTTGTCCGTTCATTTCATTTATGTCATTTATCACATTTCCAGTCTCACCTCCACTAGTTAGCTAGACATCTCTCTTTAGGTGTAGGATTCTCAAACAAAACTTCACCTTCATCTCCTCAGATCAGTCGAGTTCTCAGTAGGTCCAACCTGCACCTGGTCGAACGGTGCCTCCGTAGGTAAGAGAGGGTCATCTGGGAGGGAAACGCTTACGAGCGGTAGTATCCTTCTCTTTAAAAATGTTTTCTCAGGAGTCTCCTACGAGTCTTGTAATCCATGTCACCCTCATAGGTTCCGTGCAGGAGAAAACCCGGACCCAAGGATTAATAGGCTCACCAAGCCTGGATTTTGCCACCATGTCCCAGGCTGGCAGCGAGGACTACACGGCTCCGTTGTCCCCTTCTCTTGTCTCAGAGAGTGGCAGCCAAAGGTCCTTCAGAGCGTGGACCATTCCCAGGCTAACAGCCGAGTTGAGGCGCAGGGGTGTACCCTTTCCAGCTACAGCCAGAAAGGCCGAACTTTTCGGGCTCCTCTTTCCTCCCCCAGCCGCGGTTGAGGATAGTGCCCAGCAGGCCTCCCTGGGCTCTATCGCTGCTTCCATCACGCAGCTTCACACTCTGGTGTCATCTCTGACGACCTCAATGTCAGAGGTTCAGAGTCGGGTGGCCCTCCTCGAGACCCGCCCATCCGTTTCTCCTCCAATACCAGCTTCACAAGCAGTGGATAACACCAGCGCAGGTACCCCCGGGTGTACACCAGTAGTGTACCCTTCTCATTTGATATCAGCCAACATCAGGAAGGACATCCTAGAGGGCAAGGACGTCAATCTGGCTTCACTTCTTATCTCCATTCATGAGCTGGCAGAAAACAAAGCTTACACTTGGGGGGACGTGTCGGTGGTCCTCAAAGCCAAAGACCCCAGGCTGGACAGGAAGCTTTCGGTCACCGAGTTCACCTTGGCCTTCGGCATGCTGAGGGACGTCATCTGCTCGGCCTCCCCCGGCAGGAGGGAGGAACTGGATCGTTACCTCCACGTGGTAGTTGACCTGGGTTATAAATACGGCGGTTTTTCATTTTATGACTATCACCGCTTCTTCTCCGCTAAGGCGGCCGCCAGGCTCTCCCAATTTCAGATACCTACTGATTGGAGTGTCATGGACACCGAGCTGTTCTGCGGACACTTCGCGGGGCTGCGGTCTCCCCTCTGTGCCATTTGCCAGTCGGCTACTCACACCGCGACTTGGTGTGCCAGCTCAGTGGCAGCCCCGCCCTTAGACGGTCCGTCGACCTCAGGTGCTGCCCAGGGCCTACCGGCGCCGGTACGCCTGCCGCAGACAGATAAACTGGGGCGCCCGGTCAAGACCATGGGAGGCGCAGCCATCTGCAACAACTATAACAGCGGGTCGTGCAATTTCAGTCAGTGCAGGCTGCTCCACGTATGCACACAGTGTCATAGAGCTCATCCCAGGCTCATGTGCGAGGTCAAGCAGGCTAGAAAATCTTGACTAAGCCGGGTCAACGTGTCGTGGCTCAGTGTCTACCTCGCCAATCATCCCACCCCCTCACTTGCCGCCTACCTAGTTCAGGGCTTCACTCAGGGCTTTCATACGGGACTTGTCTCTCTCCCTCACCTTACACACGAGTGCCAGAACCTGCGGTCAGCAGCCACGGATGTTCAAGCCATTGACCAGCTATTACAGGCAGAGCTAGACCGGGACTTCATCATAGGCCCTTTCACAAAGCCCCCATTTAACACCTGGCGAGTCAGCCCTATTGGGCTTGTCAAGGGCAAGTTCTCCAATAAACTCAGGTTGGTCTACGATTTGTCAGCGCCTCATTCTTCCTCTGTCCCCAGTCTTAATTCCCTTATCCCCTCTGAGGAGTTCTCCCTTAAATACGCATCCGTAGACACGGCCATCCAGGCCATTCTCAAGTCAGGCACAGGAACATGGCTCTCCAAGGCCGACATCTCAGACGCCTTCAAGCTCCTTCCTATCCATCCATCTCTCTGGTGCTGGCATGGCATCAAGTGGAGGGAGCTCTACTATTTTGCCACTAAGCTAACCTTCGGGTCCAAGAGTAGCCCCTGGCTCTTCGACACGTTTGCGCAGGCTCTCGCATGGATCTTGCTGCACGTAGCCCAGTGCCAGGGAGTCATACACTATTTGGACGACTTCCTGCTGATCGAGTCACCTGGCTCCCTTCCAGGGGATCTGGATAAACTAAGGGTGGTCTTCAATAACCTTAACGTCCCCATTGCCGAGCACAAGGTGGAGGGTCCAGCGCAGGCAATCACCTTTCTCGGGGTCAGCTTAGACACCAGCACTATGCAGGCCAGCCTCCCCCCGGATAAACTAAGCCGCATCAGGACGGTCCTGAGGGACTTCACCCGCGCCAGAACTTGCACCAAGAGGCAGCTACAGTCCCTTCTCGGTATGCTTAATTTTGCCATGCGCATCATCCCTCAAGGTCGCGCATTCGTATCGCGCCTGTTAGTCCTGCTGTCCCATTCACAAGACCCGGAGCATGTCCTCAGCCTGGACCCCGCAGCTATAGCAGATCTTGCCATGTGGGAGGAATTCCTAACGTCCTGGAATGGCGTGTCCCTGTTCATTCCCTCCGTGTCCTCCTTTTCACCTCAGGTGGTGACCGACGCAGCGGCCTCCACGGGTTTTGCGGCAATTTTTGGCCACCTCTGGCTCGCAGCCCCCTGGCCTCCTCAGATACTGGCAATTCCGGGCTTCACCGAGACGTCCTCCCTGTTCGAGTTATACCCCATCGTAGCCGCTGCCCACACATGGGGCCGCAGTTGGTCGGGTCAAACAGTGACCTTTTCAACGGACAATCTGGCCACTGCGGAAATCATTAACAAAGGCAGGTCTAAGTCTCTAGAGATTATGTCCTTCCTGCGGCGACTGGTCCAGCTCTCATTGTTATTTCAATTCAACGTTCATTGTGCCTTTATCCCCGGTAAATTCAATCGGGCAGCGGACGCCCTCTCCCGTTTTAACTTAGTTTCCTTTTTTGACCAGGTGCCCGGAGCCGGACCAACGTCAGCAGCTATCCCGGACTGGTCTCAGCTGACCCTGGATTAACCCCACATCTAGAAGCCGCAACTCAACTCATCGATCTCTCCCTCTCAGACAATACCCGCAAGGCCTATCAAACAGCCTGGAGGGCCTTTAACCGCTTCTTAACATTTCACTCCACAGAGACCTCCCGGGTCAAGCAAGTCCTGGCCTTCATCGCCTATTGCCACTCGGACTTGGCGTTATCCTTTAACACGATCCGGTTATACCTGGCCGGGGTACAACATTTCACCTCCCTCCAGGACCCTGCCGAACCCTCCTTGTTCACTTTCCACGCCATTCGGGCTGTCATGCGCGGCATCCAGAAACGCCAGCCCACGGCCTCCACCAAACACCTGCCTATCACAGGAGACGTTTTCAGAAACATGTCTGATATTCTGGCCACTGCACCTTTCGGGCTCCACACTAGTATCATTATACAAGCAGCCATACACTTGGCCTTCTACGGCTTCTTACGGCCAGGCGAGTTTACCTCCAGTAGCCCCTCAGCTCGCATGCTGTGCAAGCACCACCTGGTCAGGCACGGAGACCATTTCATCCTACATATAGCAGTCTCCAAGACGCAGCAGCTTGGCCCAGGTACGGACATACATTTTTATAAAACCAACAACCGCTGGTGCCCGGTCGCCATTCTCACCCGCTTGTTGACCCTTCTGGCCGATCAACCAGGAACTGGCCCGCTTCTGCCATTTCACGGTAAACCACTGAACGCAGCCCAGTTCATGGAGCATGTCAGGATACTCCTGGGCATCCTTCACCTCAATCCGGCTCACTACTCCGGACATTCGTTTCGTATCGGAGCTGCTTCAACTGCCTCCCGCCAAGGGGTCCCGGTCCATGTTATCAAAAAGTTGGGTAGATGGAAGTCCACCTGTTTTGCCCGTTACATACCCAATCCGCAAGTAGAGATGGCCCAGGCCTTTGTCAAGCTCACCCAGTAACAAACTCGAATCAATAAATGCAATCCCTACCTGTATGTTTTTGCCCCCTTATTTTGGTATACCCTACGTTAGGCCGGGGCACACTTTCAGGTCCATTTCAAGTAAGCGAGTTTATGTTAACCTTGTTTGTCATCCTTATCCGTATCGGTCAGAGGGCTCTGGGCCATAAATAGAAAGGCCAGTATGGTGGCCTGGAATTATGGGTGGAGCCCGGTGGAGTATATAACCAGCCCGTTCGCCTAGCTCCCTCGTCGGTTCCGGTGCGCGATACCCACCCACCCATCCCCTTTCAGGGCATTTCTCAAGCATTATACTCCTCGGGAGAGTACTCATTTCACTCCATTTCATTTTCATTTCATTTATTACTCATTTCTCTATCTAGGGTATGCCCCCTTATTTTGGTATACCCTACGTTAGGCCGGGGCACACTTTCAGGTCCATTTCAAGTAAGCGAGTTTATGTTAACCTTGTTTGTCATCCTTATCCGTATCGGTCAGAGGGCTCTGGGCCATAAATATATACTTTCCTTCGCCTGGGACTTGCTGACATTTTCGTTCCTGCTTGATCTTTTTTTTTTGAATAAGCATTAAATCTTTCCATCATACATAAATGTAGAATGAAGAATCTCTTACATCATTGTGTTGGCTAGGTTTGGATAATACCCCCCCCCCCCCCCGTAAGATAGAGGTTGCTGTATAAAAGTGAGGAATCAGAGTTGACCCTCTCACCCCAACACCCCTACAGGGATCAAGCTGTGTCATGGGCTGCGTAGGCAACTGGCATTTCTCGTAACATTGGTTTAGGAGTATAATCCATTGCGAAACCTTACTGAAACCTCCACGAGTGATTACTTGTGATGTAAAGAAGGAAAAGGGAGAAGGGGTCAGAGAAAATAAAGAGGAGGGGGCAAGAGAGCCAAAGAGAGGGAGGCAGAGATAGGTAAAGAGTCAAGTGTGTCTTGGCGGAATGCAAGAGTGGGCTGTTGAGCCCTATGATGGATGTACAGGAGTGTGTACAGCCCAGGGTACCCAGGTAGCTTCGAACTTCCTTACTGTATCCTTTAATATGCTGACCATCTTCTCCTGAGCCATGATCCAGGAGATTTTCCTTTTCCTCATGGGAAGGGAGACAAAGGGTCGCTTCATGGCTCTAGCTATTGTCAGTTTATCCCCCAGGAATATGAAGTGGATCAGTCTCCCCATATTTCTGAAGGCCTTTTCTATAGGGAAATTTAATAAAGTTATGTGTGAAGATTTGTCAACTGGTATGCCCGTAACTTTAGGGACCATGGCAAATATTTTGTTCCAGAAACCTCTAATTTTAGGGCATTCCCACCAGGTGTAAATTATGGAGCCTACATGGGAACAGTCTTGGAAACATAGGGGGGAGGCTGTAGGGTAGAATTTAGGCAGCCTTGTAGGAACTAAATACCACTGTGTTATGACCTTGAGGTCTGCTTCGATTAATGAAACATTTAAGATTCCTTGATAGGCCCTAGAGGTTGCTGTGTACCATTCCTCTATGGTCCATTCTTGTGAAAGATCCATCTCCCATTCTGTCATGTAGTTGGGTTTAAAATTAACCCTAGCAAGTGACTTATAGATCACCAAGATCCCCCCCCCCCCCCCCCTCTGCTACATGGCTTGAGCACACCAGTGTTCATAGGGTGTACTGTGGGGAGGAGAAGGTCTAGTCTTCCATAATGAGTGAAGGAAGTTGGAAATTTGGAAGAATCTTAATCTTCCAGAGGTGGGCATTTCTAGTTTGGTTATACCTTATTTAGGGCGAGTGGTCCAGAGAGATTGAAAAAGTGGCCAATTCTGTACATCCTCTTGTCCAACCACCATTGAAATTCTTTAATGTTCATTTCTGGGGGAATTGGGGGTTGTGGAAAATTAGATAGAGAGAACGAATCTTGGAGATTTCATGTGGCCTTTTAAGCCATCCCATAATTAGTAAGAGTAAGAAAGCATTGGAGCCATGATTGGCAGGCCAGTTTTAGGAGGGTAATCCAGAGTGAAGTGAGGTACTGCCTGGCATTCCATTTGCAACCAATCTGGTTTCGTAGCTATCTAGTACATTACAGACATCTGGGCCAACTGAGCTGTCTGATAGTACTAAAGAAGGTTGGGTAAGGCAAAACCTCATTTGTTGCGAGCTCTATAGAGCACTCCTTTAGAACAGTGATGTCCCTTTGAGTCCCCTACAAAGGAGTTAATTTTGGTTTGAAAACACCTTAAATGGTCCTTGTTAACGGGTACCAGTAGAGATAGGAAAAGATACAGAATTTGTGGGAGTATAGTCAACTTGACAGAGTGAATCCGCCCTAGCCATGAGAGATTGAGCTGAGACTAATGACTAAGGTCAGATTCCAATTTTTTAATCAGTGGAGGATACTGTAGCTAAATATAATTGGTTCACTCTCTTAGTGAGTGTGACTCCCAAGTAGGGTATCATGGTTAATTTGGGAAAGTTTTTCCTCTAAATGGGACTTTTAAGGGGCAGTACTCATCTACTGGTCAAACCGTAATTGTAAAAAATTTTTTTTTATTGGAATAGAGTTAAAAAGCAAGATATGCAGTACATAGAATATGCAGGATGCAGATACAGAGATATGCAATAACAAGACAGTTGGAAACAACCACTACTCTGTTGAAAAATAGAACAACATAGATAATCCAGCATGTTTAGAGTATGCGATATTGGTTCTCTTCTTCAGGGGTAGGTGGTTTACAACAGGACGTGAATACATCTACAATTGATAAAAGAAAAGTATAAGAATATATGCATTTGTAAAAACAAGCATAACATCAAAATGTTGAGTTGCTCAATTATATGTAAAACAACTGACCCCACAACTTGCATAGCAACTCAGATATTGCATCCAGATAAAAAAGCTTAGGAAAATGATGTGGCCTCAGGCCTACTGGTTTGGGTCCAGAGAGAAATCAATACACACAAGAGACAACCCAGGGCCCAACAATAGTCGCTCACAAAGGGTGCTCCAAATTGGCCCCTATTGAATCCCCCATATAGCTCAGAGCGACTGATATCACTGGGAACAAAAAAGAAAGAAATTGATCTAATATTAAAGCCACAAAGACAGTAATTTGCCCTAGAATAACATTATCTGTTTCTAATCAAATCATACATTCCTGGCTTGTTTCTGAGTGTTGTAAGAACAGGAAAAGACCTGCGGGTAGTGTGGAACCACTAACTTCAGAAAGGATTTAACTGGGCCAGATGAAAATTTACAGGGCCTAAAAAGAGATAAGGGAGGGGGTCCAAAGAACACCATCAAGTCACTCAGTGACATGCATAAGTATGCACCCAAGCAATGGTGCTAATCTGCAGAAAACTATAATTGCCATAAAGCCCCCTCAGCAAAAAGGATAAAAGGCCAAATGGCTGGTTGTTACCAAAAACAGTTACCTTGATTGAAGCTTGATGCCAGTGTGGCCCTATCACCCCTAGGTACATAGCATAGAGTGGTGAGAAAACAAATGCCACTTTTATGAGGATACAGGGGACCTGTTAACCAATCCTGGTAGCAGGGCTCAAAATTTCAAGTCGTGAGCTACTAGCCAGGCCTTAAGAGTTACCCTCCACCAGTTACCCCACCCAACCCCTACCCTGCCCCGCCCTTAAACTCAAATTAAATTACAACGTAATTATAACCCCCAGCATTGGTGTCAGTGAATGCTATAATAACCTCCAAAACAGGTATCAGTGGCTGTGGTAATAAACCTTAGCATTGATGTCAGTGGATGCATCAAAAACTCCCAGCACTAGTGCCAGACGCCACAATAACCCCCAACACAGGTTTCAGAGGATGTATAAATTAATCCCTATCATTGATGTCAATGGACATCATAATAACACCCAACACTGGTATCAGAGGATGCATTAGTAACTCCCAGCATTGAAGGTGGACACATTAATAACCACTATCACAGGTGTCAGTATTAATTTCCCCCTCTCCTACATTGGTGGTTAGTGGCATTGAAATGTAACCCCTTCCATGACCCCCAATGTGGGGGAAGGGAGTTAACTTTCACAGACATTACCACAAATGTAGGAGGGTGTGGTGGGTTAAAATTTCACTGCAATGAGGACCAATGCATGTGAGGGGGTTAACTTTCACTACCACTGAAACCTATGGCTGGTAATTCCATATTACATGCCAGTAGCTTTCACCCACAGGGATTAATTTCCTCCATTCCCTAAAGCCAGTACTTGAGGATTAGGAGAAATTCCTCAGACAATGAAGCGTTTAGGAGGGAGGGCCATCTACAGTACTTAAAAGAAGGCTTCTGGCACAAGGTTGCCTAAAGAAAGCTTTCAACAGGGCATGTAGCAGTACACGTAGTGATTTGCTCTACAATTCTTCTTCCAAAACAAATAAAAGAAATCCATTCTCTATTATAACAAAATTTTCAAACCAGCACAAAACAATTAGGCGTATTGTAGACAAATAATTTCAAGTCTTAACCCTGAACCCCATCATAGTTCCTTTTGTGCCAGATACCCCCCCCCTCTTTCACCTTTAGACATGCCAGATCTCTTAGAGACCAGTTGGTCTCCAGTGAATTTAGGGGATATGGACAGAGAGATTTGTGCAAACGTGCAGGAACGTTTACCTGCGGTGGATGTAATTACTGTCAGTTTCTAAATACATTAAAAAATATTCTATTATCCAATGGCGAGTACTATAGACCACAACACTACTCCAACTGCCAAACGTCCAGTGTGGTGTATCTTCTTCTCTGTGACTGGGCATGTTTTTTTGTTGGGAAGATGATACAGGAATTCTGGCGAAGATCCTATCGCCACATTACATCAATGAGGACATGTAATCCAAGTCTTCCACTGGGCAGACATGTTACCGACATACATGATGGGGTTTTCCCTAGAATCTCTTTCCTAATCCTCTACCGTATACATCCTGGTATACGAGGAGGGGATTGGAACAAGATTTTGTTACAACGTGAACAAAGGTGAATCTTCCGCCTCAGTGCCACTAAACCTCCTGGATTAAATGGGTCTGTCTTCTTCAGACCCTTTCTGGAAGGCTTCACCTTGGGGAGGATATGAATGGGAACCAAATGATCCTAATTAAAGTCTTCAAATTATCTCATAGAACTTAATCTTTATAGTTCAAAAATGAATTCCTTTTGGTAACTGATTCACAACTCTTCATTATACATATGGCTTTCCTATGTGGTTTGTTGTTTTCCACCCTAGGAGTGTTGTAATTTTCAAATGTTTAATGTATATAATCTGCTAGTTCTTTGGTGTAGAGGATTGTATATCAATATGATTTCTTAACCACTTCAGCCCCGGACCATTTGGCTTGCCAAAGACCAGAGCATTTTTTGCGATTTCACACTGCGTCACTTTAACTGCCCGTTTGTGCGGCATGGCTCCCAAACAAAATTGACGTCCTTTTTTCCCATTTTATTTTTTTAGCAATAAACAAAACAAAGCGTCAATTTTTCTGTAATAAATATCCCCAAAAAATATATTAAAAAAACATTTTTTTCCCTCAGTTTAGGCCAATACATATTCTTCTATATATTTTTGGTAAAAAAAATCGCAATAAGCGTTTATTGCTTGGTTTGTGCAAAAGTTATAGCATCTACAAAATAGGGGATCGTTTTATAGCCTTTTATTAATAATTTTGTTTATACTAGTAATGGCGGCGGTCTGCGATTTTTATCATGACTGCGACATTATGGTGGACAGATCGGACACTTTTGGTGCTATTTTGGGACCATTTATACAACGATCAGTCCGATTAAAAATGCACTGATTACTGTGTAAATGTGACTGGCAGTGAAGGGGTTAACCACTAGGGGGGTGCTGCAGAGGTTAAGTGTGTCCTAAGGAGTGATTATAACTCTGGGGGGATGGGCTACGTGTGACACGACACTGATCAGGGCTCCCGATCACAGGGAGCTTTCCCCCATTCTCCTCTCCATGAGATGATCGCGAGTATCCCCGCAGACATCGTGTCCGCGGGACCTGTGGTCACACTCACGGAGCTCACAGTGGGCTCCTGCGTGCACCCACAATGTCCTGTCTTAAAGGACATATGTCTGTACGTACCCTTCTGACAAAGAATATCGGCGTGAACCTGTCAGCAAGGGGTTAAATATATACTTTTTCTTTTCTTTTTTTCTTGTTCTTTTATTTATATATCTTTTGTTTGTTTTTTGTATTTTCGACACTCTCTGCCCTTCCTGTCCTGGTCCAGACGATCTGCTGCACCATAGCACCCGCCCATCGTGTCTCTCACTTGGCGCACTGGGGCCGCTAACACCTTCCATGATGTGCTCGACATTTTCCTTCACCTGGTTGCCATAAGTCCATATGTGTGCTGCGAGATGCCAACGCGGGACGGCATCGCCAATACGTCACATCAAGTGGGCCAGATATGCCCTCCTATCCATCGGGTAAGCGTGGCGGAGGTGCCACTGCACGCCAATATCTTGGGGGCACCCCTTTGACGTCTGCCCCTCCCCACGTTCCTACCATGATTTGTTAACAGGTCCCCTGTATCCTCATAAAAGTGGTGTTTGTTTTCTCACCACTCTGTGTACCTAGGGGTGATAGGACCACACCAGCATCAAGCTCCAATCAAGGTAACTGTTTTTGGTAATAACCAGTCATTTGGCCTTTTCTCCTTTTTGCTGAGGGGGGTACTATGGCTATTATAGTTAGCTGCAGATTAGCACCATTGCTTGAGTGCATACATATGCATGTCACTGAGTGATTTTATGATGCTCTTTGGCCCCCCTCCTTTATCTCTTTTTAAGCCCTGTAAATTTTCATCTGTCCCAGTTAAAGTATAAAATTCTTTCTGAAGTTAGTGGTTCCACACTACCTGGAGGTCTTTCCCTGTTCTTACAACACCCAGAAACAAGTCAGGTATGTATGATTTGATTAGATACAGGTAAAGTTATTCTCGGACAAATTCCCATCCAAATACAGTTGGTCGTCTAAGCCCTTGTACACACAGCCGGACATTCCGACGGAAAATGTCCGATCGGACTGTGTTGTCGGATAATCCGACTGTGTGTGGGCTCCATTGGACTGTTTCCGTTGGAATATACGATGGTCCGATTGTGTGTAGAGAATTCCGATTGGACAAAGTGCCACGCATGCTCAGATCAAATTCCTAGACCAAAGCTATTGGCTACTAGCCTGAAGCTAGTCCCGTCGTAACGAAATAACGTCATCACGTTACGTACGATCGGATTTTCTGACAACTCTATCCGACCGTGTGTATGCAACAAAAGTTTTGGACAAAATCCGTCTGACAAAATCTGATGGATTTTGTTGTCGGAATGTCCGACCGTGTGTACAAGGGCTAACAATCCCTTAACAAGTAGAAATCTGCCCTCAGGGTCTTTATGTATTACAGTTGCAATAAAAGTATGTGAACCCTTTTGGAATGATATGGATTTCTGCACAAATTGGTCATAGAATGTGATCTGATCTTCATATAAGTCACAGCAATAGACAATCACAGTCTGATTAATCTAATAACACACAAAGAATTAAATGTTAGGATGTTTTTATTGAACACACCATGTAAACTTTCACAGTGCGAGTGGAAAAGGTATGTGAATCCATTGATTTAATAACTGGTTGAACCTTTTTTGGCAGCAATAACTTCAACCAAACATTTCCTGTAGTTGCAGATCAGACGTGCACAACGGTCAGGCGTAATGCTTGACCACTCCTCCTTACAAAACTGTTTCAGTTCCGCAATATTCTTGGGATGTCTGGCGTGAATCGTTTTATTGAGGTCATGCCACAGCATCTCAATTGGGTTGAGGTCAGGACTCTGACTGGGCTACTCCAGAAGGCATATTTTCTTCTGTTTTATGCTTTGGGTCGTTGTCCTGTTGCAACACCCATCTTCTGTTGAGCTTTAGCTGGTGGACAGATGGCCTTAAGTTCTCCTGCAAAATGTCTTGATAAACTTCCGTCCAGGCCCTGACGCAGCAAAGCAGCCCCAAACCAAGATGCCCCCACCACCATACTTCACAGTTGGGATGAGGTTTTGATGTTGGTGTGTTGTGCCTATTTTTCTCCATACGTAGTATTGTGTGTTTCTTCCAAACATCTCAACTTTAGTTTCATCTGTCTACAGAATATTTTGCCAGTACTGCTGTGGAACATCCAGGTGCTCTTGTGCAAACTGTAAATGTGCAGCAATGGTTTTTTTTGGACAGCAGTGGCTTCCTCTGTGGTATCCTCCCATGAAATCCATTCTTGTTTAGTGTTTTACATATTGTAGATTCACTAACAGGGATGTTAGAATATGTCAGAGACTTTTGTAAGTCTTTAGCTGACACTCTAGGATTTTTCTTCACCTCATTCAGCAGTCTGCGCTGTGCTCTTGCAGTCATCTTTACAGGATTCCCACACCTAGGGAGAGTAGCAGCAGTGCTGAACTTTCTCCATTTATAGACAATTTGTCTTACCGTGGACTGATGAACAGCAAGGCTTTTGGAGATACTTTTTTCCAGCTTTATGCAAGTCAACAATTCTTAATCGTAGGTCTTCTGAGAGCCCTTTTGTGTGAGGTATCATTCACATCAGGCAATGCTTCTTATGAAAAGAAAACCCAGAACTGGTGTGTGTTTTTTATAGGGCATGGCAGCTGTAACCAACACCTCCAATCTCATCTCATTGATTGGACTCCAGTTGGCTGACACCTCACTCCAATTAGCTCTTGGAGATCTCATTAGTTGAGGGGTTCACATACTTTTTCCACCCACACTGTGAATGTTTACATGGTGTGTTCAATAAAAACATGGTAACCTTTAATTGTTTGTGTGTTATTAGTTTAAGCAGACTGTGATTGTCTATTGTTGTGACTTAGATGAAGATCATATCACATTTTAGGACCAATTTGTACAGAAATCCATATCATTCCAAAAGGTTTCACATACTTTTTATTGCAACTGTAGATTTGAGTGAGAATTTTCAGTTATGGGAAAAAAGCATTGCGACTCCCTATGATTTGTCCTCTGCATTGGCCATGCAGAAGTTGGGAAATTTAGGGTGGATGAACTTGGGGTTGTACAGTCTTGGGAAGTGTGTTTCTTGGAGTAATACCATGTCAATATGCTGGTTATGATAATATTGCAATATTCTTCTGCGTTTGATTGGGGAATTTAATCCACATGTATTGTGTAAAGCAACCCTTAGCATGGGAGATGAACTGTTTGTATTGGAGAGAGAGGAGAGAAGGCTCGGGTGGTGTAGAGTCACTTACCATTAGGTCCCCAGTATTATCAGTGGAGGGCAAGCATTCGCGTCAAAGGGTCCCTGTGTTCCCCATGGTTGATTGTGTTATTCCAGCAAGGCAACTATAAAAGAAGACACTGTTAGAGGAGAAAAGAAAAGAGGAAAAAAGATATGAAAATTATCCAAGGGGCTGTGGAACGTAGTCCCATCATGCCCTCAAAAGAGTATGTACGTTCTACCTCTTCTGAGAGGGAGGGGTCCTGGCCAGGTGAGATGAGGTAAACATATCCCCTGGTCAAGTAAAGGCACATGTGTGCTGCTCTGGTCGCAGCACCCCAAAACATTCAAGAAACATTATAAACACTAGAAAAAAAACAGCACATCTATAACTTGTGAGCTTTTTCAATGCCCTTGTGAGGGAGCTCAGATGGCGGTTCAGTTTGAGTAGTGGAGGGTGATGGAAGGGGAGAGGGAAAGAAGTGGGGATCATGCTGGACGGAGAGAGAGGGTAGAGGATTGGTTAGGAGTGGGCCATGGAGAAAGACGGGTGTGTCTTGTAGTGAAGGGTCTGCCTTCTTCCAGAATGGTGATGCTTGATAGGTGCTGGAAAAGATTGTCTGGGTGAAGAAGGGGGTCTGGATGTCTCAATTCCATTGTGTATTGTTCCAGTTGAGAGTATGGAATTGAACAGAGTAGAGTCCAGAAGTTGATGAGGTGTGGCCTCCTAGTGAAGAGAAGCTGGCGGTGATTTAGAGACCGTTTTATGGTTTGCAGTGGGTTGAGGGCATATCTGTGTGGTGGCATGTGTGGCATGGTCCTCGTTCCTGATAGGTATGGGAAACCATAGGTTGTTTGAGTGTCAGAGGCTCTATTGAGCCTTATAAAAGTTTAAGAAGAGGGTCAGAGCCCTGGAGGGAATAAAGTTGACACACATAAATTCATCTGTGAGCAGTGGCACTATCGGGGGGTTGGAGTCCTTAGACCTCTTATGTTTGTGTCTCTGCCACAATGGGACAATCGGGCTTGTGAGAAGTTGAAGCTTTGAGGTTCCGGCAGCTGGTCCTGGTGGTGGGGAGGCAGGGGCTTGCGAGATGAGGCCTAGGTATAGCAGTATTTTTTCTCCATCTGGGAATTTGGAGAACGTTTAGGACTTATTCTTGTATGTAAACTTGAGGCTAAATGGAAATAGCCACCAGTATTTGATATCCTTTTGGGTCAGCACTGATAGAAGGGGTTTCAGTGACCTCTGTTTATGAATAGTGGTTGGTGATGAGTAAGCAAATATCTGGATAGAGTTTGACTGGTACAACAGCTGGGATGCAGAGTGGGCTCATTTCATGACCTCCTCCTTGACCATATAGAAGTGCGCATTTACAACTATGTCCCTTGGGATTCCGTTGGATCGAAGTGGACCTAGGGCTCTGTGCGCCCGGTCAAGTTCAAGGCTGTAATCTGGGATATCCGGGATGAGGGAACTAGTAGCAGCTGCAGAGTCAGTGACAGTCTCGGGGATTCCTCTGATCCAAAACTTGTACCTTCTCGACCGATTTTCAAGATCATCTATTTTAGTGCGGTCTCTAGTTGGTCTTGGAGGTCTTGTATATGGTATTTTGATTAGCCCTGGCTACAGTAGCATCCAGCTCACTTTCTATCGCCTCCATGTGAGAGCCCAGGTTCTGTATATCAGCCCTAATCTCACCAGGTATTTTGGTTTCTTTGGAGGATAAGCCGCGGTCTAACAGCTCTGAAAACTTCAAAAACATTGATGCAGTGTCAAGGTAGATCAGAGTGTTATGCTGAGAATGTGTCAGGGCTGGCTTAGCCCTTCCTCCTCTGGGCTGGTCGCTCAGCTGTCTGCTAATTGCCAGCTCTCTTCTCTTTCCACAGTTACCAGCTGTTCCCGATGATGCTCGCCTGACCTGCCTATTTAAAGCCTTCCTGCTCACTTTTTAATTTGCCTTCGCGTTGGTCACATCACAGGGAACCATCTCCTACTGTTTGTTTTAAGACTGGCTTGCTGACATCCCTCCTGGCTTCTATCCTGCTTGCTGTTGCTCTCCTTGGATCCCTGACTTCTGGCCTGGCTGATTACCCAATCTGGTTAATGAACTTTGGACTGGCTGACTACCCGATCTGGCTACAGGACTCTGGCTATGCTTGACTACGCTTTTTTCTATTTACCTTTTTATTTTTATTAATAAACAAGTGTGATTTGATTGTACTTCTGTCTCTGTCTGTTTCATGGTTTCTGACAGAATGCCTCTCTGCTCTGATGCTGTGTGGGGCCTGCTTCCATGGGGGACAGTAATAGATCATCCATGGTATGTCCAAACAGGGATTCCGACACCATACAATTGTCCTGCATTTAGGAACTGGCGAGCCTTAGATGAATGCACGGTTCCCTCTGCCCAGTCAATGTCTGGATAGTTAAAATCCCCCATTATGATAACACTTCCCATCCTTGCTGCTATACAAATTGTGATAGGATATCTTTCTCCCCTTCCTCCCTTAGGTTAGGGGGCCTATAGCATACTCCCAGTATTATTTTCCCCTTATCTTCATCCCTTTGGAGCTCTACCTATAAGGATTCCACCTCCTCCCTAGCTCCTTTAGTGATGTCATCTCTCACATTCACTTGTACATTATTCTTGATATATAGGCATATATAGGCATATATAGGCTAATCATGAGAGCTGTTGAACCAGGTCTCTGAAATTCCCACAAAATACAAATCCACCTCATACAATAGTATCTCTAGGTCACCCATTTTGTTCGCCAGGCTCCTGGTATTGGTGAACGTAGTTTAGACGGGTCACATATTATACTCTTATTGGGTGTTCCGAGTTTGCATCCAGGACTTGCTACTATACTTACCTTGGGTTTATGTGCTTTGGTCAACCTACCACTAATGCCCCCAATACTACCCTTTGGACTATGTTCCACACTTTACCTCTGCACCCTCCCCCCCATCGCCTAGGTAATACATATCTTCAAGTTTTACACTTTTACTTTACTTAGCATGCATTCAATTAACATGAAAATGTATGTGATGCTAGATCCACTTAAAAGTGGTTGTAAAGTTTGAAGGTTTTTTTTTTTTATACCTTAATGCATTCTTTGCCATAAGGTAAAAAACCTTCTAATGTTAGCTCCCCCAAGCCTTCTAAATACTTACCTGAGCCTGATCTCGATCCATCACTGTGCCTGAGAGCAAGATCACTGCTCTATCTCTCCTTACTGGACAAGGAGGCAGAAGCCAGAACCATTGGCTTCTGCTGCTGTCAATCAAATCCAGTAAAGAGAAGGGGGGCATGGGCAAAGCTGCACTCTGTGTGTCAATGGACAAACAGAGCAAGGCTTGAGGTTGAGCCAAATTGTGGGCAACCATAGAAAACGGCATCCCGTGGGGGCACACAGAGAAGAGATGGAGCCCAGAGCACTGGTGGGGGACCCCATAAGAGGAGGATAAGGGCTGCTCTGTGCAAAACCATTGAATAGAGTAGTAATAATTATTTGATTGTTTTTTTCTTGATAAGTAATAGCATTTTCACCTACAGTTGTAATACAGATACAACCTAAAATATTACTGGTTCCTGACCATGAACCAGTTTAAGCATGAGGAACTTATTTCTACATAAAAATGTTCCAACATTTAGATTACAATTATTTTACAAGCTTTTACATTAACAGTGATTGTCCGTGCTAACCTGTATAATGTAAACATTGAATATATTGTTATGCTTTTTCTTACAAAGGTTAACCAACTACAAGGGAAATGTAGGAAAAGCTTCAAGGAAAAGGAAAAGCTTCACCACTACAGAGTGGTAAACAACATTTTTACTTTTCTATGTTTTTTCAGAGATCTTAAAGAAAGTTTGAGACTGAGTACATGACTGCATTAAACTGTAGCAAAAACATGTCCCTTGATAACTTTAATGTAGGATATTGTGCAGAATATAAAACAAAGCAAAGAAAGGTATCTTGAATCTGACATTCTGCGCTCATTACAGCCAAACGATTTAGAACCTGCAAGCTTTAACTTGTGTGGTGCTGATCTTATTATGCGCGTTTCTTATAATTTATTACAGAGCATTTTGAGACCTTAAGGGAATAACAATCTTTTGAAAATAAGGGAATTTACATGAATGCTGCTGCATAGCAATACATAGTACATGGTGCAAAAGCAACCACCACTAACCTAAAGAACGTTTGGTTATCTAGAAGGTTATTGTGCTTGAGCTGGCTTAAGATTGCAGGTTTTTCGTTATAGATTATTATTAAAAATATTGGTTGATGGCATATATAGTATTTATATCATCTCAGTTATTTTAGTTTGCAAAACTTACATAGTGATAAAAAATAATGATCACAAAATGTGATAAAAATACAGTTGCTACAGAGATATACTATTTTTCACAAACTTTAAACAGTCAAGCTAGTAGTCTGTCTTACAGGGGCCAGTAAAAGAATCATTCTGATTTATTAGATTTTTTAGTTATCTTCAGTTGCTGAGTGGAGGTGTTTTAAGTATTAAAAAAATAAAAAAACAAGTGCTAAATCTCCTTATAGCACAAATATATAAAAGAGACACCCGCTGGTCCCAGCTGCTATAAGGGCTACTCAGCGCAATAGGCGTAATTAAACAAAAGTACCAAATTAACAGCTCTCAGGATCTCTAATGCCGCATACACACAACCGTTTTTTTTTCTGTCAGAATGAACTCTGACAGTCTTTCCGACGGAGTTCCGACAGAGTTCCGCTGAAACAGACTTGCCTACACACGATCACACTAAAGTCTGTTTGTTTAGAAGGTGATGACGTACGATGGGACTAGAAAAAGGAAGTTCAATAGCCAGTAGCCAATAGCTGCCCTTGCGCTGTTTTTGGTCCGTCGGAATTGCAGACAGACGAATGGTTTTCCCAATAGGAATTGATTCCGTTGGAAAGATTTAAAACATGTTCTATTTCTAGGTCCGTCAGAATTTTTGAAAAAAAAAGTCAGATAAAGCCCACACATGATCAGAATATCTGATGAAATGATTCCGTTGGACCTTTTCTGCTGGAATGTCCGATCGTGTGTACGCGGCATTAGTGATACATCCATTGGAGCTCCACAAGGAGTCAATTGTAAGATGTCACTGACAGTGATACAAAGTTGTTAATTAAACCACCTTAAACATAAAAGTCATGGATGTATTAACCACTTGACATCCGTGCTATAGCTGAATGACGGCCACAGCGCGGACCTGAATTTCATATGACATGTCATATGACGGCCTCCCCTGTGCACACTCCCTGCGCGTGCCCTTCAGGGCATGTATAGAACATGATGTGATCACCGAGTCACTGAGACTTGGGTGATCACTGATCCGAGTAAGGGGCCAGTTCTGACCCCTTACCATGTGATGAGCTGTCAGCCAATGACAGCTGATCACATGATGTAAACAAAAGCTTGGTAATCGGGAGGAGAAAAAAAGCTGATCACCGGCTTATCTGCAATTGACATTGGTCCCGAAAAGGAAGAGGCAATTATGCCTCATCGGTGCCCACCAGTACCCCCTGCCAGTGCCACCTGCTATTTCCACCTGCCAGTTCCCACGGTGCACACCAGTGCCACCTATCAATGCCAATGAATGCCACCTATTAATGCCCACAAGTGCCACCTATTAATGCTCACCAGTGGTGCCAATCATTGCCACCTAGCAGTGCTGCCTATCAGTTTAACCGATCAGTGCCCATTATTGCCACCCCTCAGTGCCCATCACTGCCACCCATCAGTGCCCATCACTGCCACCTATCATTGCCCATAAGTGCCGCCTCATCAGCGTACATCAATGAAGAAGAAAAATTACCTGTTTTAAAATTTTATAACAAAAAAAAAAAATTGATCATTTTAATTTTTTTTAACAAAAAATAAAAACTGCAGAGGTGATCAAATACCAACAAAAGAAAGCTCTATTGGGTAAAGTGTAGCATGACTGCGCAATTGTCATTCAAAGTGCAACAGCACTGAAAGCTGAAAATTGGTCTGGACAGGAGGGGGGTGCCCAGTAAGCAAGTGCCCAGTAAGCAAGTGATTAAAGGGTAACATGTCAAAAAGCTGAACCGATTACTGGACTCTGTGGTATTGGTAGAAAACCAACAGCACCATGCTCGCTGGAGACCAAAAGCCATAGAAGAGATATCCTGATAATGAGAGCTGTCAGCACAACATGTCGGTAACAACATTAGCTGAGGGGCCAGTAGTGATGTCAGCTGTGGGCCGGGAGGAAGCCACGGGAAGTGGGAATGAAATATAAGCTTGACCTGACTGCCATGATTAAGTCAAAGGACCAAAGGCAACCAGAATATTTATACTAAATTGAGGGAAAATAAAACAAAAAACAAAAAGAAGGACTGGGTTATGGAGGCAGGAATGGATTATAAAAAAACACAGACTTGAATATAAGAAAAAAATAATAAAAAAAATGATAAATTTGAAAATGTGAGGTTTGCTATTAATCTTCCACTATTTTTTTTTTTATAAAAAACTTTTTGTTTACACAAACTGCAGAGGTTCTTATAAAGGTTATTAAGCTTCATGTACACTAGCAGCTCCTAAACTTAAGTTTGAGCAAAAAAAAAAACTCCTAAACTCAACTCCATGTAAGTTTACCAGTGTTTGGGAGCTGCTGCATTATGTGAGGTTTAATCTGCCTCAATCTCCCTCTCCAGAGCATAGAAGAATCACGTTCCGCAGGAAAACACAAAATGAGGCAAAATCACAGCAAAAAATGAGGTGCGATTTTGCCGCATTTTGCATTTTCCCGCAGCCATAGTAAATGATGGCCAAGTGTACATGAAGCCTTACAAAGGTGACACATAATCAGACAAGTAAATAATTAAAATCTCTGCAGCCATTATTAAAGCTTTACATTAATACTAATGGCAAAGGAAAATATATATAATAAAAATATTAATAGTAGAATTGTTATTATTGCATATAGTAAATTAAGCAAATGAATAGCCACTCAGTAGACCATTGCATATGAAAAGTAATTTATAACGTATATCTTCAGATGGAAGTCATCTTGATTGAAACAACTACAACAAATACATACATACAAAGAATAATAATAACAACAATAATGAATGGTCTGGTGAAACAAAGATAATTACATATTAAAAATACCAATCTGAAAAGTAAAAAAACTCAAAAAAAAGAAGAAAAAAAAAAAAACGATACTGACCTATATATCAAACTATGTTATGCACCTCGAGATCCTCATTGAGGCCATTTGGGGACATGGAACCTATCTTAAAAATCCAAAAAGTCTCCCTCTTACATAGGAGGGAGTACCTTTCATTAACTGTAAGTGAATTATTGCTGATATATTCAGTCACTTTCAGGCACCCACATTTTTTATAGGTCTGAAGATAATGAAACATGCGTTTATTATGGCCCACATACAATAAATTGCATGGGCATTGTAAAATATAAATCACAAACTCTATGGAGTAGGTCAGGGATCCTCAAACTACGGCCCTCCAGCTGTTGTGAAACTACACATCCCATGAGGCATTGTAAAACTCTGACATTCACAGATATGACTAGGCATAATGGGAATTGTAGTTCCTGAACAACTGGAGGGCCATAGTTTGAAGACCCATGGAGTAGGTAATAAACTTCATTATTTAGAATACATTTCTCTTACTATCTATTACTTCAGATGGTCCATGGCAGATAAATTGACATGTGAGGCATCCCCTCTTTCTACACTGGAATGTGCCTACCCTGTGATCAATGTAAGATCGGATATCTTCAGATGTTTTTCTTTTGGGATAGTATCTTACTGGGAGCTATTATGTTTTTGAGGGTCCTTGCTGGAGCTGGAAGAAAAATAAGGGACAATTTGGCGTCCAACTGGAGTATAACGCCAATGTTTACAGATCATTTTAGAAATGATCTCTCTATATCTATATCTGTCATTATATCCAGTAATAAACCTAACCACATTTCATTCTTCAGTGTGCATAGTTTTATCTTTTGGGGAGATTAAGATGTTTTTCAAAGGCCCCTTGTATGAGGGAATCTGGATATCCATTTTCTTTTCACCACTTCAGCCCTGGAAGAATTGACCCCTTTAATGACCAGGCCATTTTTTGCGATACGACACTGCGTTTATTTAACTGACGATTGCGTGGTCATGTGATGCTTTACCCAAATAAAATTGTCCTTTTTTCCCCACAAATAGAGCTTTCTTTTGGTGGTATTTGATCACCTCTGCGGTTTTTATTTTTTGTGCTATAAACAAAAAATTTTGAAAAAAAAAACAATATTTTTTTGCTGTAATATATATCCAATAAAATGTTTTAAAAAGTTTAAAAAAAAATAATTCTTTCATCAGTTTAAGCCAATATGTATTATTCTACATATTTTTGGTAGAAAACAAAAATTGCAATAACTGTATATCAATGCTTTGTGCAAAAGTTATTGCGTCTACAAAATAGGTTTATGGCATTTTTTTTTTTTTTTACTAGTAATGGCGGTGATCAATGATTTTTAGCAGGGCTGTGACATTTTGGCAGACAGATTGGTCACTTTTGACACTTTTTGGGACCAGTGATATTATTACATGATCAGAGCTACAACTATCCACTCATCACTGTATAAATGACACTGGTGGGGAAGGGGTTAACACTAGGGGGCGATCAAGGGGTTAAGTGTGTCCTGTGAGGGTGTTTCTAACTGTGGGGTGAATAGACTGACTGTGAGTACAGAGAGATTGCTGTTCCTGATCACTGGTAACAGACAATCTCACTGTACTCTCCTGTCAGAACAGGGATTTGCTTTGTTTACATTGGCAGATCCCCAGTTCTGCCTCTCTGAGGAAAAATTGCAGGTGGCCGGCGGACATCATGGCCACCGGACCCACGTATTAGCTCCCCCGCTGTGCAGCGGGAGCAGGCACCGGTGTTGTTCCTCCAAGCTGGATGATGAGAACCAGATGAGAACTAGAATAGTGAAGATCAGAGTTGCCATCTGTTGGCTTGGCATGGTTATTAGTCACAATGGCTGTATGAGATAATTCCAAATCTAAAAAATGTATCTGGGCCAATGACAGTTGTAAAACGAGGGCCAAATGTGTTAGAATTACAGTGGGTAACAAAGCATGAGAACACGTCTGGGCCACCATGCCAGATGAGCAGAAAGTCATCAATATATTGGCTGTGGAAGCCTATGTGTCTTTCAAAAGGGTTGGTGGCCCAGACATACTGCTCCTCACAGTACCTCACCTCTATATTAACCTATTCTGATGCAAAATTTGCCTCTATCCCAGTATCATTGGTTTGTAGGTAGAATTGGTCTAGGATTATAAAAAAAGATTTGTTCAAGTCAGAATTTTGTGCTGTCCACCAAAAATTAACCACTTGCCCAAAGGGCACTATCACCCCCTTCCTTCCCCCAATTTTCACCTTTCAGTCCTGTCACACTTTGATTGACAATTGCGTGTTCATGCTACATTGCAACCATGTGAAATTTTTTTATCATTTTCTTCACACAAATAGAGCTTTCTTATGGTGGTATTTAATCACTGCTGGGTTTTTCATTTTTTTTTACAAAAAAAAAACACAATTTTGAAAAAAAAATTGTTTTTCTTAGTTTGTCAGTAAATTTTATAAATAAGTAATTTTTCTCCTTCACTGATGTGCGCTCATGAGGCAGCACTGATGGGCACTGATAGGATGCACTGATGGGCACTGATGAGATGGCACTTATAGGAACTGATTAGGTGGCGCTGATGAGGAGGCACTAATATGCCGCACTTATGGGCACTGATAAGTGCCACTGATAAGCGGACCTGATGGTGGCACTGGTGGGCAATGATCAGTGGCACTGGTAGGAGGCACTGGTGGGCACCGATAGGCGGCACAGATAGGCTGGCCTGATGGGTGGCAATGATAGGCACTGATGGGCTGCACTGGTGGGTGGCACTGATGGGCATTGGTGGGTGGCCCAGATGGGCATTGATGGGAAGCACTGATAGGCAGTGCTGATAGGCAGCATTGACTGGCATTACTAATGGGCACTGGTTGGTGGTACTTGGGGGCACTGATTGCTGGCACTGGTGGGCACTGATTACTGGCACTGTATTGTAATCAGGGCACCGATGATTAGTACCCTGATTACATGTCTGGATGTCCCCTGTGAGGAGATGCCACTGATCGGCTCTCCTCCCCACACACTCTGTCAGTGTGAGGCGAGGTGAGCTGATTACCGGTATCTCCATGTTTACACATAACTGGCTTTGATTTGACACAGCCAATCACATGGTTAAAGAGCTGAAGCCACGGCTCTTTACAGAGATCAGGGTCGCGCCATATTCTAGCAACATGGCACGGCCGCAATCGCTATGCTGCATGCCCCCGCCAGTGAGAGTTGCCGTTCTGGGACGATGTCATATGATGTCATTCCAGAGCGAGAGCCACACTGTACCTCGTCATTTGACAGTGGGCGGGTGGCAAGTGGTTAAGCATGTCTGGAATTCATATTCATGTCTTTAGATAAAAAAATATTGAAGTGCTAATATAAGATGGAAGTTCACAGACTATAGACTGAAGAAAATAGTCTTTATATTGCGAGAGACTGCTAACAAAACTACTAGTACTGGCCACTATAGGTCTAACTGGTGGATGTTCAAGTGACTTGTGTACCTTAGGAAAGGGAATAAAACTATGGGATGCTGCATTCCGAGGGAAGCAAAAGCTTCTACCTTTTGTCCAACACCACATCACTAAAAGCTTCCTCAACTAGTTTTTTTCAAGTCTAACTGATAGCTGGGCAGTAGGTCAGAAGACAATTTCATTAAGGTATTTGTATCAGAATATGCCTCTTTCAAATATTCTGTCCTGTTCTGAATGGCGAGGCTGCCACCTTTATCTGCTTGTTTCACAATAATCTTTTTGTTGGCTTCCAGATATTTCACAGCACCAAATTCAGAATATGTTAAATTATGGATGGCATAGTCCAAAAAAATGTTTATACACCACTTCTTTATAAAAAAGTTTTAATATAGAGACCTTTGGACTGTGCAGGAAAAAAAGTTGATTTTGGTTTCAAACCTGTATGTGTGACTACCCTCTACCCAAAGGTCCCCTAGTATGTTTAGAATGTCCTCATCCAATGGATGGGACAATTCAACTTTCACTCTGGGAGAAGGGGGAACAATGACTTATGCCTCAACCTTGTGACTGGTCTTATAATGTATTTTCACTATTAGGGACTGTATAAATCTATTTACTGTAAGTCCCTAAATAAATTTGACCTTTCCTTAGAAGTGAAAGTTCTGCACCAGTCAAACTATGAGAGGATAACGTTCCACTATATCCGCAGTGCAACACCTGATCTTTTGAAAGTTTGCTGTGATCTTTTCAATTGATGCTGGCATTTTTTTAATTTAACATGTGAGTTGATATATTGATAACGGTATCACGCTATGTGGAGCATTGTATTTTACTCTTTACATATGGATAAGCCTTGCCTGGAATGATCGAGGGATAGACCCAAGGGGGATTTATACTGTTTTTTTTACGATTATGAAACACAGTCGGTGAGTGCGTTTCCATTGGGCAAGGTGTCACGATCACATTGGTGTGGTGGAAGTCTGAAGTAGTTTGTGAAGACTGATTCCTTTCTGTGATTTTAAACATTCTGTTTAGTGGACTTTTAGTTCTCTATATCACTGTATCACGGGGTGATAAATTGAATTATTTTCACTTTGCACATTTGTTATATTATGAGCGCTACTTAAATTATCTTTCAAATATTTTTGCAGTACACGTTTGGAGGTATAATTTATTTTTATATATATTTTCCTTTGCCTTTAGTATTAATGCAATTTACATGGAGGAAAACAGATTTTAAATATTTAGGAATAAAATTAACATTGTCCACAGGAATAATGTAAAACTTTAATGATGGCCCTAGAGATTTTAATTATTTGGCTGATTACTGTGCTACCTTTGTACGTTTAAAATTTTTTAATTGGTAAAGAACCTTTGCAGTTTGTGTAAACAAAAAGGTTTTTGTTTTTTTTTAATACAAGACAATGGTGGAACATTAATAGCGATCCCTGCATTTTCTAATTTAGAATTTTTATTTTTTTATTTTACTGTTTTTTTATATTTGAGTCCGTGTTTTTTATATATCAGTCCTGCCTCTATAAACCAGTTCTGTTAATCCTGTACTGCTTTTTGTTTTTATGACTTATTTTCCCTCAGTTTAGTATAAATATTCTGGTTGCTTTTGGTCCTGTGATTTCATAAAGCACATGAGTGTGAAACAGGTCATCACAGCAGCCAGGGCAAGGTTGTGTTCCGTCAGCTCTTCCCATGACTTCTTCCTGGTCCACAGCTGACGTCACTTCTGGCCCACATCTGATGTTGTTCCCGGTGTGTTATCCTGGCATAATCTGCTCCATGCTGACAGCTCTACTTATCAGGATATCTCTTCTATGGCTCTTGGTCACCACCAAGTGTTTATTTATCACCAATGCTACTGGGTCTGTTAATCGGTTGAGCTTATTTTTGACATGTTATCCTTTAATACATCCATGACTTAATATGGTTTAATAAATTACTTTGCATCACTGTCAACGGCATCTTACAAATGACTCCTTGCGGAACTCCAATGGATGTATTACATAGAGGTCCTGAGAGATATTAATTTGGAACTTTTTTTTTTAGCATTTAAGTCATGTTATTACTTATTGTTACTGAACAATATTAATAACTTGGGATGAGCCCGATGTCCAAGTCGAGGTAAGTGTTTGCCTGTTTGCTGAACAGCGAACAATATGCGGTGTATGTGGTGTTTCCTGCTAATTTTAAAGGCTTATATTTTTTCCTTTATAAATGTAATTTTGCTGTGGTACTGTTCTAAACACAGGAAAAATGTGCCACTTTCCAGGGACACTATAGACACCACCAGGCATGATATTTAAAGGAATATTTAATTTTTATTGTTTAAAAAAATCACTGCTCCCGAAAAAACTGCAGTTTTAAAAAAAAATTGCATTGATACATGTCCCCTGGGGCTGGTCCAGGGTTCCCAAACACTTTTTATGAAATTAACTTGCATATAAGCCTTCAAAATTAGCACTTTTGATTTTTCATGTTCATCTCCCATAGACTTTAACGGTGTTTGTGTGTTCTGCTGAATTTTTTGCCTGTTCGCATGTTCTGCTGCAAACCGAACAGGAAGGTGTTTAGCTCATCATTATTAACCACTACAATACAAGGCACTTTCACCCCCTTCCTTCCCAGCCCAATTTTCAGCTTTCAGCGCTCTATCGCTTTCAGTGACAATTGCGCGGTCATGCTACACTGTACCCAAATGAAATTGTTATCATTTTGTTCGCACAAATAGAGCTTTATTTTGGTGTTATTTATTCACGACTCTGTTTTTTTTTTTTGCGATATAAGCGCAAAAAAAGCGGAAATTTGGAAAAAAAACAATATTTTCTTTTTTCTATTTGAAAAGAAATACAATAAAATCAAATTTTGTCATAAATTTAAGCCAAAATTTATTCTGCTACATGTTTTTGGTAAAAAAAATTCCGTTAAGTGTATAATAATTGGTTTGTGTGATCACGGACATATGTACGCAAATGATCATGTACATATGTGTGCAGGTGATCACGTACATATGTGTGCAGATAATCATTGGGACATGTGATTTTAGTGGGACATATGTGGGGGACATGTTTTTATTATTAGGGACATGTGTTTTTATTATTTGGGGACATGTATGTTTTGGGGACATGTGTGTTTTGGGGACATATGTGGGGACTGTGTTTGTACTGTGTGGTGTGTTGTGTGTTTACACTACACTGATGATCAGTGAGTAAAAAGCTGTAAAAAGCAGCCCATACTCACTGATCATCAACCGGCTGCAGCGTTCTGCTCTCCTCTCCTCAGCGGTGACTTCCGTGTGAGGAGAGGAGAGCCGATTGCCTAGCAACCGGCTGTTTGTTTACATCACATGACGGCCGTGATTGGACACGGCCGTCATGTGATCAGGAGGGCCAATCACAGAGCCCTCCTGCCGATCTGAGATGTGCCGTGTCCGGGTGACACGAGCACATCGGGATCGCGCCGCTGCGCGGGCACGCGCGCGCGCGATCCCGCTACTCCTGAAGGACGTTCCTGAACGTCCTATCAGGAGTAGACGGCTCCCACCCGGCCGTATATATGCATTGGCCGGGTGGGAAGTGGTTAATAACTTAAAATATATCGTTTATAAGTCATTTTTTAAAGTTTTGGATAAGTGTTGTGGCAAAGCTAGACATTTTTTCAGCCTGAGAATAGACTCGGTTTGGCAACTCCCACCCCACCCAGGAGAGAAATTCACCACCTACATACCCTCAGCCCCCTGCTCACAGAGAGAAGTTCAAGTAATAAATAAATAAGCAATAGGATGGTAATAATAAATACCTGTTAGTTATTTCAAAGTTTTGGTAATAGTTACTCGCTGTACATGCAGCATGAAGGCCTACACAATGAACGCGTAGGTGAGGTATTCCTTTAAATTTCGGACCTGGGGGGTGTCTATAGTATGCCTGTAAAGGGCCGCATGTTTCCCGTGTTTAGAACAGTCCGGCATTTCTAAAGGAAAAAAAGTAATTTAAAACTACTAGTGGCTATAATGAATTGTCGGTCCAACAATACACATAAAAGTTCATTGATAAAAATGGCATAGGATTTACCCACAGTGGAATCCCGAACCGAAATGAAAAAAAATGCATGGGGGTCCCCCTAAATTCCATACCAGGCCCATATTAAGGGGAACCCCGCGCCCAAAAAATGGTTTGGGGTCCCGCCATAAATCCATACCAGACCCTTATCCGAGCACACAACCTGGCAAGCCGCAGGAAAAGAGGGGGTGAGAGAGCGTTCCCCCTCCTGAGGCCACAGGTAGGGAGGAGTCACCCACACGTTATTGGGGAAGCCAGGCTTTCCCACTTGCGTCAGAGGGGGCGGGGTCAGGTGACAGGTGGCCCTGCCCTTCTCATATAAGAAATGTCAGGCTGCCGGGATCCCCGCAGTGTCTCTGCCAGTGGAGACAGAGGATGGATGGACTGCGCTGCGCTGGAGGGAGAGATCAACCACTGCTGGATCAGATCAGCCATCGCTGGACCCCAGAGAGATGATCATCCATCGCTGGATAGCAAGAGTGGATATCCACTGTTGTAATCTTTTTTTTATTTTTTTATTTTTTTTTAAAAGATACATTTTTATTGAGTTTACAAACACTACAAAAATTGCATGAAATGCATTGACATATAGTTATACAACAGTCTTGACATACAGAATATCTTTGAAGTATTGCAGCAGAATAAGCATTATGCGTAGGTCGGTGGAGGCAACCTTATGTCGCCACCTTGTGTGATCCCCTCTTGGAGACGGAGCCTGATAGCTCCATCTAAGTTGGGCAGGGTTCTCCTCTCCACCCAGACACCCCTTACGGGATCAATTCTGTGTCCGGGAGGAGAGCAGCCCCCCTGAGGAGTGGCTTTTGACCCCACTAGTTGCGAGAAACATCATGTTTTCAAACCATTTTACGGAAGTAACCTAAGTACAACAACTTAACATACTGTAAGTGGAGAGGATATCAACTATCAAGTTACCTATCAGCAATTAAACAAACAAACCAAGGCGAGGGAGGCTATTTCTCCAATGGTAGATTATTGGTGTTTGCAATCCATGTTGCCCATGGGCTCCATGTTTGGATAGCATGGGTTCTCTTGGTATTGCTACGTGCAATTGTTAGTTCATATACATGGTGTAGATGAGTGGTGCTCACTACTTCTGATAGGGTTGGAGGAGAGGGGTTTTTCCACCATCTGGTTATGCACAGTCTAGCTGCTATCAGGATATGGGATATGGTGTGTCTCAGTGTTTTCGGGTATTGGTCTAGGTTCAGGGATAGGAGTGCCAATTCGGGATGCAGAGTTATTACAGTGTGGGATATTTCAGATAACAACTGAAATGTTGATTCCCAGAAGGATGTCAGGGTGGGGCAGCTCCAGAAGATGTGTGGAGCATGTCTCCTTTTTTCCCGCACTGCCTCCAGCAATTCGTGTTATGCTGTTCAGAGAACTTTGACATCCTGTCTGGGGTCAAGTACCACCGTTGAACTAGTTTAACGGTCAATTCCCATAACGTAGAGCAACTGGTGTTCTGGTAGGTGGCCTTGATAGCGTTAGCCCATTGTTCAGGAGTGTACGTGTGGCCAAGATCCTTTTCCCATTTAAGCATAGGAGCGGATTTGACAAATATGTTTTTTTGTTGGAGCAGGGTATAGAAGAGGGAGATGCCTTTATGTTTGCATGACGGGTTTGTAAGAAAGATCCAAGCTGGGTGGGGGATTTTGCATGACCAGTTAGGGGAGGCATGGAGGTAATGTTTGGTCCTAAGATATAGATAGAGGTCTGAGTCAGGTAATTGATATTCTCTTTGTAGGTCAGGGAAGGATTTGAATTGACCTAATTTGAATAGATCGTCAACATGCGATATACCCTTATCCTGCCATTTTTTAAAGGAAACTAGATCTATTTTCTTTTGAAGAACGAGTAGCGGTGTTTTAAGTGTGGCCCTGTTGTTGTATTTGTTGGTGAGGTGCAGGAATCTGTTCCAGACCCGGAATGTGGCCGTCATCGTAGGGGGGAATTGTGGATTTTTGGTAGGAGGACGAGTAGTGGAAAGTAGCCAGATAAGTAGGTGCTTCTCTGGGGTGAGTGATGTTTCTAACTGTCCACATAAAGTGTTTTGTGCGGGAACAATCCATTCTCGCATTTGTGTCAGTATGGAGGCCATGTAATAATCTTGGAAGTCAATATAACCTGCCCTGCCAGCTAGACGAAGTTTGATAAGATGCTTATGCGCACTTCTAGCCTTTTTACCTTGCCATATAAAGGCGGAAAGGATAGTTTGTAATGATCTGAAATAGTTGTGGGGTATGATGATTGGTAGAGTTCTAAAAAGGTACAGTACCTGGGGTAGGTGGAGCATTTTGAAGGCTGCAAGACACCCCATCCACGACAGTTCAAAGGTCGCTAGCTTGCGGAGGTCAGTTTGTAGCTTGTTGCGAAGGGGGATGTAGTTGTGGTAGAATAGATCTTCGGTGCTTTTGGTTAGTTGAACCCCTAGGTAAGTAATGCTCTCCTCTGCCCACGGATACGGGAGATGGCTTTGTAGCATGGAGCTGGTGGGGGCATCAAGGCCTAGGTTCAAAATGTATGATTTTGTATCATTTACTTTGTAGAATGACACTCTGCTGAATCTCGCAAGGGTCCTCTGAACTGCCAGGAGGGAGGTGGTGGGATTAGATAACATAAGAATGACGTCATCTGCAAATAGACTTATCTTATGAACGCTCTTGCCTATGTGTATGCCCGTAATTTGATCATTCATTCGGATAGACTGTGCGAGAGGCTCCATTAGTAGATTGAAGTTTAGGGGGGAAAGGGGACATCCCTGTCTAGTGCCATTGGAGATGTCAAACGGAGATGAGAGCGTATCTGCCGAGTACACTCGGACGGAGGGGGAAGAGTATAGGGCCATGATAGCACTGTAAATGGGTCCCGTAAAACCGAATTTTCCCAGTACTGCTGAGAGGTACCCCCAATGTACTCTGTCAAATGCTTTTTCAGCATCTAGGGACAGGAGTACAGAGGGGGTACCAGTGTGCGTTGCATGGTGTATGATGTCCACCATACGCCTAGTGGCATCAGAGGCTTGACGGCCTTTTGTGAACCCTGATTGGTCTTTATGTACCAGGTCTGGGATAATATCCAATAATCTATTGGCGATCAGTTTTGCGTATATTTTGATGTCAACATTGAGTAAGGAAATGGGGCGGAAGTTTTAGGGTGAGTTTGGCTCTTTACCGGGTTTTGGCAGAGTTATTACTATTGCGCTAAGCATTTCTTGGGAGAATGTGGAGGACTTCGCTGCCGAATTGTAAACATTGCAAAGTGCAGGGGCTAACAGTTTATGGAATTTTTTGTAATATTCCCCATTGAATCCGTCTGGGCCTGGGGATTTAACGCTCTGGAGTTTATTTATCGTGTATTCTATTTCAGGAACCGTGAAGGGCTCGTTGAAGCTATCTAGTTGAGTAGGGGATAGGGCGGGAAGGTCTATTTGAGTGAGGAACTCAAGTATGTCTTCTTGGGTAGGTTGGATGGTGTCATTGTCTTTCCTTAAGTTGTAAAGGTCGCTATAGTACGCGCTAAATGCATCTGCAATTTCATTAGGTTTTAGAACTTTCACCTTAGTGTGAGGGTGGTATATATAGTGTATTTTGGATTTGGTTCTGTGGCCTTTTACTCTCAGGGCCATTAGTTTACCCACCTTGTTGCCCATGGAGTAAGTGGTCGCTTTTAATTTAGTGTATGATTTTTCGAATGACTCTAGTAACAAAGACCGTAACTCGTGGTGGAGTTTAAATATCGTTGTTTGGGTAGAAGGGAAAGGGTTGTGTTTGTTGAGGGATTCAGCAGCCGCGATATCGGCTGTAAGTTTATCTAGATGCTGAGATCTATTTTTCTTTGCTTTAGCACGGGAGCAAGCACGTAGGCAACCGTACCTAGCGTGCGTTCCGTCCTGCGTTCCACCTAACACACGTGACAATGCGGAAGTGGCGTGCGTGATTGTGTCATACGCGTTTCGTCATAAGACGTCCTCAGTTTACAGTTAGGTGGAACGCAGGACGGAACGCACCCTAGGTACGGTGGCCTACGTGCTTGCTCCCGTGCTAAAGCTGGGCATTGTGAGCCTTCATACAGGTGGTAGCGCTACACCCCCGTGTGAGGACCGACGGCGGAGCTATCTCCATCCCCCCAGCCTTTAGCCTTTCTGAACGGAGTGGACTGTTGATTTGGGGACTGGTCGGATGCACTGAACCCCCCTGTCCATCTAACCCTGCTGTCCAGTATTTAACATCCTCTAATATCAGCGCCTTAAAAAGCTTCTTACCAGGGCTCATTACAGGGCTTATGGCTTTGGAGAGGTGCATATATGTTTAGCCACCTACACTCTGTGCACAGTACGAGTCTTTTATATATATAGACTTATATTTTACATCTTGCATTTTTTCTGCATTTTTTGATTTTTATTTTTATTTTCAGCTTTATTTTTCAAATTTATTATATAGATTTTTGGTTTTCATCATATATATATTTTTTATTCCTTGGAACCGATACCTACCCTTTGTGTCATACTGGGGTGGTACATCATATACCCCTCAAGGGTTTTCTGTGTGGTATTTTTTGTGAATGCCTTTTTTTGTAGTTTAGCTCATTTTATATACACATCTTCTGTTATTTTTGTTATTATATTTTTTATTTTTGCAAAACACATCTCTGTCTGGATACCGATGTGCGAATAAAAGTTTATGGTTTTTTAAAACTACACACCTTTGTTGGAATTACTACACTATGGAATCCTCCCCCCTTCTTTTCTCCTTGAGGAAACTCTGAATACCAATATCAGCCTCACCTGCTCATCAGTAGTGATGGCCGAACGGTTCGCCCGGCGGTCGTTTCGCGGCGAATTTCCGACATTCGCGGTCCGCACGTTCGAACGCCTTTTTCCGTCGTTCGCCGCGGCGGACTTACGTGTTTAATGTATACAAGAACTTTAACCTTTGGTGACACGTTTATCATGTGATACAGGACAGCCAATTGAGACATGACAGCACATGGACACTTGTACATTCCCCCTAACCTATAAATACACCCGATCCGGTGGCCATTTTACATTCTTTCTTCTGTTACGATAGGGACAGGTTCCTGTGTGGAGTAGGGAGAGATAAACCACTAGCTATTTGGTACACAAAAGTTCTTTTCAGGACTGGTATAGGTGTTAGGTGTTGATAGGTTTGCTGTGCTGCTGATTCTTGCAGCAGCCTGAGTGTCTTTTGTTAGTTTAGAGAAAGGGAAAGGACGGTGTATGCTACAGGGACAGCCAGATTAGTCTTTCATCATCATCATCATCATCATCATCATTAGCTGTTACTATCAAGGTCCACAAAAGAGCTGTTCCAGTAACCACTAATCGTTCTCTTTTTTTGCCAATTTGTATAGGGACAGGAAGGAAGCAGTGTTGTCAGGCAGTGAGGGTAATTTTAAAGACTTGCTGTTATTATTAGTTCCACAAAGGTTCTTTTCAGGACTGGTATCAGTGGTACAGTAATAGGCTTGTACATGTATAATATTCTTTCTTCCAAATATAGAAAGGATATTATACTTGACTGCTGCCCTTCTGCTGCAGTCTGCTAAACATTCACAACTCACTTGTTCCACAAAAGTTCTTATAAGGACTGGTAACTTGGTATAGGGTGCTACGGTACATAGGCTTGAGTGCGGTACAGTCTGCTGTTCTGTAAGGACCGCTATCGGTCCACAATAGATAGGGTTGACGTGCACCACTGCTGACCGCTGCCCTATACTGCAGCAGTCCTTCAGCGGTATAGGGACTGACGTACAGTCTGCTAATCACTAACACACAACCTGCTTGTTCCACAAAAGTTCTTATAAGGACTGGTAACTTGGTATAGGGTGCTACGGTACATAGGCTTGAGTGCGGTACAGTCTGCTGTTCTGTAAGGACCGCTATCGGTCCACAATAGATAGGGTTGACGTGCACCACTGCTGACCGCTGCCCTATACTGCAGCAGTCCTTCAGCGGTATAGGGACTGACGTACAGTCTGCTAAACACTAATACACAACCTGCTTGGTCCACAAAAGTTCTTATAAGGACTGGTAACTTGGTATAGGGTGCTACGGTACATAGGCTTGAGTGCGGTACAGTCTGCTGTTCTGTAAGGACCGCTATCGGTCCACAATAGATAGGGTTGACGTGCACCACTGCTGACCGCTCACCTATACTGCAGCAGTCCTTCAGCGGTATAGGGACTGACGTACAGTCTGCTAATCACTAACACACAACCTGCTTGTTCCACAAAAGTTCTTATAAGGACTGGTAACTTGGTATAGGGTGCTACGGTACATAGGCTTGAGTGCGGTACAGTCTGCTGTTCTGTAAGGACCGCTATCGGTCCACAATAGATAGGGTTGACGTGCACCACTGCTGACCGCTGCCCTATACTGCAGCAGTCCTTCAGCGGTATAGGGACTGACGTACAGTCTGCTAAACACTAATACACAACCTGCTTGGTCCACAAAAGTTCTTATAAGGACTGGTAACTTGGTATAGGGTGCTACGGTACATAGGCTTGAGTGCGGTACAGTCTGCTGTTCTGTAAGGACCGCTATCGGTCCACAATAGATAGGGTTGACGTGCACCACTGCTGACCGCTGCCCTATACTGCAGCAGTCCTTCAGCGGTATAGGGACTGACGTACAGTCTGCTAAACACTAATACACAACCTGCTTGGTCCACAAAAGTTCTTATAAGGACTGGTAACTTGGTATAGGGTGCTACGGTACATAGGCTTGAGTGCGGTACAGTCTGCTGTTCTGTAAGGACCGCTATCGGTCCACAATAGATAGGGTTGACGTGCACCACTGCTGACCGCTGCCCTATACTGCAGCAGTCCTTCAGCGGTATAGGGACTGACGTACAGTCTGCTAATCACTAACACACAACCTGCTTGTTCCACAAAAGTTCTTATAAGGACTGGTAACTTGGTATAGGGTGCTACGGTACATAGGCTTGAGTGCGGTACAGTCTGCTGTTCTGTAAGGACCGCTATCGGTCCACAATAGATAGGGTTGACGTGCACCACTGCTGACCGCTGCCCTATACTGCAGCAGTCCTTCAGCGGTATAGGGACTGACGTACAGTCTGCTAAACACTAATACACAACCTGCTTGGTCCACAAAAGTTCTTATAAGGACTGGTAACTTGGTATAGGGTGCTACGGTACATAGGCTTGAGTGCGGTACAGTCTGCTGTTCTGTAAGGACCGCTATAGGTCCACAATAGATAGGGTTGACGTGCACCACTGCTGACCGCTCACCTATACTGCAGCAGTCCTTCAGCGGTATAGGGACTGACGTACAGTCTGCTAATCACTAACACACAACCTGCTTGTTCCACAAAAGTTCTTATAAGGACTGGTAACTTGGTATAGGGTGCTACGGTACATAGGCTTGAGTGCGGTACAGTCTGCTGTTCTGTAAGGACCGCTATCGGTCCACAATAGATAGGGTTGACGTGCACCACTGCTGACCGCTGCCCTATACTGCAGCAGTCCTTCAGCGGTATAGGGACTGACGTACAGTCTGCTAAACACTAATACACAACCTGCTTGGTCCACAAAAGTTCTTATAAGGACTGGTAACTTGGTATAGGGTGCTACGGTACATAGGCTTGAGTGCGGTACAGTCTGCTGTTCTGTAAGGACCGCTATCGGTCCACAATAGATAGGGTTGACGTGCACCACTGCTGACCGCTGCCCTATACTGCAGCAGTCCTTCAGCGGTATAGGGACTGACGTACAGTCTGCTAAACACGAATACACAACCTGCTTGGTCCACAAAAGTTCTTATAAGGACTGGTAACTTGGTATAGGGTGCTACGGTACATAGGCTTGAGTGCGGTACAGTCTGCTGTTCTGTAAGGACCGCTATCGGTCCACAATAGATAGGGTTGACGTGCACCACTGCTGACCGCTCACCTATACTGCAGCAGTCCTTCAGCGGTATAGGGACTGACGTACAGTCTGCTAATCACTAACACACAACCTGCTTGTTCCACAAAAGTTCTTATAAGGACTGGTAACTTGGTATAGGGTGCTACGGTACATAGGCTTGAGTGCGGTACAGTCTGCTGTTCTGTAAGGACCGCTATCGGTCCACAATAGATAGGGTTGACGTGCACCACTGCTGACCGCTGCCCTATACTGCAGCAGTCCTGCAGCGGTATAGGGACTAAGAGTTTTGTCACAGGGTCATTTAAAAAATGACAGGCAGAGGAAGAGGCAGGCCCTTCCGCAGGGGTGGTAGGGGTAGGGCAGGAGCAACAGGCTTGAGCCAAAGTGGGAAGTTGCAGAAGGTGCGTTCAATTACTTTAAAGGATGCACCAGACTTGGTTGAGTGGCTCGCTCAGCCTTACTCTTCTGCACCCTCCTCATCCTCTCGATCTGCACCCTCTTCTTCACTCTCTGCTATGTGCACCCCCAAAGACACTACCACCAACAACACGACCACCACCACCACCACCACATACCTTCCGCTTGAGTCACTGGAATTATTTTCCGATCCATATCAAGAGGACATTTCTGATGCGCAGCCACTCTTGGTATTGGATCAGGAAGAGGAGGTAGCAACAAGCGCTACTCAGCAGTCTGACGCCAGTACCCAGATCAGCCCAAGGAGGAGGTTGGTCCCCGGTGTTGCTGCCTACTCCGAGATCTCTACTTATAGCGGTGGGGAAGGTGACGTTGATGATGACGTGTCTAGTGATGTCACGTGGGTGCCCACAAGAGAGGAAGAGGAGGGGAGTTCAGAGGGAGATATGGACCAGCAGATAGGGAGGAGAAGCAGCAATGACTTACATTGCACAGCAGGGACAAAGCAGACTGCAAATGTATCAGGAGCGAGTCATCGACCATGTACGGTCACATCTGGCGCTCCCAGGACACCGGCACATGGCTCCGCAGTGTGGGCTTTTTTTAACGTGTCCGCTGCTGACAATAGCGTTGCCATCTGCAATCTTTGCAGTCAACGCGTTAGTCGCGGTAAGCCCAATACTCACCTAGGGACGACCGCCTTAAGAAGGCACATGAGCAGCCATCACCGAGCCCAGTGGGAGCAACGGAACACACAAAGCCACACTGCAGGCTCTCACCGTCCAGCCTCGTCTTCTACTTCTCCTTCTCCTCTCTCCTCACAATTGTCCTCCACTCCACCTTCCATCACGCCAAGCTCACATTTTTCTGCAAAAAGGCAGGCTTCCGTGGGCCTAATGTTTGAGCGTAAAAAAATGATGACGCCGGATAACCCTCTTGCCCAACGGTTGGCGGCTGGCTTGTCAGAACTCATAGCCCACCAACTACTGCCATATAAACTGGTGGACTCGGAGGCCTTTCGCAAATTTGTGGCCATTGGAACACCACAATGGAAGGTCCCAGGAAGGAAGTATTTCTCAGAGAAGGGCATCCCAGAGCTATATGGCCATGTTCAGCGGCAAGTGAATGTATCTCTGGCACACAGTGTCGGTGCCAAGATACATCTGACCACAGACACGTGGTCTAGCAAACACGGGCAGGGAAGGTATATCAGTTTTACTGCCCACTGGGTGAACCTTCTGACGGCCGTCAAGCATGTAACCCGTGGCACCCGTGTAGATTTGGTTTTACCGCCACGGATTGCATGCAGGCCTGACTCTTCTTCTCCTCCTCCTACTCCATCCTCCTCCCTCTCCTCCTCAGCTGCCTCCTCCTTTTCCGCTGCTAGCGTCTCTTCCACTGCACCGCCCAAGCTCCCCAGAACCTATTCCACATGCCAGGTGAGACGTTGCCATGCCGTGCTGCGTCTGTTGTGCCTGGAAGCAAAGAGCCACACTGGCCCGGCACTCCTTTCAGCTTTGCGTTCACAGGCAGATGAGTGGCTAACACCGCTCAATTTGACAGTTGGTAAAGTGGTGTGTGACAACGGTGCCAATCTGCTTAGCGCATTGAAACAGGGCAAAATCACGCACGTGCCGTGCATGGCACACGTCTTAAACTTGGTCGTGCAGCGATTCCTTGTCAAATACCCTGGGGTCCAGGACATCTTGCGGCAGGCAAGGAAAATCTCGGCCCATTTCAGAAGATCTTACACGGCCATGGCTCGCCTTGCTGACATTCAGCGGCGACACCATCTGCCGGTCAGACGTCTTATTTGCGATTGCCCGACGCGATGGAACTCAACCTTCTATATGCTTGATAGGCTGCTCCAGCAGAAACGTGCAGTTAACGTCTACCTGTATGAACTCTGCGAAAGAAACGGTTCTGGGGAGCTGGGTTTTTTTTCACCGCGCCAGTGGCTGCTCATGCGCGACACATGCAGACTTCTGCGGCCATTTGAGGAGATCACCAAACTGGTCAGTCGCAGCCATGGCGCCATCAGTGACATGGTACCTTATGCCTTCTTTCTGGAGCGTGCATTGCGTCGTGTCATTGATCAGGCTGTGGAGGAGCAGGAGCGGGAAGATGAGGAAGTCGCAATGCTGGATGAATTCCCAGGGGGGGCTACTCTATCTGAGACAAGTCAACAACAGGAGTCTGATGAGGAGTCAGAGGAGGATGGTGCCGGGGCGGATGAGCAGGAGCAAGAAGAGCATGCTTTAAACCTTTCTGGGATCCCTGTTGTGCGAGGATGGGGAGAGGAGAATGAAGAGGACGACATTATCCTGGATGATGAGCAGGAGCCAGGCCACCACACCGCTTCCACTTTAGTGCAAATGGGGGCCTTCATGCTCCAGTGTTTTAATAGGGACCCCCGTATAAAAAGCATGAGGGTCAAGGACCAGTACTGGGTGGCAACGTACTTAGACCCCCGGTACAAACACAAAATGGCGGAAATGTTACCGCCGTCGCAGAGGGCTGTCAGAATGCAGCACTTCCAGGCCTTGCTTCGAGAAATGCTGCATTCTGCTTTTGCGTGCGCTGGCAGAGGAGCAATTCCCACTCCCAGAGAAGGATTTGCGGGTACCAATCCAACAGCGCCTGCAAGAAGAGGCCGGTTTGAAGATGTGTTGGTGACTTCGGATATGAGGTCATTCTTTCAGCCGACCCATCGACAGGTGTCATCCGGATCCAGCATCAGGGAACGCCTAGACCGTCAGGTGTCCGACTACATTGGGTTAACGGCCGATGTGGACGCTCTGAGGAGTGATGAACCCCTAGACTACTGGGTGGGCAGGCTTGACCTCTGGCCAGAGCTTGCCCAATTTGCAATCGAACTGTTGGCTTGCCCCTCATCCAGTGTCCTGTCCGAAAGGACGTTCAGCGCAGCAGGGGGGATTGTGACCGATAAGCGTACTCGCCTAGCTCACCACAGTGTTAACTACCTCACATTTCTAAAAATGAATGAGGCATGGATCTCGGAGGAATTCAACACATGTGACCAGTAGACCATGTATATGTCTATAAACTATTTTTTTAATCAAGCACACAGACCTTCTTAATTCATTTGGCTCACTTCCTTGACCCAAAAAAGCACACCGTACTATATGCCCCTACCCTCCTCTTTGAAGAGGTTGAGCGGTGTCATATTTCTACTGGGGCTGCTTATGATATCCCTGTGCTGTGCTGACTTCCTCCTGGGGGTTCTTATTATGAAGGGATCACACTATCCCTGTGCTGTGCTGACTTCCTCCTGGGGGTTCTTATTATGAGGGGATCACACCATCCCTGTGCTGTGCTGACTTCCTCCTGGGGCTGCTTACGGTGCTGCTGTCAGTGCTGTATGTCACGGTGCTGCTGTCAGCGCTGTATGTCACGGTGCTGCTGTCAGCGTTGTATGTCACGGTGCTGCTGTCAGCGCTGTATGTCACGGTGCTGCTGTCAGCGCTGTATGTCACGGTGCTGCTGTCAGCGCTGTATGTCACGGTGCTGCTGTCAGCGCTGTATGTCACGGTGCTGCTGTCAGCGCTGTATGTCACGGTGCTGCTGTCAGCGCTGTATGTCACGGTGCTGCTGTCAGCGCTGTATGTCACGGTGCTGCTGTCAGCGCTGTATGTCACGGTGCTGCTGTCAGCGCTGTATGTCACGGTGCTGCTGTCAGCGCTGTATGTCACGGTGCTGCTGTCAGTGCTCTGTATTACGGTGCTGCTGTCAGATGCCTCTATCACGGTGCATGTGTCATTCCGGTATGTCACGCTGCTGGTGATCATCTCCTGCACCCTCTTCTTTGCCTACCCTGGTCCCTGACCTTCCCTCTCCTCCATTGCCTTCATTAGCTCCATAGTCCTGAATTGTTAGAACAATTTCCCAAATAAAATAAAAATGCTTGTAGTTATCGATCCCAAATTCACCTCATACATGTATTATGTCATTGTCCAGATGGTGGGACTACGTTTTACCCCCTAATAATTACCACGTGGCCGCAAATTCGACATGAAGGTTTGCAAAGTTCGCCTCCCATTGAAGTCAATGGGGCCCGCGGCGAACATTCGGTTTCGCGAACGTTTGGGTCCGTTCGCATTTCGCGTTCGCGAAACGTCCCGTCGGAAGTTCGTCCATCACTACTCATCAGGACCTGAGTGGACTACAATTTCTGCAAATAATCTTTCATCAGCGCATCTACGTCAGCAGTGTGACATCTACGGGCCTGACTGCCCTGTGTGGGTTCATAGTTTCGGTGAGTGGGGAGCTAAAGGGGGTGAGCACGAAAGTCACCTGAAAATTTGTTCCTGGGCACCAGTCACTCTTTCACCTACTGCACTCTTTTTGCTGTGAAGAATCTGTGGACTTATTAATTACTAATTTTGAATTTTTATTAGTAATATATATTTTTTCACTTTTTGGACTGCATTTATAGCTCTTAATTGATTATCTGGGGCTAACTTTGAGATTTATATGCATTTTCTTGGGTAATATTTATCATATTGATTTATTTAACATTTATTTATTTATGTAATATCTTCTTTTTTACGGATATACATTCCTGGTATTATCACATATTTATTTGAGGGTATATTACACTGTATGGTCACCGTATTTTTATTTTTAAATTTATTTATTTTTTATTTTTTATTTATGCAATTAACTTCACTGTGTTAACTTTTCAACACACTTATTAATTTAGTGGCATATTAATATCTTATTATTTACCACGTATTTATCACTTCTGCACGTTATGCATATGTTATTTACCATATTACTAATTCCCGCTGCTTACGTAGTTGTCTAGTTTTGCGTCTACGTAGTCAAGCTTGGTCTAATTTATAGCCATCTTCTGTGGTACCTGATTGGCTGTGTTCAGGAATTGTTGTATATTACTGTTGGGAGTGTGTATTTATTTTCTATATTCTGCAGTAGTAGTAGTTAGCTCTAGGGGGGTTATTTATGTACTTCCCTTTCCTTTCTCCTCCTGTGTAACTCATATACACACTCCTTTGGATAGGATTTGGTATATGACACCTCTTGTGGATCTGTGATAGGCTAATGGTGGAGGTGTACCTCTACTTTATGTACACACCCCTTTTGAGCAAATTTACAGTGGCGCCGAACCCCTTTTATAAATAACCTTCCGTGACAATTCATTATAGCCGCGAGTGATTTTAAATGACTTTTTTTCCTGCAGAAATTACACTTTGTGCAGGGACAGTTCTAAGCACGGGAAACATGCGCCCCTTTACAGGCATACTATAGACACCCCCCAGGTACGAAATTTAAAGGAATAATACACTTTTATTGTTTCACTTTAAGCATTATTAAAATCACTGCTCCCAAAAAAACGGCCGATTTTAAAACTTTTTTTTGCATTGATACATGTCCCCTGGGGCAGGACCCAGGTCCCCAAACACTTTTTAGGACAATAACTTGCATATTAGCCTCTAAAATTAGCACTTTAGATTTTGAACGTTCGAGTCCCATAGACTTTAATAGGGTTCTAAGTTTAGGTCTGTTTGCAGGTTCTGGTGCAAACCGAAGCGGGGGGTGTTCGGCTCATCCGTATTCTCCATCTTCCTCTTCCTCTGTTCTTCTTGTCCCGCATCTTCCTCCGGCTTCTCCTCTGCTCCATGTGCCTGATCTGCCTCGGTGGGAGTCTTCCTCCATGTGACGCTTCTGTTCTTATGACACTTCTTATGTAACGGAGGGCAGGGCCACATGGTAATCCTGCCCTCCTCTGATGTATGGGGACTTCACAGGGACTTCCCTATGGCTTTCCCCCTGTTGTCAGAGGGGGGCGGGGTCACCCATTTGGTAAACGGGGTGACCTCGCCCCCTCTGACATCATGGGGAAAGCCATAGGGAAGTCCCCCTGCATAAAAGAGGGGCAGAGTCGCCAGGTTTCCCTGTCCAATGTTATATAAGAAGCGTCACGCGGGGAAGACTCCCATTGAGGTGGATCGTGCGAACGAAGAGGAGAAGAAGCGGGATGAGAATAGTCTTTTTTTTTCCTTTAGAAATGTCATCTTGCTGTCAGACTGTTCTAAACACGGGGAAACATGTACCACTTTACAGGCATACTATAGACACCCCCCAGGTATAAAGGAATATTACACTTTTATTGTTTCGCTTTATTAAAATCACTGCTCCCGAAAAAAACTGCCATTTTTAAAACTTTTTTTGCATTGATGCATGTCCCCTGGGGCAGGACCTGGGTCCCCAAACACTTTTTATGACAATACCATGCATATAAGCCTTTAAAATTAGCACTTTTGATTTCTCCCATAGACTTTTAAAGGGTGTTCCATGGCTTTCGAATTTGCCTCGAGCACCCACATTTGTTCACTATTCGGTGAACTGGAGAACAGCCAATGCTCGAGTCAAACTCATGTTCAATTGAACATAAAGCCCATCCCTAATTAGGAGGGGTGCCAATGGGAATGCAGTAGTAAGTCAAGAAGCGGTTCCTTATAAAGGTCTTCTTCTGTGCACTCTTCTTCCTTCCCAGGGGTGCCCCTCCTAATCTCCCAGAGTTGATTCTTGAAATCTGGCTTAAAGAGGAAGTAAAGGCAGTTGAAAAAATAAAATAAAAAAAGGAACCTGCAAGGCAAAGGCATAATGAGCTAGTATGCATAGCATACTAGCTCATTATGAATATCTTACCTGAGAACGAAGCCCCCGAAGCGGTCCTCCGTCTTCATGTCCGCCGCTGCCATGCATCCCAGAGTGACTTCCGGGTCTCGCTGCTCCGGCGCTGTGATTCGCCGGAGCAGCGATGACGTCACTCCCATGCATGCGCACAGGAGCCGACACTCGCGGCATATCGCCGCGATCTGCAGCCTGCCCAGTGCACCTGCGCGCCGCTGTCTACGGCGCATGGCCCATAGACAGCGGTGGCTGTCTTTTTGTAAATATCTCCAAAACCGTATAGATTTAGGAGATATTTCTTGGACCTACAGGTAAGCCTTAATCTAGGCTTACCTGTAGGTCAAAGTGGTTTGTAAGGGTTTACAACCACTTTAAATAAAGGCTCTCCCCACTGAACTGTTTTTTTGTTGTTGCGGCAACGCACTTTATAATCTGCCATGATCAAAATGGTGGAGCAAGATGATATGTTTACATGTACTATTCTGCCAACATCTCTAAATACAGTGCTGATTGTTAGATGTGCAGTCAGCCACATGGGGTTCTGCCATATCCCACAGCCTATAACTAATGGTGAGTGTCACCCACTTAGGCCAATTGGGAGGCCTTGACAGACCTGGATAGGGATGCCCAGGGGCCAAGTTACTAAGTGGTAGCGGCCACAAATGTCCACAATTCAGTCCCCTAGCCTTCCTGGTGTGCAGCACCACCCAATCCCTAAGGATGTGATGAGGTCATGTGTCAGGAAGGTCACTGACATGCACAGTGTGGTAGTAACATCCCCGGGAGAAAGGGATGTGGGCAGGGTGGAGAGATGTAACCCCTGCCAGCCCCATCAGTCAAAACCAGGACATAACAAAAAGCTAATACAGCATGGGAGAACACCAGGGGAGCCCATGAATGATGGATGGTGAATGATAATGCTGCAGAGCCCACATCAGTGACCCCAGTGACAGAACAGCATAATAGCCTTAATGCAGTCAAGAGAAAAAAAATCACAACAAGTAAAGTAAAATAAAGATACAAAGAATGTAGATCTGCTACATAACCATGTGTATATACTGTTTTTGTATCTTCATTTGTATTTGTCTACTCTTCTCTTTTGCTCACTTTGGGTTTGGAACCTCGTTGGGGGCGATACACTTTCTTCAGTTATGAATGGACACAGGAGTGATTGTTAATGATCACTCACTGTGTTTATTCAGAAGGGCCAGTAAATTACATTTTTACAATCCCCTTCCCCCACTCTCCACCCAGAAACAAACCCCTGCAGCAGCCAGCAGAGGAGGGAAACTGGCAGCGCTATGGGGGAGGCTGCGCAGCAGAAAAAAGTGGAACCTGGACATGAGGGGCAGTGGGGGCAGCATTTACTAGATCTGTTTGGTTGTATTTTTCTCCTGCTGTCACTAAATTCTGGTGGGAAGGAGAGGAGGAGAAGATTGCTTTCAGTTGCTGTTGGAGGAAAATACAGCCAATTGGTTCTAGTAAATGCCAACCCTGCCGCCCTTCCTATTCAAGTGTAACAGGGAGGCTGTATGTATGGGCCCAGGGATAGTGGAAACCTCTCTCAATGCGATGCCAAGTGTTCCTAAACCCAGTAATATAAAAATAGTTCACCCCCCCCCACCACCACACACACACACACAGTGCCCACAGCTTTTAAATCTTCTTTAACATGTTACCATTACATACTTTTTTGAATGATCTGTATACCATAGTTACATCATAAACTGCACAGTTTCTTCAGTGCTGAGAGTTCAGGAAGGTGGAGATTATCAGCCTGTATACACGCCCACATGTGTGATGTCAATATTATGTGACCTGGCTATCTCTGAGAACAAGAAACTCTTCTCTCCAGCATAAAAGACACAACTGAGCATGTGCAGGATGAGGTTGGCTACCTTGCCTGTTCTTTCCAAGGTAGGCATTGCAGGAGGGGGAGGATCTATGGATATGGGATAACACAGCCTTTTTACACAATACAGAGGTTTAACCCTTAAGTTTCACAGTGAGTATAACAAGCATGCTATTCTGCATATATATAGACAGCCTTTACTGTTGTAGGTTTAGTAACACTTTAAAGCCTTGTCTGTCATTTTGACTTTATATATGGTATGTTTTAATTTTTTTTTGGTAATTTAACCTTACTAATGCTCTAGACTTCTGCTCACTGACACTGCTGTTCAGTCTGTACGTGTTACTTTGACATGCCTCACATGCTATTAGAACGTTACTGTCTACCCTCTAGATTTTGATTTTGAAGCAGCAACGAGTCACAAAATTTTGCTACTCTGAGACATTTATTTACTTATTTGTTTATTGCAGGTACTTCTATAGCATCGTCAATTTACACGGGGCTTACATATATCCTGTACATTCACATCAGTCCTTGTCCTTAAGCAACTTACAATCTAAGGTCCCTAACTCACGTTCATAAATACACACATAAGGATCAATTCAGACAGGAGCCAATTAACCTACCTGCATGACACCGGGGCTGATTTGTTAAATGATTTGAGAATCTTCACTCAACCAAAAAAATATATATTTTTTCAATATTTATAGGAAGGCACATACAGCAGGAAAAAAAAAGTTTTTCTAGAATTATGGAGATTTTCGCTCATTTCCTGTTCAGATGGATATATATTTTTTAGCAGGGATGCATATAACAGTTAAAACATGGCAAAAGCCTTAAGAGGGAGAAATACTGCTTTGAAAACCCGAAAGAGCTTCTAAGCCCTTGTACACACGGTCAGAGATTCTGACAGAATGTGTCCCATCGGACCGTTTTGTCGGATATTCCGACTGTGTGTGGTCTGCACCGGACTGTTTATGTTGGAAGATCCGACAGACCAAGTTTTAGAACTTGCCGGTAAAATTTTCTGACAAAATGCTCCGATCGGACATACTCCGATCATGTGTAGCCTACACGACGGACAAAGTGCCACGCATGCTCAGATAAAATTCCTAGACCAAAGCTATTGGCTACTAGCCTGAACGTAGTCCCATCGTAACGAAATAACGTCATCACGTTATGTACAATCGGATTTTCCGACAATTTCGTCCGACCGTGTGTATGCAATATCACTTCCGGACCTCTTCTGGAATTAATCCGTCGGAATTACTCCGACGGATTTGGTTGTCGGAATCTCCGACCGTGTGTACAAGAGCTTACCCTTTCCTAATGTAGCCAAAACTAAAATACAATGTTGACTAGAGTTCAGTTTAAATGTATCCATAAATCTACAATAATAACATCATATAACTATGAGAAATAAAGATTTTAAAATGTATGTATCTGTAAACATAATAGAATGACAACAGAAAACATAAATATGAACGACATACCTGGCTGTGCTATACTGTACAAGTCTTACCGTCAGGAGGGGTGTAGTATGTGACAAACTGTATGATGTTAAAAAAAAAGTAAAAAAGAAAAATACTTACCATAAAAGACTTTCAACATTAGAAAAATGTTTTCATATCTTTTTCAAGAATACATTTTTTTTCTTTTCTGATTTGTTTAAGCCACCAGCATATCATTCATTCACTATTTAGGCTGTACATACATTTTCAAATGAAAGTGGCTATAGTCAGCGTTCTACTGCCACACTTGTTCTTTATTTAACAATAGTTAAAGTATTCCAAAGAAAAATATATTGGCAAGAAACAAATGACACACATTTTATTTTATTCTGATTATTTGGTTTTGCAGTACTCTTGTCTAAAATAGAAATAGGAATCTAAAGAATAAACATAGGGCATATTTGTTATAGCACAAATGCCATAACAGGTAATCCAAAAAAGAACAAAAAGAGAACATTTTGCTATGTAACTGTTATATTTTTTCAAAATAACACAAATTAAATTGTAAAATAATTCAGTTGGAGTTTGTTATGGCATATTTTCTAGGACATTTTTAATTTTGATGTTTTGTGATGAAAGATAGCAGGTTACAGCTTTCTCAATGACCAAAATAGGAGAAGGAAGCATATATATTTGCCAACATAAAACAATCTAAATCTCATGTATATTGAGCAAGTAGTCATTTATTCAAAGCAAGACAGTATAATGCACATAATAAAAAACACATTCATTCCCAAATACAGCCAATGTATTCAAATCAATGTTTGCACTGCAAAACAACAGGCATTTTTCTTTTTCATATTTCTCATTTTTCAGATATAATAAAAAAGCGAGCTGTAAAACACAAGAATATCTAGGTATAAAGCATATAGAGTGCCATTTTGAAAAAAAATATGATTATATTCTAGATTTTTTTTATTTTCAGCATTTGTGAACTTGGTGGTTTATTTATAACAAACATTGGAATCTAGGCACACATTTGCACCCCATCTACAAACATTCAATATAATTAATGAGTGTAGAGGGTGAGTGTTAAATTTCTAACTTAAATCTTCAGATGCAGTGCATTAAATATGAAGACTCAAATGATCAGGGAGTTTGACCATTTCTTCAGCCCATAGAATGACCACAATGCACTGCACTGCTGCACAGTGCATTGGAAGTCCAGATTGGCTGAAGCAATGAAAGCTTAAGCCCAATTAGTGCACATAGCACTGTCAGAGCCATGATTGGATACTGTCACAATGACTCTATCCAATCATGGCTCATTGCTCTTAGTCCCATCCCACAATATAAAAATATTCTTCCCATAGCGGCCATTTGCAATGTGATTTTGACGTGGAGAGAGATAGAACAGGGCTCTGTAAGATAGTGTGCTATAGTGGGCTATTGTGATTTTATTATGTGTGTAAAGTATCAGTTTAGTGCCAATCTATTGATAGGGCAGTGTTATGTCTCAATGTGTTATTGTAGGTTTACCGAAGTATATTGTAGTGCGTTAGTGCATATTTAACACAGTATATTTCAGTGCATTGGTGCACATTTACTGCAGTATATAACACATTAAGCATGGCAAAAACGCCAGCCATTTGGATACCACATGCTTGACAAAGCATTTAACCTCCAACCACTCAGCCCAAGGGCAAGAGCACCTGAAAGCCGCACAAAAGGGACACAATTTTGCTCCTCCTCACTCCTCACCTTTCCAGTCTACCATCGCTACCCTCGCTATTCCTTGGTTCCGACTTGCTTTGAAACAACAAGAAAAATGGGATGATCGTCCACCTGATTTGCTTATAGTGTGAGGATACATGCAACAATAACAACGCTAACAGTTGTTCTTTTAAACCTCTACTCTATCTAAAAAAAAAAAGTAATTTAAGTAATTTCAACTGAAGAAAACAAAGCTATTCTTCATTTACACATGAATGCATATACAAAAAAAAATATTAATAAACACATTATTTGCAATTAATAATCCACATTAAAAAAATAGAATGTTAGGATCATAATCTAGCTGGGTGATGACGACTAACAATATTTAATCCTGGATTTTTCTAGTATCATTAAAATAACAAGTTCCTAAGGGAAGAAACCAGCAGAGTTGAAAAATGTGTTGTGCATATATATGGAACTTTAGGCATACTTTAGTGTCACTATTACTCAATAGCTGAGCTGATGCTGACCCTGCTTCCATTCCTGCCTTAATTACAACTATAGAATAAAAACAATGGTGAAAAAATGTGCAAAAAAAAAACCTCCATAAAAAAAAAGATACTTATTGGATGCTAACTATGAATACACAAATGAATTACTAAAGTGTTTGTTGTAAATGAACTGCCCTGCATTTCCATAGTATTGTAATAGGAACAGAGATGGTGATATAGACCTAAGATAAGCTCTAACATTTATTGATCTATTCAAAACTAAATTTAAAAATAAATTGTCTGAAGCTGCAGTTTGCTTGCATGCAAAATAGTAAAACAGTTGCTGGAGTAAGAGAAATAATTTTTGGTGCCTCTTTTATAGTTTATTTTAAACTGATGAGCTCAAAATTAATGTAAAAAATGCCTATCGATTAGCCTGTGCAAAGAAATCTGTTGTGTCCAAAGAATTGAGGGTTAAATTATGGGTGTGCACTAAAATTCATTTTGGTGTATTGTTTCCTAAAAATAAAGACTTGATCAACTGCTACGCAAATATCATAAAACAAAAAATTGCAATTGTCATCTTTTTATTCTACAGGGTGACTGCTTTCAGAAAATTTAAATTGTAAGAGATCTATGAGCCCTTAAATATATGAAAGTGGTGTCAGCAGAGATGTCCAAACGTGACGGAGAAGCTGAGAAATTGATTCTTCATTGTTTCAATATTTATTGTCCACAGAATAGTATAAAACACAATCAACACGTTTCATGACACTATACTGGCCACTTCCTCAGAATAGTGCATAAAACTCTGGAATGCCTGTACATTCCTGCAACAGCCTTTTATCTCCATAGTTTTTGGAGATGTGTCTTTGAAGATATTTTGCTTTTTTTTCAGGGAGCATAAAATGCTGGTATTGAGGTGGTTAAAAAAACATCTACTTTGCGTTTACATTATAGGGCTAGCAGGCTGCCATAATTCTGAGGCAATAGAACGTTATTGAAAAAAGGTTAAGATTTCAATGCTCCTGTTAATAATGTTGATATGGATTTCTCTGCAACACCAATAACTATAGAGGTGAGGAATGCATTGTTTAAAAGCTTATTAGAGTTTGTTCTGAATATGCAATACTTAAGTGCATATTGTGTGGCTAAAGCTTGCCGAAAAGGGTGATGCTTTTAAGTTTGTCAATAAAGTCATGAAATTTATTAATATTTATTTTATCCATTTAAAGTGGTAGTAAAGGCTGCCAAAAAAAAAAGAAAAAGAATATTCTCTATGCAAGATAATTTAATAATGTGCTAGTATGAATAATGAGTAAGTGTACCTGTGGGTACAAATCTACAAGCAGTTTTTGCTTGTAGTCTTATATTGACATTTAAAGCATAAAATGCAGCAAACAGAACATGTTTATATTTTATTCATTTTGTGTGTCTAATAGTCATATTGCTTTTTATAGCCCTCCAGAGGCATGTGAGTAGTGGCATTTGTCAAATTCTCTCACTTTGTGCTGACACCTGATGGTTAGTGTCAGGTCACCTGAAGCCAGGTTACAGATGCACCCCGTTGGGGTCAGGAGTGCACCGCTAAGGTAGTTGAGCCTACAGCTGACTGCTGCAGATGGAGCTCTGGGTGGTTCAGGAAAGCGGGTCCTCTGGAGCACCAACAAGGATTGCACTGGGAGCTAGAGCATGAGATTCCCCAGGATGCGGAATCTAAGAGCCAGCATGTGTTCCCCAGAGTCCCTGATGGTGGGGAAATTTGCTGCAGCTAGCTCCAGGTCACAGCCCCCAGGGTCTCCAAGCTCACGCTCATAGTAGGCTACTGGAGGATAGAGAGGAAGCAGCAGACTAGGGAAACGAGGGATAGTCAGGAGATAAGCCAAAAGGTTGGGGCAAAAAGCAGGCGGGGATAGTCAAAGAACACGCCAAAGGTCAGGATATGAAGCAAACAGAGACAGTCAAGTACAAGCCAAGGTTGGTAAACAGGATCAGAAGTAAAGCACACAGCAAGAAGCACACAGGAAGCCAAACACACAATATTGATCAGCAAGGATGGCTTGCAGTGCACAGGTTAATATAATGTTCCCTGTTAGGCCCCTTTCACACGGGGCGGATCAGTAATGATATGAAGAAAATGCTATTCAAAAAATAATAATTTTGCCCTAAAATTATTTTTTTGGAATAGCAGAATAAAACAACAGTAACTAAAGTGTGTTTCTCACATGTACAGATATGCAGGAAACACTGTAAAATACTTATTTTGGCCCTAAATGGGTGTTTTCAGAATAGCAGAATCGAAGAACAGTATCTAAAGTGTGTATCTCACACATAAAGATATGCAGAAAATGCTATTCAAAAAAAAATCTTTTTGTCCTAAATTATTATTTTTTTGAATAGCACAATAGAAAAACAGTATCTAAAGTGTGTATCTTACACGTACAGATATGCAGAAAACACTAAATGGGTGTTTTTAGAATAGCAGAATATAGCAACAGTATCTAAAGGGTGTATCTCACAGTAACGTATGCAGTGCTGGTGCACTGAGCTTGCATAAAATGCCTGCCGATGCCAACCTAACTAACAGAAGGATAAAAGTTATATTTTCTCTGACACTGGGTTAAGGGCAGTGTAAAAAGATTGTGCACTGCACCCATACAACTAAATCAAGGTAGATCGTTGAGTACCGTATATACTCGAGTATAGGCCGACCCGAGTATAAGCCGAGGCCCCCAATTTACCCCCAAAAAACTGGGAAACCTATTGACTCGTGTATAAGCCGAGGGTGAGATATGCCTGTCCATCCCTGTGTGTGTGTCCATCCATCCATCCATCCCTGTGTGTGTGTGTGTCCATCCATCCCTGTGTGTGTGTGTGTCCATCCATCCATCCATCCATCCCTGTGTGTGTGTCCATCCATCCATCCATCCCTGTGTGTGTGTGTGTCCATCCATCCATCCATCCCTGTGTGTGTGTCCATCCATCCATCCATCCCTGTGTGTGTGTGTGTCCGTGTGTGTGTGTGTGTGTGTGTGTGTGTGTGTGTGTGTGTGTGTGTGTGTGTGTGGCCTTGTGTGTCCAGCCTACCTGTGTCCCGAGCCTCCGTCCGGTCCCGAGCCTCCGTCCGGTCCCGTCCCGTCCCGAGCCTCCGTCCGGTCCCGTCCCGTCCCGAGCCTCCGTCCGGTCCCGTCCTGAGCCTCCGTCCGGTCCCGTCCCGTCCCGAGACTCCGTCCGGTCCCGTCCCGTCCCGAGCCGAGCCTCCGTCCGGTCCCGTCCCAGGATCACCGCTCTTCGTCGGCGCCCATTCCCCTGTTCAAATGCCGCGCCTCCCTGTCTGTGATAGGCGGAACACAATTTCCCAGCAGCCTGTGTTCCGCCTATCACGGACATCGTCTCATCCTCGTCCGTAGTACGAGGATGAGACGATGTCCGTGATAGGCGGAACACAGGCTGCTGGGAAATTCAGTGTTCCGCCTATCACAGGCGAAGGCGGAGCCGGAGGCGCGGCTTTTGAATTATAGAATGGCCGCTGTCTGTCTGCTCGACACGCTGATCGAGCAGGCAGACAGCGATGACTCGAGTATAAGCCGAGGGGGGCACTTTCAGCCTCAAAAAAGAGGCTGAAAATCTCGGCTTATACTCGAGTATATACGGTAATTAGATTTCTGAAGCAGGACTCCTATCTAATTCTCTCCCTCAAAACAGCAGCAGCAACCTTTCCCCACACTACACTATCTATCTTTTCTCTGGCACTGGGCTCAGGGCAGTGTAAAAAGATTGTGCACTGCACCCACACAAGAAAATCAAGGTAGATTGCTGAGTAATTCGATTTCTGAAGCAGGACTCCTATCTAATTCTCTCCCTCAAAGCAGCAGCAGCAGCCTTTCCCTACACTATCTAAAGCAGAGTGACGTTCTGTGCTATGTACCTCTAGCTTATATAGAGGCTGGGTCACATGCTGCACTGGCCAATCACAGCCATGCCATTAGTAGGCATGGCTGTGATGGCTTCTAAGGGCACACGAGTTAAATGAATGTTAATTGGCTGCCCTGCAGCGGTTAAAAAAGCGGCATTACATTACCGAACACCGAACCCGAACATACAGTAAATTGTTCGGGTTCGGGTCCGGGATCCAAAAACACAAAAGTCCGGTACGAACCTGATTTTTACAGTTCGGGTTTGCTCAACCCTACTCTTGATCTGTTCTTTGTTTAGTCACTTGGGTCTGGTCATACTGTCATTTATTCACCGTTTAGCCCAGTTCGACAAACTATCTAGTTTTAACTCTGGAATGAATCTCAAACAGCATGATTTTTATATTTTCTTTTGTTGTCACTTACCACCAGTAAGAAAAGCTTACAGGACTTAAACTGAAAACATTCTGGAATCTAAGAAGTAGAAACTCTCCACAGGACTTGTTTCACACCATGGCTTCCAGGAAACAGAGAGAACTTACACAAGTGTGCTTTTCTAATGATTGGCTAGAGGCAATTTAAAATCAACTACAGTGCAGGGAAGGGGAGTAAAAGTCAGGACATATACTTGATAACTATCCCTGACATTCTTGAAAATGTCCCTGATAACGTATTTTATATATCACAGGTAATATTACTTGCAATGTTTCTTTCTTTCAATCTCGCTGGTAATGTGTGCCCCCTAAAATTGTCATTTACAGGTACACTGTATCCACTGTGTCCCCATAATAAGGTAGGTAACATACAGTATATTCCTAGAACTGTCCCTCTTACATGGCACATGTGGTTGAATAATGATGTGCTGCTTTTTGTAATAAGCCATCCATGATAAAGACCAACTCTTTTAATTGCAATTGCACCCAGTACACCCCTTAATGAGTTCCACAATGAAATCATAAGCCCGCAACCAAAACCTCCTGGTCTCCACCAACCGTCTTTGGGCAGACTATCTCCCCAAAGACCAAAGCGAAGAGTCTCTGGGTTATTTTAGACGCACAAATGTCAATGGATGCGCAAATAGGATCTGTAGTCAGTCGATCTCACCATCTGCTGCGCATGCTTCGCAGACTCATCCCTTTTATCCCAAAGAATGACAAAGCAGTGGTAGTTGGAACAATCATTAATACACGACTGGACTACGCAAACTCGCTTTACATAGGATTACCACAATATCAACTTGCGCGATTACAACTGATCCAAAACACGGCGGCAAGGCTGATAACAGGAAAAAAAACCTGGGAATCCATTTCTCCTTCACTGAGGAGCTTACATTGGCTAACCGTAAAAAAATCGGATCACGTTCAAGACCCTTTGCCTCACCCACAAATGCGTACATAGAGAAGCTCCGCAATACCTAACGGAGAAAATAAATCATTACACACCAAACTGCAGTCTTCGATCAGCCAACAAAAACCTCCTCCTCTTGCGCAAAGCCCGGTATAAATCCAAGGGGGATCGGAGATTCGCTGTCCAAGGGCCTCGGCGATGGAATGCTCTACCAATCAACATCTGCCTGGAAGAAAATCACCTGGCTTTTAGGAAAAAACTCAAGACCTTCCTCTTTTAGCAGATGATCAGAGCTCGCCACAGCGCCTAGAGGCGATTCAGTTCGCATTGTGCGCTATACAAGTATTTCATTCATTCATTCATTCAATGTGCAACTATTAGCATTTAGGCTGTATTTACACAGGAACAGACAGCTTCCGGAGCGCTTTACCTTTCTGTCAGCTGTCCATTCCTGCAGTAGAGGGCAGTGTGGTGCGCAATACAACTCCTTTCTTTTGTATGTGTATGAACTTTATTTGATGTGCACAAAAGTACACTTCATTCATGTTGCTGTACAGCAGAGCAATGCACTGCACTGCTGTACAGTGCTAGGTGATTTTGTATAGCGTGTTGCAATAAAATTCAGCATGGGTGCATTTTATCACAGCATGTTACAGCACAGTGCTGGGCTGCCTTGAAGTGTTAATGGAATATACAGTATAGGAAACAATTGTATTCTGTGTCCTTGCTGTGACAGCGTTTTACAATGCAGTAAAATGCCTGTCACTGCACTATGTATAAATTACTCCTTATTTATTCTCTGTCTTGGATATTGAAAACTGTATATATATATATATGGACGTACAAATGTGAACAGATATATACATACAGCCATGTATTATGTACAAGAAACATTTTTATTAGGTTTCATTTTTTTATTTATAGGCATAAGGGAGAGGAATCCTACTCTTTGTAGAATGAGCCTTTTCAAAATACCGTGTAACATTTCTTGACATGTTCTTTTAAAATAGAAATGAAAGGAAAACCATTTGTATATAGATATAAAAAATATATACAATATAATAATCTTTTTTTCCCCTTTTTTAATTGATGATCACATATTCTCTGTTCTCAGCTGCATAAGAGCTAGGGGACAATAAACCGTAGTACACAGAATTTCCCAGTGGAAGGCTGTGTGCCAGGCCAAGTTTGATCATTGGAGGAGAGCAAGCTGAGTTCCCAACAAAGCTACAGAACTGACCGTGATGTATTCTCCTGCTTAGTGTGGTCAGTTTTTTTGTTTTGTTTACAAACGTTTTAATTTATTGGTTTCAATCAATACAAAGAGAAAAGAACAGAGAAATTATCTATGTTATCCAAATATCAGCTTGAATATGAACAGAAAAAGATATTACTCTGCTAACACCATAATACTCAAGAAAAAACAAATAAAATAAACCAAAATGACAATAGATTTGTGAAAATGCTGGCTAATTGAAGCAAACTTTTACATTAACTTTTAATAGACTGTAGAGAAGTAGGAACACACTAAAATCTATCAATAAGCTAATAAGTAGGGATGGGTGAACGGTTAGACCAGAGCATAAGTTCGGGCCAAACTTTGGTTATTTGGATGTTTTGCGAACACCGAACAATATGCAGTGTTCAGGGCAAAATCGAAAACCGCCAGAACATCGTTAAAGTCTATGGGACACTAACATGAAAAATCAAAAGTGCTAATTTTAAAGGCTTATATGCAAGTTATTGTCATAAAAAGTGTTTGGGGGCCTGGGTCCTGCTCCAGGGGACATGTGTCAGTGCAATTTTTTTATTTTAAATGGCCATTTTTCGGGAGCATTGATTTTATTAATGCTTTAAGTGAAACAAATAAAATGAAATACTCCTTTAAATATCGTACCTGGGGGATGTCTATATTCTACCTGTAACGTGGCACATTTTCCCCATGTTTAGAACAGTACTGCAGCAAAATGACATTTCTAAAGGAAAAATTGTTATTTAAAACCTACTTGCGGCTGAAATTACTTTTCAGGTCTCGGCAATATAGATAAAACTCATTAACAAAAATGGCATGGGATCCCCCCCCCCCCCAGTCCATTACCAGGCCCTTGGGTCTGGTATGAATCTTAAAGGGAACCCCAAACGAAAAATGAAAAAAAAAATGTGTGGGGTGGAAATTAAGGGAAACTGTGCACCAAATTTTTTAAAAATTCCGTAGGCGTCCCCCCCAAAATCCCTATTAGATCCTTATCCAAGCACAACACCTGGCAAGCTGCAGGAAAAGAGGGGAGGATCAGAGTGCCCCCCCGAACTGTACCAGGCCATATGCCCTCAATATGTGGAGGGTGCTTTGGGGTCTGACCCCAAAGCACCTTGTCCCCATGTTGATGGGGACAAGGGCCTCATTCCCGCAACCCTTGACTGGGGGTTGTGGGAGTATGTGGGAGGGGGGCTTATCGGAATCTGGAAGCCCCTTTAACAAGGGAGCCCCAGATCCCGGCCTCCCCCTATGTGAATTGGCAATGGGGTACATTGTACCCCTACCATTTCACAAAAAAAGTGTCAAAAATGATAAAAAAAGACAAGAGACAGCTTGGGACAAGAACTTTATTAAAAAATAAATGAATAAAAATTTCCCGCAATATAAATCCACGCCGCCCGATGGCCATGGTAGATTCCCGCCGACTGCCAGTTATTATATAGCTGAGGGCGGGGCCACCCAGTGATGTAAATGGGTGACCCCACCCCCTCTGACGCCATGGGGGCTTCAACGCTCTAAATCTAAGGGATAGATCTGAAATGAGTGGAAGCTTTGCTGATTTTATCATCCAATCATGTGCAAGCTAAAGTGCTGTTTTTTATTCTCCTTGCATGGCCCCCTAGATTCTACAGCAACTTTACTTCCAAGTGCACTTTCAGTGTACTTTCAAGTGCACTTGCAGTGCAAAGTGGATTTTCCTTTAGTAAATAATCCACACTGTGCTCTAAAATTTGCCACAATCAGGCCATTTTAGGGACTCAAAGCAATTGATTCATGGAGCTGAAAATAATGATTTTTTCATTAATGCATTACATACATTAACAACAAAAACAATGTGTGTGTGTGTAGCAGACCTACAACATAATACGAAGAGAATAAGAAAAGATTATCACCTAATGTATCAAATAAATTACATCTACACTATTCAAGAAAATGGCCAACAAGAAAAGGACATTGTAGAACCTAGGAGACAGCTAAAAGAAACACAAGCAGTAAACTTAATGAAATATGAGTTCAGTTTATACCAAAAAAATGTATTTAAAAAATGTTTCACACATTGTCTGGCATAACAATGCCCCCCCCCCCCCCGCAAAGTACTCTACGTACTTTTGTCTTACTTTGCGGGCGGGGCAAGCTAGGGCAGCCAGCTTCAAGTGCCGTCAGGGTTGTTGGATCAGGAAAGGCGGCCTCAATACCAACTGAGGCCACACAGTTTGTTGCATTTTTCCTTAAATTATTATGGAGTATGCAGCATGGAAGGACAATATGATTCAGTTCATATTCCGCCATGTTGATTGCTGTGAAAAATAGGCGGAACTGGCTGGCCATTATTCCAGGCGCAATCTCCCACACTCTTCTGGCTCTGGCCAGCCGGTAATTAAGGGAGTTCCAGGCTTTTTATGTTTATTAAAAGTCAGCAGCTACAAAAAGTGTAGTTGCTGACTTTTAATAAGCAGACACTTACCTGTTCCATGGTCCAGCAATGCGGCCGAATGGGGTGTCGTGCCTCTCCCCCTACTCTCCATCAGCGCCTCCATTGCCACTCTGGACACCCGGCCATGACAGTTATCGGCTTCACGGTCGGGCACGCGCGGGGCATGCGCATGTTACGCTGTGCTCCCGAAGTGGACAGGCGATCTCCTGGGACCTGTCACGTGTCCCAGGAGATCGCCTAGATGGAGGGGCCACCTAAGACGAAAGGAGGAGTCACTTTGGTGGTTCCTGGGCGAAAGGAGGAAGTGGGACAGGTAGTCCCCCTCCTAATGAAGCCCCCAATCTCCCCCCAAAAAAAATCACATGCCAAATGTGACATGTAAGGGGGCAAGGAGTGCTTAAAGCGGAAGTTCAGTGGAACTCTGCTTTAAAAACCCTTTGGTCTGGGATGAGGGTCCTCATGGGGAACGGCTGTATCAGATGGTCACCCAGCCCAAACGCTTCATCAGCAATGAACACAAATGGGAGACCAGCCACATTGTCTTCCCCGAGGTGGCAAGCCCAAGCTGCCATTCTGGAGACGTCTGAAGAACTCCTTGTGGGCGATGACTCCACCATCCGAAATCCAGCCATTTTTCCCATGTCCACATACAGGAACTCATATGTTGCAGACATCACTGCCAACGGCACAATACTATTAAACCCTTTATAATTGTAATAGTATGACCCCAAGTTGTGGGGTGGGACTATGAGGACATGCTTCCCATGTATTGCTCCTCCGCAGTTGGGAAAGTCCCAACTTTGGGCAAACTGGGAAGACACAGTCTGCCATACTTGTGTGTTTGAAGAAAACTGGAGTCAAACAACAAAAAAATAATTAGTAATTTCGCACATAACACTGCAAGCAGATTAGACACAAACATTATTGGCCAACATAAGTACAACATTTATTGAATTGTGTATTTAAAGACAAAAGTATAAGGTCCACTTATAAGATCAGATTCCTCACCCCCTCTAATGGATATTGTAAAAACTTTAGGGGGGTAGATGTTTTGGACAGGTAACCCTATCCACTTCATTGAGAGCTGAATGCATAAATAATGTGTGTTACTTTGGCCAGCCCATCCTTACTTACACTATTGGCACCCCACTGAAGTGTCATAATACAAAAATATGAATACACATTGTCCAAATTGAAGCACATTTTTAGATTCTGCAATTACCTATCAAGATAATAGGAGAACAAAACTTTAAACAGTACCATTTGAAAGTATTCAGGCAGGCACTTGCACTAGATGCTTTGGTGAATTCATCCATAAATGAACCTCTGCTCTGGAGTGATGGCTTGATGTATGCAGGTGTCTTACTTCATAATATAAGGGTACAGCAAAGCCAACATAGTTACATAGTTAGTAAGGTTGAATAAAGACACCAGTCCACCCAGTTCAACCTGAGTGAGTGTCTACAATTGGAGTGAGTGTCTACAATTGTCGCTATCCTTGTACATTGCACACTCGCATTGGTTCCTACCCTCAAGGAGCCCACAATCCAAGTTCCCCATTCATATACTAGGGTCAATTTTGGACAGAAGCCAATTAACCTACCTGCATGTCTTTGGAGTGTGGGAGGAAAACGGAGTACCCGGAGAAAACCCACACAGGCACAGGGAGAACATGCAAACTCCAGGCAGGTAGTGTCATGGTTGGGATTTGAACCAGCGACCCTTCTTACTAGGCGAGAGTGCTAACCACTACACCACTGTGCCACAGATGGTAAAGAAACGGGGTCCGTCATCTGGAGATAATTCCTGAAATCCTCAGGATTATTATAAAAACAAATATCCCTGCACCAACCAATTCGATAGGGAAGAATGGGTATTGCTGCAGACACTGAAAGGGGTATCAAGACCTAAATATATAAAATCAAAGAATAGAATAGTGCTGCGCCTAATCTCAAGGAAGGGGAGAAAACCACTCAACACCAGCACTGCATTGCAGAAATATTTACTAGACACCCTCATACTTAAAAACCTTCCTTCGACCCCATCAATCTTAACAACCTATGAATAATAAGAATAACCTTCTTGATCCCTTTCAGTTTGTATTTCACCCTCAACACTCCTGTCAGGGACATGGCAGTTGCAGAACTGGCAATATTTCCCAGAACCAACATGGACGCCTGCAGAGAGTTCTGAGACATACAGGAGCGTGCGCCACGCATCAGCGTGCAATGGCACGTAGCGGCATGCATCAGCGCATGTGCAATACTACAAGTGTGCGGCGGCACGCAAGTGGCGTGACAGATGCTGGCACCAACGGCCCTATTTAAGCCAGCCATTAGCAAAAGAACCTTGCTGGATTATCTCAGCTTCCCTGTGTACCTTGTGATTCTGTTTCCTAATCTGTGGACTAACCGTTATTGACCCGGGTTGCCTTGACCTCGCTTCCTGATCTCCTGGTTTGACCCTTGGCTTGCATCTGGACTTTACTTCTGTTCCTGATCTCCTGGTTTGACCCTTGGCTTACATCTGGACTTTGCTTCCCTTCCTGCCTCCCATGTATGACCTTGGCTTGCCCTTGTTTATACTCTGGACTGAATTATCCTGTATGACCTCTGGCCTGGCTACTGGTTTCTCCACTTACCAAACACAGCAAGTTCAGCTATTGCTATTAGCCTGCTACAGTCAGCCCTCAGTGGGCAGCTCATCTGACTACAAGCAAGTGCCTGGCAAACCATGCTTATTTGAGCACCGTGCTCCCTGTCCCCAACTCCAGGGGCGTGCTGCACTTAGATGCAATTAGCATCTCAATCTCCATACCCATGCCTGACAATGCCACAGAAACTGCTCTCCTAAAACTCACAATTTACTAACAGCAAAAACCAATGGATACTATTCTGTACTCCTACTCCTGGACCTTTCGGCTGCCTTTGATAAGGTTGACCACCCCTTCTTCTCAACTTTACTTTACTCCTTTGGTCTTCATGACTGTGCCCTTCATTGGCTCTCATCATACTTACCCCACTGCACCTTTAGTGCCACCTAAATTTCTACTTCCTCCTCTCGTCTTTCTCCGTCAGGGTCCCCCAAGGTTCTGTTCTTGGACCTCTCATATTCTCCATATACACCTCCTCCCTGGGTCAGCTGATAGCCTCCCATGGCTTTCAATATCACTTATGGCAGCCAAATCTATCTCCCTACCCCTCAGCTCACAACATTAGTCTCCTCACGCATCACTAATTTACTAACTGACATATCATTCTGGATGTCATATCACTTCCTCAAACTTAACCTGTCTAAAACCGAGCTCAGAATATTTCCTCCCCAAGTGCCCCTTCCCCTGACTTCCCCATCAAGATCAATGATATAACCATCAACCCATGCCCACATGCCAGGGTGCCTGATGTATTCCTGGATAGAGATGGGCGAACAGTTCGGCCCAAGCATGAGTTCGGGCTGAACATTTTTCTGTTCAGCCATTCGCCGAACACCCAAATGTGAAGGGTGTTCATTGGGTGTCTGCCTCCCCAGGAACACCCTGCAATGCACAGTGCATTCTGTGCATTCTGTGCTCTGTCAGGGAGCAGTGTAGGCTGCTTGTTAGGAAGCCGGCCGAGGTGTCCTTAACCACTACAATACAGGGCACTTTCACCCCCTTCCTTCCCAGCCCAATTTTCAGCTTTCAGCGCTCTCGCTCTTTCAGTGACAATTGCGCGGTCATGCTACACTGTACCCAAATGAAATTGTTATCATTTTTTTCGCACAAATAGAGCTTTATTTTGGTGTTATTTATTCACGACTCTGTTTTTTTTTTTTTTGCGATATAAGCGCAAAAATAGCGGAAATTTGGAAAAAAAACTATATTTTCTTTTTTCTATTTGAAAAGAAATCCAATAAAATCAAATTTTGTCATAAATTTAAGCCAAAATGTATTCTGCTACATGTTTTTGGTAAAAAAAATTCCGTTAAGTGTATAATAATTGGTTTGTGTGATCACGGACATATGTACGCAAATGATCATGTACATATGTGTGCAGGTGATCACGTACATATGTGTGCAGATAATCATTGGGACATGTGATTTTAGTGGGACATATGTGGGGGACATGTTTTTATTATTAGGGACATGTGTTTTTATTATTTGGGGACATGTATGTTTTGGGGACATGTGTGTTTTGGGGACATATGTGGGGACTGTGTTTGTACTGTGTGGTGTGTTGTGTGTGTACACTACACTGATGATCAGTGAGTAAAAAGCTGTAAAAAGCAGCCCATACTCACTGATCATCAGCCGGCTGCAGCGATCTGCTCTCTTCTCCTCAGCGGTGACTTCCGTGTGAGGAGAGGAGAGCCGATTGCCTAGCAACCGGCTGTTTGTTTACATCACATGACGGCCGTGATTGGACACGGCCGTCATGTGATCAGGAGGGCCAATCACAGAGCCCTCCTGCCGATCTGAGATGTGCCGTGTCCGGGTGACACGAGCACATCAGGATCGCGCCGCTGCGCGGGCGCGCGCGCGCGCGATCCCGCTGCTCCTGAATGACGTTCCCAAACGTCCTATCAGGAGCAGGCGGCTCCTACCCGGCCGTATATACGCATTGGCCGGGTGGGAAGTGGTTAATCACTTCAATACAGGGCACTTATACACCGTTCCTGTCCAGACCAATGTTCAGCTTTCAGCACTCTTGTGCTTTCAATGCCAATTACAGAGTCATGCAACACTGTACCCAAACAAAATTGTTGTAAATTGTTATAAAAAAAATTGTTATAATTTTTTTCACACAAATAGAGCTTTCTTTTGGTGGTATTTAATCACCACTGTTTTTTTTTTTTTTTTGTGACATAAGTGAAAAAAGAGCAAAAAGTTTACAAAAAAAACTTTTTTAAAAGTATTTTTGCAAATAAATAATTTTTGTTCAATAACTTGGGCCAAAATTTTAGGTTTCTTCTCACACACAGCATATGCATACTTCCAATTACAACCCAAAATACATCCTGCTACTCATCCTGAGTATGGCGATACCACATATGTGAGACTTGTTCACAGTCTGTCCACATACAGAGGTCCAACATGCAAAGAGAACTGTCATGCGTTCTAGTAGCATCAATTTCACATCTAATTTCCTAACTACCTATCACATTTTTGAAGGTCCTGGAGCACCAGGACAATGAAATTACCAACAAAATAACCTCATTTTGGAAAGCAACCCCCCCAACGTATATTCTATGAGGCACTTCAGCCCCGGAAGGATTTACCCCCTTAATGACAAGGCATGTTTTTGTGATACGGCACTTTGTCGCTTTAACTGACAATTGCGCGGTCGTGCGATGTTGTACCCAAACAACATTTATGTCCTTTTTTTCCCACAAAAAGAGCTTTCTTTTGGTGGTATTTGACCACCTCTGCATTTTTTTTTTGCTCTGTAAACAAAAAAATACCGACAATTTAGAAAAAAACAACAAAATGTTTAACTTTTTGCTATATCAAATATACAAATAGATAAATAAAATAAAATTTTAAAAAAATCTTCATCAGTTTAGGGTACATATTTTAGGTAAAAAAAAAATTTCAATAAGCGTAAATTGATTGGTTTCTGCAAAAGTTATAGTTTCTACAAAATATGGGATAGATTTATGGCATTTTTATTATTATTATTATTTTTTTTTACTAGTAATGAATGATGGGTATCAGCAGGACTGCAACATTGCAGCAGACAGATCCAACACTTTTGACACTTTTTTGGGACCAGTGACATTATTACAGTGATCATAGCTAAAAAAATCCACTGATCACTGTATAAATGACACTAGTAGGGAAATCTTTAACACTAGGGGGCAATCAAGGTGTTAAATGTGTCCTAGGGAGGTGTTTCCAACTGTCGGAGGAGTTGACTGACTGGAAGTACAGAGAGATTGCTGTTCCTGATCACTAGGAACAAACAATCACACTGTACTACCCTGACAAAATGGGGATCTGCTTTGTTTACTTTGGCAGATCCCTGTTCTCCCTCTCAGAGGAGCAATCGTGGGTGACCGTTGGACACTGCGGCCACTGGCCATGTGCATCGGCTCCGGCACCGCACATGTGCCCACTGTATCTATTGCATGGAGCACCGTACCAGTATGGCAAATCGCACAATAGAACTGCCCTGCCACAGTATAACTGCGGACGGCTGGTCGACAAGTGATTAACAAGGGCCCCTATGTGAATGGGTAGGGGTACATCATACCCGTACCCATTCACCAAAAAATGGTGAATAAGTAAGCACCACAAGAAACAGTTTTGGACAAGTCCTTTATTAAAAAAAAAAAAAGTGGGAGGTACCCCATGCTGCAGACCCAAAAGACCTGGTATTGACTGTTTTTTCTTTATTTTTTCAATATCCAGGTGCCGGAAATTGTAACCGCAAGTAATTTTTAATGGGGTTTGACTCATTTTCTTTTCTTTTTTTTTATTTGTATTGTTGCATTTTAACCATAATTAAAATCACTGCTTCTGAAAAAACAATAGTTTTTTTTTTAGAAAAAGGGTAATTTTTGCTGTAGCATGTTTTATACATGCTACTGATGCACAACTTTACAGGCACATTAAGGGGACCCCCCCGACACTATATTTAATGGAAATTTTCATTTTTATTGTTGCATTTTAACCATAATTAAAATCACTGCTTTTGAAAAAAACAATTGCGCCTATAGACTTCAATGGGATTTGCCGTTCTGGTTAGAACATTTCCCCTGTTCTGCTGCAAACCAAACAAGGAGGTGTTCGGCCCATCCCTGGTCACGGACTATGAACTTTCCTTTCAGCCCCACACTCTTCCTAACCAATGACACCACAAAGCTCCTAATCCAATCACTGGTTGTCTCTCACCTCGACTACTACCATTCCCTTTTCATTGTCTTACCCTTAATTAGTCTATCCCCTATTCAGTCCATTGTGAATGCTGCTGCCAGACTCACCCACCTTACAAACCACTCAGCCTCTGCTACCCCTCTCTACCAATCTCTCAATTGGCTGCCACTCACCTAAAAAATTAAATTCAAAGTACTAACAGTAAGTTACAAAGCCATCTACAACTTGGCCCCCAACTACATCACTAACCTAGTCTCAAAATTCCAACCTAATTGTTCACTTTGTTCCTCCCAAGACCTCCTGCTTTCTAGATCCATTGTCACCTCCTCCCATGCTAGCCACAAAGGACTTCATCCCTACCACAATCTGTCTGACTTTCTCTAACTGTTTCCACTTTTAGGTGATCCCTGCACACTTTTCTCTTAAGAGAAGCCTATTTTACCTCCACCTAACAACTCTACCTTTATTTTCTCAATTAGCTGACCCCCCACAGTTATTTATCACTTGAACCCTCCCTTTTAGATTGTAAGCTCTAACTAGCAGGGCCCTCTGATTCGTCCTGCATTGAATTGTATGGTAACTGTGCAGTCTGCTCTCACATTATAAAACACTTGCATGTTCTCCTTGTGCCTGTGTGTGTTTCCTTTGGGTGCTCCGGCTTCCTCCCACACTCCAAAGTCATGCTGGTAGGTTAATTGGATCTTGTCTAAATTTACCTTAAATTGTAAGCTCCTTGAGGGCACAGACTGATGTGAATGTACTATGTATATGTAAATTGACAGCGCTATATAAGTACCAGTAATAAAATACTTTTTTTGGGGGGGATTTTATACAACAAGTACTAACACTGAGGTAAGCGCTGTGTAGGATAAATAGAAAGCTTTTTTTTATTTCTGCAAAGAAGTACATTATTGCTACAATATATTGGTGCATAGGGGATATGGAATTTAGAAAAAAATCTATATAAAAAAGTGAACTTAGTCTTTAAGGTGTTGAATTCAAATAGCTTACCGAAATCTACTGTTTTCAGAGAGAGATAATCAATGGCAGCTCCCACAATGGCTCACTTACATTTTTGTAAATCATATAAATAAAATATATTTTTTATTAATGTAATAATTTATTTTTTCACTTTTAAAGTGTCATCAAAACAGGTATCTCTACTGAGAGATTTCCCTTCTACTTCTACTTCTGTTTCAGTGACAAACATAACATTTTAAATTCCCCATGCTTTCAGTTTCATATAATGGTCAGCAGGGTTGGAATTTGATGCTAAATCTCTCCAGTAGGTATACAGAGATAAGATTAAATAAAAAAATGCAACAGCATCCATTTAAGATGTTTGGCACTATGCAGCATGACAGAGCTGTGCAATAACCTGTTTCTGCACCCTTCTCTTTCATGCAATGGTTAACCTTTTACTTTTGATCATCCCGTTGCGGTATTCAGCTTCTTTTTTATAGTAACTATTATGAGTATCTGACAAAAACTTTAGGCAGTGGCATAACTAGAACCTTGGTGCAAGAAACCATGAAGGGCCCCCCAGAACCCCAGCTGGGGCCCTTCCCTCTGAGTCTGGTGGTGCAACTCCAGGACCCGGTCACAGGTATGACCTTTGTGACTCCTGTAGTACTGCCACTGGTATCAGTATTTTTTTATTATTTTAACAATGTTTTAGGAGCCCCGTTGGGGACTATGGTGAGATCATAGAGGTCTAAACAGACCTCTGATGTTCTACCTTTGAGACAAAGAGAAAGACTGAGGACACAATCTCCTTCTCTGAAGCCTCAGCTACATAGAATGAATGGACAGGAATAGCTCTGTACAGAGCTTCCTTTCCATCCATAAACTGAAGCATAGTAATTGCAACTTAGTGTATGCCACAGTTATGAATGGGCAGAGTCAGTGATTGATACAGATCACTGACTCTCAATTCAGGAAAAAAAAAAGGGGCCTGTAAATTACACATTTTCTGACCCATTTCCTACTCTTTGTCCTGACAGATCCCCGGCATCAGCCAGCAGGAGAGGGGATGGAGGAATCTGGCAGAGCCGAGGAGAGGGTCCGGGAAAGAGCACACAGGGGCTGGAGCGCACACCTTGCTGGTACTGCTGTACCCACCCCCATCGACCCCACACTGGTACTGCTGTAGCCCCCTATCCTCCAGCCACCCCACACTGGTACTGTTAGACCCCTGTCTGTCCTCCAACCTCCCCACACTGGTACTGTTGTACCCCTCTCCCCTGATGTCCAGTGACCCCTGCTGATACACCAACCATATGGCTGGGGATTCAGATTTCCTCTGTGTGTGCCACCTCCTCCATCCTGGCACCTCAGGGTGGCTGTCACCAGCCCTGCCAGACAGCATCGTCTGTAGATGGGGTTCCTGTTCTTAGGGGAGATGGGATTCTGGCTCCCAGGGAAGATGGGGTCCCTAGGTAAAATGGAGTCCCCATTGCCAGGGAGATGGGGGTTCCTGTCCCCAGGAGAGATGGGGTCCTTTTTTTCCAGGGAAGATTGAGTTCCTGCCTCAAGATAAGAAGAGGTCCCTGCCCCCCAGATAAGAAGAGGTCCCTGTCCCCAGGTGAGAAGGGGTCCCTGACCCCAGGTATGATGGGATCCCTGTCCCCAAGGAAGATAGGGTCCCTGTTCCCATGTAAGAAGGGGGCGTGGCCGGATGGGTGGAGCGGAGTGAGTGAGTGTGTGAGGAAGACGCCGTGTGTATCTCCCTCCCAAGCCCCCATGGCGAAAGCGTGGAGCGCTTAAAATTACGGCCGGGTGCAGTGCAAGGAGGGCTGGAGTTGAGCAGCATAGCTGGACACTGGACGGGAGGAGGAGCGACGGCGTGACACTACCTTATCGTGCCAAGCTCTCGGGGATCCCCGCTGACTTCCGGGTTCCGTGTCCCGACGGCCGAAGTGAAGTACGAGCTCACGAGTACCTCCGACCAACGCCGAACCATCTACCGAGAAGACACCGCTTACATCAAACCACCAAAGGTTCCCCCGCTCCCCGGCAAGCCGCAACAGGAGGAAGGAGGTAAGCGGCGGGATTGAGGGGAGGAAGAAACCGGCAGTCTGAGGGGCATTGTAGGTGGTGATCTGGTGGAGAAAGCTGGGACACAATGATGCCTGTGATGCCTGTGGACTGGTAATACTTAATCAGGAGGGCACCGAAGGGGGTAAGAAACATTTACATTCTCCTGTCAGTTTGTCTCCTCTGGATGTCTGGATGCCCGGATCCCTTCGCCTTGTGTATGTGTCTGCTAAACTAATCTATTAGCCTGGGTAATACACGTAAAGGAATACCTCCTGGAAAAGAAAAAAAAAAAAAAACCGAACATTTTTGTAAGCAGTTTCCAGGAATATCTGAATCTGTGGCCTGTGGATTGACTATAAGGCTAGCTCAGTGCATCATTAATTTTTCAACTGAGGGATGGTGTTTGTGCTAATTATTAACAGGCTAAACGGTACCTGAGTTAATGTGATAGGAAGTGTCTGTGATACTTGAAATGAACATTGGAACACGGCTACTACTGCATTCAGTGATTATTGTGTGGTGTGCGGTCGGGTCAAAATCCTCTTAAAACACGCTATAACCAGGACTGTTCTGTTCTGACTGTTCTGAAGTAAGAGGTGAGAAAGGGAAAGTAAGATGCAACATCTGCGCTCTGCAAAAGAAAGGGGGGAAAAAAGCTCGCAACAGTCCGCCACAGCAGCTAAGTTAGAACAGTATGCTCATAACCCGGTACAGTCATCTCAGACCCCTCCAAAAAAAGGACAGTCAAAGGGGCAGCAAGGTGTAATGACCGAAAGGAAAAGTATGGGACAGTCAAACATTAATATTAACACACAGGTTGGAGCAGTGGCAAAATCCTCAGTAAATAAAAATGCGGACGCAGGGGAACAGTATATAGAAACGACAGCAGGCGACTCCCCCCCGTTAGAAAAAGAGCCAACTATAAAGGACGTGCTATTGGCCGTAAATGCATGCAACATCTCACTGAAAGAACTCTGTAACCAAATGAAGGGAGTGAAGGAGGATTTACTGGTGGTAAGGCAGGACCTACAGAAAGTGGTGGAAAGGACGACAGAACTTGAGATAAGGACTAGTAGATTAGAAGATGATACAACCTTCCTAATTAAAGAAGTAGAAAGCCTGAAGGAGCAGTTCAGCGGATATAGAACAAGAATGGACGAAATGGAAAATAGGCTCCGGAGGGACAATGTGCGAGTAGTGGGGCTTCCGGAAAAAAGTGAGGGTGTAAACCCTGCTGAATTTATGGAGCATCTTCTGGTTGAACTGTTTGGGAGGGATGCTTTTTCAACAGCGTTCTCAATAGAGAGGGCGCATAGGGTACCCTTTAGAGCACCATTGGAGGGGGGCCGTCCCAGGCCATTATTAATGAAATTACTTAATTATAAAGATAAAGTGGTGTTATTACGGAAGGCAAGGGAAATGGGGAATGTACTGTATAAGGGTGTTAGAATTTCATTATATTCTGATTTTTCCCCAGAACTTCAGAGAAAAAGGGTAGAGTTCCTCCAGGTGAAACGCAGGTTACAGAAGCTCAGGGTGCCGTATGCTCTTCTTTATCCTGCAAAGCTACGGATTAATGCACTAGGGCATACTCAGGTTTTCTGTTCCCCAATGGAAGTGGAAAAATGGATAGAAGAAAATAAAGAAAAGTTGTAGTCGTTGGGGTTTCTAGTACTGAGTGGGATAGGAAGATAGAAAGAGAAGGGGGGATGAAGTATGTGTGGGTTTTTTTTTTTTTTTTTGTTTGTTTGTGTTGTTTGTGTCTGTATAGGAGGGGGGCCGGGAGGGAGGTAACACACGGCGAGTGTACTAGGTGTGGGTGGCAAATAGGTTGTGAAGAGAGTGGTATAAGGTCACTAATAGCCCCTAGGGTAACACCTAGGAAGGTGGGGGAAGGGGGGGAGGGAGGTAGAAAGGGGGGAGAGGGGATGGGTGTAGTAGGGAAAATAGGGGGGAGGCTGAAGGGGAAAAAAAATATGTATGCACTAATAAATGGAGTACAGGAAATAACTCAAATCACAAAAGCACACAAACTGGGGGGTGGTAAAACTTGGGGTGGTAAAAAACAAGGAAAATATATGGGTCACAAGGGGGAAAATGGTAATAAACAATTATATAGTATAATTTATATCCAAAGACACATAATATATGAGTTAATGGTGACGCCTAATAGATTTGTTATTACACAAGGGAGTAATATTTGGGGAGCGTGGTATAAGGTAATAAAAGAAGTTAGGGGGGAGTTGGTGGGTACTGGGAGAAAAATGGTTCTCAATAGTGTCCTCAGTAGACTGGTTATTTCGCTCTCTCTCTTTCCTGCCTTAGGTTTTTCTTTTTTTTCCTCTCTCCTCTTTATTTGTTTATGGCTATGCAGGACGGTAAAATTAAGATAGGCTCCTGGAATGTGAGGGGACTGGGGACGCAGCTGAAACAAAAAGCTGTGCTATCCTTGTTGGAGGGATGTGGAGTAGAGCTGCTCTGCCTGCAGGAGACCCATTTAAATAGAGATACAATATACCGGTTGCAGAGTAGAAAATATCAATTTCAATATCATTCTGTTTATTCGACATATAGTAGAGGGGTGAGTGTCTTGGTAAAAACGGGGGTGAATTTTGTATGTAAACGGGTCAGCCTGGATGAAAAGGGCAGATACATTTTCTTACATTGCCTAATTGAAAATAGAGAATGTATGCTGGCAAATATCTACATCCCTCCACCATTTAAAATGGAAGTGCTTTTTAATTTACAGGAATTTTTAGTAGGGATAGATGGTGTTCCTACAATAATAGTAGGGGATTTCAACACGGTATTGGATATTAAAGTCGATAGATTCCCAGAAAAAACACTGGCGGAACCAGCTTGGCAGGGGAGGTTGGGACAGTATCTGGAAGAAGTAGGGCTACGGGATTTATGGAGAACTGGGAACCCGGGAGCCCGGCAGTATAGTTGTTACTCGGCCACGCATACTACGTTATCCAGGATTGATATGATACTGGGGAATGACCTGGCCTTACAAATGGTGGAAAAGATTGAATATCAGCCCAGGGGGATTTCAGATCATTCCCCAGTGACAGCAGTATTAAAAATGAGAGAACGTAAGGTACAGAGGTTGTGGAAAGTGAACCCGCTATGGTTAGAACTGATTAAAAAAGAGACAGAAGAACGCCCTGAGAGAATTCAGTGGGAATTAAAAGAATTTCTAAAAACTAATCGGGGTACAGTAACATCAGGGATCCTGTGGGACACTCTGAAAGCTTTCCTGAGGGGTCTTTTGATCCAATCAATAGCAAAAATAAATAGAAAGTCTAGGGAACAGGAGGTACAAATAGGGAGAGAAGTGATAGAGGCTGAAAGAGATTTTATTAGCGATCCCACTCAGGGCAAAGAAAAAATCTGGCTAGATAAACAAGAAGAACTTAGGCTATTAACTCTGAAGAAAGCAGAGATTCAACATATGTTCCAACGACAAGCCTCCTTTGTTGAAGGGGAAAGCGTGGGAAAAATGTTGGCACAACTGGTGAAGAATAACTCGGGTCCTTCCTCAATTTCGGCGATTAGGATAGTTGAGGGAAAGGTCACAACAGAAACTGGGAGTATATGCCAAGCATTTGAAGGATATTATAAAAACCTATATACTGCACAGAAAGTGGGGATGGATGAGCAAATGGAAACATTTTTAGGTCAATTAGAGGTACCATGTTTGAAACAAGAAGAAAGAGAGGAACTGGAAGCCCCAATAACTTTGAAAGAACTTCAGGAAGCAGTTGCGAGTATGCCAAACCAGAAATCGCCTGGTCCGGATGGACTACCGATTGAAGTCTATAAAAATTTTGGCGAGATACTGATTCCTGAACTCCTGGAGATGTTAAGAGGAGCAGATGGGGAGGGTAAATTGCCTCCATCAATGATGGAGGCGGTTATAACCCTGTTGTACAAAGAAGGGAAGGACGCCTTAGATGTTGCAGCGTATAGGCCAATTTCTCTCCTGTGTACCGATACAAAGATACTGGCCAAGGTATTAGCGATTAGGCTTAATCGAGTTATAGCAAGATTAGTCCATATGGACCAAACAGGGTTTATAGCCAACAGATCAACGAGTATAAATATTAGAAGAGCCTTTTTGAATTTGCAGGTCCCAATGGATAACGATACTCCGGGTGCAGTAGTGGCATTGGATGTAAGGAAAGCATTTGATAGCGTAGAATGGGGATATATATGGAAAGTTTTGGAGAAATTTGGCCTGGGTCCTTCCTTCATAGGATGGATTAGGATGCTATATGACAAACCTAGCGCAAGACTAAAAATTAATAATGAGTTATCCGGGAAAATAGAGCTGGGGAGAGGGACGAGGCAGGGGTGCCCATTATCACCCCTGCTCTTTGCATTGGCCATAGAGCCCTTGGCATGTGCAATTAGAGCAAACCGGGAGATAGTCGGTTTCGTAAGAAAAACTGGAGAGGAAAAAATCTCACTTTATGCAGACGATATCCTATTGTTTTTGGGGGATATGAGGTACTCATTACCAAGGGCAGTGGGACTGGTGCAAGGGTTTGGAGGCTTCACAGGGCTGGAGATAAATTGGGAAAAATCGGAATGTCTTCCTTTGGACCCAATCGGTCAGCAAACGGCCCTGGGAACCCCCCAAATGCCAATAGTGGATAAGTTGAAATATCTGGGAGTTACCTTATCAAGGGATCCTAAGCAATATATAAGTCATAACTTAGTCCCATTATTGACTAAGTTTAAACAAAAAATTGCTATATGGAAACGAATGCCTCTCTCGGTGGCTGGCAGATGCAATCTGATAAAAATGATATGGATGCCCCAACTTTTATATATATTACATAATGCCCCAATATGGATTAACAAAAGTTGGTTTAATAAAATCGAGATGTTGTTTAGGGAGTTAATATGGAGGGGAGGACAGGCCAGATTGAGATTGCGGATGCTCCAGCTACCGGGAGAGGAAGGAGGATTCGCGGTCCCTTATCCGGAGTGCTATTTTTGGGCGTCCCAATTACAACAGCTAGGGGGGATTGATGAGATGAACGGAGGAACCCCAAATGGGAGATTAGTATTAACAGGCTCCCCACATAGCACGCTGATTGAGACCTTGGAAGCGGACTCATTCCAGTGTAGATGCCCTACAGTAAAAATGATGTTAAAACTATGGGATATAGTTAAAAAAAAAATGGGATATAGTGAAATAACAAAGTATACGCCTCTCTGGAACAATAAGAAGCTACAGGAAATATGGCGGGTTGGAAAAATTGTAGAATGGGAAAAATGTGGCATTGTAAGGATTAGCCATTTATATGGCGGCAGGGGTATTAAATCTTTCGATCAACTGCAAAAAGAATTTAAGATATCACAAAACTCATTTTATGCCTATATACAAGTGAGACATGCTTTAAAGACCCAGTTTGGAAACTTGTTATTAACATGGGAAGAACTGCCCTTGTTATACCCAGTAGCACAAGCAGGACCAACAAAAGGATTAATATCTAAATTCTATGCCCAGTTGGGTGAACAGATTAATAGTGAGAGGAAAGGGAGGGTCGAGAAGGAGAAATGGGAGCAAGACTTAGGTAATATAACTCGAGTACAATGGAAAAATATCCTAGCGGCATGCCCAAAGGTCTCGGTCTCTCCTCCTCAGAGGATTTCCCACTTGATGCTAATTAATAGAGCATACTATACTCCCCAGAAATTATTCAAATTCGGTAAGAGAACAGATGACTGTTGCCCCAGGTGTGGGGGGTCAGGGAATTTAATGCACATGCTCTGGAAATGTCCCAAATTATTTAGATACTGGGAAGGAGTGGTAAAGATAATAAGTAGGGCCTTTGGGACGGCAATAGAATTAAATCCCATAGTGTGTATCTTAGGTTATAGAAAGGAGGAAGTAGAGAGAAAAGGAGTAACAACAGTAATCCTAAGATGTTTATTTCAAGCCAGAAGGATGATAGCTAGGAGATGGCAATCAAAGCTAGCCCCCACAGTAGAGGATTGGATAAGTGCGGTAAATGAATATCTATGTAAGGAGAGAGCAGTATATGCAAAACGAAATAACCTAAAAGAGTTTAATAGGAACTGGCGAGAGTGGATAGAAGAGATGCATACCCCAGTTTAAACCATGACAGGAAAGGGAAGAGGGGAGGGGGAGGGGGGACGGGTAATGGGAAGGAGTAGGGTAGTGTACATTAAAGGTATGGGAATCATCATAATACATTTATGATACACCGTAGAATAAAAGCACAAATAAATATATAGGAGGGGAGGGGAGGGGGGGGTGGTGTTGATAGAAAGGGTGGGAGGGAGGGGAGGGGTTATATTAGTAGGAAAAAAGTAGGAAGTGCAAAAATAGTTGAGGAAGGATAAGGGGGGTTATGGTATGGTCTAGATATTGTTTTTTTTTCTTGTCTGTTAATTATATGTGATGTATGGATGTATTTTCATATCCCCCGTCCCTTCCTAGAACTTTAAAACTCAGACTCCGGAATGGAAGGAAGATGTATTTGAATCCTGGCAATGTAATTTTAAAATGTGGTCTGTATAATGTGAAAATTTAATAAAGATTAATAGTAAAAAAAAAAAAAGAAGGGTTCCCTGTCCCCAGGGGGAGATGGTGTGTGGGGGATGGGTTCATCTCACTCACCATGACCAAACTGCAGTCTGGGCACTCATCCATGGTGGCCTGGGTTCCCTCCAGCGTGCAGGAGGGGTGATCAGCATATCTCCCAGAAAGACCTGTCATCATCTGTGTATGATGGGGGTGGGGGGCTGGCATACAAGCCTGTGGTGTCCTCCGAGGAGTCGGCTCTCACAGGGCTGCACTGCATCTGTGTGCTTAAAGATTGTTTGCCTGGGAGAAGCATGCAGTGCAGTGTGAGTCGGACTCAGGTGGCAGGACTCTGGCTGGGGAGGACAGGCACTGGACTGAGTGGCGCTGCATGGAGCAGGAGAGGGGGACCCTGAGAAATTGGCCGAGGACACAGGTCATGTGGTGAATGCACAACTAAAGAGCAGCCAGTGCCGTAGTCAAGCATGTAGCTCTGCTAGTCACCCCCCTTCTCCAGCCACTATGTGCATGGTGCATTCGAGCATGGAGCTCTGCTAGTCACCCCCCACCTCCAGCCACCCATGCACATGGTGCATTGGTACTCCTAGCCACCTATGCTGCCCCTGGCCATATGTAGAGGGGGGCTGCACAGCCCCCCTGCAGCACAGGGCCTGGTTGCAACTGCTGCAGCCCCTATAGTTATGCCCCTGGCTTTAGGCCTCAGTCAAGATGTTTAGTATGTATGTATCACAGTTATAATGTTATGCACACATTCCTAGCAGCCTACAAAAAAAATAATAGCTGGGTTGATTTTGAAATGGAGTAAAAGCTTGACCTAACAAAATGAATGACTACTCCGGAAAGTATATGTTCACTATGCAAAGTGTGTATTTGTGAATAAGATGATCTTGTGTACATTTCAAAAACCCAATCAAGTGCAACGGAAGTAAAAAAATTATTGACCACTCAAAGTAAACACTGTTTTTGATATCTCCAAAGCAGTCCACAGGAACTACACATTTGAACGCCTTCTTGCTATTAATTCTTTGCAAATAGAGAAATTTGAGAAAAGATGGCCCATATGGCCTAAAAGTGGTACATCCTGAGAGCTGAATAGAACACTTGATCCCAAACAGAAATTCTCGGTATCGATCACATTGATATCTAGTTACATGCTTTTACAGGTTATATTGCTTGCTCCTGATGGTCTATGATGGAATTCCGCCATGTTTCTTTCTTTTTTGTATATTACATAAGGACGAACTGTGTATATCACACTTCTTTTTTATCCATTATTTTGCTTATGCAAATCTTTTTCTTGTTTTTTTTTTTTAATTTATTGTACTCTGTATAAATTTCAATAAAAACTTATTGATGAAAAAGAAAAAAAAAAAAGTAAACACTGTTTTACCTTATTCACTAACTTATACTTGCTAGGTCAACAACCACTATTCCTTTATTCAATTTCAGTGTTTTCTTATGGTAGGTTTTGCAGGGCTGTCTGTTGAGACAAGGACTAGGATCCATGTGGAAGTGGACATTACCCCTGAACTTTAATCATCAACTTTTCCTGGCATACAGAAATATCATCTCCAACCCCTAACACCACCCCCCTCCCCCTCAGCTAGCATTCCCATTTATTACCATATGAACCTACCACCACCACAACCTCTTCCCTGCACAAGCCTCCCAATATCTTTAAATTACAACACCAGCATAGGTGTAGCCCTAACCACTAAGCCAATGTGCCACCCAAGTTAAATATATATATATATATAAATATATAAATATATATATATATATATATATATATATATATATATATATATATATATATATATATATATATATTTTTTTTTTTTTTTTTTTTTTTTCTGTGTACTTCAAATAACTTATTTTGTATTTGAGTGACAGCAAGTTTTTCTAGTATTGAAAAAAAATAACATATTTGAGTCTCCTTTCCCACTAATAGGAATGAGCCCGATGTTCGAGTCAAACATAAGTGTTCCCTCATTCGCCGAATACTGAACATTATGTGGTGTGGTGTGGCAGGAAATTTGAGCGCACGCGGAATACGCTATAATGAATGGTGATATTGCAGTGCATTGATGGCTGCTGATTGGCCAAAGCATGCACCTGACCTGCAAGCTTTGGCTTACAGGTCCCATGGAGGTGGAGTTTTTTCAGTATTTTTTTTTTCTTGGTCCATCAGACACTGTGATTGAAGATGAATGGACATCGCGGGACACTTTATTTTTCTATTTTTTAATAAAGGACTAAAAATGCCACTGTTTTAAAAATTATGGCTCAGGGTTCCCCTTAAAACCCATACCAGACCTGAAGCGTCTGGTATGGATTTTGGGGGGACCCTCACACCATTTGGGGGGGAACCCATGCCATTTTTTTCAATGATTTTTATTTATATTGCCCCAGGATCTGACAATTCATTGCAGCTGCAAACAGTTTTAACCACTTCAATACCGGGCACTTATACACCTTCCTGCCCAGACAAATTTTGAGCTTTCAGTGCTGTCGCACTTTGAATGACAATTGCGTGGTCATGTTACACCGTACCCAAGCCGAAAGCCACGAGAATAGCCGAGTGTGGGCGAAAATAGGCGGGAATGGCCGAAAATAGGCGAGAGCGGCCGAAAATAGCCGAGAACGCCCGAGTGCATCTGAAAATACCCGAAAGCCGCCGAGAACTACCAAGCGCCATCGAGATACACAGGACAGCCGCTCTGTATCTCGGTGGCACCATGTTTAAACAGCAAAGACACTGACAAGCCTGCAAATAACTGACAAGGCTGCAAATGACTAACAAGGCTGCAATAGAAGGCTGCAAATGACTGACAAGGCTGCAATGCAAGACTGCAAATTACACTGACAAGGATGCATTAATGGTGATTTCAATGTAAGTTTTTTTCCTTAAACTTCCCTCCTAAAAGTTTTCTTCTTTTAAATTCCCTCCTAAACTTGGGGTGCGTGTTATACACCGGCGCCTGTTATACGCCGATAAATACGGTATATCCTAAGTGGACTTTTTTTTTTTTTTAAAGTGCATAGTGTCGAAGAGAGTATGGTGGATATGCTCTGAGAGTTTTATTTGATCCATTCTATTCAATACTTAGGACCACAAAAAAGTTTGTGAGTGCCAATTAAATGTTATCATCCAGTGGATTGAGTTGAACAGTGTGTGAACTAATCCAATATGTTGTATGGGTATATTTGGTATAGGTGCAAACAATAAACATATCTTAGGAGTGAGGGAATTATTTTTGCCTATGTTCAATCCTAGTTGCTGCTTGGAATCGTATGGCATTCAAAATTTTACGTAAGATGGTGCCTTGATCTGTGCATCCGCTGAAATAAGTGAGTGATACTGACGAATAAAATGAAGAGAACAAAGAGAGAAAGCCCCAGGGATTGTATGGGCAAGGGTTTTGGTATATAACAATAAGCAAAGAAATATAAAAGAAATATAGAGAAAAATATAGAAAAAAAATATTTATACAAATTTGTATTCAAAATATATAAAATACATGATAATAAGACAATAAATTTGACAATAGAGTTAGAGAGATTCTCCAAAATTAGATTGAAGAGCACAATCTAACAAGTCAAACAGGGTACCCAACATGTTTCGGAATATTATTACAGTTCCTTCCTCAGGAGTTTGAAGACATACTGTAGTGTGTAGCGTAAAAATTAATAAGTATAAATTAGACATATAATATATGAGGTATATGCATGAAAAAATGGGCACAGGGACATAAAAACCATGGCAAATAATTCTAGGCAGGAATCTACAATACTTACTGGAAATGTTCAATTACAGCAGTTTGTATGGTAAAGGCAAAAACTGATGTCCTAATTAAAGCAGATAGTGCTCTAACGCCTTGGTCTCCAAAATCGGGAACATTTTGGCTGGGTAAGGCTTTTATATTCAAACTGTGTAAATAAGCACCACCAATGAAGGTATGCAAGCCAACACCACAGAACAGGAAAAATGGGCAGGTGTATGTAGATAGGAAATCCACAAGGAACAGCAGGCCTCGGACCGTGGTCCCTAAATATAAACAATATATAATAAATTAAGTGTCTCAGAAAAAACACAATTGCAGCAAGTAAAAAGCCAAACAAGAAAATAATCAAAAGCACACATTAGGGGCTGCATGAGGAGTAGAGACGTTGGCTACAATAGCCAAACAGACAAACAGACCCAGATGTATATCAGTGAAACACTAAATACACATTCCTAAATAAACCACGATGTATAAACGATCAATTAGCAAATAAGACTCCCCATATAGTCACATAGTAGCAAGCCATTCCAATATAAAGCTTGAAAGTAATCTCATATATATAAGCAGGGAGTAATAAATATAAAAGCAACATTTCTGGAAATAAATGCACAAAATGTAGCTAAGTATGGAGTGCTGGTCACAAAGTATAAAGGCTACTTACCAGAGGTCAAAGCAAGAAGGGGACACAACACTGATCATAGATGTGAAAACTTGGCATCCAGCAAACAATTGATGCTGCCGCCAGATTTAAATAGTGGTCGGTAAATATAAAACACACCCACAGAAGGGCAGATATGTTCTAAACTAAACCTTTAGAAAAAAAGGAAAAGGGGTGGCCCGGGAGGTGTGTTGCTAACTGATTCTGCCACGAAAGTGTCAGTAGGGAAGTATGTGAGCACATATCAGCTGTTCCCCCGGCGGGGTGGCGTCCGGCTCCACCACGTCACAGGGCGCAATGACATCAGACGTGGGAGCGCCACCAACACGGGAGAATCAGCCAGAAAAATCTCCACCAATGGCGCAGCGTGACTGCACATGTGTGGTCCACAGCCCCAATGGGAGAGGAGGCTGAAGAGATGCCTCAGGACACTGGAAGTGTCACAAGGCCTCCCTGTGATGGGGGACACCTAATAACAACATCAACTACCCAAAAACCCTGAAGTGGAGGCTGCAAACCAAACAAATGTAAAACCCTGAAGTGGAGGCTGCAATCCAAACAAATGTAAATGTTAATGTAGCAATTAAATAGATGTAAATTGAATTGAGAAAAAAAAAGGGGGGGTTGAACACCCAAGCGTGGAGCACTTCTGAAAGACAAAAGCATAAAAGAGAAAATCAATTACATTAGATGCAAATACAATCAATTACATATCCAATTAGACATAGTTAAAATTAAACAAAAAAGGCAGCGACAGGTATAATAAAAAATAGATAAACCCAAAAAAGAACATAGAGAGACATAGAAATGTCTAGAAGTTTGTTGGAGAAGAACCCTAAAATAGGCACAGGTATAGAATTTAGGTCCCCTTCATACCCACCTGATGTAAATCCTTGAAGGAAGGGTTTAGAACGTAATACTTTGTTTAACCACTTCCTGACCAGCGCACAACGATGTATGTCGGCAGAATGGCACTGGCAGGCAAATTGGCATACAGGCACATCCATTTAAAATTGCCATCCTGCCATTGCATGCGCGCCGCCGGCAGCGTGTCGGTCAGGACCCCCGTGAGTCTGGTCGTGGGTCCCGTGAGGATATCCGCGATCGTCTCACGGGGAGGCTGAATGGGGAGATGCCGATGTAAACAGCATCTCCCCGTTCTGCCTAGTAACAAGTGACACTCCTCTCTGCTCCCTGTGATTGGAGCAGAGATCAGTGTTCACTAACACACAGCCCAGCCCCCCACAGTTAGTAACACGCCCCTAGGACACACTTAACCCCTACACTGCCACCCCCGGGTTAACCCCTTCACTGCCAGTGTCATTTACACAGGAATCAGTGCATTTGTATAGCAGGGAGTCATTGATATGCCACTTATATGGGGTAGGGGCCATGCCTATGTGAGAAGTAGTGAAAGAGACAATGTGATGGTCAGACCACCAGGCATGTATCGATGTCTGCATTAGATGAGTTAGCCAGAAGGATTGAGGTTCCAAAAATATAGTCTTATCTGGCATAGCTTTCATGTGGATGAGAGTACAAAGTATATGCCCTTATACCAACTTTATGAGCTCTCCATGTATTTATTAATTGAAGGAAAGTGGGTAAGAGATTTAGGGAATGCCTTTGACGAAGGGACAACTCCACTTTTTTCGAGAACAGAAATTGCTGCCAAATTGAAGTCCCCTCCTCCTATTAAGTGGGGTGAATGATATCTGTCCAGAATATCAAAAAATGTTTTAAAACATGTAGATTGTGCTTCATTGGGGGTAGGGATGAGCTTCGTGTTCGAGTCGAACATACGTTCGACTCGAACATCGGCTGTTCGCCCCTTCGGCGAATTCCGAACGTTATGGGCCGTTCGCGCCAAATTCGTGTGGCGCTCACGGCCCGCAATGCACTGCTTCATCGCAGTGCATTTCTGGCTCATGATTGGCCAAGCATGCACTGTGACCCCGCATGCTTGGCCAATCACAGCGCCAGCAGCGAGGAGAGCCATCATAGCTCAGGCTGTGTAGTACATGCCCCACACTATATAAGGCCACCAGCGCGGCGGCCTTGTGTAGTGTGTTGGGGTCTGAAGCAGTTAGTGGGTGTTCAGTGTACCTTCAACACAGTATACACCGATCGTTATCGGACGATTTCGATCTTGCTCTTCTGTAGTGGTTGTTGTCTGCGTGCCCTGCCCGCAGTATACACCGCTATATTCACCTCACCTATATAATAAAGGCATCTGCAGGAGTTAGTGAGTGTTTTGTGCCTCCAGCACAATATACACCTGTATCTACCCTTTATTGCTGTTCTCTAATAGAGCCATCTGCAGGGCTTAGTGGGTGTTGTGTGACTCCATTACAGTATACCCCTTTATCTCTGGTGTTCTATAATAAAGGCATCTGCAGGAGTTAGTGGGTGTTGTGTGCCTCCAGCACAATATACACTACCCAACTGCTGTTTTTCCCAACTCACTTCAGGCCATTACCATGTCTGGAAGGCCAGCAAGGAGAGGCAGACAGGCGCAAGCCGATAAAAGAGGGCAAGCAGGCTTTGTGTCTAGAGACAACAGTGCTGGTCGTGGACGCGGTGCATTGTCATCAGCACGTGGCCATGGGACACGCTTGTCCTTCTTTTCGGCAGCTGGACATGTTGAACCGCAACATGCCAACGACTTGGTAGAGTGGATGACCATGCCCTCTTCATCCTCCTCATCCTCTCTCACCCAGTCTCAGGGTACTAGCAAAGCAGCTGCCAACGCATCGTCTTCCCTCGTCTCAATGTCATCATCAGTGACTCCTTCCCTAGACCCACCACGTCCTCCTGAGGAGTCTCCTGAACTCTTTGAGCACAGTGTTGGGTACATGCTCCAGGAGGATGCCCGGTGTTTTGTAGGCTCTGATGATGACACTCAGCTAGAGGAAGGCAGTAGCGTGAATGCAGAGAGAGGGGATGCTCAAGAAGGACAGCAATCTGGCAGTCATGTTCCACAAGCTGCAGCATATTGCCAGGTTTGCTACAGCGATGAAGAGGGAGGGGATGATGAGGGCACTGACTCCACGTGGGTGCCTGGTAGGATAGAGGAGGAGTAGGAGGAGGAGGAGGCACATGTCCAACGAGGCAGGATGCCCTCCGGGGGCCAGCTTAGGGGCAGCACACCGACTGAATCACACCGCAGAGGTCCGCCTGTGCAGGGCGTTGCCTCTGCGCGTTATTCTAAAAGTTCTTTGGTGTGGGCCTTTTTTGAGACAAGTGCATCAGATCGCACCACTGCTATTTGCAACATATGTCTCAAGCGTATCTCACGTGACCAAAACATCATCCGCTAGGGCACCACATGCTTGACCAGACATATGTTGACCTGCCATGCAGCTCGTTGGCAAGCGTACCTCAAAGACCCACACCAAAGAACAAAGTGGACCTCTCCTTGCTCCTCATCAGCTGGCATCTCCAACCCCACTAGACCTTCAGTCCTCTCTGAAACCTGCTCTGAGAGGAATGAAGGTGTAGAATTAGGTGTGTCACAGCCAAGTGCTTCCGGGCACTCTACTAGCAGTACACCCATGTCCGATTATAGCAGGCAAATGTCCCTGCCCCAGCTGCTGGACTGGCGAAAGAAGTTCACTCCCAGCCATCCACATGCCCAGCGGTTGAATGCTAGCTTGGCTAAATTGCTAGCACTTCAACTGCTGCCTTTTCAGTTAGTAGACACGGCCCCCTTCCGTGAGTTTGTACAATGTGCGGTTCCTCAGTGGCAGGTCCCCAAACGCCACTTTTTCTCACGGAAGGCGATTCCGGCTCTCTACCGGCATGTGGAAGGCAATGTTCTTGCCTCGCTGGACAGGGCGGTCAGCGGTAAGGTGCATATTACCACTGACTCATGGTCCAGCAGGCATGGACAGGGACGTTACCTGTCTTTCACGGCCCATTGGGTCACTCTTCTGGCAGCTGGGAAGGATGCAGGACAAGGTGCAGTAGTGTTGGAGGTTGTTCCGCCACCACGCCTCCAAAATGCTACTATTGGTTGTGACACACCTCTCTCCTCCACCCCCTCCTCTTCTTCTTCCTCCATGGCCTTTTCCAGTGCTCTGTCCTCAGAACCAGCGTTGCTCCGTAGGCGTTCCAGGGGCTACGCAAGTACGCAGGAAAAACGATGCCATGCCGTGCTTGCGCAGGTTTGTTTGGGGGACAGGAGCCACACTGGGGCGGATGTTTTGTCAGCTCTGCAGGGGCAGGCCGAGAGGTGGTTGACGCCATGCCAGCTTAAGCCAGGAATGGTGGTTTGCGACAATGGCACCAACCTCCTCTCCGCCCTCAACTGACCCATGTGCCCTGTGTAGCTCACGTCCTTAACCTGGTGGTGCAGCGGTTCTTGGGCAGGTACCCAGGCGTACAGGATGTCCTGAAGCAGGCCAGGAAAGTCTGTGTGCATTTCCGCCAATAATTTAATGCCTGTGCTCGGCTGGCTGAGCTCCAAAAGGAGTTGAACCTGCCCAAGAACCGCCTTATATGTGACATGCCCACCAGGTGGAACTCAACATTGGCCATGCTGCAGCGGCTGCACAAGCAGCAGAGGGCCATCAATGAGTACCTGTGCGACTACGGCACCAGGACAGGGTCAGGGGAGCTGGGTTTTTTCTCACCATGCCAGTGGGGCATGATCAGGGATGCATGCACTGTCCTGTCACCATTTGAGGAGGCCACAAGGATGGTGAGCAGTGACAGTGCATGCATCAGGGACACTGTACCTCTTGTCCACCTCTTGGAGCATACGCTGCGTGGAATAATGGACAGGGCACTTGAGGCAGAACAGAGGCAGGAAGAGGAGGACTTCCTTGCCTCTCAAGGTCCCCTTTATCCAGACAGTGTTCCTGCTGTGCCACCCATCACACAGGAAGAGGATGAGGAGGAGGAAGAGGAGGAGGAGGATGATTGTTTCAGCATGGAGGTGGAGGCTGGCACTCAGCATCAGCAGCAGCAGTCTTGTAGGGATGATTTACAGTCCCAAGAAACACGTGGACTTGTACGTGGCTGGGAGGAGGTAGCTGCGGATCATGTTGCCCTTAGTGACCCAGAGGACTCCGGACTGAATGCCTCAGCTAACCTATGCTGCATGGCCTCCCTGATCCTGCAAAGCCTGCGGAAGGATCCTCGTATTCTTCGGATCAAGGAGAGGGACCATTACTGGCTGGCCACTCTCCTTGATCCACAGTACAAGGGTAAGGATGCCGACCTTATCTTGCCGTTGAAAAGGGAGCAGAGGATAAGACATCTCCGGGAGGCCTTGCAGAAAGGTCTGTGCAACGCGTACCCAGAGACTGGGAGGTTACAAACTCCTGGTCCTGGACAACGTGTTGCTGAGGTATCGGTCAGAAGGAGCGGTAGAGAAGGTGGCCGTCTGACTGATGCTTTCAGACAATTTTTTAGTCCGCAGCCCCAAGGTATGATCGGTTCCAGCAACCATCGCCAGCGTCTGATTTACATGGTGCAGGAATACCTAGGGGCAAGGTCAGACTTGGACACCTTTCCCACCGAAAATCCTCTGGCTTACTGGGTCTTGAGAATGGATCACTGGCCAGAGCTTGCACAGTATGCAATTGAGCTACTGGCCTGTCCTGCATCCAGCGTTCTTTCGGAATGCACCTTCAGTGCTGCTGGTGGCTTTGTTACTGATCACAGGGTGCGCCTGTCCACCGAATCAGTTGATCGACTGACCTTTATCAAGATGAATCAGTCTTGGATCACCCACAGCTACCAAGCACCTGAAGCTGATGTAACCGAATAATTTTTTTTGAAATATCACATCCCTTCAAGACTGCCTATGCTGATGCTGAGTGACTGTCCTGTTATGTTGATTGTCTATCCTCTTCCTCCTCCACTGATATGTTGGAAGAACATTTCTGGTTCTGGGTGATGCCATCAGCCCAATTTTTCTGCCCCTGTTTAACAGGGGCGTTTAAGTACAATTTTTGATGCAATGCTTTGCAGCAGGGCTAATTCCTGCAATAAAACTAGAGTATATGGGAGAGGTTGCAGTGTAGTGGCACCAGCACCAGTGCCTAAGGCCCAATTTTTCTGCCCCTGTTTAACAGGGGTGTTTAAGTACAATTTTTGATGCAATGCTTTGCAGCAGGGCTAATTCCTGCAATAAAACTAGAGTATATGGGAGAGGTTGCAGTGTGGTGGCACCAGCACCAGTGCCATCAGCCCAATTTTTCTGCCCCTGTTTAACAGGGGCGTTTAATTACAATTTTTGATGCAATGCTTTGCAGCAGGGCTAATTCCTGCAATAAAACTAGAGTATATGGGAGAGGTTGCAGTGTCGTGGCACCAGCACCAGTGCCTAAGGCCCAATTTTTCTGCCCCTGTTTAACAGGGACATGAAATTACAATTCTTGATATAATATTTCACAGGAGGGCCCGTTCCTGTGCCCACACAGAGTAACTGTGAGGACTTATAGTGTTGTGGCACCAGCACCAAAACCACCAAAGGTCAATTTTTCTACCACTGTTCAACAATGCCATGTAATTACAATTCTTGATATAATCGTTCACAGCAGGGCGCTAGAGCACCCACCAAGAGTCACTTTGAGGGCTTACAATGTTGTGGCAAAACCAACACCTTGTTCCGCCATTTCTGCAGAGCATATAGGGCAGGCCCCTACTTTCAAACATCCAACTTACAAACATCTCCTACTTGCAAACGGAAGGAGACAACAGCAAGTGAGATGAAAAAAGATGTACGACAAAACAAATTATACATGGGTGATAACCCTTCCCTATGTTTTCCAAAAAGCTTAAAAATAGTTTTTTTGACTGGAGCTACACTTTAAAAATGTACCAGTTGAAAATTACAAACAGATTCAACTTAACACAACAAACCTACACAGTCCCTCTCTTGTTGGCACCGCCTGTATACTGCTGTTCTGAGTATATAGGGTCTGGGGGCCACATGCATTTCCTTTTTTTAATATGGGTACTGGGTTCCCCTTAATATGCATACAAGACCCAAAGGGGCTGGTAATGGGCAGGGAGGGCTACCCATGCCATTTTTCTCAATGATTTTCAACCATATTGCAGGAACCAGATATAACATTAAAACCGCAAGCAGTTTTAAATGATGTTATTTCCGTTTAATGTCATTTTGTGCAGGGACTGTTCTAAACACGGGAAACACGTGGCACTTCACAGGCATACTACAGACACCCCCCAGGCACCATATTTAACCACTTGCTTACTGGGCACTTAAACCCCCCTCAGTCCCAGAGCAATTTTCAGCTTTCAGCGCTGATGCACTTTGAATGACAATTGCGCGGTCATACAACACTGTACCCAAATGAAATTTTTATCATTTTTTTCCCACAAATAGAGCTTTCTTTTGGTGGTATTTAATTACAGCTCAGAGTTTTATTTTTTGCTAAACAAACAAAAAAAGATGCAAAAAAAAAAAATCATGTTTAAAAGTTTGTTATAAAATTTTGCAAACGGGTAATTTTTCTCCTTCATTGAAGTGCGCTGATGAGGCGGCACTGATAGGCTGCATTGGTGGGCACTGATGGGCTGAATTGGTGGGCACTGATGGGCTGCATTGGTGGGCACTGATAGGCTGCATTGGTGGGCACTGATAGGCTGCACTGGTGGGCACTGATAGGCATAGTTAAGGCGGCACAAATAGGCACAGATAAGGCAGCACCGATGGGCACAGATAAGGTGGCACTGATGGGCAAAGGTGGGCACATAAGATGGCACGGATGGGTGGCACTGATGGGTGGCACGGATGGGTGGCACGGATGGGCACTGATAGGTACCACTGATAGATGGGACTGATGGGCACTGATAGGTGGCACTGATAGGTGGCTCTGAAAGGTGGCACTGCTGGGCACTGATGGGCGGCACTGCTGGGCACTGGTAGATGACACTGATGGGCACGGATATGTGGCACGGGTGCAGCACCTTTGTTAAGGCAGATTGTGGGCACTGCTGGGTGGCACTGTGGGCACTGCTGGGTGGCACTGCTGGGTGGCACTGCTGGGTGGCACTGTGGGCACTGCTGGGTGGCACTATGGGCACTGCTGGGTGGCACTGATGGGGGGCACTTACTTTTTTTATTGTTGCACTGGCAGGGGGCAGGTGGGCACTGACAGGGTTGCAGGTGGGCACTAGCAGTGCTGGCCATGATCGGGACTGATGTCCCGATCACGGCCGCCGGTGATCGGCTTTTTTTTTTCTCCTCGCGCTGACAGCGCGAGGAGGAATAATAGCCGATTACCGGCTCCGTTATATCACATGATCAGCTGTCATTGGCTGACAGCTGATCACGTGATAAGGGGTCGGGATCGACCCCTTGCACGGATCGGTGATCAGGCGAGTCTCGTAGACTCGCCGATCACAGAGCGCGCCGCACGCGGCCCTCAGGGCAGGCCGCTCGTGCACGGGACTACGTCAATAGACGTAGTCCCGGAAAAGGAGATCCGCGCTGTAGCCGTCAATTGACTATAGCGTGGATCTCAAGTGGTTAAAGGAATATTTCACTTTTTTTCACTTTAATCGTCATTAAAATCAGTGCTCCCGCCAAAACGGACATTTTTAAAAACATTTTAGGCATTGACCCATGTCTCCTGGGGCAGGAGCCAGGTCCCCAAACCCTTTTTAGGACAGTATCTTGCATATTAGCCGTTAAAATTAGCACTTTTAATTTCGAACGTTCGAGTCCCATAGACTTCAATGGGGTTCTAAAGTTCGTACGAATTTGGGGTCCGTTCGAAAGTTCTGGTGCGAACCGAACCGGGGGGTGTTCGGCTCATCCCTAATTGGGGGCATACATTGAGGCACTAGTGATTTGATGACCATTGAGAATGCCTTTCAATATATGGAATCTTCTGGTTCTTTGTATATGTTTAGTATTTCCATGATTAGTGATCTCCTTGTAAAAATGGCGGTACCAAGAGTCTTGGAAATGTAGTCTGTACAGTAATGCTGGTTATAAGACCTGTCAAAATATTGTGGGTGATTATTGGTGGCAAAGTGTGTTTTCTGCAGTAAAATAATATCCACTCCTAGTCCTTTATAATTGCGGAATGCTTTTTTACATTTACTGGGTGAATTGAAACCTTGAACATTATGCGATAACACTTTAGGTCCAATTGTAGTTGTCATAGATATAAATTGGTCTGACTGATAATATAGTATGTGTTGTTTACTACCATATGGGCAGCAAAAAACAGAATTATATATCCAGCGTAATCGCCCATACTGTTCACAAATTTGCAAAAAAAGGTGAATATAGTTTTTAAAAATGGCGAGGGGTCCCCTCCAAAATCCATACCAGCCCCTTATCCAGGCATGCAGCCTGGCAGGTCAGGAAAGGGGGAGGCGAGCGAGTGTCATGAGGGTGGCATTCATTTTGATTCATGATGGATGTACACCGTGGGGACATTTTTAATAAAGGACTGTGGTTTCATTAAGGTACCAAGTCCCCTATACTCATTCAAATGGGGGGGGCAGGATCTGAGTGTCTCTAGATTTTGATAAATCACCCCTCGCACCCCCTCAACCCTTGTCACAGGGTTGTGTGGAAGAGTCCCTTGTCCCCATCAACATGTGGGAAAGGTGCTTTGCCAAAGGAGTCCTGGGGAGTATTGTTCAGGAAGGGGGGAGCACACACTTGTCTCCCCTTTCCTGCATGGGGCTGGTATGGATTTTTGGGGGAAACCTCATGCCAATTTTTTTTTTATTGTTTAGCATGAGGCATGCATGGCAGACCTGGAAGGTCTGGATTCAGTTGGGGGGAACCACAAGCCATTTTTTTTTGTATTGTAAGCTCTTTTGTAGTACATTGTGGCATTAATGGTATATTGGTACAATTTGTTATTTTGGGAGTGTTAATACTGACCTGGCATTTTAGGGCCTCTCAACACCATGAGTGTTAAATAATATATATATGTGTGTGTGTGTGTGTGTGTGTGTGTATATATATATATATATATATATACACACATATACACATAGACACACACACACTCCATCGTTTATAGTTTTTACCTTTCACATAAATGAAGTAATACACACATATTTATTTATTTTAGCAATGAAATGTAGCAAAATATGGTCTTACCTAAAAGTATGAAGAAGGAATATTTAAGTGGAATGTTTTAGTACAGAAAGTAAGGGACATATTTTTGTTTTCAATCTTTTTATTTTATATAATACACATAAAAATCCAGTGGTTATTAAATACCACCATAAGCTCCATCTGCCATTAAAATTAGTAAATGGTTTTCTAATGAAGGGAGTGAAATATGCTGGTACTGACTGAAAGAAATCTAAAGTTCTGTTAATGCTGTGGTCCAAAGCTAACTAGGAATTTGAAATTGATCACTCAGAAAAGATCACTCAGAATTGTTTTCCAATTTTCCAATTTTTTTCCAGGGACAAATCCTCAATACCTGGTATTCCTGTACATTGCTTCACTAATTCCTAGCACTTTGCTGCCTGTTTCCATCTTGCTCAAATTGCAGACTTGTGTTCTTTAGAGAGTGGTTACAGAAAGCTTTGAAGACAGAGCTATTGCATTATTAAAGTGAAATGTAAAGTACTGTATCTATATTCACCATATCTGCATCAAAAGAAGATTAATCACCTTGGAGCTGGAAGAATAAAAAAAACTTTTCTTGATAACTTGCTGCTGATGCATACTGACTTGGAACACTGGAGAAAAATAGAGTACACACTGTAATGCATTTGCCAAGATATCTCAATATTATTGATTCCATCTACCCTGATATAAATTAAAACATATACAGTACATAATAATTGTTCTGGTTTAAAGGAGTTTGAAAAATGTCTGAAATTTAAGAAAACGGTCTTCATATCCAGGTAAGTAAAGAAAGAGTTTGACAGTTCTTGTGTAAATCTTATCAGTAGTGATATTCTTGCCTTTTCCTTATTACATTTCTTTTGCTTTCTTAAACTGTTAAAAAAATGAGTTTCCTTCTGTCCTCAGCTCCATTAGCTGCTCAGAATTTTTCTGAAGCAGGTATTGGTAATACATGTTGGGGTCTATATTTCACCCAAGAGTCTCTCAACTTTTACCAAAGATTTGTGGATACTTTGATGAAAGTTGAGTCTTAGGTAAAGACCTTCTACACTGAATTACCCAACTCTGAGCACTTCTGGGTTCTGAGCTGTAAAATCTTGGTCTCTCTGGCTAGGAAATAAGGTCACTTTGCGTTGAATCAATTTCAACAAAGAAAAGGGGTGACAGTAGGATCCAATAAACATCTGACATCTAACATCTGCACTATGCCAACTTTAACCAATTCAAGTTTAATATAATATTTTTAAAAACAACCCCCGAAAAGGCTTCCCTTCCCCACCTACATGCACATACATGTACTTCTGCATTAGTTACTAGGTCTTGCAAAAATAAAAAATTATTGTGCAACACATATTAGGTATTGCTAAATATGCCAGAATGATATCAATAATTCTAGGGCCACTATTCGCTGTTAATTCTATGCTGATGAGCTATAAATGTGACACCTATCGACAAACGTAGATACTGTAGTTTTTTTTTGCTGTTTCTTAGCTGCGTGCAATTTTTAGGCTCAGCATATTTTATATGTATTCATTTGAAAGAAATTAACCTTTTATACTAGCAAATTAGATACATTTTCTGTGCACTAAAACTGACTTGAGTATATTTTACTGAATGTGGCCGACAACTAAAAAATGTGGCCGACAACTGTGACAACTCCAACATCTGTATAAATTTCTTCATTTCTTGCACAGTAAGAGTAACAAGTAAAATGTTAACATGTTAGGTGAGTAGTCTTGTTCACAGCATTATATTTTACTGAAAGTATAGATCTGATAAACTGTACTGCAATTACAGCATTATATAAACAATGTTAACTGCCATATTTTTTTTCTTCATGGCCCATGCTTTCAGGATATATCTATATCTATCTATCTATCTATATATATATATATTTAGGGGTGTTTAAGTAATCTTCAGGCCTAAAAACTGCATTTTTATATGTGTGCAAAAAAAAAATCAAATGGCTTAGGCAGTGACAGGGTAAAAAAAATGTAAAATACTCTACTCTTTAAACAGCTCTAGTGTGAACTATATGTGGGGGGTATTGTACTGTGCATGTACTCATTTTCGTGCACATGCCCAAACCTTCAAACACTAGCTGTTATACACGATGGTGAAACAGAGGCTACAATGATAAATCAAAGTCCAGATACTGATTTTTTCTTATGAAAGCATAGCATAAGGGGGAGTGCCTCTTATCTTGAAACATAAACATTTTATTCCTTAGCAATCAATTTAATTTATATTATTATAGTTATTTATTTATTTATTTTCATGTTCAATAAAATGTTAACATATTCACTGAATGTGCACTTTAACAGAAAGGAAAATAGTATTATTTAAATGTTTGCCATACATTGCTGAAACCACATGCAAAATCAGTGTATGATTGCCTATGTATGATTAGGGATTCAGTTTCCTATGGGCACATTTAACTGGCATGCATGTTATCTCACAATTCAAGCATGCCATAGAGGTTTAATCCTACTTGCTTCATTTTCCTTTTGCAAATCTTGCCCAATGAGTCACACAGTGTTTTCTTACAATTCATAGAGAATTTTACAGTAAAAACTCTTCATCTGAGTTTGTAGCTTTAGCTTAATTTCTTGACCTTAACAGGAATGTCTAATTTTCCCTGTCTGTTTTTTTTTATTTATTTTATATTATAAAGAATCCAACAGGAAAACTATGTGAGGTTGAATTACTATAGGCAAATAGACTATGCACTTTGCAAATGCAGTTGCACTAATTTCCACAGGGCTTAGAGAGTGTGGTGCACCTACACTTTGTAAAGAATTCCTAATCGGAGGACATCACCCAGACCACTCCGGAGCCTAGAAAACCAGTAAATAGAGCTGGCTGACAGAGATCAGAGTGCCTGGAACATAGCCGCTCAGCCCAAAACGCCTCAGACATGATCTGCAGCCTAAGCGTCACCAACTGCATACAGTCAGAATTTAACCTCTCTCAACAGACACCTACCTAATTCCAGGAACAGGGGACGGACATCGCCCTGATTACCCCTGTACCAATAAACAGCACACAGTACCAGGGTACAAAGTGCTGATCACTGCAGCTGGCTCCTAGAGCCTCATAGCCCACAGACAGTGGTGATCTTCTCTCATTCCACAGGCAGGACAGACATTGCCCCAACTCACCTGATGCCACAAGGGGCCGCCAGGCGAAACCCAATGTCCCAATTTGCAGTGAACAGGACAAAGTCTGAAAACTACAAAATGGCAGCTGTACCTCAGGTAACATCTCCAGCTGCTCTAAACTCCCAGGGACTCGTCCTGCTCCCAGACTCCCTTGTACCTACTCAACACTTGGGGACACTGCTGAATATTTCCATTACTGGTCAAATCTCGCCCTCCTCCACTGAGTCCCTTATTGAGCGCACCATGGATGAGATGTTGCTCTCCCCCCTGACCCCAGGCAACATGAATCTTCCTCAGATGCATCCCCTGGCCTCAACAACATAGAAAACAAAACTACTAAACGGACAGTAAAGGCAACTTCCAGAACCTAGGTGCGCATATGGAGGCAATTGAAAATAAGCTGGATTACACTATTTCCAAGACCAACCAGAATATGGACCGTATCCAGGGCTTCCGAACCCAATTGGACACCGCCCTAACCAAATTAGATGATCTGGAAAACAGGAATAGAAGATACAATTTCAGAATTAGCATCCCAAAAACATTCAAAGACACCCCAGAGGTGGTTTGACCCTTCATCAAAGACCTTGTTCTGGAAATTGGTCAACATAGATTGGAACTTGACCGTGTCCACAGAAGCCTGGGTCTGCCATGAAAAGATGGTCTACCAAGAGACATAGTAGTCAAACAACACAACTTTGCGGTTAACAAAGAAATTATGCAGAAGGCATGTTCCACAACGCAACTACAATTTCAAGGTCGCTCTATTCAAATATTCACAGACCTCTCTCCTACAATAATCCAAAAAAAGAAGAGCCTTCCAACCACTGCTAACAATCCTAACAATGTGATATTAAATATTGGTGGTCTGAAATTCCTCTACGAATACAAGCCATTCACCTTTGCTACATTCTCTGAAGGAAAGCGACTCTTCTTGCAACTAGGCCTCATCTCCCAGGATATCAGAAAACTGATATTATCTTATTGCAAGAGACCCATTTCCCTAGACACTATAAACCCTACTTTCTCCACGCCAAATTCCCAACCTTTGGCGAACGCGGAGGACAAAACAAAAGGTGTAGCTATAACATTCTCACATAAATGCAAATTCACTCTGCTCTCTGAGTTTAAGGGCCCAAAGGGGAGATTGGTTAAGGGATTTATTGATGAGCAAATTTATACATTCATATATTATTCTCCACAAAATGGTCAGGACAAATTCTTCCAATTTATGTTCAATAAACTAGGGCCCCTAGCAGAGCGCACGGTGATCTATGGGGGAGACTCTAATGTGGCTTTTGACGAAGGGCTAGATAAAAATAACATAAAAGGTGATCATCTTATATGACCATCAAAAAAGAGCTTAAAGAGTTGCTATAATGATCTATTCTCAAGGTCTAATTGATATTTGAAGGGAAATCAACCCTACAATGCATGACTATACCCATTACTCTCCCCCACATAATTTGTTTGCAAGGATCGACCACATATTCATCTTAGCGAAGAAATCCTATCAGTAAATTAGTAGACCAGACTGTGTGGACTGCACAGAGGAAACCCAAAACGAATGTAGGTGAAGTAATAATAGTGTTTATTATAATAAGTGACAAGAAAGTGAAAACAAACAGTGCCCTACCAACAACAAGCAACGAGTAATATATACAATAAATGAGAAATACCAGAGTCATAAACAAAAGCCAGTCCGAGGTCATACACAGGGGAATCAGTAGATGGGTAAGGATGCGGAACCAGCAGGAGAGGAAGAGGACAGATAGATGGATGGGCTGCAGAGCAGGGATCCTAAGGTAACAGGAAACAAGAGGGACAGGTCCAGGATGGGCTCAGGATCAGGAGAGATCAGGTCGGGTCAGATGCAGGCTCAAGGTTCAAAAAATTCAATATTTATTACTTTATGCTATAATAAGTATCCCCAAAAAATATATAAAAAAATGTTTTTCCTCAGTTTAGGCCGATACGTATTCTTCTACATATTTTTGGTTAAAAAAAAATTGCAATAAGCGTGATTGATTGGTTTGCGCAAAAGTTATAGTGTCTACAAAATAGGGGATAGTTTTATGGCATTTTTATTAATCATTTTTTTTACTAGTAATGGCGGCGATCAGCGTTTTTTTTTTTTGTAACTGCAACACTATGGCAGACACCTTGGACAATTTTGACACATTTATGGGACCATTGGCATTAATACAGAGATCAGTGCAATTAAAAATGCATTGATTACTGTAAAAATGTCACTGGCAGTGAAGGGGTTAACACTAGGGGCAGTGAAGGGGTTAAGTGTAACCTAATGTGTGTTTCTTACTGTAGGGGGCGTCGTTTGGCGTGTAACATCACTGATCGTCGTTCCCTAAGACAGTGAACAGATGATCAGTGACAGGCTCACTAGGAAGCACGGGGAGAGGTTTGTTTACACTTACCGCTCCCTATTCTTCAGCTCTGTGACCCGATCGTGGGACACTGGCAGTGATCGGGTCCGTGGGTCCCACGGGTGCAGTCATGGAGCTCAGGACCAGGCCGTGAGCATGCTGTTGGCGGTGTGCACGTGACCCATGGCTGGGCTCTTTAAGGGCAACTTACCTGTACATGCTTGTGCCCAGCCATGCCATTCTGCCAATGTATATGGGCGTGAGGTAGTCCTTAAGTGGTTTATGACCTCAGACGAGGTTTCCCACTGGAAAAGTCTCTAAATGCTGCATACATTTCAGTCATACCCAAAACTGGCAAAGATCCGGCAAAGACCCCAGCTTGGTAGGCAATTATCAGCCTATATCCTAGACTAATAATGACCTAAAACCGTATACCCTCATTCATTGGCCTTTATATTCACAAAGACCAAGTGGGCTTTATTCCGGGCAGACAAGGCCCCCGACCAGATTAGAAGGGCTATTAATGTTATGTCCCTTCTCAGATCTGGATGGGATGCAGGTACATGTCAGGAGGGATTTGTATTATTGCTCAATCTTCAGAAGGCGTTTGATTCCTTATTTTGGCCTTATATGTTTGTCATTTTGAAATGATGGGGCGTGGTCCTTCCTCGACCCTATATAAGCACTTTACTCATCAACTGTAGCCAAATTCGATTGCAAGGATTTTACTACCAATCCATTCCCATCTTAAGAGGTACTAGGCAAGGCTGCCCCCCACTGATATTCGCTATTGCGATAGAGACATTAGCCATAGCAATCAGGGAACTCCCCCGATATCCAAGGGGTAAAATGTGGACCACGACAACAACACAAATGCCCTTTTTGTGGATGACCTACTTTTATTTATTACTTCCCCAATAACTCCCTTCCTTAACATTTGTCACCTCTTAGTAGACTTCAGCCACATTTCAGGTCTTCACATGGATTTTTCCAAGTCCTTGGCATTAAACGTCTCCATTCCGAACTCCCTAGTAACACAACTCAAAGCCCTTGTACACGCGGTCGGACATTCCGATGGACAATGTCCGATAGGACCGTGTTGTCAGATAATCCGACAGTGTGTGGGCTCTTGTCTTTTGACTTTGTCCGATCATGTGTAGAGAATTCCGATCGGACAAAGTGCCACGCATGCTCAGATCAAATTCCTAGACCAAAGCTATTGGCTACTAGCCTGAACGTAGTCCCGTCCTAACGAAATAACGTCATCACGTTAAGTACGATTGGATTTTCTGACAACTTTTTCCGACTGTGTGTATGCAACAGTTTTGGACAAAATCCGTCAGACAAAATCCGACGGATTTGGTTGTCGGAATGTCCGACCGTGTGTACAAGGGCAAAGACAATTTCCCATTTGAATGGAGAGACACAGAAATTCCAATTTAGGAATTACACTTACTGCCAAATAGAAAATCAATATTGACTAAACTACCCTTCTTGCTTTAAAAAATTTATGAAATACTTACTGTAAATCAATGGGCCCACTTGGAGCTGTCCTGGCTGGGAAGATCAACTCAGTTAAGATGACACTACTCCCGTAGATACTTTTTTAGAGGCTTACCCATCCCTATAATAAAGACCCAGCTACAACGATCAAAAATTATTCAATTAATTTGGGGAAATAAAGGCCATCATCTCTCTAAAGCAACTATTTTTAGAGCCAAGAACAAAGGCGGATTAGGGGTTCCTAACTTGCTATGGTAATACCAAGCAGCTCACTTAACTGAATTCTCGACGATTTATTCCTGTACAGCTCATCCAGACTGGATCCATATGAAAAGACAAACAACCCTGAACCATACCCATGATTACCTAATATGGTGCCCTGTTAAGGCACGACCTCCTATATTGGCGCCAACCCTTTCACACTCCTTCCCCCTTTGGGAGTCACTTAGAAATCACTCACAAATAGTTTTCCTTATCAAAACACTATCGCACATCTTTCACAATCCACTTTTTCCTCCAGGACTAGATATTCGAGCATTTAAATTATGGCTTGATAAAGGGCTCTATAGAATTGGTCATTACATTCTCCCAGCTAGCCCAATAACTAAAACATACTGCGTAAGTAAATTAGATATGCCCAACAAAGAAAACGTTAGATTTTCACAAATTTCGAACTAACTACATAATATTTGGGTTTCCAGACCTGATCCCCCAATCTTTTCTGACTACGACCAGACAGGGGGAATCTCAGAGTTATACAGGTCACTCTCAGCAATGCAGCAAAAAACGACATACATGGGGGAAGGAATCTAACAAGCGAATGGAGTCTGGCATAAAACATGCTTTTGGTCATTCAAAGGGATACTCAATATCTCCCTAAAATAAGCTAACTTAAAAGTTATAACCAGATGATGCATGGTTCTGTCTAAATTTTCTCAGATGTACCCTTCCTCCTCTACCATTTGCTTCAGGGGTTACAATCTCACTGGCAACATGGTTCATGTCTGGTGGGAATGCTCTAGATCAGGAACTTTTGGAATAAAATCTCCGTAAAGTAACTGGATATCCAATCCAACAATCTCCTCATCTTTCCCCTTTAAACTTCTCGGCTGTGTCTATTCCCAAAAACATTCAATGGCTTATCTTTTTCATCCTTAGGGGAGCCAAATTAACCACAGCCAAGGCCTGGAAAACCCTATTGGTTTCCTTCATCATAGCAAAAAGTAAAATTTCATGGATAATGACCCAAGAGAAGATGGTCGGTATCCTACTCGACAAGAGGAAAACATTTGAAACTATTTGGGAACCCTGGGCAACCTACATCCCCAGTTATTCCTTCTACAGATTCATAAGGGGCAGTCACGAATCTTCACTCCCCTCCCACCTCCTGTTCTTCCCCTATCATTTTATTATAGATACTGTTTTTTCTTTATAGCAGTCCACCTTTCACAAAGAATGACAACCATTATTTCACTACTTTTGATTCCCCGAGGACACTATAGGTGGTAACCAGAGAAGTCATCTGTTTGGTTGTCTTATAGAAGAACTGATCTCATAATATTATAAATAATATATACTCTACTGATTAGCTATACAACCCTTCTTGATCTTGATCTTCTTGATATTGATCTTCTTGATCTTGTGTTAAATCATGTTCATTACATAACGCTTATATTCATGTTCTTAGCTTAAACTCTTCCATTATTAGTTTCTATTAAGCACTAGTACTTAACTACATATATGCATGTTCTTTATTACAAATCTTTGCCTTATCAGGAAAAATTATGTTATTTTGTCATCTTATATATATATATAATGAGCATACTTGTCATTTTTTATTTTTGAAAAAATCTTTAAAAAGATTGAAAAAAACAAACAAAAAACATATTTTACATTACTGAAGCTTGCTTTCTGCAGTCTACCCACAGATATGCTTTGATCAAATTCATGTAGCTAATGGAAAGTAACTGATATCAAATATTTAGTATGAAATCAAACTACGGTGGATAAAACTTGTAATCATTCTTGGTTAAGTTATGTTACCTGCTAACAATCCCTTTTGATTGTATTTAAAACAAAACAGCCATAGTACGTCATCGTCATTAAAAAAAATACATTGCAAACTTTAGAGTGAAAAAATTCTGTTAAAACTCGTTTCAGATTTTTTTTACAAAAAAGACAAAAGGTGGGGCTTCTGGACTTTTTAGGAACCATGTATACAATAACAATCATAGAATAAAGATAAAAATCAACATTTTATTAAGAACATATTATTTTTTCATTGTACTAGACAACAGAGATTGCTAAAAGACCGTCTAATCACAACAGGACTCATATCCTCCATAATATACAGACTATACCGCCATTTCACATTTTCACTTTTGAAAATAGATAGTAAACATTTAATACATAATCTTCAGAAATATGATTATTCTACTCGCGGTATTAAGTGTACTGCTTGAGAAGGAGAAAGCTCTACATGTTTTGCGTGTTTTAACACGCTTCTTCTGGAGCGAGAGGTTTGTGTGACTAGTAAACTAACAAAGAAACAAAAATTCATTAATCATACAAAAATATTAGATTATACAACTTCATATCCCTAACAAAATAGGAACTAGACAACATAAGTCAACATATGATGTATTGCAGATTAATAACAGGAATGGGTATCACACTGTCAAAACCAGGGGGAGGGCAGCAGCGTATATATAGGTCACCATGGGGACATGTAAAACAAAATAACTAGATTTCAATAGTAACAAGAGGTAAAAAAAGAGAAAGACAAAAAACTCACTCAAAAAAGTGGGTTCCAAACGAGGGACCCCAAAAGGCTGGTTCCCAATCCTATAGAGGACTGCTGCAGTTTCAATGTTCAAATGGTTGATAGCACCTAAACGCATGTATCAATGCCTCCAGTTCAGGAGAAAGGTTTTTTATTTTATCTTGTTTTACTTTTTGGTCACGATATCCTGAGAGTAAGAGAGCCACCAATTATTTAGTAGGTTACAAGGGCAATCATAATAGAAAAAAATTATATAAAATAAAATATGTTATATTAGGAGCACTCACCACAGCATAAAGTATGGCCTCTCCTGCAAACATCTAGTGTTTGTAAGCCTGAAATCAGGAGACTCTATAAATCAGTAGTTGTCTCGAACCGTGTGGAACATCCGATTCGGACAAGAAAGTTTCCCTGTGTAGTTGCACCAGAGCCAGTAATCTGTAACAGTGGTGTAATAAGGTTAAAAACTTGGAGGCTCTCTCCAGGTATTAAAGAAAAAAATAGAGCTGTGGCCAGACGCTTACCTCTGTAGTCCTCTAAAGGTTTCAGCCTAGTGTTTGTTTCCCAGATCAGCTGTGCAATATTATTTCCTTCACAGATTACATCCCGGAAAGGGAACCTGCAAGGACATCATAATTACACTGGCGCACGTAAACAGGATTTTGGAGGGGGTTCCCATACTCCCTTCAAGAGACGTCCCCCGATCACGGACACCACTCTCATATCACACATACTTTCACAAGACCACCAACAGCCACAAGGTGGCACCACTGGCCCACAGGGCAAATATTTGGGGGCTACTGCCCTGCAAGCTATCCAAATTTTGAATACACAAACACAAACCCACACTTCACTAGTTTCAAACACTTCAATAGAAAATAGTGGGAATCGGCTGATTACAACAAATGCAGGCTCAAATGTGAGACGTGTACTACACGCTGGGGAAGGTGCGTTGTCTAGGCTTCCGCTGGCCTGCAGGGAGGGGGAGTGGTCTCCTGTGTCTCTTCGCCGGCCAATCATAGGACGCTCGGCGGATTTTTCGATCTAACGTGTTGTGCGCTTGCACGCGACGCGGGCGGCGAATCTGCACAGTGTGCATTCGGCCGACTTGAATGACGTCACGTCGAATGAGATTCGATTGTTGACCACAAGGTGGGGCATGTATTCTTCCCAGCAAGCCTTGTGAAAAGCTCGGCACAGCTGTCGAATAATGAGATAATTAAAACAGTTTATTAACCAGCATGCTCTGCACTTACTTTGCACAGCTGATCTGGGAAACAAACACTAGGCTGAAACCTTTAGAGGACTACAGAGGTAAGCGTCTGGCCACAGCTCTATTTTTTTCTTTAATACCTGGAGAAAGCCTCCAAGTTTTTAACCTTATTACACCACTGTTACTGATTACTGGCTCTGGTGCAACTACACAGGGAAAATTTCTTGTCCAAATCGGATGTTTCACATGGTTTGAGACAACTACTGATTTATAGAGTCTCCTGATTTCAGGCTTACAAACACTAGATGTTTGTAGGAGAGGCCATACTTTATGGTGTGGTGAGTGCTCCTAATATAACATATTTTATTTTATATAATTTTTTTCTATTATGATTGCCCTTGTAACCTACTAAATAATTGGTGGCACTCTTAGGCCGCGTACACACGCGCGGACTGTTCGCCCAACCTTGTTCGGCAAACAGTTTGTCAAACAGTCCGCTCAAAATTTGCATGAGCGGACTTGCCCACACACGAGCGGACTGTTTGACGAACAAGGTTGGGCAAACAGTTCGCTCAACTTTTGAAATGAACGGACTCGCCCACGTAAGGAGGAGGCAAATCCGCCCATTTCGAGCGCGTGTACAGGTAGGCGGGGCCCGCGAAGGAGACGTCGCGGGCTCCGCCGCCTGGAATGGGCTTAAAGGGGAACCCCAACGCCGAAAAAAATCGGCGTGGGGGTTCCCCCCAAGTCCACACCAGACCCTTGTCCGAGCACGCTACCCGGCCGGCCAGGAAAGGGGGGCGAGCGAGCGCGCCCCCCCCTCCTGAGCCGTACCAGGCCGCGTGCCCTCAACATGGGGGGGTGCCTTGGGGAAGGGGGGGGCCGCGCGGCCCCCCCACCCCAAAGCACCTTGTCCCCATGTTGATGAGGACAAGGGCCTCTTCCCGACAACCCTGGCCGTTGGTTGTCGGGGTCTGCGGGCGGGGGGCTTATCGGAATCCGGGAGCCCCCTTTAAGAAGGGGGCCCCCGGATACCGGCCCCCCACCCTATGTGAATGAGTATGGGGTACAATGTACCCCTACCCATTCACCTGTGAAATAAAGTACAAATAAAAACACAACACAGGGGGAAAAAATATTTTATTGCACAGCCGGGGGTCTTCCGTCTTCGGGGGTCTTCTCGCCGGACTCCTCCGCTATGTGTGTGTAGCTCTTTTGCCAGCGGAGGAGTCCGGCTTTCTTCCTCCCCGCCGCCGGCCTCTTCTCCCGACTTCGGGGGTCTTGTCCCCCTCTTCGGTTCTTCTGCCGGGCCACCGCGCCTGGTCCGGTGGCCCGGTCTTCTGTCGCCGTCTTCCGTTCTTCTGTCGCCGCCTTCGGTTCTTCTGTCGGGCCACCGCGCCTTCTTGTAGCTCTTTTACAGGCGGTGGCCCGGTCTTCTGTCGCCGTCGCCGCCTTCCGTTCGTGTTCTTCTTCTTGTTCTTCTTGTTCTTCTCCAGGCGATGTTGACACGTCGCTCCCTCCGGCCGGAATGCCAGAGCCGCCCTGCGCTGTGACTTATATAGTGACAATGGGGCGGGGTCACATGGTATATGTCACATGGGTTGATGTCACATGGTGACCCCGCCCCCTTACGATGTCATAGTCCCCATGTGACATCAACCCATGTGACCAACCCATGTGACATATACCATGTGACCCCGCCCCATTGTCACTATATAAGTGACCGCACAGCGCGTCCCCGGCATTCCGGCCGGAGAGCTCGTCGAGTCAACATCGCCTGGAGAAGAACAAGAAGAACAAGAAGAAGAACAAGAACGGAAGGCGGCGACGGCGACAGAAGACCGGGCCACCGCCTGTAAAAGAGCTACAAGAAGGCGCGGTGGCCCGGCAGAAGAACCGAAGGCGGCGACAGAAGAACGGAAGACGGCGACAGAAGACCGGGCCACCGGACCAGGCGCGGTGGCCCGGCAGAAGAACCGAAGAGGGGGACAAGACCCCCGAAGTCGGGAGAAGAGGCCGGCGGCGGGGAGGAAGAAAGCCGGACTCCTCCGCTGGCAAAAGAGCTACACACACATAGCGGAGGAGTCCGGCGAGAAGACCCCCGAAGACGGAAGACCCCCGGCTGTGCAATAAAATATTTTTTCCCCCTGTGTTGTGTTTTTATTTGTACTTTATTTCACAGGTGAATGGGTAGGGGTACATTGTACCCCATACTCATTCACATAGGGTGGGGGGCCGGTATCCGGGGGCCCCCTTCTTAAAGGGGGCTCCCGGATTCCGATAAGCCCCCCGCCCGCAGACCCCGACAACCAACGGCCAGGGTTGTCGGGAAGAGGCCCTTGTCCTCATCAACATGGGGACAAGGTGCTTTGGGGTGGGGGGGCCGCGCGGCCCCCCCCTTCCCCAAGGCACCCCCCATGTTGAGGGCACGCGGCCTGGTACGGCTCAGGAGGGGGGGCGCGCTCGCTCGCCCCCCTTTCCTGGCCGGCCGGGTAGCGTGCTCGGACAAGGGTCTGGTGTGGACTTGGGGGGAACCCCCACGCCGATTTTTTTCGGCGTTGGGGTTCCCCTTTAAGCCCATTCCAGGCGGCGGAGCCCGCGACGTCTCCTTCGCGGGCCCCGCCTACCTGTACACGCGCTCGAAATGGGCGGACTTTCCGAGCGGGAACAGTCCGCTCATTTCGAAAGTACAGCGGACAAGCCCACACACGGGCGGACTGTTCGCTCAAACCAAGTTTCAGCGGACAGTTTTTCGGAATTTCCGAAAGACTTTGTCCGTCCAACTGTCCGCTGAAACTGTCCGCTGAAAGCCCACACACGAGCGGACTGTCCGCCCAAACACTGTTCAGCGGACAAGGTTGGGCGAACAGTCCGCCCGTGTGTACGCGGCCTTACTCTCAGGATATCGTGACCAAAAAGTAAAACAAGATAAAATAATAAACCTTTCCCCTGAACTAGAGGCATTGATGTGTGCGTTTTAGGTGCTATCAACCATTTGAACATTGAGACTGCAGCAGTCCTCTATAGGATTGGGAACCAGCCTTTTGGGGTCCCTCGTTTGGAACCCACTTTTTTGAGTGAGTTTTTTGTCTTTCTCTTTTTTTACCTCTTGTTACTATTGAAATCTAGTTATTATGTTTTACATGTCCCCATGGTGACCTATATATACGCTGCTGCCCTCCCCCTGGTTTTGACAGTGTGATCCCCATTCCTGTTATTAATCTGCAATACATCATATGTTGACTTATGTTTTCTAGTTCCTATTTTGTTAGGGATATGATGTTGTATAATCTAATATTTTTGTATGATTAATTAATAATAATTTTTTTGTTTCTTTGTTAGTTTACTAGTCACACAAACCTCTCGCTCCAGAAGAAGCGTGTTAAAACACGCAAAACATGTAGAGCTTTCTCCTTCTCAAGCAGTACACTTAATACTGCGAGTAGAATAATCATATTTCTGAAGATTATGTATTAAATGTTTACTATCTATTTTCAAAAGTGAAAATGTGAAATGGCGGTATAGTCTGTATATTATGGAGGATATGAGTACTGTTGTGATTAGATGCTATTTTAGCAATCTCTGTTGTCTAGTACAATGAAAAAATATGTTCTCAATAAAATGTTGATTTTTTTATCTTTATTCTATGATTGTTATTGTATACATGGTGCCTAAAAAGTCCAGAAGCCCCACTTTTTGTCTTTTTTGTAAAATATTAATTGGGACATGGCACTTGTTGTACTTCTGTGTATCCACAGCACCACTCTGTGTGAGATGCATTTTTTTGATTAGCATTTTGTTTCCGAAAAAAAATAGGAACATATTGCAAATACTAAATAAAATAAATAAATAAAATATATTTGATTCCTTACATATATTCAAACAGGCAGAATGCATTCTTTAAACATGTGTTATTTTTCTATGCTTTGTGTTTACGTTTTTATTTTATTTTTTAATTCATTAAAGCATTACTGCACAAATCAACTGAATTGCGCACATGTTATTTTATAGATTTTTTATTTTTTTTTCTGTATTTCAGGTGCAAAAATCAATTCACAAATATTTTTTGCACAAGTTCTCACGCCTTACAATAGTACTTGCTTCAGGCAAACAATAACTGTGAGGCCGCGTACACACGCGGGAACTGTTCGCCCAACTTTGTCCGTCAAACAGTTTCGGCAAACAGTCCGCTCAAAATTAGCATGGACGGACATGGCCACACACGACGAACAAACAGTCCGCTGAAACCGTGCGCGATGACGTACGACGGGACTAGAAACAGGAAGTACAAGACACAGCAAAGCACCCTTTGGGCTCCTTCTGCTGACTTTGCGTTAGTAGAAGTTTGGTTAGAGACGATTTGCGATTTTTAGACTTCAGCTTAATTTGTCCGTTCACTGCGGCGCAGTCTACCTGTGAGGTTTATATCTGCCTTTCGGTACGCGTGGATCAGTTGTACCTGTTATTAGGCGCTTCTGGTCCGCTCGTTTCTGTGTTTCAGGTCGTTCTTCATAGGTCTGGCTGTTCTTCAGTGCGTTCAGTTGAGCTTGTCTGTCCAGCCGACCGTTTCAAAGCCATGGAGAGTGGACGTACTCGGGAACGAGTTCGTGCTATATTGGGGCTTGGTGTTTTAGTTGTTATGAATTGTTTTTATTTAATGACTATTTTTTTTTTTTTTTTCCCCTGTGTTTGACTCCCCAGTGTCCTTCCACGCCACAGGAATGGCAGACTGTGGCTTCCCAATTCGCTGCCCGTTGGGACTTCCCCAACTGCGGAGGGGCGATCGGCGGGAAACGTGAGGATTGTGCCCCCACCACATTCGGGGTCCTACTATTGGAATTATAAGGGGTTCCATAGTGTGGTGCTAATGGCGGTGGTGTCGGCACAATGTGACTTTCTTTATGTGGATGTGGGGAAGAACGGCCGGATGTCTGACGGAGGAGTCTTTAGGCAGACCGAGTTCTGCCACCGTCTAATCACTGGTGGCCTGGACTTGCCACCAGATGCCGAGAATGTGGAGGGTCTACCGTTTGTGTTTCTGGCTGATGAAGCGCTCGGTCTGAGTGAACATCTTATGAAACCCTTCCCCCAAAGGACCCTCACCCCGGAGAGGAGGGTTTTTAATTACCGGCTGGCCAGAGCAAGAAGGGTTGTGGAGAGTGCCTTTGGCATTATGGCCAGCCGGTTCTGTCTGTTACTGACAGCGATCAACCTTGCAGAATATAAACTGAACTATGTGATTCTGTGCTGCTGCATTCTGCACAATTTTCTACGTAAATTTTCAGGTAACCAGTACCTGCAGCCTATTGGGCCTGAGGCCGGACTCATATTTCCAGAACTGACAGGGCTGGATCATGCCCTTCCTGGCTTAGCCCCCCAAACAGCACGTGAGGTGTGTGACCGCTATGTCAGCTATTTTAATGGTAGGGGGGCTATTCCAATGCCAGCTGAGCAATAAAAATGTATTTTTCTTGAAATATGTCTTGTCTGTTCAAATTTTTAAGTTTGGTTCTTGTTTGCTTTTCACGTTGCTTGTCTCCTACATTGTCCTAATTCAGGGATATGCAATTGGCCAACCTCCAGCTGGTGCAAAACTACAAGTCAATCATGCCTCTGGGTCTCATGCTTGTGGCTGTCAGTCTTGCTATGCTTCATGGGACTTGTAGTTCTGCAACAGCTGGATTTCCACTAATTGCATATTCCTGTCCTAGTGCATTTGTATTGCAAAGTGGTTTTTGACAATAGGAAATAAGGCCCTTTGTGACAGAAAACACAAAATGACTTCCCAAACTGGTATTGAGTATTGAAAGAAGTAGACACACACACACACACACACATCTTTTTTTTTTGATTTTTTAATAGTGCACATGCCAACTAGTGCCTCTGTTTTAGATATTTTTTTTTGTGTTTTTTTTTTTTTTTTTTTTTATTATTTTTTTTTTTTTTTGGGGGGAATTTTTTATTTTTTTTTGTAAACATAGAACAATTATCACAAAAATAAAAAAATAAAATCAGATTTTTAACTATTTACATAAAACAAGGGGTAAAGCCAAATTTTGAAGATGCACACCAAAAAATGGTAATGTCAACATGTGCTATGTACCATCATGAGTGATCAATGGACGTGTTTGGTGTGTGCAATCCCTTCCTCTCACATACTAGAATGAGGAAGGGTTTGCAAACACCAAATGCGTCCATTGCGATCCTCTGATGGCACATAGCACATGTTGACACACCGTGTGCATCTTCAAAATTTGGCCTCTAAAAACTATGTTTTGAAAACATTAAAAACGTTGTTCCAAGGGAATGAAGAACATGATCGATTGGGTTTTAGGGAAAAGGGGCTTAGATTCTCCCTAAAACATCGATCATGTTCTTCATTCCCTGCCTCATAGTAATCAGTTCTCTTTGTATGTTGAGAATCTGGTTCTCCATACGGTCAATCTGCCCATTCCAGGCCATGATGTCACCAATCATCCTCTGGGCACTATCACTGGTAAATGGGTCCGCGACTTGTTCTACCACAACCAGATCACCTAAAAACATGTGTAGATAAAAAATTGGTTAAAATATACAGCCATTAATTGTTTACCTTAAGCTGGGTTGTCAGACACTCACTTTGTGGGGTGTGTAACTCCACCTGCTCTTCCTCCTCCACATCTAGCCCTGGGCTCGGCTCATCCAGTGGAGCTACGGAGCTTGGTCCAGCGGAGGATACGGAGCTTGGCTGCTCCCTCGCAGACACAGGACTGGGCAGCTCCAATACCGACGCAGGGCTGGGGCTAAGTGCCCAATCAGGCTGGCGAGGTCGGGGGGTCATGGGCTGCTCCGCCTCTTGTCTGAGTCTTTGTTCCCCTATGAGAATGAAAAAAAAAAAAAAATAAAAAAAAAAATAAATAAAAGATACTTTTAAGCATAGTGATATTTGAGTTCCGAAATGTGAATATGAAACATTGGTTTGAAGTGGTGTACAATTATTAGCTGGTTATTACAAGATCCTAGTTTAATACAGACTTAAAATGACTTTTTTTTTAGTTAGGCTGTGTTCAGACTGGTGCGATGTGCGAACGCAGCAAATCTACTGTGGTTTCACGCATCGCATGTGCAGTTCGACTGCCCTATGTGACCTGCTGGGAGTATCAGTGTAAAGTTTTATTGACACCTCCGAATTAGTTCTCATTTCACAGTGCAATCTTTAAACTCGGACAGGAATCGGACCACATGGTGTGAATACCCATGTGATCCGATTCGGCTGTGGACTAAAAAAGGGCCATGTACAAGTTTGGGCCGGATGCGATGCAAATTCAGCCATACTATATGTATGGCTGAAATCGCATCACACAGAGATCACATGTGATTTGCACTGCAGTGCGTTGCAAATCACATTTGATCTCGTACATTGCAGCAATGTGAACCTAGCCTTTAACCAAACTGTGATACTGTATATCTTTTGTCCAAGTTTCACAGACGGACACACTCGAATCATCCCCTGGAGTACCTGTGTGTGATTATGTAAAAAAATGTTCTATGATGTCCCAAACTACACTAAATGATTCCCAGTCCAGATGTTGAACCAGCATTCTATCTATCTATCTATCTTTTTTTTTTTTTTTTGATTGAGTCTACATTGCACTGAATAAATTTAGGAAACTTTAGTAAAAATTCATTTTCTATAAACTGAGCGTGACAATTCAGTTTATCATGAACAATACCAAAAAAATAACTAATTAAAATCTAATCCAACACCAGATAAATTTACACCATATACAAATTCATGCTATTTACGCCCACATATACGAACAACCATATGAGCTCATTACATGAACTATTAACTACACGAACGATCAAATCCGCCAGATTCACATACGGTACCTACACGAACGATTGAGATCAAATCCGCCAGATTCACCTACGGTATGATCACGAACGATTAGGATAAAACCCGCCGGATTCACATAAGGTACCTACACGAATGATTAGGATCAAATCCGCCGGATTCAGATACGGTATGTACACGAACGATTATGTCCTACAGTTACGGAAAAAAAGCAGTTTACTCACTTTTTTTCAGGGCCTTCATGATCCGATGATATTGCTCCGGCTCCCTGGACTTGATGTCTGACCATCGTTTACGCAGCTGGTCCTTGCTTCTTCGTACCCCAAATTTGTGGAATAAAGTTGTGACAACCTCATCCAAGATGCCGCTTTTCCTGACATTGGGCTTGGGGTACGGGCCATTTTCCCCATCGTAGTCCTCCCTTCTTAATATAGCCACCATCTCCACCATCTCTTCAAAGGCCATATTGGTGGCCTTGTATCTCCTCCTTGCTCCAGAAGCATGGGGTCCATGGCCTCCCTCTGCGCTGCTCACGCTGCTAATTGAATTAGCGTCCGCCATCTTCTCCTATCATTCACCCACAGCGGAACGAGGGTAAAAGGGGCGGGGAAATACGGTCACAAGGAACGTCAGGGGCGGGCGACGCAGGCGGAGCCTGAGCGCATGTACGGTATATGAAGCGTTACCGCGAGGCCGTACGCTTATCCGAACGGAATCAGCGAGTGCTACACGCGACGGTAAGATAGCTGTCATTTTATTTTTGTTTAATTTAAAGTCTGCATTAGGAATGTGTATATTGAAATTTAGTCTTATTGATGTTTAATTGATTTTTATGTGGGTTGGTGGTTGAGTGGGATTGGTGTTTTGTGTGGTAGTGTGGGGGTGGAGGTGGGTGTATAGGGGGGGGGGTGGGGGGTAGTGTGTGTGTGTGTGTGGGGGGGGGGGGGGGGTAGCGTGTGTGGTAGTGTGTGTCTCGCCTACATTGTCACAATATAGTGTGCATTTGGTCTGACTTTTTTTTTTTGTCCAGAAAATGCAAAGGTATACCCCAGACCCCTTTAAGGAGGAGGCCTTCCTCTCAACATTTCTGGACTTAATTGAGTCGCACAGTAGTCTTTAGGATTCAAAACACCCCCAATATTCAAGCCGTGCTGCCCGGAAGAAGACACTGGAGACAGTTTTGGCGTTTGTGAAAACCCGACTCCCCCAGGCAGACACTGACTTTGTGAACGCCAAAATTAAGAACCTGCGTAGCGTGTATAGGCGGGAGCGCAGAAAGATCCTAGAGTCCCAAACATCAGGATCAGCAGCAGGTCAGGTCTATGTACCTAAGCTGTGGTATTATGACAGGCTGCGTTTTCTGGATGACACGTCAGAAGCCAGGCAGTCACTTTCGACTCTTCCGTCTACCCTTCCCTCCGCCTCAGGTGAGCCATCCCTGGAAGATCCAGACCCTTCCTTGCTGGAAGAAGTTGATGCACCCAGCTGGAGCCAGGTATATTTTCGTTTCTAAAGTTTGGATTGCTCAAATATTAATGCTGTAAAGTTCAATGTTTGAATTGCTTCCAAATCTAGGATTTCATCACAAATTAAATTAGATAGAAGGATACAGTAGTTTACACAAATGTGGCTCAAATCTTGGTGAACTGATGGAAAAATGGTGGTGTCAAAATGATAGCCTTTTGTATTTCAAGACAAATGTATTTGCAAGTGAGAACTGTAAAATTGTTAGTGATTGATGATTTCAAAATATAGACATATTTTATTTATTGATTTCTTTGTTTTTTACACAGGATGAGCTCACCCAGGAGGAGGCCGGGACCAGCCCCACACAAGAGCTAGCTGGGCCCAGCAGGAGTCGGACTGAAAGCCAGGTCCCTCCCCTCTGCCTAGCCAGCAAAAGGCCCAGGAGGATGACCCATATAGAGGAGGAGTCCTTGGCGCTTATACACCAAGCCACACAAGTTCTGTCCAAACCCCCCAATCCGGAGGAGGCCTATGCCACTTATCTGGCTAGTAAGCTACTTGAAATGGACAAACCACAGCAAAACTTGTGTGAAGCAATATTTTTTGATGCCATCCAATGGGGTCTGAAGGGTGAGCTCACACCCACCACCAAGCTTTATAACGCAGACCCTACTGCTCCTCCTCCTCCTCCTCCTCCTCCTCCTCCTACCACATGTCCACCACCAGAGACACAGCATCCAGCGACGCGTGGAGGGAAGGCTGGACGGAAGAGTCGCAAGTGACTGCCTGGCTTCAGTCTGCTCTGAAAGAAGACGCAGGCTGTTGTAGTACCACAGTCTGGGGACATAGATCTCATCTGCTGCTGTTCCTGGTCTTTGGGATTCTAGGACCATGTTGTGCTCCCTATTTACATGCTACACAGGTTCGGAATTTTGGTGGCCACTCACTTGATGTGTGCCTGGAGGACAAAAGGCTTCACAAACGTCAAAATTGTCTCCAGTGTTGCCTCCCTCTTGATTTATTTTTGTTCTGAGGAAAAATAAAAATTTATTATTTCAAAAAAATATTGTATGTTTTTTTTTTTTTTGGCTTAAAAAACAAAGTTTATTTGTGAGTAGGCAGATACACGTCAAAAGACTCTGGGGGTTATTTACAAAACACACGTTCATGTTAATATAAATATGCTAACTTCAAGTGCAATTTTTAAAGCACTGCAAGTGCACTTGGAAGTGCAGTCGCTGTAAATTTGAGGCTTAACATTTGAAATGAGGGGAAGCTCTGCTGATTTTGAACATGCAATCATGTGTAAGCTAAAATGCTGGTTTGGGTATCTATCTATCTATCTATCTATCTATCTATCTATCTATCTATCTCTACTTGCATAGTCCTGCTTGGCCCAAAAAAAAATGCAAGTCCATCTTGTTTCAAACCCCCCACAAAAAAAAAAAAAATATATATATGACAATAGTAGTTCCAAAAATATATAGTAATAGATAAATTCTATATTTATTTTTTTTCAGAAATAAAAATATATATATAAATTTTTTATTTTATATATATATATATATATATATATATATATATATATTTTTTTTTAAGATAGAGACACACACACACACACACACACACACACACACACACACACACACACACACACACACACACACACACACACACACACACACACACACATACACACATACACATATATATATATATATATATATATATATATATATATATATATATATATATATATATATATATATATATACATTTTTTTTGTCTTTTTTTTTTTTTTTGGAGGGTTTTTTTATGTTTTGTTTTTTTTAATTTGGAATATATTGTTTCTATAATTGGAAGATTAATCATAGGATGAGGATGAATAAAAACATGTAGTATAACTCTGTGTGAATATAAGCAGCAATGCTACTTCACTTTTCTTGCATTACGAAGAAGAAAAGAATGTGCTATATTAAAAAAACACAAAATTAGCAGCATGACGAATATGCTAGCTTCAATGCGAACACTAGTTTTACAAGACCGAGCGCTTCCGCCCTGTAAATTCTTTCTGAGTATGCGCGGAACTTAGTTTGACGAACAAGCCTACACACGGGCGGACTGTCCGCTCAAACAAAGTTTCAGCGGACAGTTTTTCGGAATTTCCGAAAAAACCTTGTTCAGCGGACTGTTCGCTGAAACTGTCTGCTGAAAGCCCACACACGCGCGGACTGTCCGCCGAAACACTGTTCAGCGGACAAAGTTGGGCGAACAGTCCCCGCGTGTGTACGCGGCCTGATTTTTCACTGAGGTTTTTTATGAAAAGGACAGAAAAGGGAACCTTTTGACGTTACGATAAAAAAGGCTCTGTGGAATAAATAACAATTCATGAGATGATAAGCCTTGCGATGCTTAAACACCCATTTTTTACAAAAGCTAATTCCACGTTGTTGCAATATTTATGTTTGTGAATTGAACAGTTTTAGGAAAATATGATCATGAATTGATGTAGTCTACAGAGATAGAATAACTTTTGTGAATTTGTTCAAAACACTGTAGCAAGATGGTGGTGGTTGCTATGTTATGTCACATAAAATGACCGGTTCCCATGCATTTAAATTACATTAATTAATATTAATTATGTTATTATTTATAATTGTTGGCTTGACAAAGGTTGAACTTGGAGCCCAAAATGTTTGCTGTTTGGTTATCACAGCATGTTTCTGGAGCCTTCAAATGCTTCGTAATGTTGCTGCTGTCTTGTTTCTTAGGCTGGCCATAGATGGTTTGACTGAATATCAATCCATTTATGGCCAGCTTTACTTATGTAAAAGAAGAAAAATATCCTGCTGTGTATTATGTCCCACACGGAAATCACAGAGAAAAATTGAAGGCGGCCCTCCTAGTGATTGAGGCATAAAACCTAGCATGTTGACATGAAGCTGACCAGCATGACACATTGGAAGTTACAATATTTCAACAGATGGGACACGTGGCAATTCTAAATAGAGCATATACATACATATATGTGCAAGTGTCATCTTTAATGGCCAGTTTCCCCTTTAGGAAAAAAAGATTGTGCAAATTTGTACAGAAAAAATGTGAGCCTGAAAAAGTATTGTTTGTGGGTACAGTGTGAGCTTCCTGCACACTCTAGGTCCAGCTTTCTGCCAGCACCTCTATACAGGCTTTCAAGTGTTACTAAACCCAGTAAAATCAGTGTATTTATGCAGTAAAACATGCTCGTTATACTCACTGTAGAACCTAGGGGGGTTAATCCTCTGAATTGTGTAAAAAGGCTGTTTAATTCCATCTCTTCCGGTCCCCAAACCATCTCTGAACAATACAGAGGCTAGGGGACAAGCTGCACATGCTCAGTTTGGTGTGCATTGATAGAGATTTGTTTTCTTGGGAGAGTGCACGTGATCGTCACAGGGCCAATCAGCACTGTCCAGACAGAGGGTCAGGGGTCTTTCATCCTCATAAGACAACCATGGAAGAATGAAAACTCCTCCTACAAGCTTTAACCAGACACTGATAGAAATCAAAGAATGCTCTAACTGCTGATGATAAAAGGTATTTAGCCGTTTTGTATTTTACTAAAACTATTGCATTTACATGTTCTATGTACTGTGAGAGAGCAGATATAGTGAATGCAGAGTCCTGGGTTTAGTAACACTTTTAGTTAGAAAGCTGGAGAAAAAAGAGAATGGACTACAAGAGTGATGATCAGTTCACTCATAGTCCATTGAGAAATACAAAAGACATCTGCTGCAGTGGTACATGGTGCTTGTAGTTTTGCTGTGAATGAATGATGTGGCTGTGCCAGTAGACCACATCATTCATTCACACTCTGCCCACTGTCACAGGGGAAGGGGATCAGAGGGGGGCAGGAGCTTGAACATGTTATACCCTGAACATTGGCGTAACCAGGGCAGGACTTAGGGTGGTGGGGGCCCCTGGGCTTGAGTCACTTTCTGGCCCTACCTTCTATACATTACCGTATTTATCGGCGTATAGCATGCGCTGGCATATAACACGCACCCCAAGTTTGAATGAGTGAATTTTAAGGAAATAAAACGTTTAGGAGGGAAGTTTAAGGAAAAAACTTACATTTAAATGTCCATCTGCAGCCTTGCCCATCCATCTGCAGCCTTGTCCAGTGTCATTTGCAGCCTTGTCATGCAGTCTTGAAGTTTAAAAATGGCGCCGCCGAGATACAGAGTCCTGTGTATCTCGGCGGCTCTCGAGTCCTCTCGCAGTCCCGAGCGGAGCCGTGAGTAGCCGAGTGTACTCGGCTCGGCTCACAGTCACGCCCAGTCCCTGTGTTATGCCCATCATAGTACACTCGGCTATGTATCTCAGCGGGGCCCCCTATTGTGCGGGGTCCATGGGCTTGAGCCCAGTGAAGCCCAATGGTAAGTCCAGCCCTGGGCGTAATATGTTCCTTACGGTAAGATAATCTTTTAATCTATGTTGCATTTGAGACAATGCCTCAGCCTGGTGCTTAGTATGGTAAGCTTGACCTTCATTATGGTACTGTATTTGCCTATGGTACTGTATTTAGATTTTGGAACAATATATTCTGAATTGCTTAACCTCCCTGGCGGTAATCCCGAGTCTGGCTTGGGTTGGGATTTTAATTACAGGAGCGGTAACCCCGAGCCAGACTCGGGATCGCATCGCTCGATGCAGGGGAGGACACAGGGAGAGTTACTCACCTTGTCCCTTGGATCCAGCGATGTCCACCGCGCTGTGTGATCGAGCCGCCCTACGCTCGATTCACAGTGCCGAATGCCGCCGAGCTCCGTTCCCTGCGACGTTACGGCACACGGGAGCGGAGAACGGCGGCAAATTCAAAAAAGTAAAAACACACAAAACACACACAGCACTGTAATCTTACAGATTACAGTGCTGTATTACAAAATTACACACCCCCTTTGTCCCTAGTGGTCTGTGCAGTGCCCTGCATGCACTTTTATATTATAAATACTGTTTTTTCTGCCTGGAATTTGGAGATTGTCCATAGCAACCAAAACGTGTCCCTTTTTCAGTTTTTTTTGGATTTGATTACATTATTGAATAATTTTTATTATTCTTTATTATATTATAAACTTTATCATACCCGGGATGTCTGCTAGACTCTGGTTTGAAGAGATTTCAGAGCGTTATTCCTAAGAATTACAGGACTACAAAATAAAAGCCAGATTTCCATGCAAAATAATTGTACTGCTTTCAGCACCTTATTCCAGACTGAATCATACCGCCAGGGAGGTTAATCTTGATACATCACAGTGGGAAACAGCTGGGGGCTAGGAAGTGATAATCATTTATCTTAACATAGAATGAGGGTGCCATTTTAGGTTAGAATTAGACTAATACATTGGAAGATATATCACTTGCCTCAAGTGATGATGGTTTTGTGGCCTGGTACTAATTTTAGTAGGATGCTGAGGTCCAGTTAACCATGCTTTATTAAAACAATAGATTTATTTTAACCTAAACCGAACTTCAGTATATTACATTTTGGCCCAGGGAGCCTGGTGCATTATTTTCTGACAGAGTGCTGAGAACAAATGTAAATTCAATTTTCTTGATCATACATCACGGGACACAGGAGCTCATTACATAGTGGGTTATATAGGCACCTTTGGTGATTGGACACTGGTTAACCCCAATTAAGGAGAATTCCTCCCCTATATAACCCCTCCCATATGGGAGTTACCTCAGTTTTTTCGCCAGTGTCTATGGTGGTTGGTCACATAAAACATGTGCTATGAAGAAAGCTCTGTGCAGGTCCCTGCGGGGGCCTAAGGGCTACAACAAACCGGATCCATATCTCGGGCCGATATTTTGACTCCCAAGATGGTATGGTACCCGGGCCTCGTCATCCGGAGAAACAAGGTTTTGCCTGTAAGTCCTCTCCTATTGGAAGACTGGGCTCTGGGAAAACCAGACTTGGTGTACTATTTACATAGTGGCACGAAGGTTTCTGGCAGAGTCTTTTACAAGGTCCAGGTAGGAGGTTATTCTGAGAAAGAACCCCAAAAAAAACCTGAAGGTTGGCACAACTATATTGATGGGTGAAGGCTGGAATCTGTCTGTTTTCAGCAATTCCTGCGGCGATGACAGGTAAGGGAAGTTAATCCTATATATATATATTATGGATTTCTTCATTTGAGTAGTAGTATGTCTTACCTGGTTTCCACCACTAGAGGGAGTAAGAGCAGCCTGATGCATACTTACATGCCTTTCAGTACACACGCTCAGTGAGGCCTGGTTCTCCAGAGGTCTCACGTCTCCACTGCAATCCCTGCCACAATATAGGTAATACAGGGGTCCCACGTAGTCTGGGGATCCCACGCAGCTCCGATGGAGATTCCCTTTTCCCCCCCTGGATTCCGGCGGTCCTCATGCACGCACGCCGAGTGCGCTCCCGGGCTAATGGAGGTGGGGGAGTGTGGTTGTGAGCCGTGCACATTGTGTGCACAGCACTGTACTGCGCAGGCGCCAGGCGGCAGTTTTAAAAAGCCCAGAGCATCAGGGGGCTGTAAGTGGAGACACAGGAGCTGTGGGCAGTAAGCATCCCAAGGGATTGGATCCAGGCAAACCTAAGACACCTATTCAGCATCAGGTTGTGCAGTTTAAGCATATATATTTATTGTGAGACTTTAAGCTCAACAGTGATTGCACTTTGTACTAGTACCTCTGCTTTGTAGCTTAGGACTATGTCTCCTCGTAAGAGGGTCTCAGGGGGAGGTAACAAGGGCACTGGTAAATCACCGCCTAGGTCCAGGGGTTCTAAAAATGCCTGTAAGTTACCATCCCCCCCTGCAAGACTGGAGCCAGCCTCACAGGATGAGTCAGTGCCCCTGTCAGGTTTTGCAGCCTCTCCTAATGTCTCAGCCCCAGTATACATCACTGAGGACTCCCTTAGGGCTACATTGGAGGGTTTTGAAGGGAGAATCATGAATTTTAATTCTGCTTCCCTGAAAGATAGCAGGAAAAGGGGTAGATCCCCTCCCTCTGCTGAGATTCCTCTTTCAGATGATTCTTCTGACACTAAGGAGAGATCCCTATCTTGGGACAGGGATCTTGAGCAGTCAGAGGAATCAGAGGAAGAGGAGAGAGTCCCCTCCTCCCATTCACTCAGAAAACAGGTGCAGTATTATACTGAATTGGTGTATACCACATTCAGAATGCCTGCTGCTGAAGTCACTACGTCCTCTGTTTCTTCCCTGGGAGTCAGGAAAGTCCCACAGACTGCTTTTTCCTTTCAAATCCATCCCTTAATGGATAAATTGTTGTATGAGGATTGGGGACATCCCGATAAACTGTTTGCTCCTCCTAAAAGGTTTTCTATGCATTATCCTCTGGAGGAAAGTTTCACCAGGAAATGGGGGGTCCCACCTGTCGATGCGGCTGTTTCGTGCATGAATAAAAACCTGACCTGTCCGTTGGATAATGCTCAGGTATTTAAAGTTCCAACTGATAAGAAGTTGGAAACATTATTAAAAGCCTCCTTTTCCACGACTGGCGCTGTAGTGCAACTTACAGTCGCAGCCGTGGGGTTGTGTCAGTTCCTCAAGGAACAGGTTAAGCAGATGCTTGGCCTCCTTGCCAGTGAGGAAGTGGAGAATTATGCAGAAATACCTCAAATTCTGTGTTTCATGATTGATGCGATTTTGGATTCTGTCCAACAGGCATCTTGTTTGTCTCTCCTGTTGGTACACATGCGAAGGGCCCTATGGCTAAAGAATTGGGCAGCTGAGCTATCATGCAAGAAGCATTTGATTGGGTTCCCTTTTAAAGGGGAACATTTGTTTGGAGAAGAATTAGACAAATTCGTCCAAAAAATTTCAGGGGGTAAATCTACTCTCCTTCCAGTCAAAAGGAGCAAACGTCCATCATTTAGGCATTCTCTCTCTCCCGGAGCATCAGGCTCTAAGCAGTGGCGATGGCCTTCTCAACCCTCCGCTACAGGAAAGGCTCAAGGCCGGGCCCAGGGGCAGAAGAAATCCTTGGGCGAAAGCCTGCCAAGCAGAGCCCAAAAGCTTCCTTGTGAAGGGGCTCCCCCGCTCGGCCGAGTGGGGGGAAGGTTCCTGCAGTTTGCGGAAGCCTGGCGGGAAGAGATCCGGGACAAGTGGGTGATCTCTTCGGTATCTCTGGGCTATAAGCTAGAGTTTCAGGAGATTCCACCTTCTCGCTTTCTAAGGTCAAGGATCCCCAGGGACCCAGTAAAGCAAAAACCACTATTTCTGGCCTTAGATCACTTACTATCCCAGGGGGTGATAGTAGAAGTGGACCCAAAAGAACAGGGTTCAGGGTTTTACTCGAATCTCTTCACCGTTCCGAATCCAAATGGAAGTGTCAGACATATCCTGGATCTGAAGGATCTGAACCGTTTTTTACGCATCCGGTCCTTCCGAATGCAGTCAATTCGCACTGTGGTCTCCTCCCTGCAAGGGGGGGAGTTTTTGGAATCAATAGACATCAAGGATGCATATCTCCATGTGCCAATTTTTCCTGCACACCAAAGCTATCTAAGGTTCGCGGTAGAGCGGCGCCATTTTCAATTTGTGGCCTTGCCGTTCGGGCTCGCTACGGCCCCTCGAGTCTTCACAAAGATTCTGGACCCTCTCTTGGCAAACCTAAGAGCTCAGGGTATAGCCGTCATGGCTTATCTAGAAGATTTGCTTCTCATGGAGAAAACAGTAGCGTTCCTGAACCACAGTGTTACCAGAACACTAGAACACCTGGAACGCCTAGGTTGGATTATAAACCTAGAAAAGTCGTCCCTACAGCCTGCTACCAGGTTGGAATACCTGGGTATGCTTATCGACACCGCTCAGGGCAAGGTGTTTTTCCAAGGCCAAAAGCCTTGGCCATTGGGGATCTGGTGCGCCTAATTCTGGGCAGGAGATCTTCCCCCATTCGGTTGTGCATGAGACTGTTAGGGAAAATAGTCGCCTCCTTCGAGGCCGTTCTCTCCAGCAATCTGATTGTTCATAAGAACCGGGTGGTCATGCGTCCCAACAGGTCCTTTCTACCTAAGGTGGTTTCGGGATTCCATTTGAATCAAGATGTAATCCTACCATCCTTTTTTCCGGACCCACAGTCCACAGAAGAAGAATCTTTGCACACTTTGGATGTGGTAAGGGCAATCAGTATCTATCTTCAAGCAACTGCTCAGATAAAAAAAAACTGATTGTTTATTTATGTTGCCGGAAGGCCCTAGGAAGGGCCAGGCGGCATCAAAATACTTTCTCTGAAGGTGGATTAGACAGATTATTTCTCAGGCCTATAGTGTTGAAGGGAAAATCCCTCCTTTTCAAGTGAAAGCGCACTCTACTAGGGCCGTAAGTGCTTCTTGGGCAGTGCATCACCAGGCCTCCCTGGCTCAGATCTGTAAGGCTGCAACTTGGTCATCAGTCCACACATTCACCAGATTCTATCAGGGCAAGAGGATATCGCCTTTGGGCGCAGTGTACTGCAGGCTGCAGTTTAGGTCCTCCTGTCCATGGCGGTCTATAATTATGATATGTGTCTCCCTCCCCTCAATCTGAAAATTGCTTTGGGACATCCCACTATGTAATGAGCTCCTGTGTCGCGTGATGTATGATCAAGCAAATAGGATTTTTATATACAGCTTACCTGTAAAATCCTTTTCTTGAGAGTACATCACGGGACACAGGGCCCCCGCCCCTCTTGGGTTTTACGTGGTTTCCTATTGCTTTGCTACAAAACTGAGGTGCCTCCCATATGGGAGGGGTTATATAGGGGAGGAATTCTCCTTAATTGGGGTTAACCAGTGTCCAATCACCAGAGGTGCCTATATAACCCACTATGTAATGAACTCCTGTGTCCCGTGATGTACTCTCAAGAAAAGGATTTTACAGGGAAGCTGTATATAAAAATCCTATTTTCTTCACCTGTGTCTTGAAAGAGCCCTTGGTCCAAAAGGAAAGTGACTTTTGGCTGTATGGAAGCATGGAGATGGAGTAAAATGCTAAATTTATGTGGCAGGTTCAGTGAGGTTTTTTTTTACTGTTTAGAGAGGGGCAGATTACACAAGACAAGCACTGTGCTGTTTAACCACTTCAGGACCGCCGTATTGCCAATGTACGTCAACACAATGGCACAGGCAGGCATAATCACGTAAATGTACGTGAATGCCTTCTAGCGGGTGGGGGGTCCGATCGGACCCCCTCCCGCTAGATACGGCGGTCCCTTTCGGTGCCGGAGCGATCGGCGATGAGGGGATGGCCGTTGGTTTCCGCCCATCCCCTCTCGATCGCTCCTGGCCAGTGACGAACTTCCTCCCCTGTGAAAATGTAAACACAGGAGGAGGAAGTGATGTCACACTCCTCGTGGCGGTCTTTTTGAACCGGACAGCGAGGAGTGAAGACGCAAGTAAGTGCACCAACAGTCCACTGACACATAGGTACACACAGGCACACATTTCACCCCAGTCACCCCCCGATCACCCCCCCCGATCGGCCCCCCGCCCCCCCCCCCAGTCACAGTGTCACTAATGCAGTGTTCATTTATTTATTGATCACTACATTTAGTGTCAGTTGTGACTGTAAAAAGTGTCAGGGCAGCTAGTGTTAGGCCCCTTTAGGTCCAGGGTAGCCCCCTACCCCCCCCTAATAAAGGTTTAACCCCTTGATTGCCCTCCCAGTTAACCCTTTCACCCTCTTTTACCAGTGTCACTAAGCGATCGTTTTTCTGATCGCTGCAATAGTGTCACTGGTCCCGCTAGGAAGCTAGTTTTTTTTTAGGTTCAACGCCAGGTTTTTATACCGTTAGGTACCCCGATATATAACCTAATAAAGGTTTTAACCCTTTGATTGCCCCTAGAGTTAACCCTTTCACCAGCGATCGCTGCATAAGTGTCACTGGTGACGCTGGTTAGCCAGTTAGTTATTTAGTTATTTAGGTTCCCCGTCAGCTTTTTATAAAGCTTCAGGTACCCCCATATAAATACCCAATAAAGGTTTTAACCCCTGATTGCCCTTAGTTAACCCTTTCACCAGTGATCACCGTATAAGTGTTACGGGTGACGCTGGTTTGGTAGTTCGCTTTTTATAGCATCAGGGCACCCGCCATTTATTACCTAATAAAGGTTTAACCCCCTGATCACCCGGCGGGTGATATAAATTTGGTTTTAGGGTCAGAAAGGGTCTGCGTCGCCCCAGGCAGTGCTAGGTTAGTGCCAGCACCGCTAACACCCACGCGCAAAGCATACACCTCCCTTAGTGGTATAGTATCCGAACAGATCAATATCTGATCTGATCAGATCTATACTAGCGTGCCCAGCAATTTAGGGTTCTAAAAAAACGCATTGTTAGCAGGATCAGCCCAGATACCTGCTAGCACCTGCATTTTGCCCCTCTGCCCAGCCCAGCCCAGCCCACCCAAGTGCAGTATCGATCGATCACTGTCACTTACAAAACACAACACACATAACTGCAGCGTTCGCAGAGTCAGGCCTGATCCCTGCGATCGCTAACAGTTTTTTTTGGTAGCGTTTTATACAGTCGCTGACAGGCTAGGTGCTTTTTTACCTGTGAGTCTCACTACTGTACCCCTAAATTTAGAGCCCAAAATGGCAAAGCGAAGGTACACTAGTGAAGAGGCCTACACGTTTCTGAGCATGACAGATAGTGAAGAGGAAGACACTGATCTGTCAGAATCAGGCTCAGAATACGAACCTGTAGAGGACAGCGCCTCCATGTCAGATAGCTCTGACGACGAAGAAGAGGTCCCTGCTATTGTCAGGCGTACCCGACCCCGATTTTCTGATGTTGTTGAGGTGCAGGAACCGGAAGTCCCTCGTATGGAGTATAGAGCCAGTACTAGCGCCGCTCATCCTTTTGGTGAATTGGCAAGCACCAGCGGCCTAGTACACCCTGGGCGTACATCCAGCACTGCAGTATCACGTGGTGACGTGGCGAGTCCCATAAGTGCAGTTCAAGCTGGCGAGGTGGCAAGCACAAGTAGTGTCCCGCTGCCACCAAGAAGAAGAAGACAAAGACAGGCCCGTCGTACCCATAGTGCCCTTCCTGCAGAATTCGCCTATCCCAATTGGGTGCCCACCACTTCTGCAGAACCCATACTTCCCCCATTCACTGCCCAACCCGGTATTCAGGTGGATACAGATGATTTTACGCCACTCGATTTTTATTCTCTGTATCTCACGGAAGATCTCTATAGATCTATTGTGGACCAAACCAATTTATATGCTGGTCAACGCATCGCCGCTAATCCCCAGTTGCCGTCTCTTGCCAGAGATTGGAAACCAGTTACGGTTTCCGAATTTAAGACGTTTTTGGGCCTTTCCCTCAACATGGGCACACACAAATTTATGCGGATGCGGGCTTATTGGTCCACGCATCCGGCTGACCACATGCCCCTGTTCTCTAACTCCATGCCCAGGGCACGATACGAGCAGATCTTGCGGTTCTTGCACTTCAGTGACAATGAACTTTGTCGTCCACGTGGAGACCCTGAATACGATCGGCTCTACAAAATTCGGCCCCTCATAAACCACTTCAACCAACGTTTTGCAGACTTGTTTATTCCCCAAAAAGTTGTCTGCGTTGATGAGTCCCTGGTTAAGTTTACTGGTCGCTTGTCATTCAAACAGTACATTCCCAACAAGCGTACCAGGTACGGGGTCAAGCTCTATAAGTGCTGTGACAGGGCCACAGGCTATGCATGGAGCTTTATGGTTTATGAGGGTAAAGATAGTTACGTAGAGCCGGAGAACTGCCCTGATTACATAGGAAGCGCTGGCAAGATAGTGTGGAAATTGGTGTCACCCTTATTCGGAAAGGGGTACCACTTGTACGTGGACAACTATTACACCAGCGTGCCACTGTTTAGTCATTTATTTGATAATCAGATTGGAGCATGTGGCACCGTGCGACCTAATCGCCGGGGCTTTCCCCAGCGGCTTGTAGATTCCCGTCTTAGGCTGGGGGAGAGAGCCTGCTATCGGTGTAATAATTTGCTCGCTATGAAGTGGAGGCATAATAAGAATGTTTTCGTTCTTACCTCCCTTCATGCAGACACGACGGTCCAAATTTCTACGGCGACTGGTATTGTGGAGAAACCCCTCTGTGTCCACGAATATAACAAAAATATGGGAGGGGTGGACCTCAATGACCAGATGTTAGCGCCGTATCTAACTTCCCGTAAGACCAGACGCTGGTACAAAAAAGTGTCTGCTTACTTATTTCAATTGGCTTTGCTGAATGCTTTTGTGCTATACAAAGCTTCAGGCGGAACATTAACCTTTCTTTTCTTCCAAAGAGAGGTTGTCACAGAGCTTCTGTTTCCAGACGGTTCTGTACCTCACCATTCCCAACCAAATGCAGTAAGCCGGCTGTATGAGAGGCATTATTCTTATGTCCTCCCGAGTACCCCTACCCAACGAGCCCCCCAAAAAAGATGTCGTGTCTGTAGCAAGCGCGGATATAGGCGTGACACCCGTTCTTATTGTCCACGCTGTCCTGGCCAGCCTGGTCTTTGTCAGGGTGAGTGTTTTGAACGCTACCATGAACGAGTGAAGTATTAGCGTAGGGTACAGCATTTCACAGGCTAGGCACACTAACACAGGGTCTCCCAAGATGCCATCGCATTTTGAGAGACCCGAACCGTTACAGTTACAGTTTACAGTTCAAAAAAAAGTGTATAAAAAAAAAAAAAGTAAAATAAAAAAAACAAAAAAAATATAAAATATAAAAACCAAAAATAGTTGTCGTTTTATTGTTCTCTTTCTCTCTCTCTCTCTCTCTCTCTCTCTCTCTCTCTCTCTCTCTCTCTTCTCTCAAATTTTTTATACTTTACTGTTTACTGTGTTATTGTTAACCATTTTTCATGTTTTCAGGTACGCCATTCAGCTGCAGCGTGGATTTATTTATCTTGACAGCAACAGCGTTTGCTCCCACGATACATAAAGCCGCGACTCCAGTGCTGTAGGAGGTGATTTCACCACCACAGTTAAAAAAGAGCATATATGCCGAAGCATGGGGGCATAAGGGGTGGAGGAGCGATTTTGCTCCTAATGCCGCGTACATACGGTCAAAATTCCGACGGAGGGCTTGCCTGTGGAAAAGTTTGAACGTATGTACGCAGCATAACTTTTTTGCGGGAGGATGCCCCCATGCTTCGGCATATATATATTTTAGGCACAGGTTGTGTTAAAAAATGTTTTATTTTTTACTGTTTTTTTTGGCAATTGCTTTGCAGGTATGGTATGGTAAGGTTTTACTGGGATGTTACTTTGTTTTAACGTTAACCATAATTTGCTTAGCAGGTACGCCATTCAGCTGCAGCGCGGATTTATTTATCTTGACAGCAACAGCGTTTGCTCCCACGATACATAAAGCCGTGACTCCAGTGCTGTAGGCGGTGATTTCACCACCACAGTTAAAAAAGAGCATATATGCCGAAGCATGGGGGCATAAGGGGTGGAGGAGTGATTTTGCTCCTAATGCCGCGTACATACGGTCAAAATTCCGACAGGTGGCTTGCCCATGGAAAAGTTTGAACGCATGTACGCGGCATAACTTTTTTGCGGGAGGATGCCCCCATGCTTCGGCATATATAAATGGTGCATGTATGTCCATCATTAGAAGTGGGTGGATGAAGGGAGGTATCTAATGGTGGGCATACCCACCGATCAATCTCTTTTTTTTCGTTCAGACAACATGACTCTCAGTAAATAGCTTGGGGTGTCTACTTTCCAAAATGGGGTAATTTGGGGGGATTTTGTGCTATTTTGGCATTTTATGGCCTTTGCACCCTTAGAAATCCTGAAGGTGGTGATTGGTTTTCGGGGTGCCGTACGCGACTAGACTCCCAAAAAGTCCCACACATGTGGTATCCCCATACTCGGGAGAAGTAGCCGAATATATTTTGGGGTGCAATTCCACATATAACCATGGCATGTGTGAGCAATATATCATTTAGTGACAACTTTTTGTACATTTTTTTTTTTTTTTAGTCATTATTCAATCCCTTAGGACAAAAAAAATAAATATTCAATGGGCTCAACATACCCATCAGCAGTTTCCTTGGGGTGTCTACTTTCCAAAATGGGGTCATTTGGGGGGGTTTTGTGCCATCTTGGCATTTTATGGCCGTCAAAACTGTGATAGGTAGTGATAGGTAGTGAGGAGTAAAATAAAAAAATTATGCCCTTAGAAATCCTGAAGGCGGTGCTTGGATTTCGGGGTCCCGTACGCGGCTAGGCTCCCAAAAAGTCCCACACATGTGGTATCCCTGTACTCAGGAGAAGCAGCAGAATGTATTTTGGGGTGTCATTTCACATATGCCCATAGCATGTGTGAGCAATATATCATTTAGTGACAACTTTGTGCAAAAAAAAAAAAGTTTGTAATATTCCCGCAACTTGTGGCAAAATATAAAATATTCCATGGACTCAACATGCCTCTCAGTAAATAGCTTGGGGTGTCTACTTTCCAAAATGGGGTCATTTTGGGGGGTTTTGTGCTATTTTGGCTTTTTATGGCCTTCGAAACTGTGATAGGTAGTGAGGGGTAAAATCAAAAATTTGCACCCTTAGAAATCCTGAAGGTGGTGATTGGTTTTCGGGATGCCGTGCGCGACTATACTCCCAAAAAGTCCCACACATGTGGTATCCCCGTACTCGGGAGAAGTAGCGGAATATATTTTGGGGTGCAATTCCACATATAACCATGGCATGTGTGAGCAATATATCATTTAGTGACAACTTTTTGTACATTTTTTTTTTTTTTTTTTTTTATTTTTTTTTTTTTAGTCATTATTCAATCCCTTAGGACAAAAAAAATAAATATTCAATGGGCTCAACATACCCATCAGCAGTTTCCTTGGGGTGTCTACTTTCCAAAATGGGGTCATTTGGGGGGGTTTTGTGCCATCTTGGCATTTTATGGCCGTCAAAACTGTGATAGGTAGTGATAGGTAGTGAGGAGTAAAATAAAAAAATTATGCCCTTAGAAATCCTGAAGGCGGTGCTTGGATTTCGGGGTCCCGTACGCGGCTAGGCTCCCAAAAAGTCCCACACATGTGGTATCCCTGTACTCAGGAGAAGCAGCAGAATGTATTTTGGGGTGTCATTTCACATATGCCCATAGCATGTGTGAGCAATATATCATTTAGTGACAACTTTGTGCAAAAAAAAAAAAGTTTGTAATATTCCCGCAACTTGTGGCAAAATATAAAATATTCCATGGACTCAACATGCCTCTCAGTAAATAGCTTGGGGTGTCTACTTTCCAAAATGGGGTCATTTTGGGGGGTTTTGTGCTATTTTGGCTTTTTATGGCCTTCGAAACTGTGATAGGTAGTGAGGGGTAAAATCAAAAATTTGCACCCTTAGAAATCCTGAAGGTGGTGATTGGTTTTCGGGATGCCGTGCGCGACTATACTCCCAAAAAGTCCCACACATGTGGTATCCCCGTACTCGGGAGAAGTAGCGGAATATATTTTGGGGTGCAATTCCACATATAACCATGGCATGTGTGAGCAATATATCATTTAGTGACAACTTTTTGTAAATTTTTTTTTTTTTTTTTAGTCATTATTCAATCCCTTAGGACAAAAAAAATAAATATTCAATGGGCTCAACATACCCATCAGCAGTTTCCTTGGGGTGTCTACTTTCCAAAATGGGGTCATTTGGGGGGGGGTTTGTACTGCCCTGCCATTTTAGCACCTCAAGAAATGAGATAGGCAGTCATAAATTAAAAGCTGTGTAAATTCCAGAAAATGTACTCTAGTTTGTAGACGCTATAACTTTTGCGCAAACCAAAAAATATACGCTTATTGACTTTTTTTACTAAAGACATGTGGCTGAATAAATTTTGCCCTCAATGTATGACTAAAATTTAGTTTATTCGATTTTTCTTATAACAAAAAGAAGAAAATATCATTTTTTTTACAAAATTTTCGCTCTTTTTCCATTTATATCGCAAAAAATAAAAATCGCAGAGGCAATCAAATACCATCAAAAGAAAGCTCTATTTGTGGGAAGAAAAGGACGCAAATTTCGTTTGGGTGCAATATTGCATGACCGCGCAATTACCAGTTAAAGCAGCGCAGTGCGAAATTGCAAAAACACCTCTGGTCCTTAAGGTATTTATTGGTCCGAGGCTGAAGTGGTTAATCTGCTTTAAGGGACCAGGATCTGTATTTTTTGGGGGGGTTAACAAACACTTTATGAACTGTCATCCGGCAGAGCAGGCAGTCGTTGGTCCGCTTTCGTCACAGCAGAACTTTTTTTTGGGGTCCGGCAGTGCAGCCATCATCGTGATTGACGATGGATCTACATCAGGGGACATTGTTATTTTTATTTTTAATAAAGGAATTGTCAAAAACTGTGTGTGTGTTTATTTCTTTTTGACACTTTTTTTAGTGAATGGGTAGGGGTCCTATGTACCCCATACTCATTCACATGGGGGGCTGCCCTCTGCCCACAGATCAACAGAACAACAGCCCAGGGTTGTCGGGAAGAGGCCCTTGTCCCCATGGGGACAAGGCACTTTAGGCTACGGGGGCAAAGCCCCAGCTTTAGGGTGGGGGGGGCACTCGCTCGGACCCCCCTGTCCTGACCTGCCAGGCTGCATACTTACATAAGAGTCTGGTATGGATGGGGGGACACTTTTTCTTTTTTTTCATTTTGCATGGGGCTCCCTTTAAAACCCATACCAGACCAAAAGGGCCTGGTATGGATTGGAGGGGACCCCCATGCAATTTTGTTTAATATATTTTCAAATAGCTGGAAATGGCTTGCATTGTCTTGGAAAATTAATTTAAATGTAATTTATTTTCTTTATATATACCAGTTTTGTTGCAGCAGGTTCTATACATGGTACAGGTGCGCCACTTTACAGGCAGACTAAGGGGACCCCCCAGGGCTCTATATTTAAAATATTTAAATATTTTTTGCATTTCTATTGTTTCACTTTAAGCATCATCAAAATCACTGCTCCTGTAAAAAAAGATCTTTAAAAAAAAAAAATGCATTGATACATGTCTACCAGGGCAGTGCCTGGGCAAGTTTTGGTGCAAACTGAACTGTGTTGGGGGATTTTTTCCCATCACTGCCATGCACAAGAAAGCCAGTTAGCATTTCTACCCAACTGGTATTTCATCAGCCATGTTAGTAAAATAAGTAGGGTTGCTCAATTACTCTTTAGGTTGACAAATCTCTTCACATGTCAGTTTATCACACCTCGTTCCCAAGTTGCTGACCTCATTAAAATTGTCTGTAAACCATTAATTGTAGACAGCCTTTTATGATATGGCTGTAGGCCCTCTAGTAATCAAGTCTTGTCTCAATACTGGAACCCATAGTAAAGTGTCTATGTGATAGAACATTGAAGCCAGTGGTGGCCTGTCCATGGGAGCACAAGGGCACCGCCAACCCACCCCCCCCCCCCCCCCCCCCCAAAAAAAAAAAAAAAATTACTCATGAAAAAAAAAGAAAAAAAATGTTTTAGGACCCTTTAAGTGTGTGTGTGGAGGGGGGTGGGGGGTGGGGCGCCGGACACAAAGGTGCTATCAAAAGCATTAGGTCATCGCAATCATGTGATTGCGGGCAAGCAAATCTATCGGCTGGCTTTTAGATTGCCCATGGAGCGCAAAGCTCTGCGCTCTGTGGTTTCCGCAATACCACTCTGGCATTATGTGTCCTGTTGGTGGTTAGTGATTGGCTGGTCCATAGAACGTATCACCACCATCTGCTCCACCACCATCCCAGAGCAGCTGGGGCTCCATACCCCTTGCCTGGTGGTGCACTGTATTGGACAGTCGTCGGAGTTTCACTCCAAACCCATCCTTGAATTGTTAGGTACCTAAACTATGTGGATTAACAAGCCATGCTTCAAAAATGTCACCGTCAACGCAACCTCTTTGCAGATGACCACCCATTACTACTATTTGCTGACTACTCCATCCAAGTTTTGCAACAATGTAAGGCTTTCTCAGGGGTCTGTTTATCTCTCTACAACAACCACATCAAATTTACTCTGGCATACCCAGCAATCCTGCATATCTAACCTGCCACGGGTGAGCGCGTTCCCTTCACCTCTCTCTGAAGCGGAGCACTACCTCAACGTGACACAACTTTCAATATGGAGCAGGATGAGCCTTCTGCCTTTAACCAGTCTTCTCTGTACAGGAAATCTACTTTGTCCTCTAGGGGCCAGCAAAGTCCCCAAAAGCCCCCCTACAAAAGTGTGCTTCGGCCATCCAGGGGACCAATCTGAACACCGCTGACTACACGTTCCTGCTAACTCACACTGTTTGCCCCTTCTCTATTTGAGACTGATGGTTTAGGCCTTCTCTGGCCTAGTGATCCTAGCCCGCCATCTCTGTCCTCCTCCAGTGGGCCATAATAATAATTATAATGTTTGCTACATCTTGTTACTCCCAACTTGCTTAATACATATATGGATCATCCCTGATTGAACTAAGGTTCCCCCCTTTCCCCCCTAATGTTTCATCCCTTCCTATCTCCCTCCCCTTCCCCGATCTCCTTCTTCTTTCCCTTACCCTCTCCCCCCCATCCCCTTGGATCCCCCTCCTCGGAGCTAACCCATGTCTGCATATGCTGAGGAGGCGCTCCTTGGTGGTGGTCCTTTAGGTGGTGGCTCCAGGAGAAAAAAAAGAAGTTCATGCAATGTTTTTGGAGGCCTGTCCTCCTGTTTGTTATTGTTTTATGTATCTGGTCATTTAATCTTTTATCTCTCAATTTATCTCTAGGATTACAAAATTTTGAGGGATGGCGCTCCTTATATAGAATTCTATGTTATCCTATATGTGAAATTATCAACTAGTGATAATAGCTAGAAAAACATATATTACAAACATAAAGTGCAAATATGTGGATATCATATGCCAAAGAAAATTGCATAAATAAGTAAGTACGTTAAAAAAGGACATAAATATTCATCATTAAGATACCGAAAGTGCAAAAAATCTTAAAAATTATATATAGAATATATATCCAATATGTGCAAAATTGCATAAAAATAAATCAGTGAATAAGTGATATGTGATAATGTGCAAAATATATAAATAATTCATACAGTACTTATTTCATCAAGAAGAGATCAGTAAAAAGATTAAATATATATATAAATAAGAAAATATAGAAGAAATAACAAAAAATATATATATAAAAAATATGAAAAAAATATATAAAATATATATATATATATATATATATATATATATATATATATATATATATATATATATATATATATATATATATATATATATATATAAAAAATTATATATCTTAAAGTAAAATAAGTGTATCAAGTCTCTTAGTGCAAATTTTGGACGTATATTTCTTGGTCCAATGTGCAACAGTAGTGGAGGTGTGGAAGTGTTTCACAAGGACACTTTGTGCTGCTATCTTAATATTCGGTGATACTGTGCCTTTAAGTGATGTGCTAAAGGTCTTCAGTGTCACTGACACCTGTGGCTAAAATGAATGGTTACCTTACTGCTGTAAGGTATACAGCATGTAGTGAAATTTGAAGGAATGGATCCCTCCGGATGGGTCTTTTCCTAGGCGTTCCTATGGGATGAAGCCAGGAGGACGGGGGGGGGGGGGGGGGGGTAGTCCTTTCTTTGCCTTTCCGCTGGGCGTCAGTAACTTGAATCACTCAGGCAGGTACTCAATGTATTAGAAAGAAGATAAAGAGGCCTACCATGGTGCAGTATGTTGCAAAAAGTATTGGCGTTTATTCAAATAAAACAGATAAAAAACTCACATTTTCTTAGTGTCAATAGTACATTGTAAAAACGAGCGCCGCGCTCGTACCTATGTGTCTGTTCCGATGTCTCGATTGCCTCTGGTGGTGGACTTCGACTGGGATGAGGCTTATGGGCAATGGAGTCTATTTAAATGGGCTCAGGTAATTACGTTGTTCCGCGGCCATTTTCTTGTAGATTGTAGCTAAAACAGTGGGGAAGCCATTTTCTTATAGACCATGTGTAAACTAATAGAGCGGCCATTTCTTTGTAGTTCGTATCGTAGACTACAATCGCGGCCATTTTGTTGTATACATTTTGTATATATATAAGATGTCTTAGTGCTATGGTCAGAAGGCACTTCCGATTTGAGATGTATGCTGATACTAGAAGTATCAGCAGAGTTTGTCTTACTGCTTTTCGAGCAAATTTACATAATAGTGCTGTGTAATAAATCAGATTATGCTATATAGCTAGATACTATTATTTTAAACCGGGATGTTATAATGATAAATATAAAAAAATTGTTCTAAAAGGTTTTTTATAGTGTGAGCCGCAATAGTTTAAAAAATAAAAAATAAAATTCTTTTATAATTACAATTTGTATCCATATATATATGTTGGCTTATGTATAGCCCATACATGTATATATAAAAACACGCACATACATGGACTAAAAAGGGGGATAAGGAATATTAATCCAGCAATTACAATAGAGAGTACAATTTCAAAATAATAATATCAAAATATGAAATATATAAAAATATTATTATAAAAATTGTAAAAAATAAGTAAAAAATATTCTAAAATTACAAGGATATTTCAAAATATTAACAGACTCCGGAAGAGAGGTTTCGGCAGGAGGAGGCGTAAGTACATATATATAAGCAGGTGAATGGCCTAGAAGGCATTTATAAAATATTAATAAAAAATGTTAAAAATCATTAATAAAACAGTTGAGGTCAAATTCTATGTTTAACCCTCGAGGGGTAAGTGTGTCGAGGGTGAAGATCCATTTAGACTCCATTTGGCTGAGGGTCCTAACCTTGTGTCCCCCTCGCCAATGTTTTTATATGGCTCAATGCCCCAAAATCTTAAATGTGTGGGGTCTTTCTTGTGGTGTGTTGCGAAGTGTTCCCTCAAAATTTTGTTCACTTACACATTTGGACACGAGTTTGGTCCTTACGGTGTACGCAGCACCTTTTTTATTTTCTTTTAGTATATTGTCACCCATTCTGTTTAGCGCAGGAGTATCTACTCTACATTACTTATCTCTAGGATTCTTTCAAGGTTCCAATGGTCCTGGAACGGACAGGGCAATGACTGCAATAGCAATACCCCTAACCGGGCCATTTCACATCTACCTACTACTGCCTCAGCCATGGCAACTTCGGATGATGGGAATCACCTAAAGATAATCGCGTGGAATGTAAAGGGGCTACGCTCCCCTCATAAACGCATGCAGATTTTAACACTACTTAAGCGTCTGCGAGCAGATGTCCCTATTTTACAGGAGACTTATCTGGCCACAGATGAGTTCTCTCACCTGTGCAAATTATGGGTAGGTGAGGTTTATGGCTCGCCAGCTGTGGGACATAAAGCTGGGGTAGCAATTCGTTTGAGACTGATTCAGAGGGCTGCGGAATCACTCTCTACCTGCCTGGGCTGAATTCGTAGAAACCAACGGGGCTCATCTCTCCACCCCAAATTTGTTTTGGGAGACGGGGAAAGCTTTTCTAAGAGGATGCATTATATCCTATACAGCTGAATTCAAGAAACAAATTTGTCTCCAATATTTGAAGCCCAGTGACTCCCTACGCCTGGCACCCCGTGCCTTAACGTTAAACTATACTGTAGACAACACGCTTGCATGGTAAGCAGCCAAGCGTGCCTTTGATCACTGGTCTTCAAAGCAAGAGATTATTAGACAATCTTACACCGCTCTCCATTTTAATAGATAATAGATTTTAATAGATAAGGCAGACAAGCAATAAGGCAGACAAGCTCTTAGCGAAGCTATGCTTGGGACGCCACTGGCCGACTCATATTGGAGCTGTACGCATCTCTAATGGAGATATTACTAATGCACCCTCTGAGATTAGTGTCATCCTCACTAAGTACTACACCAACCTCTACTCGGAAGACCCTATCGACCTGGAAGCGGTGAACAAATTACTCATGACAGTTAAACTATCTACCCTATCTCCTGACCAGTTGTAGACTTTAAATGCCCCCTATACTCTACTCTAAAATCCCTCTCTAATGGAAGAGAGACGGATTTTCAGCAGAATTCTTCAAATTGACATCCAAGTTCATTCCTGATACCTTATTCCATGTCTATAAAGCAATGTGGGCTGAGGGCCTATACCTTCCCTCAGGCGTTCAGGCACACATCAAACTCATTGCCAAAAACTGAGAAGATCCCCTTCTAACTGGTTCATATAGGCCTATATCCCTGAACAAAGTTGACGTGAAAATTCTTTCTAAAATTGTTGCATCCTGTCTAGCGCTTATTCTTCCATCCTCCATCCGGCCCAATCAGGTTCTGTCCCGGGGCGGTCTGCTACCCTCAACATTCATAGGGTCCTCCTGGCCCTTGAATTTGCTAAGACACATACTGACCTTGATACAGCCAGTGTCTCGCTGGATGCTGAGAAAGCTTTTGATAACATCAGATTTTCTTGGCTCTTCATGGTCATTAGAGCAATCGGAATGACTGGCCGCATATTACAATTTGTCCAAAAAATGTACTCCTCCCCAACGACCTCCTAATTTCATGTCCTCTGACATACCACTCACTTAAGTCACATGACAAGGCTGCCCCCCATTCCCTTTTCTTTTCAACATAGCCATTGGACCACTCTCCAGACTTCTAAACTTACCGTCAGGGGTCAGTGGAGTCATGGTAGGAAAAAAGTCCTATGTTCGGCTCTATTTGCCGACAACGTTCTTTTATTCTCAACCAACCCTGCCTCGGATATGTCACTCCTCCGAGACCTGTTTGCAACCTTCCTGGCCTGTTGGCGGCTCCGAATTAATTTTGACAAGAGCAAAATTTTGTCTCTCAACCCACAGCTGGCTCAAGTATGGATGGGCTCATCCCCATACATAGTAGCGAAACATCATATTACCAACATGGGCATCCGCATTGGCATAGAACCCTCCTCTTTTTAAATAGCTTGAACTACCCCCCGGTGATAGCCAAGATTGTACAGGAGTTGGGAGCATGGGCAGACCTGCCCTTTTTGCTATTTGGGAGATGCCACCTCTTTAAAATGGTCTCGTTTGCTAGACTATTGTATCCATTATAGACTTTACCTCTATTACTGAGACATACTGATGTCCAAAAGATACACACTGCACTGCTCGTGTTCATTTGGCATGGCAGAAAACCTCGCATTGCACTTCAAAAACGTTGTCTCCCGAAGAGTGAAGGTGGAGCGGGCCTGCCCATTATTTGATTCTATAATCTTTCCTGCTCATTGAGACAAGGTATCGATTGGTTGTTCAAAAACTCTTGTTACTCTTACTACATGCTGGAGGGTGCCCTTGTGTCTTTGTTTAATCTCCAGGCTGTTCTTCACTCCAGGCTGCACGCCGTTCCCCAGTCCCTGAGATCCTGAGAATAAGATCAGTGCTCGCAACCTTTCTTCATAACTAATATTCTCCAGACCCTTTATTAGCTTTGTTGCCCTTCATGGTACTTGCTCCATTTCCAGTACATCCATCTTGAGGACCAGTGACCAGAACTGGAGAGAAAACTCTAGGTGCAGCCGGACCGGAGTCTTTCGAGCGGGAGAATTATTGTTTTATCTCTGAAGTTGACCCCCTTTTTAATGCATACCAATATTCTGTTTGCTTTGTTAGCAGCAGCTTGGCATTGCATGCCATTGCTGAGCCTATCATCTACTAGGACCCCCAGGTCCTTTTCCATCTTAGATTCCCCCAGAGGTTCTCCCCCCAGTGTATAGATTGCATTCATATTTTTGCCACCCAAATGCATTATTTTACATTTTTCTACATTGAACCTCATTTGCCATGTAGTTGCCCACCCCATTAATTTGTTCAGATCTTTTTGCAAGGTTTCCACATCCTCTGGAGAAGCTTTTGCCCTGCTTAGCTTAGTATTTTCCACAAATACAGAGATTGAACTTTTTACCCGATCCTCCAGGTCATTTATGAACAAATTAAATAGGATTTGTCCCAGCACAGAACCCTGGGGGACCCCACTACCCACTCCTGACCATTCCGAGTACTCCCCATTTATCACCACCCTCTGAACTCACGCTTGTAGCCAGTTTTCAATCCACTCACCCTATGGTCCATGCCAATGGACTTAATTTTTTACAGTAAATGTTTATAGGGAACTGTGTCAAATGCTTTTGCAAAATCCAGATACACCTAGTCCACAGCCTTCCTTTATCTAGATGGCAACTCTCCTCCTCATAGAAGGTTAATAGATTGGTTTGGCAAGAACAATTCTTCATGAATCCATGCTGATTACTGCTAATGATACCGTTCTCATTACTAAAACATTGTATATAGTCCCTTATCATCACCTCCAAAGTTTTTTCGTATACTATTGAGGTTAGGCTAAGTGGTCTGTAATTCCCAGGGATGTATTTTGGGCCCTTTTTAAATATTGGTGCTACATTGGCTTTTCTCCAATTAGCTGGTACCATTCTAGTCCGTAGACTGTCAGTAAAAATTAGGAACAATGGTCTGGCAATTACTTGACTGAGTTCCTTAAGAACCCTTGGTTGCAAGCCATCTGGTCCCGGTGATTTATTAATGTTAAGTTTCCCAAGTATAATTTTAATTCTGTCCTCTTTTAACCATGGAGATGCTTCCTGTAATGTGTCATGTGGATAAACACTGCAGTTTTGGTTACTGAAGTACCCAGATTCCCTCGTGAAGACTGAGGAGAAGAATAAATTCAATACCTTCACAATCTCCCCATCCTTTGTAACCAGATGTCCTTCCTCATTCTTTATGGGGCCAAAATGGTCTGTCCTCCTTTTTTACTGTTTACATACTTAAAGAATTTCTTGGGATTTTTTTTTTTGCTCTCCTCCGCTATGTGTCTTTCATGTTCTATCTTAGCCGTCCTTATTGCACCCTTACATTTCTTGCATTCTATATGATGTCTGAATGCTGATGATGATCCCTCGACTTTGTATTTTTTGAAGGCCTTCTCCTTTGCTTTTATATGCATTTTTACATTACAGTTAAGCCATCCAGAACTTTTGTTCACTCTTTTAAATGTATTACCCAATGAGATGCATTGGCTAATGCCCTTATTTAATATGCTCTTAAAGCAAACCCATCTCTCCTCCGTGTTCTTTGTTCCTAAGATTTTATCCCAATTTATGCCTTCTAGCAAGGCTTGCAGTTTAGGGAAGTTAGCTCTTTTGAAATTCAGTGTCTTTGTAGTCCTCTTATGTTTCCTATTTGGTGCGTCTACCATCTGACCCATAAATGCAAAAATCGTCCTGCAAGACGTTTAGGAACTGGCAAGCCTTAGATGAATGTGCGGTTCCCTCTGCCCAGTCTATGTCTGTATAGTTAAAATCCCACATTATGATAACACTTTACATTCTTGCTGCTAATCCAAATTGTGATAGGAGATATTTCCCCCCTTCATCCCTCAGGTTAAGGAACCTATAGCATACTCCCAGTATTATTTTCCCCTTAGCTTCATCCCTTTGAACCTCTACCCATAAGGATTCCTCCTCCTCCCTATCTCCCTTAGTGATGTCATCTCTCACATTCACTTGTACATTATTCTTGATATACAGTGGTGTGAAAAAGTGTTTGCCCCCTTCCTCATTTCTTGTTCCTTTGCATGTTTGTCACACTTAAGTGTTTCGGAACATCAAACCAATTTAAACAATAGTCAAGGACAACACAAGTAAACACAAAATGCAATTTGTAAATGAAGGTGTTTATTATTAAAGGTGAAAAAAAATCCAAACCATCATGGCCCTGTGTGAAAAAGTGATTGCCCCCTAAACCTAATAATTGGTTGGGCCACCCTTAGCAGCAACAACTGCAACCAAGCGTTTGCGATAATGTGCAATGAGGCTTTTACAGCGTCCTGGAGGAATTTTGGCCCACTCATCTTTGCAGAATTGTCCTAATTCAGTTACATTAGAGGGTTTTCGAACATGAACGGCCTTTTTAAGGTCATACCACAACATCTCAATAGGATTCAGGTCAGGACTTTGGCTAGGCCACTCCAAAGTCTTCATTTTGTTTTTCTTCAGCCATTCGGTGGTGGACTTGCTGGTGTGTTTAGGATCATTGTCCTGCTGCAGAACCCAAGTTCGTTTCAGCTTGAGTACACGAACAGATGGTCGGACATTCTCCTTCAGGATCTCTTGGTAGACAGCAGAATTCATAGTTCCTTTTATCACGGCAAGTCTTCCAGGTCCTGAAGCAGCAAAACAGCCCCAGACCATCACACTACCACCACCATATTTTACTGTTGGTATAATGTTCTTTTTATGAAATGCAGTGTTCCTTCTATGCCAGATATACTTGGACACACACCTTCCAAAGAGTTCCACTTTTGTCTCATCGGTCCACAGAATGTTGTCCCAAAAGTCTTGGGGATCATCAAGATGTGTTGTGGAGAAATTGAGACGAGCTTTGATGTTCTTTTTGCTCAGCAGTGGTTTTCTCCTTGGAACTCTGCCATGCAGGCCATTTTTGCCCAGTCTTTTCCTGATGGTGGAGGCATGAACGCTGACCTTAACTGAGGCAAGTGAGGCCTGCAGTTCCTTGGACGTTGTTGTGGGGTCTTTTGTGACCTCTTGGATGAGTCGTCGCTGCGCTCTTGGTGTAATTTTGGGCGGCCGGCCACTCCTGGGAAGGTTCACCACTGTTCCATGTCTTCGCCATTTGTGGATAATGGCTCTCACTGTGGTTCGCTGGATTCCCAAAACTTTGGAAATGGCTTTATAACCCTTTCCAGACTGATAGATCTCAATTACTTTCTTTCTCAATTGTTCCTGAATTTCTTTGGGTCTCGGCATGATGTGTAGCTTTTAAGGATCTTCTGGTGGACCTTACTGTGTCAAGCAGCTCCTATTTAAGTGATGCCTTGATTGTGAACAGGTGTGGCAATAATCAGGCCTGGGTGTGGCTAGAGAAATTGAACTCAGGTGTGGACAACCACAGTTATAGTATGTTTTAACAAGGGGGCAATCACTTTTTCACACAGGGCCATGATGGTTTGGATTTTTTTTCACCTTTAATAATAAACACCTTCATTTACAAATTGCATTTTGTGTTTACTTGTGTTGTCCTTGACTATTGTTTAAATTGGTTTGATGTTCCGAAACACTTAAGTGTGACAAACATGCAAAGGAACAGGAAATGAGGAAGGGGGCAAACACTTTTTCACACCACTGTATAGGCATACCCCTCCCCCTTTTTTACCCTCTTTATCCTTGCGATAAAGGGTATACCCTTGAATGTTTGCCAGCCAATCACGAGAGCGAACAGTCCTGACAGGGCAACAGTAGCCGAAACTAGAAGCAAAGCATCGGAAAATGTGGCCAGGAGGTTTTGTATCCCTCCACAGAGAGAAACAAGTCCCTTGTAACAAGGGCTGTTTTCCATCCAGACAATCACAAATATGTGAAGATAGGTGAACATCCAATACATGTTATGGAAGCAAGATTCTAATTAAGATTTTATGGGGTTGCTATGGGGGTGTTGGAAGAGTTTTTGGGGGTGCCCTGGTGCCCGGGTGTCAGGCAGTGAGAAATCTGGGCAGATGGTGTAAATATCCAGCTGTCTGGGTGAATCCCCGAAAGGTGTCCCCAGCTAGCACAACTGGGAAATGATGTATTGCAATGCTATCTGCATTGAAAAACATTTACTTGAGTTCAGGGGAGACATGCAGGGTCTTTTAGACCCTGCATGTCTCAATAAAGAGAACTCTTAAGAAAAAACATCACATAGGGGACTTTTTGTAAAAAATAAAGGTACACCCAAACACATAAAATCTCCCCCCAAAAAATGTTGAGGCCCCCCACCCCCACATATACACATGCACAAATGTAAACGCATGTGTGGGGGCACCTACACGTGAAAACATTGATTGCGATACACATGTTACATATCGCCGCACACGCCAGAGTGAGACCTCCGACCGCAACACTAAACTGATACCCTATAGGGAGCTTCTGAAGCATCGCCTATAGAAAATATAGGGTATTGAAGTTTGATGCCATTTCACGGGTGCATATAAAATTGAAGGTTTGGCATGTTGGATGTCTTTTATATTTTACCAGTTTAAGTCATTTATTGAGTTTTCACTAGAATTCATGTGTTTTTTACTGAAATATTGCGTTTCCTAGACCGGTAATATCATGTGACATAAAAATTTGTAACTACCACTGTTTTATTCTCTAGGATGTCTGCCTTCAGAAAATATATAATGTTTGAGGTTTTGTGTAATCTTCAGGCCTATTTTTTTTTAAACATGTGTGCATAAAATGCAAAAAATGGCTCTGGCAGTGAAACGGTTAAAGTCCACCTTTTCTACTGCCTCATATCTGCATTACACAATTTGTTAACTTAATGAAGTTCATATGCGATGTTCATGTTTGCTTTAGTTACATTATGGAAGAAATGAAGCTCTGCAAAAGAGTTAGTTGATGTGTCTGTGTCTGCATAAGACCAGATTATTGAAAGTCCTAGGCTGGCTGCACAAAGTAAAATAATACATATCAAACAAAATTTGCCATTTTTTAAATGACTTGATGAAACTAAAAGTGGTATTAAAACCAAAACCAGTAATGTAATATATTGTAACTTACCAATCCTTAAAGGAGTTGTAAACCGTAACGGTTTTTCACCTTAATGCATTCTATGCATTAAGGTGAAAAACCTTTTGTACTGCAGCAGCTCCCCAGAGCCCCCCATTTTCTTACATGAAACCCAGTCGTTCCAGCAATGGGGATGAGCACATCAGCTCCAGCCTCTATCTCAGGTCCTCATTGGATAGATTGATAGCAGCAGGAGCCATTGGCTCCCATTGCAGTCAGTCAAATCCAGTGACACGGGAGCCAGGGGGCGGGGCTGAGTCCTGCTGTCTGTGTCAATGGAAGCAGCAGCAGGACTCAAGAGTGCGCCCGCACAAGTGTCCCCATGGAAAGCGACTCTCCGTGGGGGCACTCAAGAACAGGAGGAGCCAGAATTGTCACAGGGAGACCCCAGAAAAGGAGGATCAGGGCCACTCTGTGCAAAACCCTTGCACAGAGGAGGTAAGTATTAAAAAAACAAATGCTTGACAATCACTTTAAATGTGGTGGCTGCATTCATCTGGGGTTTTGGCCAGTAACACACATTCAGTATTAGTGCACCCAATCTGGATGGATGAAAGAGCACAGAGGCACCTGGACAGTAGCATTGTCGGGGGGGGGGGGAGTGTTAGTGTAATCTGTTAGTATACCTAACAACTTAAAGTCAAATGCCAGATCACATTGCAGTTACACAAGCAGGTACAGTAACAGTTTTTTTTTTTTTTGGAGGGGGGGGTAAAGGTTTTACTTGAATAAATAAAAGCTGATCATTGTAAAGAATCCTCCCATTGGCAAATGGTTTGTCTTAACACTCTACATTTGCAGGACAGCTTGTTCTGTTAAAAACAACAGACTGAGACCCCATACACACTGTTCAATTTTCTGCAGATTTTTATATCTTCAGATTTACCTAAACCATATAATAGGAGGTAAAACCTTAAAGCCTCATATACACGGTATGATTGTTGGCCAATCGAGTGTCTGATTTTTGTCAAAAGGGCGTGTGATAGGGTCTTGTCTTGCATACTAACTGTACACAATTATCGTGCCACAAACAAACATAGTGAGGTACTTTGAGGAATTTCAGCTCTTGAGTGCCACCCTTTGGGCCCCTTCTGCTAATTTTGTGTTTGGTGAGCATTGATTCCAAGCATGCGTGTTTGTACTTTTTGACTTTTGTGTGATGGATTTGTGTACTGACCATACAGAAATCTGATGTCAAACCGTTGTCCGCCAAAAATTTGCTAGCCTGCCATCCAACATTTGTTGGCTGAAAGTTTGACAACAATTGTAAAAAAGAGCGTACTAATGGTAAGATTTTAGGACAACAGTCTGTCAACAGACAATAACCTGCCAACAATCGTATCATGTGTACGAAGCTTTAGACCCCATACACACTATTAGATGTTCTGCAGATTTTTGTCTTTGGATTTACCAAAACCATGTAGTGCAAGGGCCTGCCTGATTGCATACAAATTGAAACTCTGAAGCCTGGTTCACACAGTTTGATTGTTGGATGACCAAGCGTCTGATTTTTGTCAAAAGCTCATGTGCAGGATTTTGTCTAGCATACTAACTATCCGCAAATTGTTGTTTGACAAACATGAACGTAGTGATGTACTACGAGAGTATAAGGAGGAAGTTCATTTCTCAAGCGCCAGCCTTTGGGCCCCTTCTGCTAATTTCATGTTAGTAGAAGTTTGGTGAATGTTGAATTGTGATTTTCAGATCGTACACAAATGCCTTTTAAAATACATTTGGCATAACTACAACAGTATCACCAGCAAAGCAGCTTCATTATTATCCCATTAAAGAAGATGAGAATTTTGACATTTTGCCACCTCACAAATGTTAATTCTAGATTACGAACAGTAGTTTACAAGACCAAACTCTTCCCAGTCGTTCCTTGATTTTAAGCATGCGTGTTTGTACTTTTGACTTTTGTGTGACGGATTTCTGTACTGACCATCCAAAAATCAGATGTTGAGTTCACATCAGACAAAAATTTTATAGCCTGCACATCCAGTTGATTTTTGTCAAAAAGGGCGTGTGCCTGGATCTTGTTTTGCATACTAATGGTACACAATTGTTGTGCCACAAACATGAATGTAGTGATGTACTACGAGGAATTTAAGCTCTTGAGTGCCACCCTTTGGGTCCCTTTTGCTAATGTTTGGTGAGCAATGATTTTGAGCATGCGTGTTTGTACTTTCGACTTTTTTGTGACAGACTTGTGTACTGACCATATGAAAATCTGACATCGAACCAAAATTTACTAGCCTGTCATCTAACATTTGTTGGCAGAAAATTGGACAACAATTGTCAAAAGGAGCGTACTAACATATTTTAGGACAACAGTTTGTCAACAGACAATCCTCTACCAATAATTGTACCGTGTGTGCGAGGCTTTAGACCCCATACACACTATTCGATTTTTTGCAGATTTTTGTCTTCAGATTTACCAAAACCATATAATATAATAATATATATATATATATATATATATATATATATATATATATATATCTTAAAGTGATTGTAAGGCTTCCTCTTTTTTTTTGTTATTAATTTTTTTGTTAAATAACAAACATGTCATACTTACCTCTACTGTGCAGCTCATTTTGCACAGAGTGGCCCCGATCCTCAACTTCTGGGGTCCCTTGGCGGCTCTTGCGGCTCCTCTTCTTATCAGATAACCCCCTAGGAGAAGCGTGTTTGTGGCACGACAATTGTGTGCCATTAGCATGCAAGGCAAGATCCTGCCGCACGCCCTTTTGACAAAAATCTGACGTTCGGTTAGCCAACAATCGTACCTTGTGTACGACACTTTAGAGTTTCAATTTGTATGCAATCAGGCAGGCACTTGCACTACATGGTTTTGGTAAATCTGAAGACAAAAACCTGCAGAAAATCTAATAGTGTGTATAGGGGCTTTAGGCTGGCCATATATGTTCAACTTTCTTGTACGATTTTCTTTTAGATTTACCAAAAACCATATAAAATTTGAGGTTGAAACTAAACAACACTTTAAATAGTATTAAATTATGCAGACCCTTGCACTACACAGTTGAAGGTAAGGCTGGCCATACATTGTACAATTTTCTTGTACAATTTTCCTTTAGATTTACCAAAACCATATAATATGAGGTGAAACCTAAACACTTTCAATTTGTATGCAATCAGGCAGGTCCTTGCACTACATAGTTGAAGGTAAATCTAATGGAAATTGAATAAGAAATGTGTATAATGTTTGGTCAGCCTAAATCTAAAGAAAAATGTATACAAAATTGTAAGAAAATTGTGCAGCGCTAATCACAGACAGTGAGACATTGCCCTGATGTGCGGCTGCAGAGATCGAGCAATGTCTCACTGCCTGTGATTAGCGCCGTGCTGCGCCGACTTTCTTGCGGCCTCTGCACGTGGAGTATGCAAACACGTCTGAGCTCATCCTTAATGACCAGCCTTCCTAGCTTCAACCCAGATGAAAATAAAGCAAAGAAAGCCTTCAAAAGAAAATTCACGAGACCATCACATCTTATACCGCATACACATGACCGGACTTTCCGGGCAGAAAACGGTCTTCCCAATGCTGTTCCGACGGAGTTATGATCACACATGATCACACCAAAGTCCGTTCGTTATGAATAGGGATGAGCTCCGGTGTGTTCGCATGGAACACGTGCAGAGCCCGCCAGGAAGTCGGGGCAGCGCCACACTAATCACAGGCAGTGAGACATTGCCCCGATGTGCAGCTGCAGAGAACGGGCAATGTCTCACTGCCTGTGATTAGCGCAACGCTGCGCCGACTTCCTGGCGGGCTCTGCACGTGTTCCATGCGAACACGCCTGAGCTCATCCCTAGTTATGAACGCAATGACGAACGAGGGGAATAGAAAAGGAAGTTCAATAGCCAGTAGCCAATAGCTGCCCTTGCCCAGACTTGCCCACGCACGAACGGACCAAAGTCCGTTAGTTTTGAACGTGATGACGTACGACGGGACTAGAAAAGGAAGGTAGCCAATAGCTGCCCTTTGCGTCGTATTTGGTCCATCGGACTAGCATGCAGACGAAGGGTTTTCCCGATAGAAATTGATTCCGTCTGAGAGATTTAAAACATGTTCTATTTCTAGGTCCATCTGAATTTTTTAAGAAAAAAGTCTGATGAAACCCACACACGATCGGAATATCTGATGGAATGGTTCCGTCGGACCTTTTCTGCCAGAAAGTCCGGTCCTGTATACGCGGCATAAGAATCAGTGAGCTGTTTTAAAATAAATGCTTGCTTTTGGGTCTAATACTGCTTGGAATTTGGTTGCTATGGGTTACAGCAATTTGTACCCCCTTCTTTATTTAGTACAGTTTATACGTTTAATATAGTTGCGCAGAATAGACTAAACAGTGGTCATAACAAATAAATGTTTGTTTTCAAAACTATAACCCTAATTGTCAAGGGGCTCCTCATATGATCACATAAAAAAGAAAAGGTACATTTCAAGCATGCAGGCTGCAGAGGGAGCCAGTATAAAACAAAATGTGCTTTCAGGGATAAAAAGAAAGAGACGTGACAACAATTAGCATGAACTAAGAACGGCTGGGTCATCTCTATGTATAGCAGTTCTGCTTTGGAGGGAGTCTTTGCAGTTACATGTCATCTGCATGTTGATTAGAACATAGCAGTGGCTGCTTCGGAGATGTGCCGTCTCACATAGGCATCCCTCAGTATTTTGCACACAGACAAGATCACAATACATCTGCAGTGAAGTTAACCCTTCCCCCACTTTACAATAGACTGGGTCACCCTGCTCCCTGCTCTGCAGAAATGTATATCAGCAAAAGACAGAACTGTATTATATCCTCTGCTAAATCCTTACTCTTTCACATTTCTCTCCTACCTTATTCCCTTGCTTGATGGTCTTAACACTTCAACCTTCCTAAGCCTTTTAACCTACTACCTCTGCAGCACTCTTTTTAATTAAGCCCTTCATTTCTGCAGGTTAAATCCTTTTTTTTTTTTTTTTTTTCTCCTCTTTAACTATTCTCTCTTTTAACCATCTAAAAACATCTTCCAAAAATAGACTCCTTCCTAGTATTCTCTGGTTTTAATCACGCAATTCTCTCCCCCGTAATTCACCTTTATCGCCACTTAACCCATTCACCACCTGCCAGTCCTGACTATTGGCCTTTACGTCTTCTGCTCCTCCTGCACTCACTTCATCAGCCAGAAAATGAGCTTCATTTTCTCTGTCTGAAATCAAGGTTATTTCACTGAAAATCACAGTGTGAACTGCAAAAAAAAAAAAAAATGCATAGCAACCAATCATCAATTGTCTTTCATCCTTCTGATTGCTGCAAAGTACAAAAAAAAAAAAAAGTGAAATCTGACTAGGTGATAGTATATGTTGGTGTACCTTGTTCCAGCACCTATTAAATAAGCTTGTCTATTTGGGATTGAGAAATAAATGCACTCAATCCTACCAGGCAGTACATGCCAGGCTAAAATCATGCCAGCACTGTTTTTAAAAAATAAGCAAAATGTCTGCAAAGCTTATTATTTTTATTCTTTACAGAAAAAAAAAAAAAAAAGTGATGATGATCTATCATGAAGCAAAAGTGAATTAAAACCTGCAATTAAAAGATTTGAAATAATACTTACTGATCTGATTAAAGACATTAATAGGCTTAATTATTAAAGCTATGCTAGGAGCAATGATGATCTGAACTGGCTAGTAACCCATAGCAACCAGAGTTCACTATCAGTTTGTAGCCATAAGAACTGTGACATATACACTGGTTGCTATAGGTTACAGTACTTCACAGCATTACGTATGTCCTATGTGCTCGCTGATGAAAGAGGTATTGATCAGAAAACAGTGAATATTTTTTTGCAGAACCAAAAAAAATATTTACAAAATAAATGTTGCTATGTTATGAAATCACAGAACATTGATCCCCTACAGACGTATAAAAAATAAAAAAAACAAGCAAATTATGCTATACAGGAAGCACATTTTCAATAATATGCACTTTCCTAATCATCTTCCCACTTGAAGGACAGGATAGCATAGAAGTAATTGGTTTATCCTTACAAAAAAAAGAGAGATTTTGTGCACCCATTTCATGTTGCCCGTACTCACACAGTGGTGGCACAGTTTTAGCATGCAGAGTGAAAGAAGCTTGTTGCAGAGCTGGCAGACCACCATCTAAATATTGCATCAATTCCTTTACATTAACAGCCATACCAAGAGCACAAGTGCTAAGGTGCCATTTCTTTTTGGTCTTTGCTTGGATCAGATCACATATTCTAAAGCATGTGCCATGGTGAACGGTACAAACTAGCAGTCATCATTATATACCTTTAGTGTTAGAGCGAAGCACCCACACATCACAGTGAAAGAAAAAAAAAAAGATACCCAAAGTACATCTACCCACCCCTTCTTTACCCTTAGTTTACTAGAGGTAATCTGATTCCCCAGCACCTCCTTTGGCCGAGCACAGTAGGGGTAGTCCTAGTCAAAGCTCTAATTTTTGATCCCAATAAACTCAACAGCAGCATGACATCAATAATGATTGATCAGAGCACTCTATCTTGATCTAGTGCTTGTGGATCTGTGTGGATGTGAATTGCAGCTCTTCTTTCTGCTCTTAAAAACTCACCCTTCCACTGGAATTCCAAAATTAACTGCAGTTGCTGCATGTGTGCCTGTGCTTATTTATTGAAAGACATCGACTAATACATGTTGAGGTTGTGTTGCTGTGTGTATGTGTGTGTGTGTGTGTGTATACTGTGTGCGAGGAAGAAAGGGAGAGAGAGAGAGAGAGAGAGAGAGAAAAGAGAGGGGGGAGAGAGGGAGAAGGAAAGGATGGGGGGGGTGATAGAGAAGCAGAGAGAGCGTGAGGAACAGAACGAAGTCCAGATCTCTTGGAGACAATCAGAAAATGCAGAACATTTCCATTTCCCTACATGCATCCAAATTTTAAAGGTAAGCCATCAGACCAAAAAAAAAAAAAAAGGAGGGCACCTATTATTTACTTGCTATGCTGATTTAATAGAATGACAAAGCTTGACATCTTACAGTTATACCCCATCATCGATGCAAGTCAGATTTTCCCAGCTAGGCAAAATCCTGCATTTTCATGTGGTTTTTGTCATGCATGGATGCTAATTAATGATTTCATTATCTGCCTTTGCTCAATTGATGCAGATAAAAAAAAAAAAATGAATCATATATTGTTAGGGAAATAAAACTGAAAGGTGCTTTGAAAAACCTGATAGCATTAAAATGACTTTGCTCTTGTTTAGGCATAGCAGTATGTTAGCAAAATGTCAAAATAGTTAGGTTATGTATTTGTTATATATCTATGTATTCTATGCTCAGTTGTGTGTGATTGCTGTGTTTCTAGGTCCATGGCTTGAAAATGGCATTGGTAGTCTGTATCTAGAAGCTGAAGGGTTACTTCATGGATTCTCTTTGTGACTGATCGGTGGAAAAGGGATCTGTCCTCCATCGGCAGCAAATGATCTCCCACTCCCTCCCCTCCCCTCCTGTAACCACCAGACACATCCAGCAGCTATCTGACTAAAAAGACCTCTTCCTAAGCCTGATATTCGCCACCAGCAAACATTATCCCATGGAAACACAGCTGACTAGGAGGCGAGAGGTTTATTCATACTGGGAGTCTGTTTGATGCAGCTCATACGACCCTCTCCAGTAATTCCCTGCCCTCCGATCACACTGTGGACTCCTTCTTGCAACCCAGACACGGGAGCGACACAGCAAGTTGGACCTGCCCCAGAGCCTCGCTTTCTCTAGCATCATCTGGCACTGTGGGTACCACTTCATTTATTCACTGCTACCTGTTCCTAATTAAGGATCTGCAGAGACTAAGAGGGAATAGATTCCTTTTTTTTTTTTCTGGCTTGTATTACACTGGCAGAGGAAGAACCTCTAGCATGAATGATCTGTGCCAGGGGATCCCTACTTCTCAGCCCAGGTTCATCTTCTGGAGGAGATATCTGATTAAGGACAAGAACACCCAGCAGGAGCAGAGACCATGCTGCGGCAAAGCATTGCAGTACTAATCAGTACTATCACAAACCTCAGGCATTTGCCACTGATATCATAGGTACTGCTGTCCAACACTGACCTATGTTGTGCTAATCATCTTCTCTTTCTTTCTTTCTCTCTTTCTTTCTCTCTTTCATTCTGTCTCTGCATGCAATCCCTTTCCATCTCTCTCATCTGTACTGCCGTGTGGGGACAGCATGGGGCTATATGTGACAGTGTGACAGAGTGCTGGTTTGCTGGATGGAGCCGTGACATTTAGCAGGTTGCTGTGTTGTAAAGTGTCAGGCAGCTGAAATGCACATATGTAGATTTTTTGGAGGATTACTCTTGAAAGTTTAGCTAGGTAATGCAGGTTGAAAATATGCATTAGATGCACCATGCACCAATAGACTTTTCTTCTTTTTTTTTATTATGTAATCTACATTTACTTTTACGAACACTGAAATTTTTTTTTTATATATATATATATAATTTTCATGGTATTTTGCTAATTTCAGTATGTATTGTAAATACACTGTTGTGTGTACATCAGTATGCACACAGACCCATTCATCATATGATGCTTTGCATAATGTATTTCATATCATGTGGATTTTGTACTTCAAGTTGTATATGTATTGTATTAAAACCCATTGAAAACACACCTTTTAGGTTGCATATATGTACGTGTAATTAAGCATATTTGGTTAATACACATACATAAATGATCTCATTGACCATACACTCAGGAATGTATGATGCTTTGCAGAACATGGTTGCTATAAAGATTATGTTGCACTGATCATAAGATTTTTCATACCTGAATGCAGATTACTGTTACACTCTCATAAACATACATCTGTCCCTAGTGCAAGTTATATGGCCAGGTGGAATATGAGACGGTGCTTAAAAAAATCATTCATGGTTAATTTATTCTAAAGTTGTATGAGACAAAAACACAGTGAATAGCTTCATGTTTTAAAAGGAAGTTTGTGTATGTGATGGTGTCATAAGTAGACAGCTAGTATTTATTTGCATAGACAGACACACACACACATGCTCAGATGCAAACATGAATACAGGCTACGAGTCCCATATTCGTGCTGTGCATGCTATATGACATGTAATAAGTCAGTGATATTAAGACCATTTCTTTCTGTTTGCTCAGATGATGTACATCAGCAGCCTGAGATCTTTTTGTTACTGCCTGAAGATGTTTGTGTGGCTTTTCCTGTTCCTCTCCACCCCAATCTCCTCCACCAACCCGGACTCAGAACTCACCCTGGAGATCTGCAGTGTCTGCTCGTGCCTGTCAGTAGAAAATGTGCTATATGTTAACTGTGAAAAGGTGGCAGTGTACCGACCAAACCAGCTGAAACCCCCTCAGTCTAATTTTTACCATCTGAACTTTCAGAACAATCTTTTGATTATTTTGTACCCTAACTCGTTCCTTAATTTCACCCATGCCGTGTCGCTGCAGCTGGGCAACAACAAGCTGCAGAATATAGAGGGAGGAGCTTTCCAGGGGCTTAGTGCATTAAAACAGTTGCATTTGAACAACAATGAATTAAAAGTCCTGAGGGCTGACACTTTCCTGGGCATAGAGAACTTGGAGTATCTCCAGGCTGACTACAATTTAATCAAGTATATTGAGCGCGGAGCCTTCAATAAACTACACAAGTTGAAAGTTCTCATTTTAAATGACAATCTGATTTCTGCTTTACCTGACAATATATTTAGGTTTGCTTCATTGACTCATTTGGACATTAGAGGAAACAGAATACAGAAGATACCCTATATAGGTGTTCTGGAGCATATTGGGAGGGTGGTGGAGCTGCAGTTGGAAGATAATCCTTGGAATTGTACGTGTGATTTGCTGCCATTGAAAGCTTGGTTGGAGAACATGCCATATAATATCTACATTGGAGAGGCTATTTGTGAAACACCGAGTGACTTGTATGGAAGGTTATTAAAAGAGACAAATAAACAAGAATTATGCTCCATGGGAACTGGCAGTGATTTTGATGTAAGGATATTGCCTCCATCCATGGAGACAACATTCACCACACCTGGGGGGCACACTGGTCAAACCTCACAGAACCGATTAGCCACTAAGCCCCCTAAAACTACCAATCCTTCTAAGAATTCTGGCATAGTGTCTGGAAAATCTGTTTCTAATCACAATCTTAGCCAGATAGTGTCATTTCAAACAAGGGTACCTCCTCTCACTCCTTGCCCATCGCCTTGTGTTTGTAAAACACATCCTTCCGATTTAGGATTGAGTGTTAATTGCCAGGAAAGAAATTTAGAGTCAATGGCTGAACTAGTACCTAAACCTATTAATGCCAAGAAACTGCACGTGAATGGGAATTATATCAAACAGGTGGAACAGGCAGACTTTGCTGAGTTTGAAGGTCTAGATCTGCTTCATTTAGGAAGCAATCAACTGACTACGATTCAAGGAAATGTATTTTGCAACCTTACAAACCTAAGGAGGCTTTATCTTAATGGGAACCAAATTGAACGTTTGAGTCCTGAAATATTTAATGGTTTGCACAATCTCCAGTACCTTTATCTGGAATACAATGTTATAAGGGAAATATTGGGGGGGACCTTTGAATCAATGCCAAACCTTCAGCTGCTTTATTTAAATAACAATCTCTTGAGAAGTTTGCCAGCTTACATATTTTCAGGAGTGCCCCTGGCTAGACTCAATATCAGGAATAACCATTTCATGTACCTGCCTGTAAGTGGCGTTCTTGACCAGCTGAAATCTCTAACACAGATTGATCTGGAAGGAAACCCATGGGACTGTACGTGTGATTTGGTAGCTTTGAAGCTCTGGCTGGAGAAGCTAAGCGAAGGCATTGTTATGAAAGAGGTCAAATGTGAAACACCTGTTCAGTTTGCAAACATTGAGCTACGATCTCTGAAAAATGAGGTTTTGTGCCCCAAGCTGGTAAACAAGCCACCTACACTGTATACCAGTCCCATGCCTGCTATCACATTCACAACCCCTGTAGGTCCTATAAAAAGTCCACCAGGTGGACCCGTACCTTTGTCAATTTTAATACTTAGTATTTTAGTAGTGCTCATATTAACTGTTTTTGTTGCATTTTGCCTTCTTGTTTTTGTTCTGCGACGTAACAAAAAACCTACAGTAAAGCATGAAGGCATCGGGAACCAGGAGTGCAGTTCTATGCAGCTCCAGCTAAGGAAGCATGACCAGAAAGCCCTTAGGATGGATGGTATCTCTGCAGAAACATTTTTTCCACAAACCATAGAACAAATGAGTAAGAGTCACACATGTGGCATAAAGGACTCAGAAATGGGATTTCCATTTACTGATCACCAAGGACAAAAGGTGGTCCTCAGGAGTTTGACTGACAAAGATTTATCACATGGGGATTCTAGAAAAAGACTTAGCACAATTGATGAACTGGATGAGTTTTTTCCAGGGAGAGACTCCAATTTATTTATTCAGAATTTTTTAGAAAGTAAAAAAGAATATAATAGCATAGGAGTCAGTGGTTTTGAAATACACTATCCAGAAAAGCTTCAAGATAAGAAATGCAAGAAGTCTTTAATAGGAGGGAACCACAGTAAAATTGTAGTAGAACAGAGAAAGAGTGAATACTTTGAACTTAAAGCCAAACTTCAAGGCACACCTGATTATTTACAAGTCCTTGAAGAACAAACAGCACTGAGCAAAATGTAGGTCTTGCAGTGTAAACCCTAGTAAAGACAGTAATTTAATGATGAAAAGTGCCTTGGTAGACTTTAAACTTCCAAATATTATCTATATAGGCATAGATGCAGGTGATTTCAGGAGTGTCCAGTTGATTATGGTTGAAGGAATTTCTTTGTAGGTTATAATTTTTCAGATCATCTACTATCTGGACCTCTAGGATTACACCAGACACTATTGCCAAAGGGATACTTTATGTTATCACAAACAAAATTAACCTCATCTACAGAGGCATCTACTGTATATTTTGTACCCAAATGCAAAACGTCTGTCTCCCCGTGATTGGTTATTGCACCGATAAAGAAAAGAAAACTGTTACCAGAGAAGGCTATCTCCATCTTCCAAATGGATAAAGCTGGTGAAAATGTTTTTTTTTTTACTATCCGAGTCTAAACAGTGTTTTAAGAATAATCTTAGACAAGTCAAAAGCATGCAAAGGAAGGTCAGTTTCTTAAAAAAAACAGGAATACCCTTAACTAGAAAAAAGAGGAATATCACGGTAAAATGTGCAAGTGCATAAATCCATGCTTTACAATTCTACAAAAAAATTAATTTAGTCACTTGAACCATTCTTGTCTACACCTTAAAAAATGGATATATATATATCACATTTATTTAACAAGATATTTTTTTTTTTCTGCAAAATGTGAATAGATTTAAGATTATCTATAAAAAAAAGAAGAAACAATATTGTTATTTGCAATCAGATGGGTTGCATTGATTTTCTCGATATGCTTGCTATGTGAGCGGGGGTTAAATATTTTTTTAAAATAGAAAAAAATTCATATCCATGAAATAATTTGTATACTAAATAGAAAATATATGTATTCCTTAATATGTATTTAAATGCCTGACTTGTTTCTGTGATCACAATGCATTAATCTATATAAAAAAAAAACAAAAAAACAAAAACAAAAACAAAAACTAAACATTGAGATACCAAACTGCTACAGGAAATGATTGATGTGTAAACTTGATATAATGTGATCAGGTACAAAATAAAGGTTGTCCACCTACACATTTGTGCCTTCTAGAGTTATATTATGTCCTGGCTTATATATTTTTGCTTACTATTTTTTTGTTATCTTGCCATAGCACTATGTATATTAGAGATTAAACAAAAGAACGTGAAATAGTTTATTTTTGTTGATAACCAAATGACAGATTGTGGTGTGACCCTTTAAAACATACATTGTTAGTTTGTATGTCATTCGGTGAGCTATTTGCATAGTATTGATTGCTATGATGGATAAGAAGGATCGTTGAATGCCTAGTATATTATACAACAGTGTCAGTTCGGCTCTGGATTGCTATAAATGAAGTTTTTTTTTATTGTTAGCATTGCATGATATAAGTGTCATACGATATGGTGTAACCAGTGTTAGAAAGGACTAGCCTAAACCTGTTCTTGGATCCCCACCAATAGTATATGTTTTGCAGGCACTCTTACATATGCAAGTAATGAATGCCTCAGTTATGTGATTTAAAACTGGACTCCAAACAGATATGCAAAATACAGTTTAATGCAGTAAGGTGTTTATTCCAAAAATCACTGTTGTGATTTGTGATATAGTTGATATGGGGATCTGAAATTTGTTATGATGTCTATTTGTTACAATCCTTAGCCAAGCAGTACTCCTACTGAAAGAGTGTGGATCGCCATTATCAGACAGTGTTTTGAACACATATAACCTCATTAATATTCTGCTGCTTTTTCACTGGACAAACAGTAGGCTGCAGGATCTTAGGTGACACCATCATATTCCTCATCTGTAAAAGAGAAAAGGTTCCATCCTTTCTCAAGGCTGTGCAGTGTGACAGGGTTATGTCAATCACTAAAGAGACTCAACACAGCCAAGATTATTTTTCATAGTAAACAATGAACATATTGTGTATGTTTTTCTTCTATTGTGTTTAGCTGTATGGCTGCGTTTCAACTATAAAACTAACATTTACTCACAACAAAATACCCCCCCCCCCCCCCGCCGCCGCCTCCACTGTATTATGTGCCCTCTGGATCATTAAAGTGGTTGTAGAGGCTCAAGGTATTTTACCTTTATGTGTTATATATGTGATGCAGCAGCTCCCCTAATACTTACCAGAGCCCCATTGCGATTCAGCGATGTGCCTGAGAGATTTGGCTCTCTGAGGACTCTCCTTTTCTCATTGGCTAAGACAGCAGTTGGAGCCATTGGATTGGATCCTGCTGCTGTCACTGTTTTACCCCAAAAAAAGTTCATTTGAAAAAAATACTTTTAAATAAAATAGATTTCTGAGAACTGCTAGGCACATGCTCCTCGTGTGACAGCCCTTAGGTATGGTCATTGGCTGCCTAGGCACAAGACACTGCATTTTGAAGGGAACATTGGTGTGCCAGGTGTCCCATCTTACCCATATGTTTTAGGATTTTAAATCCCAAAGCAGAAGGCAATGGATGGTAAACAAAGGCACTAATCGTAATTCAAAACACTGGATCATTCCAGGTGTACAGTTGAGATATGTTTTTTGGTTGGTGGCAGGTTTGCTTTAACTTCCTTGTGTAGCCACCCACAGAACCAGTACTCCTGGTGTAAGCTGAAGGAAGGTTTAATAAACACTGGATTTGCTATGAGTTGTTATTTGAAGATTAGAGTATATCCAGAAGTACCAAGCGAATCAATTGTTATTTAGGGAAGTAAGGATGTTGCAATCTGATCCGATGGAGAGTTTTGTTTTTATTACGTTTGTTTGTTACAAGTTTGGTGCCTATTGGAACTGAAGGGGTAGAGGCCAGATATTTAAGGTATGTTTCTTGTCTCTCTTGTCCCTGTTTTTACATTCGTTGGAATATTCATTGAATATATTTTTAATATTCTGTTTAAAGCAGCTGCAGCATTATATACAGTCTGTTTAAAGAGGAAGTAAACCCTGATGGGTTTACTTCCTCTTTGATTCCCTGCAAAGGTAAAGCATAATGGACTACTATGCATCGCAATGTATGCATGTCAATGTATTAGCCTTAATCTAGGCTTACCTGTAGGTCAAAGTGGTTTGTAAGGGTTTACAACCACTTTAAAATCTTTACTATTACTGTATTAGTGTGTATACCAGACTACGTCAAGATTAGTAATGATGAATGCATCTTGAAAAACCCAATTCTTCCAAATCATGAGTCTTGCAATTCATGTCATTTATAGAGAAATGCCACCCTTTACTACTGGCAAGTGTACACAGCCTGCAGAGATACTCTGACACATTGGGGTTTGTTTGCTAAAGGCAAACAGACTGTTCACTTTGCATGGGAATTATCCTCAGAACTTGATCATTGATATGAGACTCTGCAACTTCCATCATTCATTCCCGAGCAAGCAAAATGCATTATTTTTTTTTTGTTTTTCATGCTTGTGATTGGGCATTAGTTGCAAAGTTAAATCTCATTACATTCACTGACCTTTGGGGAAAATGTCCTTGCACTGTACAACTTCTCTTGCAAAGTGAACAGTCTATTTGCCATTAGTAAAGCAACCTCATTGTTTCCACACAAAAAAAAAGACAGAGTTTCTTAACTGTCAATGTATTACTCAAACCTATGATGTTTTGATAATTAAAAAAAATCAATTAAGCATTTTAAGAATGGATCTCAAGTGTCAGGTATGAACACAGACTATATTGCCTATTGGAATTGAAAGAGTAGAGAACAGATATTCGGGGTAGTTTTCTTGTCTACCAAGCTTTTACATTATTTGTATTATTAATTGTATATATTTTTATCATTCTGCCTAAAGCATATGCAAAATTATATAGTTTGTCCTGTTTAAATAATGTTGTATTACTAAACCTATTTCTTATTTATATACTATAGTATTAGTTATAGCATTACTAAACAAACCTCTCTATAGTGACAATGAAACAGCTTAAAGCAAAACTTTACCCATAACAACCTAATAAAAAATAATGTTCTTTAGCAAGGAACATACATTCCACATTAATACAGTAATGGTGCTACCATAATTAGTCTGTGCTGTAAATTGCTCCTGTTTTTTGTTGCCGGAGGCTGCCATTTTGCAGAAGCCCAGAACCCCTTGAACAGCAGTAGATCATAAAATGAAGCTAAACCTATCATTTTAACGGTTTAAAAAAAAACAAAAAAACAGTTACATTCCTGGAATGCCAAGATTGCTAACTGTCACATTTGCTTGTGTCCTCAACTGAACTGTCAAACCATGCAGATAAAAGAGAAGCAGCTTCCTTGGCTGTAAAGGATAGGGTTTAATTCCAATTTAAGCCTGTCAGCAGATCAGCCTCTACTTATTTGGTAGTGCCTAAAAATGGAGAGCAACTTAGCATTTACAGAGCATGGTGAGACAGTGTATTAATGAATTTTAAACAGTGTAGACACGTATTTTTTATGTTTTACATAACTATATCTGCAAAAGGGGCCAGCCTGAAGTGATCTAGCAGGAATAATTTTTTACTTTAAGTACTTGGAATCAGTTTTGACATTGACAGTATCCAGTATATAAAACATTACACAAGCATGTTGCTCTTTCAAAAACATGTTGAACCTAAAACACTGAAGAATATTTAAAATTAGCCTGTCAATAAAAAATTTCCACATTGCAACAGCTAAATTATTTCAGCTACTGTTAGCCCTTGTACACACGGTCGGACATTCCAATGGAAAATGTTCGATCAGACCGCGTTGTTGGATAATCCGACCAACAAAGTTTGAGAGCTGGATATAAAAATTTCCCGACAACATGATCCGATCGGACTTTGTCTAATTGTTTGTAGAGAATTCCGATCGGACAAAGTGCCACGCATGCTCAGATCAAATTCCTAGACCAAAGCTATTGGCTACTAGCCTGAACGTAGTCCTGTCGTAACTAAATTACGTCATCACGTTACGAACGATCTGATTTTCCGACAACTTTGTCCGACTGTGTGTATGCAACACCAGTTTCGGACAAAATCCGACGGATTTTATTGTCGGAATGTCCGACCATGTGTACAAGGGTAAAGTAATGAACTTGAGTTGACTTAACTGAATTGAGACTTGAGTGATGGTTATGATGACAGCTAAAGAAGTCTTTACATGGCTCAAGAATCAATAATCTTCCAGTCTTTGCTCCTCTGCTAACTTTCCCCTTAAAGTGGAATTAAAGGATAAGTTCACCTATTGGAACATGTTACATATCCACCTATATTTAGAATGGAACATGTAACATATTCCAGCTCCTGTGACCAATTTTTCTGATATCTCCTGATATCTCATACTCTGTGCCAGCAGGCAGGGGAACCTTCTCCTCCTTATCTTCAACTAACGTCAGCCATTATGGCTGAAAACTTGTGGTTCTCAATGAACTGCGATGGCTCTGGTGAGGGCCTTCATAGTTCATTGATTGTATAAGGTATGGGCAGACAGCTATCTTGACAGCCTTCAGGAGCCCTGCATTGCACCCATGATCTGCTGATTGTGGGTGCAATTCTCTACAGGTTCCCTAGAAAAAAATAAATGTACATTTTTTTTTTTACCAGCAGAAAAAATGCGCATTCATTATTTTTTATGAAGAGGTGAACTTTTAAACCCACTGATTTAATAGTTTTCCAAAACAGTTACATTCAAGGCATGCTGTGAATGATTACTGTCACAGTTGCTTTTATTCTCAACCATCAAGTGTAAAGCCATCAAATGACCAGTGTCTTAGCTGATCACATGAGCAGCACCATGGCAACTTATGATAAACAATGTCATGTCAGACATGGCTGATGACATTACAGGTCCACACTTTGATGTACAATAATGCATACAATGTAATAAATGGGGTGTCATAAAAAATTGTGTGTAAAACTGACAGGCAGACTACCGCCTGCCAGGTAAAAGCATTCTGGTGGCTGCACTACCACCAATTGCTCACACATACCCCTGGTACCAAGGCCCCCCCACCCTGCACATGCACGCCTGCACACCTGCCATGTTTTCTGGCTCTGCTTGTCCATCTGCAGGCCCCGGATCAACACGGAAAGTGTTGGCAGCTGGGGGGAAAAGGAGAAGAGCAGATACATGTCCTCCACTTCTTGCTGTGACCCAGAAATCGACCTCTTGGTGTCCCCGGCTAGCATGTCTGGGAAGCAACATTTTGCAATGTGATCTGTATTGCAAAACATTCAGTGGAGCCCATTTAAGAGAACCTGACAAAAAAATCACCATATAGGGGACTTTTTGTTCCCTATGTGGTGAAAAAAAATATTTTTGTTTTGCCAAAAAAATAAAGTTGCACCCAAGCACATAAAATCCCCCTCTGAAACAAATCTTGAGACCCCCCTACCGCTACATATACGCACGTACGAATGTAAACACATGCGTTGTGGGGGCGCCTACTTGTGAAAATGCTGATTGCAATACATGTCTTAGTGCATCCGCGCATGACGGAGTGAGAGCAACCATTGCACCAGATCTCCTCCGTAACGCTAAGCTGATTACATATAGGGGAATTTTGAAGCATTACCTGTAGAAAATATAGGGTACTGAAGTTTGTTTGTTTGTTGAACACAAATTTAAGGTTTGACATGTTGGGTATCTATTTACTCAGTATAACCTCATCTTTTATATTTACCAAAAAGTGTTTAGTTAATTGCCGTAAAATTCACTTTAATGTGTTTTTTTTTTTTTTACTGACATTTGCTTTTCCTGGACCTTTGTGATAATATTGTGTGACATAAAAAAATATCGGAACTACCGCTATTTTATTCTCTAGGGTGTCTGCTTTCAGAAAATCTATCATGTTTGGGGGTTTTACATAATCTCCAGGGCTAAAATGATTTCATTTAAACATGTGTGTAAAAACCACAAAAATGCCTCTGGCAGCGAAAAGGTTAAATGATCACTGCTAAATATGTAGGTCCCAAGACTGCAATGAAACAAATATTAGATTTTTTTTAGTACCAGAGCAGATAAGTATGCTTGTTATCTAAAAATGTTAATAAATGAACCAAACACACAAAAAAAAATGTATTATCTCTTGTGCTATAACGGGAAAAATAGAAGTGGTATTTCACCTTTTTGCCGCCAGGTCCGTACGTCATATGGACCTAACAGCGGGGGGAGGGGGGGTATCACACACAATCTGGTGGCTGCAGCCACAGACATTGTGTGTCAAATTTACAGGCAGACTGCTGCCTGTCAGGTGAGAGCATTTTGATTGATCTCACACACCCCCCGGTACTGCAACTTCCCTCCGCTGCTTCCCACAGCACCATGCTTACCGGGCTCCATTTTCCCATCGACTGGCCCGGGATCTCTATGGCGGGTGCCAGCAGATAGAGGGGAAGGAAAGCAAAGTCCCTGATGTCACTTCTAGGTCAAGATCTCAGTGTCCCCGGCTCACTTTGCTGGGAAAGAATGTTTTGAAATGTGATCTGCATTGAAAAACATTCAGTGGAGACACACATGGTCTTTTAAACCCTGCATATCTCAATAAATAGAACCTGTCACCAAAAAATCATCACATACCTATGTGATGAAAAAAATGACATAAAAAATTTTTGGGGATTTTTTTGCAAAAAAAAAAAGAAAGTTACACCTAAGCACCCAAGTACATAAAATCCCCCCCACCCAAAAAAAATGTGAGCCCCCCCCCCCCCCCCCCCCCCACATACACACGCACAAATGTAAATGCATGTGTCAGGGCACCTACGCGTGAAAACGCTGGTTGCATGACACATGTTACCTATCGCTGCGTACACCAAAGTAAGAGAAATAATTCTAACACCAGACCTCCTCCATAACACTAAACTGATGCTGATGGCTTTTAAAACTTTGCCTATAGAAAATATAGGAAACTAAACTGAAGTTTGCCATTTCACAGGCGCACATAAATGTAAGGTTTGGCATGTTATATTTTTCCAAAAATAGAGGGAATTGATTGCGTTTGTTTGCCCTAAAATTCACGTTAGTTACCTTTTGCGGTAATATTGCATGACATAAAAAATTGCAACTACACTATTTTATTCTCTAGGGTGTCTGCTTTCAGGAAATATATAATATGTGTGGGTTTTCTTCTTCAGGCCTAAAATGATTTTCTAAACGTGTGCAAAAAACGGCTCTGGCAGCAAAGGGGTTAAAATTAAGATTTTTTTTTTATAAATAAATAAATAAAAAAATTATCAAATTATTTGATTTTCAACATGTACATATTGTATCCCTTTGACTGCAGTATTTTAAAATGATGAGGGGGTGAACTGTGCTATAATTACCATCTTTTAAAATGATTTAAGCAGGGAGCTGTAGCTAGGAGATTGTACCTGTATAAACAAACATGGATCTTATAAGAGTTATACTTTTTTTCTAAAATGTCTGAGATAATTAGGGTGTAGCCAAGTGTGTCTCTCATTTTGGCTGTTGTGTATTGTAGCTTGCACATTGTAGGTGTTAATGTTTTAGTCATTTTTGCATAGGGTTAAATATTTGCATGGAAGCAACTGTCCACAATCAAACCAAACACTTCTACCTTCCTTTGTATTTAATAGTGGCATAGGGGTTGATTTACTAAAGGCAAATTCACTTACCAAGCAAACTTTGCCTTAGTTTAGTGACTGAGGTGAAACTCTGTTAACTTCCATCATTTGATCATGTGCAAGAAAAAATACTATTGGTTTCTTTTTCTTGCACATGATTGTGTTTTTTTTTTTTTTTGCAAAGTGAATTATCACCACCTTCACTAAGCTAAGGAAATTTTTTTTTTGCAAAGTGAAAACTCCCCTACGAATTGGAACGGTCTATTTGCCTTTAGTAAATCAACTCCTTTGACTGAAAATCATGCAAATCTGACATTATCTTTTTAAGGTTTTATATGGCAAAAGCAATTTGGGGCTGGTTAAGCTTTCATGGTCTGCAAATCCTCTGCCAACTGTATCAGGGACATGCGGTCAGGGGAGGCAGATGAGGCAGGGCCTTGAGGGTCATGGATTGGCGACCTGGGGTCACAGGGACCCCCAATTTTGGGGGTATGTAGCATAAGTCCTCACCACTGGTAAAAATGTGGGGCTCCTACAATGGTTCCAGAGTTACGGGGCTCCTTGCACAACTTGCCAGAAGCTAAATACAGAGCAGCCACTTTAACCACTTTCAGACCGGACCATTTTGCTGGCTTAAGACCAGACCACTTTTTGCGATTCGGCACTGCGTCGCTTTAACTGACAATTACGCGGTCATGCGACGTGGCTCCCTAACAAGATTGACGTCCTTTTTTTCCCACAAATAGAGCTTTCTTTTGGTGGTATTTGATCACCTCTGCGTTTTTTTTTTTTTGCACTATAAACAAAAATAGAGTGATAATTTTGAAAAAAAAAACGCATTATTTTTTACTTTTTGCTATAATAAATATCCCCCAAAAATATATAAAAAAACATTTTTTTTCCTCAGTTTAGGCCGATACATATTCTTCTACATATTTTTGGTAAAAAAAAATTGCAATAAGCGATTATTGATAGGTTTGCGCAAAATTTATAGTGTTTGCAAAATAGGCGATAGTTTTATGGCATTTTTATTAAGATTTTTTTTTTTTACTAGTAATGGTGGCGATCAGCGATTTTTTATTGTGACTGTGACATTATGGTGGACACATCGGACATTTTTGACACATTTTTGGGACCATTGTCATTTATACAGCGCTATACAAATGCACTGATTCCTGTGTAAATGACACTGGCGGTGAAGGGGTTAAGTGTGTCCTAGGGACATGTTACTAACTGTGGGGGGCTGGGCTGTGTGTTAGTGAACACTGATCTCTGCTCCAATCACAGTGTCACTTGTTGCTAGGCAGAATGGGCAGATGCTGTTTACATCGACATCTCCCCGTTCAGCCTCCCCGTGAGACTATTTCGGGTATCCCCTCAGCGATCAAGTGCACGGGACCCGCGACCAGACTCACGGGGGTCCCGACCGGCATGCATGCGCGATGGCAGGGCGGCAATTACAAATGGACGTACCTGTACGCGTATTTGCCAGCCCGTGCCATTCTGCCGACGTACATCGTCGTGCGTCGGTCGGGAAGTGGTTAAATACAAGCTGGCACATTCTGTTTGCAGCAGACTGAGAGGATGAGCTCAGTGCCTCTCACTTCTTGTCAAAGGCACTGAGCTCAATGAACAGCTTGTAGATTTGGACCAATGGTGGCATTGTCACACGGTATTTGCGCAGCAATTATTTTAAATGCATTTTTTGGGAAAAAACAGTTTCATTAATAATTTAAAAAATGAACGTTAGTCTGATTTTTTTGTATAATGTGAAAGATGATGTTAAGCCGGGTACATTGATAGCTAACATGTCACACTTTAAAATTGCACAAACTTCAGTACTTATAAATCTCCATAGGTGACTCTTTAAAATGTTTTACAGGTTACATGTTTAGAGTTACAGAGGAGGTCTAGTGCTAGAATTATTGCTCTCGCTCCAACGATCATGGCGTATGTTACCTGTGTGTATCTGGCTCTGATACTAGCTAGTGCCTGACCAGCCATTGACCTCAACGCATGTCCCTGAGCTATATAGCAAATGTTCTTCTCACTAACAATGAATGCATACAACTGAATCCTAGAGAGCTAATCATGGAGTCTATGCTAACAAGCTTATGATGATAGAACCTGTAAAGATGATAGTTGGAGAAAAGGAGTCTGATTTATGACTTAGAACAGCTTGTGTCTTATGACCACTGCCCTGTTCAGTTTAACTAAAGAACAGAACTGGCTTCTTGCTGCTTCAGAGTAATAGGGGATTCTTATGCCGCGTACACATGATCGAATTGTCCGGCGGACCAGGTCCGCCGGACCACAGTACGCCAGACAATTTGATTGTGTGTGGGCTCCAGCGGACTTTTTCATCATAAAGTCCAGCGGACTTAGAAAGTAGTTTTGACTCAAAATTTGTCCGCCGGACAAAGCGCAGGTGCAGCTCAGTGAACCTGTGGATTTTCTGCGGGTTAGCTGCACTTTGCCATAAACTTCTATTATATTCTGCAGATGTAGCACACTTTCTGAAGGCGCAACAAACCCACAGGTAATAACAGAGGTCTATGGCTCAATGCAGGTAACCCGCAGCTGCACTGCACCTGTGGATCAGTTTGAAAGCAGCCCAGTAACTACTGCAAAACAGATATATCCATATATACTGTGAATTTAGTAGTAAACTTACCTTTAATAACCGTCTTCCATTCTAGTATCACTGGCTGTTGCTGTCCCAGGCGGAGTGCATTTGGTATCAGGAGCGGGCATCATACAGGAAGCATTGGCTTATGTGGCTCTGCTCTGCAGCCACTTGCTTCCACTACCAGTGGCTTCATTCACAAAACTGCTGCTCTGGGATGGCTGGTCGGCAACCCGTGATCTGGGCTTGCCAACCTGCCATCTTAGAGAAGGAGGTCGAGGGCCACATCAGAGGGCTCTGCGGGCCACTGGTTGGGCACCCCTGCTTTAGGCTATCTTAAAAGAAGGACTTATTTTACACAAGGAACTTTTGATCCATTGCCTAAAATAGCACTGTTAGAGGATGAAGAACCAAGACAGAAATAAATGTTGCCACTCTTTTTCTTTATTTTTTCCATTTGTTATTTGCTACATCTAGAAGTACAAGTATATCTATCAAAAACAACTGAAGGAGAGAGCAGGGAGGAGCAGGGGCTGTAGAGAGAATTCACAGGATATTCTGTACCTCAAGCAACATGGAAACTTCTCACCACCTCTCCTTATGAGCTTTATGTTCAAACATAGATCTCCATATGCAGTAAAAAAAACAACATGCCTCTGACAGCACATTGTAGTTTTAGTCTTAGCAAGCATGAATACTTGATGGTGGAGACTGGGGCCTAAAAATACATTTATATTTGTCCAGAGCAGCATGCTATTTAAATACAGCCTTGCTTAAATAAATACAAAGTTATGTTATACTTAACGGAGAAGTATAGCCAAAGGTCGTTTGGCTGTACTTCTCCTATGGATCCAGGGCCGGTGCTAGACTATTTTGCACCCTAGGCTAGACCAATTACTTAACACCCCCCCCCCCTCCAAACAAAAATAAAACTACCATTTTAAATACAGTAGAAAATATTAAAACATCTGAATATGAAACTGCTAAATTTATTTTCATTTACAAAATTCATGCCATAAGATGTCAAAGAGACAAATCCAGCAAATAGACAGCCCAATCCAAAGAGACAGCCAAATCCAGCAAGTACACATCCCCATATAACAAAGAGACAGTCAAATCCAACAAAGAGACAGCCCAATCCAAAGAGACAGAAGAGACAGCAAAATACAGCAAGTACACATCCCCATATAAAAAAGACAGCCCAATCCAAAGAGACAGAAAAATCCAGCAAAGAGACATCCCCATATAACAAAGAGACAGCCAAAACCAGCAAAGAGGCATCCAAATCTAGCAGTGTGGCAGGTGGGGGAGAGACAGTGTGATAGGTGGGGAGAGTTTTACAGATGGGGGTGACAGGTGGGGGTGGTGTAAACAGAGTGTAACAGGTGGGGGGCCAGGAGCCAGTGTGACAGTTGGGGGATAGTGTGGCAGGTGGGGCGGACAGTGTGGCAGGTTGTGGGGGCCAGTGTGACAGGTGGTGGTGGGGGGCCAGTGTGACATGTGGAGGGGGGAAGTGTGACAGGTGTTGGTGGGGGGCCATGTATCAGGTGGTGGTGGGGGGCCAGTGTGACAGGTGTTGGGGCAGTGTGACAGGTGTTGGGCCAGTGTGACAGGTGGTGGGGGGCCAGTGTGACAGGTGGTGGGGATTCAGTGTGACAGCTAGTGGAGAGTATGACAGGTGGGGGGCCAGGGGCCAATTTGACAGGTGGGGGGCAGTGTGGCAGGTGGGGGAGGGGAATGTGACAGGTGGTGGAGAGTGTGGCAGGTGGTGGAGGATCAGTGTGACAGGTGGGGGGCAGTGTGACAGATGGTGGAGGGCCAGTGTGACAGCTAGTGGAGAGTATGACAGGTGGTGATGGGCCAATGTGACAGGTGGGAGGGCCAGTGTGACAGCTAGTGGAGAGTGTGACAGGAGGTGGGGAGCCAATGTGACAGGTGATAGAGACAGTGACAGTTGGTGGGGGCCAGTGTGGCAGGTGATGGAGAGCATGACAGGTGGGGGCCCAGGAGCCAGTGTGACAGGTGGGGGCCAGTATGGCAGGTCGGGGGCAGTGTGGCAGGTGGTGGGGGCCAATGTGACAGGTGGAGGGGGACAGTGTGACAGGTGGAGGGGGCCAGTGTGACAGGTGGGGGCCAGTGTAACAGGTGGTGGGGGAAGTGTGACAGGTTGGGGGTCAGTGTGACAGGTGGTGGTGGGGTGCCAGTGTGACAGGTGGTAGGGAGCAAGTGTGACAGGTGGTGGTGGGGGGCCAGTCTGACAGGTGGTGGTGGTCGGGCCAGTGTGACAGTTGGTGTTGGTGGGGGCCAGTGTAACATGTGATGGGGGCAGTGTGACAGGTGGGGGGCCAGTGTGACAGATGGTGGGGGCAAGCTGACAGGTGGTGGTGGTGGGGGGACAGTGTGACAGGTGGTGGTGGTGGGGGCCAGTGTGATAGGTGCAAGAACTTCACTCACTGTGTTGACTGTTAGTGCCAGCTTCTCAGGGCTGCCCTTAAAATCAAGAAGGAGAGAGCTGAGACAGGCACATTCTATTGAATGCTATGTCAGCAATAAACAGCCCATCAGAGCAGCCAATCATGGAGTCGTGTGCTTGTGGTGCCACGGCTAATTGTTAGCAGGGGTGGGCACTCTGTGTTGTGGTGGGTGTGGTCAATGGCTAACTGTGTGTTGTGCTGTCCCAGGGCTCATATGGTCACTTGTCAAGTGCTCCGCCCCGGGAGGGACGGCCTCCCCCCTATTATTGGGAAGGGAGTCCCACACTTCCCTCGCTCCTCCCTTTCAGTAAACAGTGACAAACAGCCCGGGAAGTGAAGGCAGACTGGGGGCAGAGCGCCCACGAACATGCCGCTCTCTGTGTGTGTGAGTGAAGCTGAGGCGGCTTTACCTCAAGTAAAGCAAATGACAGAAAAATATTTATTTTGTCTAAGGCAGCCAATCAAATTCCAGCTATTCAAATTTAATAGAGTGTAGAGAATTGCAACACCTGATTGACTTTTAAGAGAAAAAATCCAATGATATTCACTGTATGCTAAAAAATTTAAAGAGAAATTCTGCAAATGTTCTTCACTTTAGGTGAATCAGAGATTTTTTACTACTGTACATCAGTTGATTTCCATCTCTGTTTATCACCAGGCAGTTACCTATATAACCAGTCATTGGGGATGCTGTACTAAATACAGATATTCTATTCACTTTTCAAAGGAAATTTCCAAAGAACTTGGTGAATGTTGTGAAATTCCAATTTGCAAAGAATACCCCATCACATTCAAGGAAAATAGGAAAAATTCAATTTTTCTTGTGCATGTTTGGAAGATGGAAGACAGCAAAACGTCACTTCATTCACTAAGCTCTGGAGAAAATTTCCTTGCAAAGAGCAACTTCCCTGGCAAAATATACAGTCTAATTGCCTTTAGTAAATCAAGCTCTTTATGTTCTTGTTAAATGCCAACTGATGCTCCATTGAAATCATTGATAGTATTTCTGTGCCCTGCACCCTCTAGTGCAGGGATATACAATTAGCGGACCTCCAGCTGTTGCAGAGCTACATTTACCATGAGGCATAGCAAGACTCTGACAGCTACAAGCATGACACCCAGAGGCAGAGGCATGATGGGACTTGTAGTTTTGCAACAGCTGGAGGTCCATTAATTGCAGATCCCTGCTCTAGTGTATTCACCATAGTAAGATGTAAATAATACTGCGTTATCAGCCTATATGGGGATAGATATCTCAGCTCGTGCAGGGATGAGCTGAACATATCTGAATTTGTTTAGTGAGGGGTTTGCCAAACTGTGTTCTGAACTTTATTCGGAGCCCCATAATGCATGCTGGGTCAGTGACATCACAAGGGGGCGGTACCACCAGGTGATGTCACTATATGTAAAGTGCAAATGCAGAACCTACCGGTATATCAAAATGTAATGCTCATAGCAAATAAAAAAGTCTTAAAGTGCAATTAGTAATGACTTCACAAAGGTGCATAAATATATGAACGCAAATGTGCTGACAAATGTCCAATGAATGTGCAAATAGTTGTAAATGTGCTGAAAATCAATAATTAAGTATATGAAACAATTCTCCCCAAACAGGAATCAATCAACGTTTTCCAGTCTTCCAGGGAGATAGGATAATATGGGAGGAATAAATCGGTATACTGCTGTATATATAAAATCAGTAACCATAGATATCCATACAAGGGGGAAATAAATCAGTGACCGCTGGTAATATACTGCTGCATACACCAATCAGCAAGCATAAATGTCCAAAAATAACTTCATATATATCTTCCTGTATCATCAGTCTCTCAGAACTCTCACCTCATGTATGATAGTAAATGTCATCAAGGAATAAACCGAGACTCTTCACCACATCCCGTTTGTCCCTTTTCCAGCTTTTCATACATTAATCATGGAGCCAAGGATAGCTTCTCCAGCTATAGGAATCCTCCACTTAGCGGTCCCAATATACACCGCCACTGGCTGGAATCAGACGTGCACCGGGAGTGACGAAAGGAGGCGCAGGAAATTCTGGTTTTAATTGTCTTGCCTGTTTTTACTGTCTATCATGTAAGAGTCCACCCTATATACCCTTAATAAACGCACCTATCCTGTTTAAACCTACTACACTATTGGAGGCATTTTGTTTATCTGTTTCCCCCTTTGGCTGAACTTATCATTGGAGTATATTGGGACGGCTAAGTGGAGGATTCCTATAACTGGAGAAGCTATCCTTGGCTCCATGATTAATGTATGAAAAGCTGGAAAAGGGACAAAGGGGATGCGGTGAAGAGTCTCAGTTTATTCCTTGATGACATTTACTATCATACATGAGGTGAGAGTTCTGAGAGACTGATGCTATAGGAAGATATATATGGAGTTATTTTTGGACATTTATGGTTGCTGATTGGTGTATGCAGCAGTATATTACCAGCAGTCACTGATTTATTTCCCCCTTGTATGGATATCTATGGTTACTGATTTATATATACAGCAGTATACCGATTTATTCCTCCCATATTATCCTATCTCCCTGGAAGACTGGAAAACGTTGATTGATTCCTGTTTGTGGAGAATTGCTTCATATACTTAATTATTGATTTTCAGCAGATTTGCAACTATTTGAACATTAATTGGACCCTTGTCAGCACGTTTGCCTCCATATATTTATGCACCTTTGTAAAGTCATTACTAATTGCACTTTAAGACTTTTTTATTTGCTATGAGAATTACATTTTGACATAGGTTCTGCATTTGCATTTTATATGTCTGCGCGAGATCACTTTAAATTTATGATTTTTTTTTTTTGCGTACTGTGAACTTTATCAGGTTTTGCTGCAGATCTATTTATTATTATCTTAATATTATTATTTCATTTCAAGTTCACCACTTGTCGTTCTTTTCACATTTTTACTACTCCCAGTAGAGCGAGGGACATTCCACACTTTGGATGTCACTATATGGGTCAGCCCCCTATCTATATAAGAACTGTCAAACAGTGGAGCCTACTGTAGGCGGTAAGCCTACATTGACGGTGGAATGTTTTTTCTATTTTTTCGGGTCCGGCGGTGGTGGAGGACATTTATTTTTAAATAAAGGAATTGTCAAAAACCTGTGTACTGTTTTTACTTAATTTTGACACTTTTTTGGTGAATGGGTAGAGTTACATGGGGGACTTCCAGATTCCAATGAGCCACCTGCCCGCAGACCCCCACAACCACAGCCCAGGGTTGTTGGAAGTAGGCCCTTGTTCCATCAACATGAGGACAAGGTGCTTTGGAGTAGGCCCCCCCAAAACACCCATCCTCCATGTTGTATGCATGCTCTTGTTCCACCCCCCCTTTTTCTGGCCTGCCAGGCTGTGTGCTCAGATAAGGGACTGGTATGGATTTTGGGGGGACCCGGTGCTGTTTTTTTTAAACTTTGATGTGGGGTTTCCCTTAAAATCCATACCAGACCCAAAGGACCTGGTATGGATTGGGGAGGGAGAACCCCACATAGATTTTACTTTTTATTTTGTATTGCCAGCAATCTTTTTTCTTTCCGTTGTCAGTGTTGGAAGCCTGCTGACAGCTGATGAATCATTGTTAAGGATGTGGTGGTTTGCAACTTATTGACTGTGCGCTTGGCGGGTGAACATCCCGTTGAACGCACAAGAAAATTTGGGTGCTTAACGAACATCTAAACAGGCAATGTTCAGGTCGAGCTCTTGCTCAGCCTGAATAATTCGCCCAACACTACTCCTGTGTAACTCTAAACAGGTAATCAATAAAGGCTTATAAAGAATCGCCTATGGGGATTTTTAAATACTGAAGTTTGGCGCCATTGCAAAATCGTGTACAATTTTAAAGCTGACATGTTTGGTCTCTATTTTCTTGGTGCAAAATCGTATTTTATAGTTTACCAAAAATGTGGGTATTATATCGTCTTTGTGTGCATTGAAATTCATTAATGTGTATTCATGCGTTAGTGTGTAAAATTGCTTTTGAAAACCTGCTGGGCAAATACCGTGTGATATAAAAATTTGCCAAACTCACCATTTTATTCTAATTACAAGAAACACTGCCTCGCCACATCTGCAGTATGCTTGAAGTCAAAAAAAGGAAAAAAAAACAGTCCACTAGGACTAGGACACTAGGACATTTCTGTAAAATGTATTTTTTATTTTTCAAACAGCATAAAATCAAGATATATATAAAAAGCTAAATATTTTTTAAAAAGATGTAAATCACAATCCCAGATCATTTAAGCTCCAATACCTTACAGAGATATTGATGCAAAATTTTGAGGTAAGTGAACCCTTGTGTGTCAATGCTTTTTGCTAATCTGCTTCTTTAGGACACACAGTAGGGAATTAGCAATGGATCAGATTCACTTGAATTGCCTGAATTGTGAATATGCATGCATAGCAATCTCCACAGACAAGAACCAGGTTCCATATAAGAGAAGCAAGCTGGACAAGACACACAAATTAGAGATTCGACCATTGATATTAGAAGCAAAGAGGATGACCAATAAGCAATTCACATCCAGCAAAAGGTGTCCATATGTTCTTAAGTGGAATATGGGATATTATAGGGAATCCATCAAAGATTGGTTTGAGAAAAGCCACCATGCATATGCCTCTCATTCAAGAGATATTAGTAGAAAAGGAGACACAGCAGTTCACACCATTAGCCAAAAGGGGGTCATTGTCTCATTACATCCATTTCTTAGTTTGTAGTGAGCAATCCAGAGGAGTTATGCCTCTTATAATATCTCTTATATGAGAGGCATATGCATGGTCACTTTTCTCAAACCAATCGTTGGTGGATTCCCTTTACCAGTGGTCACCAACCCTGTCCTCAGGGCCCACTAACAGGCCTGGTTTTATGTATTACCTTGGGGAGATGAAGATTATAATACTGCAATCACTGAGCAGCAAATTATATCACCTGTGGAGTATTTTAGTTATCTTGAAAACTTGGCCTGTTAGTGGGCCCTGAGGACAGGGTTGATGACCGCTGCCCTATACTATCCCCGATTCCACTTAAGAACCTATGGATACCTCTTGTTGGAAGTGATTTGCTTATTAGTTGTCCTCTTTGCTTCTAATATCAATGATCTAATCTCTCATTCATGGGTCTTGTCCGGCTCGCTTCTATTCTATGGGTCCTGGTGCTTGTCTGGGGAGATTGCTATGCATGCATATTCAGGGAAATGAAACTGATCCATTGTTTATTCCCTACTGTTTCTCCTGAAGAAGCAAATTAGCAAAACGCATTGATGCAAAAGAGTTAACTTACCTCAAATTTTACATCAATATCTTGGATTTTCAATGATCCAGGATTGTGATTTACATGTTTTTAACAATATTTCTCTTTCTGTATATATATATATATATATATATATATATATATATATATATATATAGTCAAATTTGTCTTTACAGTCCAACCTAGGAGATTGTTTTTCTTCACTAGGGCCTCTGCTACAAAAATATATAATTTTGGAGGGTTCTACATAATTTTCCAGCAAAAATACAGATTTTTACTTTTTGTAAACAAAAAGTGTCAGAAGAAGGCCAGGTCTTAAAGTGGATAATGCCTGAAGGTACTCCTTGGATGTTGCACCTCTCTATGTGGTCAGGCTGTGAAAAACTTTCACACGTGTGGTATTGTCATACTCAGGAGGGGTAGGGGAATGTGTTTAGGGGTGAAGTTACAAGTATGCCTATACATACTGTATGCAATAACTTGTTGATAAGACATTTTTTGGGGAAAAAATGCTATGTAATTTCTTAATTTTCCAAAGAATGGGAAAAAAAATTACAATTCAACCACTTAAGGACTGAGCCTCTTCTTTACACTTGTTGTTTACAAGTTAAAATAATTTTTTTGCTAAAAAATTACTTAGAACACCCATACATCATATATATATTCTTTCTAACACCCTAGAGAATAAAATGGCGGTTGGTGAAATACTTTCTGTCACACCTTTTTTGTGCAGCGGTCTTACAGGTGCACTTTTTTTGGAAAAAATACACATTTTGAATTAAAAAATAAGACAATAGTAAAGTTAGTCTAATTTTTTTTATATTGTGAAAGACAATGTACACCAAGTAAATTACACTGGGTAAATTGATATCCAACATGTGACGCTTCAAAATTGTGCCCGCTCGTGGAATGTCTCCATATGTTTAAAAATTTCTACAGGTTACCAGTTTTGAGCTACAGAGGTCTAGGCCCAGAATTATTGCTCGTGGCGATACCTCACATGTGTGGTTTGAACACTGTTTTCATATGCTACTCACATATGTGTTCACTTCTGCAAGCGGGCTTGTCGGGACAGGACACTTTAAAAAAAAAATTTCTTCATTTTACTTTTCATTTTTTATTTTGACACAGTTTAAAAAAAAAAATGTTTTACTTTTATTCATATTACAAAGAATGTAAACATCCCTTCTAATAGAAAAAAAGCATGACAGGACCTCTTAAATATGAGATATGGGGTCAAAAAAGACCTCAGATCTCATATATACACTAAAATGTCTTTAAAAAAAATAATAATAATAATAGTAATTGAAAAAAAATTAAAAATTGATCTTGCTTTGTATCCTCTGCGGAGAACAATTTTATCTGAAAGAGAAATGCACGTCGTTCCCGAAAATACCAGGGTTTTGGCAGCTAGCTGCGCATCAAAGTACAAATGTACGGGTACGGCGATTTGCGTGAAGTGGTTTAAAAATCTCTTACTAAATACCTTGGACAGTCTACTTTACAAAAAGGGGTAATGGGGGGGGGGGGGGGGGGGTTGTGCTGTCATGGCATGGTAGAGCCTCAAGAAATAAAATAGGCCATCAATACATCAGGTGTGATTAGATCAATTTTCAATGACTGGTACCATAGCTTGTAGACGCTATAACTTTCACACAGGCTAAATAATATACACTGATTTGGCTTATTTTTACTTAAACCACTTTCAGACCGGACCAATTTGCTGGTCAAAGACCAGACCACTTTTTGCGATTCGGCACTGCGTTGCTTTAACTGACAATTGCGCGGTCGTGCGACGTGGCTCCCAAACAAAATTGACGTCCTTTTTTTTCCCACAAATAGAGCTTTCTTTTGGTGGTATTTGATCACCTCTGCGGTTTTTATTTTTTGCGCTATAAACAAAAATAGAGCGACAATTTTGAAAAAAACACATTATTTTTTACTTTTTGTTATAATAAATATCCCCCAAAAATATATAAAAAAACATTTTTTTCCCTCAATTTAGGCCGATACGTATTCTTCTACATATTTTTGGTAAAAAAATCGCAATAAGCGATTATTGATTGGTTTGCGCAAAAGTTATAGCGTTTACAAAATAGGGATAGTTTTATAGCATTTTTATTAATAATTTTTTATTATTTTTTTTTTTACTAGTAATGGCGGCGATCTGCGATTTTTATTGTGACTGCGACATTGTCGGGGACCCATCGGACATTTTTGACACATTTTTGGGACCATTGTCATTTATACAGTAATCACTGCTATATAAATGCAGTGATTCCTGTGTAAATGACACTGGCAGTGAAAGGGTTAACCTGTGGGTGGCAGTGTAGGGGTTAAGTGTTCCTAGGGGTGTGTTACTAACTGTGGGGGGGTTGGGCTTTCATTTAGTGTACACTGATCTCTGCTCCAATCACATGGAGCAGAGATCAGCGTCACTAGTTGCTAGGCAGAATGAGAAAATGTTGTTTATACAGCATTTCCTCCATTCCGCCGCTCCGTGAGACGATCGCGGGGATGCCCGCGGCGGACTCACGGAGGTCCCGACCAGCGCAACGAATATTGGACGTACATGTACGCCAATATGCCTGCCCGTGCCATGCTGTCGACGTACATCGTCGTGCACTGGTCGGGAAGTGGTTAAGAAATGTTGCAGTATAAACTTTGTTAAACATTTATGAAGAAAAATTACTGATTTGCAAAATTGTATAACATGAACTAAGAAAAATTTTTTTTCCAAAAATGTCTGTTTTTTTAAAATTGATAGCACAAAAAAACCCAGTGGTGATTAACCAGTTCCCAAACGGTGCACGCTGATGTACGTTGGCAGAATCGCACGGGCAGGCATATTGGCATACAGGTACGTCCATTTCTATATGCCGCCCTGCCATCGCATGCACGCCGGTGGTGGCGCGCTTGCGTGCCGGTCGGGACCCCCGTGAGTCCGGTCGCTGGTCCCGCGGACTCGATCACCGTGGGGATATCCGCGATCTTCTCACGGAGAGGCTGAACGGGGGAGATGCCGTTGTAAACAGCATCTCCCCATTCTGCCTAGCAACAAGTGATTGTGATTGGAGCAGAGATCAGTGTTCACTAACACAAAGCCCAGCCCCCCACAGTTAGTAACACGCCCCTAGGAACACTTACCCCTACACTGCCACCCCCTGGTTACCCCCTTCACTGCCAGTGTCATTTACACAGGAATCAGTGCATTTGTATAGCACTGATTGCTGTATAAATGACAATGGCACCAAAAATGTGTCAAAAATGTCCGATGTGTCCCCCATAATGTTGCAGTCACAATAAAAATCGCCGCCATTACGAGTAAAAAAAAATTATTAATAAAAATGCCATAAAACGATCCCCTATTTTGTAAACGCTATAAGTTTTGAGCAAACCAATCAATAATCGCTTATTGCGATTTTTTTTACCAAAAATATGTAGAAGAATACATATAAGCCTAAACTGAGGGAAACAACTGTTTTTATATATATTTTTGAGGGATATTTATTATAACAAAAAGTTAAAAATAATGAATTTTTTTCAAAATTGTCGCTCTATTTTTGTTTATAGCGCAAAAACTAAAAACCACAGGGGTGATCAAATACCACCAAAAGAAATCTCTATTTGTGGGAAAAAAAGGACGTCAATTTTGTTTGGGAGCCACGTCATACGACCGCGCAATTGTCAGTTAAAACGACGCAGTGCCAAATCGCAAAAAGTGGTTAAATACCACCAAAAGAAAGCTATATTTGTATGAAAAAATAATAAAAATGTCATATGGGTACAGTGTTGCATGACGGAGTAATTATCATTCAAGGCGTGACAGCACTGAAAGCAGGAAGGGGGTGAAAATGCCCAGTATTGAGTTGGTTAAAGAATAACTGGCCTTTCAGACAAGGTGCCCATATTCTTTTTATCCCTTTACTCTAAATGATACCACCATTCCCTTCCACTAATGGGTACTTACCAAGATCCGATGGCCACAGGCTCTATTATTTGTTTACATTCAGTATTGGAAGGCTCCCTCTCCTGGCCTCAGCTGCAGCAGCCCCAAAAATGTTTGTGGAGCCAGTCTGCCTCTGTCTGGTAGCCAGCCACGTGATGGCCCTATAGAAGCTTTTGGGGCTGCCTTGTGCAGCCATGGGCAGGAGAAGAAGCCTTTCCCCACTGAATGTAATCAAACAATTGAGGCTGCATGCATGGGCTCTTGGTAGGTATGCATCTGTGCAGGGGAAAGGTAGGATAATTTAGGTCAGGGCAAAGAGGCAAAAAAAGCATAAATGCACTTTGCCTTAAAGTGCATTTATTCTTTAAATATCCCAATATTACCAGGAATGACTGAGTAAAAATGAAGTTCTTCTTTATTTTCTGCACTAGCAATAACTTAATGATGATGAATTGCAATAAACTGCAGAGTTCTGTATTCTTCATTTTCCTTTATGTGTTGAACAATACAGTAGCGAGGCATGAAAAGCCCCTTATTTATAATTGATCATCTGGATTCAATGGCATTTTTTTTTTTCTTTTCAACTTAATTACTAGAGCTGCCGGGTCATGTTTACTAAAATGTGTGCTGCTACAATATACCTGCTGCTGGCAGTCATCCTATACGGCTGCCCATTGATGTTATTGAAATGTAAGTTGTATGTCTAATGGAAGGAGTCATTGCGAGGCACATGCTAGCCTACAGCATAATATGGTAGAGAAAAGTTTGTACTTTAATTGGACATTTTTTTGTGAAAGTGGGTAAATCTATAACAGAAAAAAATCAAAGCTGTTAAAGAAAGGTGTGAACATACTGTTAAATGCTGCAGAATGAAGGTTTAAAGAAAGCAATTAGCCTATTTCTTGTCAAAGAAATCATTTGGGTATCGGTATGGCTGGGATACTCCTGGCTGGAAGAAAATAAACCTCAACTTAGCAACAATACTCAGAGTATTACTATAAGGTCTCCTTCACACATGCATCAATACTCTGTATTTATGCAACATTTATTTAGCATTTTGAAAGTCTCAAGATTGCCCTTCAATGCCTGCCATGGATATTACAATGGAACCACACAGTGCTGTTCAAACAGGAGTGGTAGTGTTGTGTTGTGTTAAAAATTAAGCAGCATGTCCCTTTCATGAGGCATCAATGCTTGTCAGCCACCTCCATTGATTTCAGTGGTGATTATTATTATTATTATACAGGTTTTATATAGCGCCAACAGTTTGCTCAGCGCTTTACAACATGAGGGCAGACATTACAGTTACATTACAATTTGGTACAAGAGGAATCAGAGGGCCTTGCTCGTTAGAGCTTACAATCTAAAAAGGAAGGGTCAATTGATACAAAAGGTAATAGCTTTGGGAGGGATGAGCTGATGGAAGTAAAACAGTGTTAGTTAGAAGCAGGATAGGCTTCTTTGAAGAGAAGGGTTTTCAGGGATCTTCTAAAGATGGATAGATTAGGGGACAGTCGGACAGATTGGGGTAGGGAGTTCCAAAGGATGGGAGAAGCTCTGGAGAAATCCTGGAGGCGAGCATGGGAGGTGGTGACAAGGGAGCTAGAGAGCAGGAGGTCTTGGGATGACCGAAGAGAGCGGCTTGGTTGGTATTTTGGGACTAGGTTAGTGATGTAACTAAGGGCAGAGTTATGGATGGCTTTGTAAATTATTGTTAGTACTTAGAATTTTATTTGTTGGGTGAGTGGAAGCCAGTGGAGGGATTGGCAGAGAGGGGTGGAGGACACTGAATGGCTGGTAAGGTGGCATTCATTATGGACAGAAGAGGGGATAGTCTATGTAAAGGTAATCCAATGAGGAGGGTGTTGCAGTAGTCGAGACGAGAGATGACCAGGGAGTGAATTAGAAGCTTGGCGATGCTCTATAACCTCACCTTACCGGTACCTAGATGTGGTAGTAAAGCATTTATAATATGTTAACTGGGCATTGGGGGAGGGGCATGTGTCCCAGGATGCAATGTGAAATAATAAATAACTAGGACAGAGCAGCTCCAACCACTTCCTGTTTGTTCAGAGCAGCTGTGTGGTATCACCATTTGCCCCTGTGTGCAGGCAAAAGCATCAAGCTAGTCAGCAATACTACCTAGTAGGAGCAGAGGCACTGAGCATTATTGCCAGTGGCAAAGCTTTTTGTTTCAGAACCATTGAGCTGGACCAACCCAGGTGTAAAAGAGATTAAAGTATAAAAATCTATCTTGCAGAGAATTCACAAAAAGTTCTGCTATCCCACCAATGCCTAAACCACACCTCAAAGTAGATCATTTTCTCTACATCACTTCTCTTTTACGAACTTCACACTAGAAAAGCAAGACTTCCATGGGCATTTCTCAAGCTTTTTTTGAAGTGCTTTCAATGCTTCATAAACACAATGAAAACATATCATAAACACATCATAAATACTATACGTTAATGAGCATTGCTTCATTATTCATAACCAACACATATGTGATTACTCCCTTAACCTCCCTGGCGGTATGATTATTTCTGATTTGAGGTGCTGTAGTATAATTCACTTAAATCTGTCCAATCAAGAGTCTAATAGACATCCAGGGAATGATCAAATTTGAAATACGAAATCATAAATTATGATATACTATATATATATATATATATATATATATATATATATATATATATATATATATATATATATAATAAAAATAACTATAAATAATTATAACAAATAATAATATAAAAGCATATTCAATAATGTAATCAAATCAAAAACACAGAAATTTGCTCATTTGTAGAATTGTCACTGTCATTACTTTTAGTGTTTGATGATGAATTTCCCCCCACAAATTGCATTCACTCAATTCTGCAAGTTATTCTAAATTTATTATCGCTGTTTTCTAGCTGGTCTAAAAGTACTTTTGATGTAAACGGACATGTTTTTGGTTGCTATGGACAATCTCCAGTTTCCTGGCATAAAGAATAGTATTTATAATATAAAACTGCATTCAGGATACTGGACAAAGTATACTACATGTATACTGTGTATTTTACTTTTTGAACTTGGCGCTGAACTCCGTCCCCGTGCATTGCAACGCTCACAGGGAACGGAGCCCGGTGCTGTGACAGATCGAGCGAGACACAGCCCCTCGCAGATCACAGCGGGGGGACATCGCAGGATCCAGGGGACAAGGTATGTAAACCTCTACATGGATCCTGCAATGCGATCCCGAGTCTAGCTTGGGAATACCGCTTTTGGTGCTGAATTCTCACCCCGAGCCAGACCCGGGAATATCGCCTGGGAGGCTACAGTGTTTGTAAACCTAACCAAAACCCCTAAGGTCCTGTTCCTTTAAGGCATGAACAAAATCACAGTGCTTGTGCTGTTCAATTCTTCTCTTCTCTCTTCTCTCCTAACTGGTAATAATCCTGGTTGATCCTGACAGTTCCTGAGTCCCCCTGCCTCATGGCTGCTGAGCCCATACTACCGTGGTCAGTTTATGTGCCTCGTCATCTGCAGCCCTGCTCTCTCCTCTGACAGTTTCTCCCCTCTCCCTCCCTGTCATCATGAGATCACTTTCCTCCCTGCCCCTCCTGCTTCTATTCAGCAGTAAATAGGAAAGGAATCCCATGCAGATATGTTGCCATTAATGAAAGTGTAAGTGTTTGTTAGGGATTAATAGGGGAAATACCTTTTCTGATACTGCAGCCATTGTGATCGCATGTGCTGGCCAGCCTTGCTCTATGGAGAGAAGCAGGAGGGGTGGAGATTACCCTGTGACATCAGCCAGCAAAAGGGAATCTCAGACCTTCCTACTTTGCTGCAAAGATCGAGCCTGGCCAGCACAGGGAGATCATGTGACCGCACAGCTGCAGTGTCAGAAAAGGTATTTCCCCTGTTCATTTCTAGCAAACACACTTTCATTAGTAGCAGCATATCTGCATGGGGTACATATCAAGTCACTTTACTGACTTTACAAACACTTTAAGGCCCTACTCCAGCAAAAATATATAGTTTCTAATCTATGATAGTTTGGGCAAGGGTCAACACTTATTTTAGTTTTTTATTGTTATCTGTGTCCTCACTGGTGAAATACTCATAGCCAATCACTTTCTGTCCTTGGGGCACAGACAGGTCATGAGAACCTGGTAGATGTTTTAACCCTTCCTCACTCTACTATATAAATTACTTTTGATGTTGTCGCAAGTCCCATTGCAGAAATATCTTATTTTAAGATTTGGCTGGAATTAGAGCTGATATCACCCAGAACTAGTGCTTCAATTTTGCATGTAGACCAGCTTCTTATATTTCTCTTGAACACCAACAGAGAGATGTTATGACCATAGCTCTGTGTCTCATCACCGAATCCATTGCAAGGATTTTATTAACTTTTTCTGCTGGATTTTCTTACAATAATGGAAAATGCAGCATATTGAGTTTAATTTGCTATGGTGAGGGGCAGTATCAACAACTCAACTAGATATGTTTTATCATTACTGTGTTTGAAGGAGAAAACAGTGGACAAGAAATACAGGATACACGTGATGTTTAAAGTGCATGTTCACACTTTCAGAAAAAAATGAAGAGATTAAATGACACAGTAAACCCTCCCTTTATCCCTCGGTCCCCACTGTACTTACCTTCATGGGTGATGATGAGCTGTCAGTGCAAGCGCAGCGAGTGCAGTGGTCCAAGGATGTGGAATCCCTGTTATTTTCCTTCTTCTTTCTGCCGTGCTTTCAGGATAGATCAAGTGATTCTGATTGCATTGGTTTACGATATTAGTTCACATTTTCATTTTTTTTTCTGAAAAAGTGAACTAACCTTTTAAACTACATATCTAGGCAATGGGCAAAAGCTAATTATTTAGCAACTGATGCTACCCCTCAAACACTGCAAGTGTGCTAAAATAAGAAATTCCTGCTCCAGAGACTCAACATAGGGGAAGTCTGCATAATGTGAGATTAATGAAAATTTCTTATCACTTTTCATCTTGGTGACGATGGACTAAAAAATATAGAATGTGCAAATGGTCTATCCAGCACAAAAGAAAAACTTACCTACTACAGTGGGGATCAAAGTTTGGGCACCCCAGGTAAAAATGTGTATTAATGTGCATAACAAAACCAAGGAAAGATGGAAAAATCTCCAAATGGCATCAAATTACAGATCAGACATTCTTATATGTCAAAAAAAGTTAGATTTTATTTCCATCATTTACACTTTCAAAATTACAGAAAACAAAAAAATGGCGTCTGCAAAAGTTTGAGCACCCTGCAGAATTTATAGCATGCACTGCCCCCTTTGCAAAGCTGAGACCTGACAGTGTTATGGATTGTTCTCAATCATCATCTGGGAAGACCAGGTGATGTCAATCTCAAAGGTTTTAAATGGCTAGACTCATCTGACCTTGCCCCAACAATCAGCACCATGGGTTCTTCTAAGCAGTTGTCTAGAAAACTGAAACTGAAAATAGTTGACCCTCACAAAGCTGAAGAAGACTATAAGAAGATAGCAAAGTGTTTTCAGATGTCAATATCCTCTGTTCGGAATGCAATTAAGAAATGGCAGTCATCAGGAACAGTGGAAGTTAAAGCAAGATCTGGAAGACCAAGAAAAATATCAGACCAAACAGCTTGCAGGACTGTGATAAAAGCAATTCAAAACGCATGTTTGACTGCACGATCCCTCCAGAAAGATCTGGCAGACACTGGAGTTGTGGTACACTATTCCACTATAAAGAGATACTTGTATAAATATGGTCTTCATGGAAGAGTCATCAGAAGAAAACCTCTTCTACGTCCTCACCACAAAATTCAGCGTTTGAACTTTGCAAATGAACATATAGACCAGCCTGAGGAATTTTGGAAACAAGTTCTGTGGAACGGTGAGGTTAAAATAGAACATTTTGGCCGGAATGAGCAAAGGTACGTTTGGAGAAGAAAGGGCACAGAATTTAATGAAAAGAACCTCTGTCCAACTGTTAAGCATGGGGGTGGATCAATCATGCTTTGGGGTTGTATTGCAGCCAGTGGCACAGGGAACATTTCAGGAGTAGAAGGAAAAATGGATTCAATAAAATTTCAGCAAATTTTGGATGGTAACTTGATGCTATCTGTGAAAAAGCTGAAGTTAAAGAGAGGATGGCTTCTACATATGGATAATGATCCTAAACACACCTCAAAATCCACGGGGGATTACAACAAGAGGCGTAAACTGAAGGTTTTGCCATTGCCTTCACAATCTCCTGACCTGAACATAATTGAAAATCTATGGATAGACCTTAAAAGAGCAGTGCGTGACAGACAGCCCAGAAATCTCAAAGAACTGGAACACTTTGTAAGGAAGAATGGGCAAAGATACCGCAAACAAGAATTGAAAGACTCTTGGCTGGCTACAAAAAGCGTTTACAAGCTGTGATACTTGCCAAAGGGGCAGTACAAGATATTAACTCTGCATGGTGCCCAAACTTTTGCAGATGCCATTTTTTTGTTTTCTGTAATTTTGAATGTGTAAATGATGGAAATAAAATCTAACTTTTTTTGACACATTATAAGAATGTCTAATCTGGAATTTGATGCCATTTGGAGATTTTTCCATCTTTCCTTGGCTTCGTTATGCCCATTAATACACATTTTTACCTGGGGTGCCCAAACTTTCGATCCCCACTGTATATCCAAAACTAAAAAGAACAGTTTTGGCTAAAAATACACTTTAAACTGAGTTTTTTATGTTCAATTGTGGCTACAGCAAGGTCAAACCAAGAGTGGTGGGATTGTACTTCCTAGAACCAGTGCTGTGTGTATTTTCCCTAATACCTATGTTCCCTACATCACTAATTACATGCATACAGATTTAAATCTGATCATTGGCTGGGATATAGTTATATATATATATATATATATATATATATATATATATATATATATATATATATATATATATATATATATATTAGTCATATATTTTTTTTATACCAGACTTTCTATATGTAATTGTCAGCAAGCAGCCTGTAGTGGGAGATCCAATATTGCATGCAGGCTGGTTCCAGAATAGCCTGTGTTCTCCAAGCATCCTAAAGTAGATCTATGGCCTTCCATTATGAAAATGAAATGTTGAAACACTTAATTATAAATGCATCTGCACTTTAAGCTTTTAAGCTCTTAATCCCTGTTCATAGTCCCACAAATGCCTTTTAAACCTGCCAATGAAGTCCATCTAGTGAGACCCCAATGAATGAGGATTTAGCACAGTCAGGGTAGGCAATTTTTTTTGTTCACTTTTTGAAGTTTATAGACTATATAGTAACTGGATTGGGTTATTGTTTAGACTGTCATGCAGGAGCCTTTTGTTGTACTTTTAAGGTGTGTTTTTCAGTATTGATGGGAGTGTACCTTTAACAAACAGGAGAGGATGATATTTATACACACTGTTAAACTGGTATCAAATTTGTAATTGTTTGCCATGTGCAACTGTGCTTCATATGTGTAATGTAATATGAAAGATACAAAACAGCAGTATCAAACACAAATTACATAGGTAAAATAGAAGTAAAGCAATCTCTTTTTAGGTCTATCATCTTTTTCAGGACTTTGTTCAACCTCAGCACTTCATGTTAGTGAAAGCTGCGGTTTTCACCAAAACTCATTTTTGCTGGCCTGATGAATTTTCCATAATTTTTTGTGGAGGATCCTTTACAGTGTACCTAATTTCAGTGAAAATAGAAGCTAGTCTCAAAAGGTAGGCTTTGGCTATTACACCCGATCAAGGCATTTGGAGTGAAATCACTGCTAAAGCCTAGTACACACTATTAGTTTTTTTTTTCAATCAACCTAGCGGGCTGAACAAAAAAAAAAACAGCTCGGAAGGAGCCTCTGCACTCTATGTTAGTAAATGTTAGTACAGCGATTTCCCCCGGTGGGCTATTGTGTTCTGACAAGGAGACTGCCAACCCCCCCCCTCCCCTGGGTGAGAACACACCAATGCCAATCAGAAGACTTTTTTCGGTCATGCTCCTTTGGCAGAAGCCATCCAAACAGCCGGCTTCTGTCCGACTGGCTGCCATACACACGGACCAAATGTCAGCCGGTTTCTATTGAACCAGCCAATGCCACCCAATATTTGGCCCATGTGTATGGCCCTTAAGGTTGTAGACAGAAGTAAAGACAAAGTTTGCTGACCATCTCTTTGTAAAACAAGTACATTGTAGATGTAAAATGTACTAGTTTTTCTTCTTCCCACCTGTGTGACCTAAAATAACCTACCTTTCATTGTCCCAGATGTGCGCATCCCTTCCTTTTGACATGGCCTGCCACAATCCTGAGATCACACACATTTACATCCACGAGTTTCATAATAAATTGTAATCCTCTGTGTCATCTCTATGCAATTCAGGCCAGATTTGTATTTGTATGGTGCAAGTATTTTACACATTAAAATATAACTTTTTTCAAAAAATATGTTATTCATTGGCAGTTGGAACTATTGAACTGATTGTATCTAAGAAATCACTCTGTGCATGTCTATTTCATGTTTTCTGTTGGTTTCCTAGAGTATTGTTATGACCAGGGAAAGAACTAAAAAGTTGTCAGTGGTCTAGTAAATTCAGAATATAGATTCATTTATATTCTTACTTCTATCAAAAGGGGTATCATCTCTCTTTATTGATGAATCTTATTAAGCAACAGATTTAAATAAAAAGAGCAATAATGCACAAAAAACAGCACACTATTATCCACGTTCCAACTTCTCTAATAATCAAAGGTGATTTTTTAATTTTTTTTTATTGCTGTGTGTTTTCTCACTATCCCCACAATTGGTTATCCTTGCACTGCATTTTTTAATGTACTGTGTGAAGCTTCATATTTATACCTTTTCCAAAGCGCTTGTTTATCTCAGGGTAAAAATAATTAGACTGATTGTGCCTTTATCAATCATCAATTTTACACTCCAGTCTGATTTTAATTACATGAGAGGCTATCCGTTGCAAACATATTTCCTCTGTTTTGAATGATTCTTTGAAAATAGCCGCCTGTAATTGAGTAACCAGTTTTCTTCAGTGCTTGCTTTAATTTGTATTAAATGATTAATTCTATATCTAATGCCAGATTATGTATCCCTTCTGAAATTAAACTGCATATATAATTTCAGCATTCTCTCTTGTGGTCTGGAGAACTTGTGCACAATTGGAAGAATGTGCTCTATTTATATTAATAAGCAAGCTTAAAAAAAGTCACCTTGTAATCATGTGACCTATATCAAAAAATGCACAAAAATTACATTTAGAAAAAAAGGAGCTAATTGACAGTTTCCAAGCTCTATACCAGACTCTTGATCCCTGGATAGGGTTCTGGTATGAATCTTGAGGGAGACGTCATGCAGTTTTTTTTTTTTAAAAGCACATTGTTTACAACTGTTATAGGAAAAGTCCCTCTCATAATTCATGCAAGACCCTTGACCTTGATTTCTTTATCCTTGGTATAGATTATGAGTGACACCACAGGCAAAAAAAAAGAGAGAAAGAAAACATTTTGTAGGGTCCCTCAAAAATCCATATAAGACTTGTATCCAGGCATGCAGAATGAGGGGTCAGTGACCATTCACCCCCTCCTGATCTATATCAGGCCACATGTCCCTAACATTATGAAGGTACCTTGCAGGAGGGTAAACAAGGCAACCCACAAGGTACCTTGTCCTTATGTTGAAGGTGATAAAGATGTCATCTAAGTATCCCTTAACCAGTGGATATGGGGGCCTGCAGGGTAAATTTACCAAAATATGGAATCCCCTATTAAAAGAAGAAGGCCTCTGACATGTGGCCCTCTCTCCTACATGCATTTGTGTACTATTTACAAAAAAAAGTTAAATAGTAAAAACACCTGAAACATGAAAAATCCCCAAATACCGTATATACTCGAGTATAGGTCGATCCGAATATAAGCCGAGGCCCCCAATTTACCACAAAAAAAATGGGAAAACTTATTGACTCGTGTATAAGCCGAGGGTGAGACATGCCTGTCCATCCCTGTGTGTCCGTCCATCCCTGTGTGTCCGTCCATCCCTGTGTGTCCAGCCTACCTGTGTCCTGAGCCTGTGTCCTTCTGCACATACGGCGACCATGCCAGGATCGCCGCACCTCTTCTCGTCTGTGACAGACGGCGACCATTCCACTGTTCAAAAGCCGCGCCTCCGTCTGTGATAGGCGGAACACTCAATTTCCCAGCAGTCTGTGTTCTGCCTATCACGGACATCCTCTCATCCTCGTCCGTAGTATGAGGATGAGCGGATGTCCGTGATAGGCGGACCACTGACTGCTGGGAAATTGAGTGTTCCGCCTATCACAGACAGGGAGGCGCGGCTTTTGAATAGTGGAATGGCCGCCGTCTGTCTGCACGACACGCTGATCGGGTAGACAGACGGCGGGGATTCGAGTATAAGCCGAGGGGGGCACTTTCAGCCTAAAAAAAGGGGCTGAAAATCTCGGCTTATACTCGAGTATATACGGTAAACAATATTTCCCGATATAAACCCAACATAATCATGTCAACCAACTATAAAGATCCAACATCAATCACAATTACCAATGCCACAATGACCAACCGACACTACCAATTATGTCATTAAGATCTTCTTCTGTGGAAATTCCCATCTCAAATAGTTGTTCACGGATTCTGAAGTACTATGAAACCTAGATTACATCTCTGAGCAAATATTGTCATGACCAAATTTGGTCAATAATGTCAGCTTCCCTGAAACCTGCCAGCATGTTTACAATGTGAAACATGCTAGTGGAAAGTTGTCATTTACTGGTGGTAATGATAATGAAATATTTGTGGCTGCAGTAGCCAGAGGTTTGGGCAGGCAGGTGAACAGTCCAAATCTGGAAACAAGATGGCTTCAAGTTAAACTCACGGTCCACCCAAACCCAAAGATCATCCCTAATCACGTGTCCTCTGGTGGATTTTCCATATAAATAAATAAATGAATAGCCTTTAGGCTAAGGGTTGATTAACAGTCAAAAGCTCATCATATCTCATAGGATGGAGAATGTCACCAACTGTAGGCACAGACAGTAGTCAAAACCCTACAGAAGAAATCAATCCACTAAAACCTAACACGTTAACTTTATGTGAGGTTATTCTTTCAATTCGGTCGATTTACTAATGAATTAGAAAATGTGCACTTTGCAAAATAAATGCTCACTTAGCTTATGAATGGCTGAATACCCAATCATTTGTACAGGAAATAAAAAAAAATCAAGATTTTTTTTGTACTTGATTGGATGATAAAAGGGGACACAACTTTACCTTATTCACCAACATAAATAAGTGTTATCTTTGCTAGGTTAGTGTTTAGTAATCTTTTAGTAAATCGATTCTATTTACCCCTCCCCTTATCATTTTTCAGTTGCTGCATATTTTGTGTAATAGTTTGTCAACAATTGTTTTTCAACAGTTGTAAGAAAAAGAAAGAATAAAATGGCTCATGTTACTCATATACTAAAAATATGCGCAGCATAAATCATCAATATAACTTGTTACTATTTTTAGGCACTGTTGTTTTCAACAGCTCTGTTTTAATATGTTTGTTGAATGTGCTATCTACAAGGATAATTAGATTGATCCACGCTGATTAGGTCACACATTTTAATTTTACTTTAAATCCCACAATCATCCTAGGATTTATGTTTATTGACAAATGCATAATGTTACCAGTATTTAGCATTTTTTGTTTTTACCTACAAGTATTGAATTTCTGTAATGTTAATGTTTGTTTTGTGACCTTAAAGTAATTGATGTTATCCACATTTACTTGACCTTTGTATATTTTATAACTACAGTATTTTGTGAACATACAGTTTCACTCGTTTTTTACTGTTTGTGAAAAAAAAATATTGGTTTATATACCCTTTTCATGATGAGTTTCATTGTAGCTGCTTTTATCATGATTAACAAAAGACTAGCTCAAAAAGAGAAGCAGGTTTTGATCACCGTAAAAAATATTGCCAGGGTGAAGGTTCTATCATGCTTCATAGCATTATAGTGCTAAAAATGTAATATATATTGTATTTGTTCTACATTATTTATTGTTTTCTAGATGTGATATTTATCTCTCTATTCATGAAAAAAGGAAACAAGCATTTCTTTCTTTTTCTTTTTTTTTCAGGCCCTTAGATATGTTATTTTGTTTTTACTTATTTTACCTTGGCAAACAAAACAAACATATATTTTTTATCATTTATGAATGAGTTGGTAACGTTATTTGCAAATTATATTTTTTTCTTTTACAGATCTATTACTATTTATATTTTTCAACATGGTTTACAAAAACATTTACTCAGGATTCACACATTTTATCCTACCTAGATGCACTCAGCGTGGCCACTTATAATCTCCAACAGAGATGAATGTAACAGGGTGACTATCTAATTAAACAAAAAAAGTACACCACCATATAGGATACTTGCCAAAGGATTGTATGCATATCAAAAGTAGTAACTGAAGGATAAAAGCAAAAGTACATGTTCAAACTGGATATACAAATGGCTACACCATTGCAGCATAAAGCTACACAGATTTGACATGCACTAAGCATGGGGTATATTTATACACATATGAAAAATAGCTGTACCAAAACTGCAGCATATACAGTACATTAAGGCAATAGTAGATATTAAAAAATCAGGCTGAGAGAGGTTCAATCTACCAAACTATTGTTCAAATGTGTATATGCATGAAAAATATCCAATTCTTACTGCCTGTAAAATGTAGGTAGCACTATACTGCAGTGGTGTAGCCATACGTATGTATATGTAGTTTGAACTTCTACCTGTACATTTGTATTAATCGTTTGATTATTACTTTTTATATTCAGACAATCCTTTTGCAAGTAGCCTATGTGGTGGGTGTGCTTATTCGTGTTTATTTATATAGACTATGTTTTTTTAAGATGACTGGAAACACCCTTATGAATATTCAACCACTTCAGGACCAGCTTGTTACACCACCTTCCTGTCCAGGTAATTTTTAGTTTTCTGTGTCATGATAGTTTGGCTGACAATTACTTCATCATGTAATGCATCGCAGTAAATATGTTTCACGAAGCCCCCTGAGGTTCAGCAATCTGTGACCAACTGTGTCTGTTGTAAGCAGCCTAGACACCACATGATCGCTGTGCCCCCTAGTAAACAATAGTCATGAATGGAATCCATTTATGACATCATTGTTTACTACTGTTTGCGATCTGCTATTGGTCACAGCATGTACAGCACAGCACACCATGTACCAACTGATAGCTGTGGGCCAATAACAGCATCACAGTAGCATGAAAGCCATTCATTACAGCTCAAATGATTGCTTTATTCATCACTTCCTGCTTATGTACAGGATGCTGCTAAGAGTAGATTTAAATAGTGGTGGTAGCCAATCATTCAATCCAGTGCAAGAGTTTTAAAATGGTGAACCCCATTGAAGTCTATGGGAGCCGAACAGGAAAAATCAAAAGTGCCCATTTTGAAGGCTTATATGAAAATAATTACCATTAAAAGGGGTATGGAGGTCTGGGTACTGACCCGAGGGCTATGTATCAATGCATTTTTTTTTAAACAATTGTGTTTCCAGGAGCAGTGATTTTAATTAACGTGCAACAATAAAAATGAAAAATGCCATTAAGACCCCTTTCACACAGAGGCAGTTTTCAGTCATTTTAGCGCTAGAAATAGCTCCTTTATAGTGCCTTAAAACTGCCTCCCATTCTCTGCAATGAATGCTTTCATACCCGGGCGGTGCACTTGTGGGAGGTTTGGAAGTCTTGCAAGCAGCATCTTTGGGGTGGGTTGGAAGCACTGTATACAGTGTTCCCAAAATGCCCCTGCCCATTGCAATAAATGGGCAGCACTTCCGCAACACAGGAGTTTTTAAGCTTTTTTTGGGGGTTAACAGCACCCCACTAGTGGATGAAAAGCAGCACAAAAGCACTGCTTGTGTGAAACCAGCCTAAATATAGTGCCTGGGGGGTCCCTTAGTCTGCCTGCAAAGTGGCGCATCTGTAGCGTATATATAACATGCTGCAGCAAAAATTACACTTCCAAAGAGAAAAAAAAAGTAAAATCCCATTTAAAATGATTTGTGTTTACAATTGCAGGCACCCAGCTGTTGAAAAAAAAGAACATAACATCATAAAAAAGCATGCACCGCTCCGTGATGTTACAAGGGTGGCGAGGCTACCAGGTGACATTGCCAGATGGCCCTGCCCTTACCTATATAAGAACTGTTAAAGCACAGAGGACGCATTCAACAGCCAGCCATCCCAGAAAGCATAGTATTGTTTTTGTTTTTTTTCAGGTCCAGCGGGTGGCGTGATTAATGATGGATTTACATCGAGGGACACAATTTTTTTATTTTTAATAAAGGATTTGTCAAAAATTTGTCTCCTGTTTTAATTTTTTTGTACACCTTTTTGGTGAATGGGTAGGGGTAGTATGTACCCAATACTCATTAACATGGGGGGCTGGATCTGAGGGTCCAATAAGCCCCCTACCCGCAGACCCCACAACCACCAGCCATGGACAAGGTGCTTTTGGGTGAGGGAGGGGCCAGAACTTTATAATTGGCCTCCAAATAAATAGTATATTTATGGTAAAGGACTTAGTTGCCTGCCAAATTTGTCCCAATCTTCTGGTTGTAACAGGATGTCAAGGTCAGAGATGGGTGGACAGAGGCAGAATTAGAGTGCACGTACCATTTGAAGATGAGACCGGGGGAACGTGGATCAGATAAGCATATATGTTTGATTTTCATTTGAAAATTTAAATCGGTATGATATTATTATATTATATTAAAAAATATGAATTTTGGAGATACCTAAATATTTGGGGAGTTGTGGAGTTCATGCTGTTCCTGCAAGGTGGCAAAGGAATGTTTACACTATCCTAGGTTAACAGGGTTTGGAACATATGTACAGTAAGTATTTAATCTGTGTTGGAATATATTAAGATAATGGGGGGGACCACAATAGGGAGTACATTAAGATACAATAGAGTACAATAAGATACAATATTTTTGGAAGTAAGGTCATCCTAACAGCTTTTTCAGCCCATCCAAGAAATATGCAAGGAAGCTCAGTGAGAAAGAAGTGTTGTTAATGATAATTTGGTACCTAAACAGGTCAGACTATGCGAGGCCCATCTGAAAAGAAAAATGGCCTGCACTTGAAGCAAAACCTGCTTAGGTGGGGTAAAGTTGAGAGCGGGTGATATTTGTCGGTTTGGCTCTAAGCTTGATAAAGCAGTTAATTTATCTAAGATGTGGAGCAGATTTGGGACTGGGTGAGAGGCTCAGTAAGGAATAATAGCACATCATCAGCAAATAGACATGTAGATATTACACATAAACTTATGTTGGTGATCAGCCACCTCAATGCTACCTTTGACAGGGTTAGTGCATAATAGGGCTTCAAGAGGACTGATAGCCAGGGCAAAGAGGAGAGGAGACAGGGAACAACCCTGTCTCATTCCTCACGCTATTTCAAAACAGTCTGAATTTTAACCCACGCATTTTATATAAGCTTTTGATTTCACATAAAGTGAGTGTAACTACCCACCCAAGGAAGTTGGCGCCAAAACCGCATCTGTCCCGGATGTAATTCAAATAAGGCCATGAGGCTGTATGAAAAGTGGTTTGTGGTTTCAATGTTTTCATTTTTCAGAGGACCTACTCAATTGTAAATGGTTCACTCAAAAATGCACTAAAAGCATAAAATCCCTAAACCAGCAGCTAGCACACCATAAGATACAAAATGGTAATATCCAAAAAAAAAAACTAAAGTGCAGTGCTCATGAAACAAAAACTGATAACAGTCCAAAACGTGTGTCTATAATATAATGTCCATATAAACAAAAAAGTTCACTGTGACTTAACCTCCCTGGCGGTATTCCCAATAGAGGCTCGTGGTGAATCTTCATTAACAAAAGTGGTAACCCCGAGGCACACCTCAGATTGCATCCCAGGATCCAGGCAACGTTACTTACCTTGTCCCCAGGATCCTGCGATGTCTCCCCGCTGTGTGTGCGAGCTGTGTCCTCCGCTGGATCTATCACAGTGCCTGGCTCCGTTCCCTGCGAGCATCATGACACAAGGGGACATAGCCTGGTGTCAAATTCAAAAAGTGAATAACACATACAGTACACTGTAATCTTACAGATTACATTACTGTATCAAAATATTTCACATCCCTTTTGTCCCTAATGCTTTGTCTGGTGCCCTACATGCCGTTTTATATTATATATACTGTTCTTTCTGCCTGGAAACTTGAGAATGTCCATAGCAACCAAAAAGTGTCCCTTTACATCAAAAGTGGTTTTAGACCAGCTAGAAAACAGTGATAATAAATTAGAATCACTTTCAGAATTGAGCGATAGTGATTTGTGGGGAAATTCGTCATCAAAATGCTGAAAGTAATGACAGCGACAATTCTGCAACTGAGCAAATTTCAGTGTTTTTGGTTTGATTACATATTGAATAAATTGTATTATTATTTGTTATTATAACGGTATTTATAGTTATTTATTATATTATAATTTATGATTTTGTGTTTCAAACTTTATCATATCAGGGATGTCTACTAGACTCTGGTTTGGAAAGATTTAATTGTGCTATTCCTAAGAATTACAGGCCTACAATATAAAACACCAAATTTCCATGCAAAACAATTGTACCGCTTTGAGCATCAAAAATCTGACATAATCACACCGCCAGGGAGGTTAAAGATGAAATAATCTTCATATGGTATAAAAAACTCCTCCGAGTGAAAAAAAACAATGCACTTTGTGGTTCCACACCATTCCCCAAAATCAAAGACTTATCGATACAGTATGACCCTCACAATGAGTTACAGTATATAGCGCTATAAAGTGGTTAGCTCAGACCCCCAGATATTTGTTGTTGCCACTTCTATCCACCATATACAGTATATTGACAGCCACTGAGGGAAATGTGCATGAAAAAATTGAAATGCTCCACATAGTATAAAGTAAATGGTAAATAATATTTATTAAAAACAATGCTACTCACATGTATAAAAAACATAGCTCTGTACTAGTCAAAATCCACAAGAGAATACACAGATAGCTTTCGGATTTTGTGATGACGTATTTGCTCTGCCCTACATGTTTCATCAAAAATGAAAGGTAGCAATTACGGAAATCTTTGATATCAACTGCTGCCGAGATAGCAAAGATAACTTGCCACAAATTTGTGGCAGTGTTGAGCTGTAAAGCCTGGTACACACTACAGGTTTGACAAGCTGACATTTTTGGTCAGGAATCACTGTACTAACCATACAAAGTTAGTCCAGAGATCCCCCCGCTGAGCTGTTATGTTCTGATAGGGGCGAGCCCCCCTGCCAGAACACTCTGATCAGTGCTCTCTTCCATTGACTGAGAGTACTAATCAGGAGTCGTCGGCTGTTGGTTTTCCAGCATGCACGTTTGATAGAAGCCACAGACCAACAAACACACAGGCAGGCTGTCGGCTGGTATTTTTTGTAACAGAAAATGTCTGAAGATATTCTGGCCATGTATATGAGGCTTAAAGCGGAGTTCCACCCATTAAAAAGTCAGCAGCTACAAAAAATGTAGCTGTTGACTTTCAATAATCAGACACTTAAGCCCCATACACACTATCAGTTTTTCTGATGAGTTTTTTTCTTCAGATTTACCAAAACCATATAATACCAGGTCAAACCTTAGGAGTTTCAATTTGTATGCAATCGGGCAGGCCCTTGCACTACATGGTTTTGGTAAATCTGAAGGAAAAACTAAGCAGAAAAACTTATAGTGTATATGGGGCTTAACCTGTCCCACGGTCCAGCAATGCTTCCGCATGAAGACCAGCTCCACTCCCCCTCCTCTCTGCAGTTCTGCCATTCTAACTGTGGGCGCCTGGCTATGGCTTCACAGCCATGTTGCACACTGTGAATGGCCGGGCAATCTTCTGGGACCTGTGACGTGTCCCAGAAGAATGCAGGGAGGGAGGGGGGAGAGGTGATCTTCCTTCTGGTGCCGCAATGCCAGGGGAGGAAGTGGAAGCCGGGTGCCTCTAAAAAGAGAGTACCTGCCCCTCCCCCCCAAAAATGACATGCCAAATGAGGCATGTCAGGGGGTCACCATCACTTAAAGCGGAAGATCAATTTTTGGGTGGAAGTCTGCTTTAAGTCTTTTTAACCCCCCCGGCGGTATTCCCGAGTCTGGCTCGGGGTGGAAGTTTTATACCAAAAGAGGTAACCCCGAGCCAGATTCGGGAACGCATCGCTGAATGCAGGAGGAGGTTTACTTACCTTCTCCCTTGGATCCAGTGATGTCCCCCCGCTGTACGAGCATCTGGTCCTCTGCTCGATTCATCACGAAGCCGATCTCCGTTCCCTGCGAGCGTTGCGACGCACGGGGACGGAGATCGGCGCCAAATTCAAAAAGTGAAACACACACATTACATAGAGTATAATGTAATCTTACAGATTACATTGCTGTATGTAATTATTTCACATCCCCTTTGTCCCTAGTGGTCTGCCCAGTGTCCTGCATGCAGTTTTATATTATAAAAAACTGTTCTTTATGCCTGGAAACTGGAGATTGTCCATAGCAACCAAAACTGTCCCTTTACATCAAAAATGATTTTAGACCAGCTATAAAACAGTGATAATAAATTAGAATCACTTGCAGAATTGAGGGATAGCGATTTGTGGGGAGATCCGTCATCAAATGCTGAAAAGTAATGACAGTGACAATTCTGCAACTGAGCAAATTTCAGTGTTTTTGATTTGATTACATTATTGAATATTTTTTATTATTGTTATATTATTATTTGGTATAATTATTTATAGTTATTTATTATATTATAATTTATGATTTCATTTTTCAAACTTTATCATACCTGAAATGTCTGAGAGACTCTGGTTTGGACAGATTTAAGTGAGTTATTCCTAAGAATTACAGGACTACAATATAAAACTCCAAATTTTCATGCAAAATAGTTGTACTGCTTCCAGCACCTACAATCTGAAATAATCGTACTGCCAGGGAGGTTAACTTGCTGCACATTTTTACTGGCACATTGTACACTTGCAGACCACTTGAAGCACACATTCTAGTTGACACTTTTCCAATTTGTAGGACATTTTCATAGCAAGTCTCTAGCAAGAGCAAAGTTGCAGTGGTGAGTCTACAGAAAGAGCTCTGCAAGTCACAGTGACCTCTTTGCTGGGATGACTATTGCAAATCATAACTAGACCAGAACTTGCAGCCGTCTTGCAGAATGTTTGCACAGAAAGTTAATCTGGAGTCATGCAATGAAGACTTGCTGCAATTATGCAACAAACTTGTGAAGCCTGGCAAGTCTAGCAATAGCTTAGCAAGTCATTTTCAAACTTGCAGCGCAATTGCTTGCTATCTGGGTGAGAAACAGAAGCAAAATTTGTAGCATTGCAGGTATTTTTAAGAATAGATAAATTAGAATAACAAATGAGAGAAAATATTACATCAGCAGCAATGTAATAGGTAAATGACAGTCTTGCAATTTATGGAAGCTCTCAGCCTGAGGGTACATCCATCAAAGGCTGAGAGCATGGACATGACTTGTGAGATAGGGTTCCTTTAGTTTTGGGGGTAGGTCCTTTGGAGTTACATTGCAAGGTGGTGTTATATAGTCCTGAGGTCACTCATCACTTACATATAATGAAAGGCAAAGTTATGTACAGTTTGTACAGTACTGGCATTTTATAACAAATCCTATACCTGTATGTAAAGTATCTGTTCCTTCCAATGTAAGCCTTGCATTATTATTCGTGCATTCTTTGACTTATGCTTTATTTAGGCTAATCCCATTATACTCCATGCTGTATTTTAATACTTTGACAGAAGATAACAAGGCATCAAATATGCAGCATGCTGGGTTCTAAATAGTGCAGAACTGTGCTAGTGTACTTCAGCGGAAGGAGAAGAACTGGACCATTGAAATTCATCTGCTTTAAATTCAGTTTGCTTTTCAGGTGTTTTAAAATGCATCTATAGTGCGTGAATAGCTCACAGATGCGAACCTGCCCTACGGCTACAATTTACTCCCAATCTACTGAATTGATAGGATGCTTCACGGAGGTTGTTTGTTTTCTATTTAGAGAATGGGTGTGGGCAGTGGGATGCTGGCTTTATGTAGCTGTAGCCTAAATCAGGAATTAGATGTTAAAAAATATATCTGTCTATATAAAAAAAAAAGTGTGAGTATTATGATAGTGATGATTATTATTTATTTGGAAAAATCTTACACAGAAATAAATGATTTCATCTGAACAGAGAATTTTTTGTTTTTGTTTTTGTTTTTTTTATAGCTATAGCCTAAGATAGAATGATGAGGTTTTGAAAATATATATGTGTATAAAGGGATTATTTGGTGCTATGAATAATGTATATATTATTTTTGAAGAGTTGTTTAACAATATCAAATGATATGACATAATTACCAGGAATATGCAATAATTTCTATGATATACTGTACACTACAAAAAGAGAAAAAAAAAGTTGCATGGTTGATTTATAGTCAGTAATAAAGTGACAGTAGTAAGGTAGTCTAATTTAGGACCACATTATAAAATTAAAATGATGGCTAGGTCTTTTCTGCATCAACCAATGAGACAGTGAATTATAGTGATGGGACAAAAGAAATGAGTGCAGGTCAAGAGGTAGTGACCGTTCCCATACTTGGCCATGTCATACTGCAGCATCCGCAGCGAAAAGACACCTTAAAAGCTTCCCCTGGTCTTTTGGGCTCTTAACAATGACCCTAATGCCGCGTACACACGATCGAATTGTATGACGTACTTAGTCCATTGAAACGCATTTCAACGGACAATCCGATCGTGTGTGGGCTTCAGCTGACTTTTTCAGCATGAAGTCCGGAGTACTAAGAAGGCCGGTTTGCACACCAATCTTCCCGTCGTACTTTGGTTTCAGCGGACAATACGTTCGTCAGTATGCTAGTCCGACGAACTAAGAATGGCGCATGCCCAGAAAGGATTTACAGGGCGGAAGCGCTCTGTCTTGTAAAACTAGTGTTCGTATTGAAGCTAGCATATTCGTCATGCTGCTAATTTTGTGATCTTTTAATATAGCACATTCTTTTCTTCTTCATAATGCGAGAAAAGTGAAGTTGCTTTGCTGCTTATATTCACACAGAGTTATCACAAATGTCTTTATTCATCCTCATCTTATGATTAATATTCCAATTCGAGAATAAAAAAAAATAAAAATAACGGATGAATTAAGCTGAAGTCTGAAAAGCGCGAATCGTCTCTAACCAAACTTCCACTAACGCAAAGTCAGCAGAAGGAGCCCAAAGGGTGCTTTGCTGTGTCTTGGACTTCCTATTTCTAGTCCCGTCGTATGTGCTGTATGTCATCGCGCAAGCTTTCGTCTGACTTTTTGTGTATCCGTGTGTGGCCAAGTCCGTTCGGTAGAAAGTCCGCCGGATTGTCCACCGGATTGTATGACGGACTAAGTACGTCATACAATTCGATCGTGTGTACGCGGCATAAGAGAAACAATTATCTACTGTAGTTGTTGAATTGTGAATTGCCTGCATGTCGCAGACGCAAATGTATAAATATACACTATTTATACTTATAGTAGTTATCATATTAAGGGTACATTCATTTTAGTTCAAGTTTGGTTACTTTGTATAAGTAATATGTGCATATAGAGTCCATATTACAGCTGAACTCCAAGTAAATAGCAAAATAAACATTTGAAATACATATAGTAGCCTGACTGTTTTACCACCTTGTGATTTACAGACATTTTCAAAATGCAAAACCAGATAGGGAATATACATTAAGTTCTTCATTGAGCAATTTAGCTTCCCTGTATTGGACAACATATCAGTAGCATTACTGATGTCCACAAATCCTTTGGCAGATAAAGCAGTAAGTATATACTGTATGTGTTTTAAAATATGTATGAACACTCACTTGCATAGGCACTTGGTAATACACTTAATAAACTCATATCATAATGCTTGCAATCACTTTTTTTAATAATAATTTTTTTTTATCAGTTTTTCAGGTCTTATTGTAAGGTCAGATGATCACACAGCATTCTATCCTGTCTTTTTTCTATCGGGAGGGGGGGGATTTAATTACCTCACTGACGAATGAGAAACTACAATCCCCTTCTGTTTACTCCTCATTTCAGCAGGCTCTCCCTTCACAGCCACCGTCCAACTGCCAGAACGAGGTAGTAGCAACTGTAAGCGCAAATACAAAAGTGCATACAATACTTGGGATGTTAACCAGCTAGGCAATTACTCCATAGCAATAAGACTGGCGGTTCAAGGGTTAATCAGCTATCTGGCAGTTCAAGGGTTAAGCAAGTATGATGGCTGGTCAAATGGCGCCTGCTGTCCTTAGAGAGCTGACTCTGTAGTAGGCAAGAGAAGGGTAGAAAAGGAAGCGCCACCTGAGTGTAGTAGTATAGGATGCTTTAATGACACAAGTAAAATCACACTTACAGGAAAACGGGGTTAAAAAGGCTGGGGCCGACGTAGAACGCACGTGGAACACGTGTGATGTCACGGATCATCCAATCACTTCCAGGAACACTTCTGGGGGAGGACTTCTACCAAGGAGAGAAGCTGTGAATTGGCTACACGCTCGAGCTACTGCTCCTTCAATAGGCCTGAGTGGAAAGTGTCAGCAATGTGCTATTTATAAGCTGGCGCCGTGGGACAACAAGTCTCAGCGCCGGACAAAAAAGCACAATGCTGACAGTGGCCAGGAAAAGGCAATACAATAATCAGTATGCAATAAAAGGGAACAATTTGATTAATACATTAATACATTTATCTAAATGTAAAAAAGAAATTACATTTAAAATAATCGATAAATAAGTGAGTAGGTGATTGGTTGATGGTCAATAATGGTCCATGATTGGTAATTATTAATAGTTGGCAAATACTAGGGCCTCACTAATATATATAAACACTTAGTGAGCATGAAATTAATCGTATTTTAGATCATATGTTAAAAAACTATGAAAAAAATATATTTTTAAAAATATTTTAAGAATATTTTAAAAAGACAAATAACATATTTTTTCCAAAAAACATACATATGGGCTCATCATAAATATATACCAATATTTAAAATGGTGTGTATATATGTTTAAAGCTTTATGCATATATTGTATTATATAATTTAACCTCTTCAGCCCCGTAAGATTTTATCCCCTTCCTGACCATTTTTTGTGATTTGGCACTGCGTGGCTTTAACTGACAATTGTGCGGTGGTGTGACGTGGCTCCCAAACAAAATTGATGTAATTTTTTTTCCCACAAATAGAGCTTTCTTTTGGTGCTATTTGATCACCTCTGCGGTCTTTATTTTTTGCGCTATAAACAAAAAAAGAGCGGCAATTTTGAAAAAAAAACATTATTTTTTACATTTTGCTATAATAAATAGCCCCCAAAAATATGTACAAAAAAGTTTTTCCTCAGTTTAGGCTGAAATGTATTCTTCTACATATTTTTGGTAAAATGGATTGGTTTACGCAAAAGTTATAGCGTTTACAAAATAGGGGATAGTTTTATGGCATTTTTAGTATTTTTTTTACTAGTAATGGCAGCGATCTGCAATTTTTATCATGATTGCGACATTATGGCGGACACGTCGGACATATTAACACATATTCACACATTTTTGGGACCATTGTCATTTATACAGCAATCAGTGCTATACAATGCATTGATTCCTGTGTAAATGACAATGGCAGTGAAGGGGTTAACCACTAGGGGGCAGGGTAAGGTTTAAGTGTGTCCTAGGGCATTTTTCTAACAGTGGGGGGCGCGGCTACGTGTGACACATCACTGATCTCTGCTCCCGATCACTGGAAGCAGAGATCAGTGACACTGTCACTAGGCAGAACGGGGAGATGCTTGTTTACATTACCATCTCCCCGTTCTTACTCCCCATGAGACGATCGAGTCCACAGGACCAACGACCCGACTCACAGAGGTCCAGGCCGGTGCATGCGCATGCCCCCAGCAGCACACACATGATGGCACGGCACCAAATTTATAGGGACGTACCTGTCCGTGCCATTCTGCCAATGTACATCGGCATGCGTCAGTCGGGAACTGGTTAAAGGAAGAGGTTGGGCATGTGTGTTAGGAAAGCACAAAAAGACATGTTACCCGCACATACTATAAATATATATATATAAAGAAATGTTAAAAGGAAATAATAACATATATAATAGGGGATATATGATAGGTGTATAGATATATACAAATACGTAGCTAAAAATGTAAAGAAAGGAGTGTAATAAAGGGAAGCTATATTACTTGTTGTTCTTAACACTATTGTACTTTGGCTGTGTGAAATGGGGGATATCTGTAAAAACTAACAAAAGGAGGGGGGAGGAAAAGGAATTTAGAAAAAATCATATAGTGGTTAGTTAATTGAGTGTATACACACAGATAAAACATGTACGCACGTCTAGCATGCATATATGTATGGGCGGATGAGTGGAAAAAGTACATTCCCAGATGTGCACGTACGCATAAACCATGCCAAAAAGTGAAAACAGATGAAAAACTTACACTGCAAGGTTATATCTGTTGGGGTAATCTCATGAGGAGACAAGGTAGCTCATAACAGTGTATGCACCTCAATATCTTCCTTAATCCCCCCCCAGGTGTTAAGGTGCCCAAAGAGTAGATCCAAAATGTTTCTTGTTGGCACAACTGCTCGGTCACAGGGTATGTACCTGGAATCGACTCAATAACCCACACACCCAGACCAACCATAGTGGTGTGTGTTAGGAAATGTTTAGGGACGCTGTGGTGTTCACACCCTTTTTCAATAAACGCCTATGTTCGCCAAAACGTGCCCTAAGTGCTCTGATAGTTCTGCCAACATAAAATAGTCCACTGGGGCAGGTAAGACAGTATATGACAAAATCTGTCGAACAGCTATAAAATTCTTTTAGGGTATCATTTTCCCCTTTGACAGTGAAAGTTTTTTGGCCATGATATACAAACTAGCAAGTTAAACAGAGGTTTTTTTTGCATTTCTACATCCCTCTGAGGGATATAAGGACGGGTTGTGATGAGGCAGGTTGAACAGACTTAATTCTTCTATGTATACAGTATATATATATATATATATATATATATATATACGTATATATATATATATATATATATATATATATATATATATATATATATATATATATATGTATATATATATATATACACACACACACACATACACACTAGACATGTGCACACTGAAATATTTGGTTTCAGAATTTAGATTTCATCAGAAAAATACGTTTATTTAGTTACTCCCAAAAATAGTTTTTATTTATTTAGTTTCGTTAAAGAAGGAATTCGTCTGAAAATCCGAAATAATTAAGGTTGAATCTGTCATTGATGGCTTATGGTGTCTGTCGAATGTTCTAAGAAGATTCAACGGAGCAGCTAAACTGTACAATGCCGCAATCGTACATTTCTAGTCAAATGTTCCACCTACAAGCTATAGTAGAATTCTAATGTTGTATGACATTAGCAATAATTATATTTATTAATTATTATTACTAATCAACCAACATTAGAATTCTTCTATAGTCTTTGGGCGGAGCATTGGACCATAAATGTCCACTCATGGTGACTGCTTCGTCGAATCTTAATGTCGAATCTTTTCTCTCTATGTTGAATAATCTTGGACTAATAGAGTTAGGTTAGGCACATTCAACCTTTTTTGCTATTGTCTCTATAGTGTCGAATCTTTTCTCTCTATGTAGAGTAATCTTGGACTAAAATAGCTAAGGTTAGGCAGATTCAACCACAGGTTCAAAGGACAAAGATTGCTATTGTCAGTGTCATGTCGAATCTCCTATATATATCAAACTGTTGTCACAACGAAAACAAAAATAAAGCATTTGTTTATGTTGGATCTTTCGGTTGTCAGTTTCTGCGCGTTCGTTATTGTTTGTTAAAATGATTACGAAAATACCCGAAATTTGGACGAAAATGCGTTCGGACTAAAACGATTGCACATGTCTAATACACACACGCACACATACACACACACACACACACACACACACATATATATATATATATATATATATATATATATATATATATATATATATATATACACACATACACAATGCCTTGAAAAAGTATTCATACCCCTTGACATTTTCCCCTTTTTCTCGTAATTATTTTATAAATTTTATTTTACAATGTATTTTATTGGAATTTTATGTGATAGACCAACACAAAGTACCACATAATTGTGAAGTAGAAGGAAAATGATAAATGGTTTTCCAATTTGTTTTACAAATAAATATGTGAAAAGTGTGGCGTGTATTTGTATTCAGCCCCCCTGAGTCAATACTTTGTAGAACCACTTTTCGCTGCAATTACAGCTGCAAATCTTTTTGGTTATGTCTCTTCTAGCTTTGCACATCTAGAGAGTGAAATGTTTGCCCATTCTTCTTTGCAAAATAGCTCAAGCTCTGTCAGATTGGATGGAGAGCATCAGTGAACAGCAATTTTCAAGTCTTGCCACAGATTACCAATTGGATTTAGGTCTGGACTTTGACTGGACCATTCTAACACATGAATATGCTTTGATCTAAACCATTCTATTGTAGCTCTGGCCGTACATTTAAGGTCATTGTCCTGCTGGAAGGTGAACCTCCTCCTCAGTCTCAAGTCTTTTGTAGACTCTAATAGCCCTAAATAGTTTTCTGGGTGGTTTGAGAACCCTGGCTCGTCATGCAAGATTGGCTATTCTCAAACAGCGCCTAGAGGCGATTCAGTTCCCATTGTGCGCTATACAAGTATTTCATTCATTCATTCATTCATAGATTTTCTTCTAAGATTGCCCTGTATTTTGCTCCATCCATCTTCCCATCAACTCCGACCAGCTTCCCTGTCCCTGCTAAAGAAAAGCATCCCCACAACATGATGCTGTTACCACCATGTTTCACGGTGGGGATGGCGTGTTCATGGTGATGTGCAGTATTAGTTTTCCGCCACACATAGCTTTTTGCTTTTAGACCAAAAAGTAAAATGTTGGTCTCATCTGACATGACAAAATGTGGATGTGGAAGGGGTATGAATACTTTTTCAAGGCACTATATATATACAGTGCCTTGAAAAGTATTCATACCCCTTGAAATTTTCCACATTTTGTCATGTTACAACCAAATGTAAAATTTATTTTATTGGGATTTTATTTGATAGATCAACACAATGTGGCCATAATTGTGAATTGGAAGGAAAATAATAAATGGTTTTCAAAAGTTTTTACAAATAAATATATGAAACATGTGGTGTGCATTTGTATTCAGCCCCCTTCACTATGACACCCCTAACTAATATCGATTGAAACCAATTGCCTTCAGAAGTCACTGAATTAATAAATCAAGTCCACCTGTGTGTAATTTAATTTCAGTATAAATGCAGCTGTTCTGTGAAGCCCTCACAAGTTTGTTAGATAACCTTAGTGAACAAAAGAGCATAATGAAGACCAAGGAACACACCAGACAGGTCAGGGATAACGTTCTGGAGAAGTTTAAAGCAGGGTTAGGTTCTAAAAAAATATCTGAAGCATCTCACAGAGCACTGTTCAATCCATCATCTGAAAATAAAAAGAGTATGGCACAACTGCAAACCTACCAAGACATGGCCATTTACCTAAACTGACAGGCCGGGCATAAGGAGCATTAATCAGAGAAGCAGCAAAGAAGCCTATGCTAACTCTGGAGGAGCTACAGAGATCCACAGTTCAGGTGGAAGAATATGTCCACAGGACAACTATTAGTCGTGCACTCCACAAATCTGACCTTTATGGAAGAGTGGCAAGAAGAAAGCCATTGTTGAAAGAAAGCCATATTAAGTTCTGTTTGCAGTTTGCAAGAAGCCATGTGGGGGACACAGCAAACATGTGGAAGAAGGTGCTCGGATCAGATGGGACCAAAATTAATATTTTTGGCCTAAAAGCAAAACGCTATGTGTGGTGAAAAACTAACATTGCATATCACCCTGAACACACCACCTCCAACATGAAACATGATGGTGGGGTAGGGGCAGCATCATGCTGTGGGGATGCTTTTGTTCAGCAGTGATAGGAGAGCCGGTCAGAGTTGATGAGAAGATGGATGGAGCTAAATACAGGGCAATCTAATGCCGCCTACACACGAGCGGACTGTATGGCGTACTTAGTCCGTCATACAATCCGACGGACAGTCCGTCATACTTTCCACTGAACGGACTTGACCACACACAGATAGCCAAACAGTCCGACGAAAGCTTGCGCGATGACGTGTACAGCACGTATGACGGGACTAGAAATAGGAAGTCCAATACACAGCAAAGCACCTTTCCGCCGTGTAAATCCTTTCTGAGCATGCGCCATTCTTAGTCCCTCGAACTAGCCTACTGACGAGCGGATTGTCCGCTGAAACCAAAGTACGACGGACAGAATTTCCAAAAATCCGAAATACTTAGTACGCCAGACTGCACGCTGAAAAAATCCGCTGAAGCCCACACACGAGCGGACTGTCCGCTGAAATGTGTTTCGGCGGACTAAGTAGGCTATACAGTCCGCCCGTGTGTACGTGGCATTAGAAGAAGACCTGTTGAAGTCTGCAAAAGACTTGAGAATGGGATGGAGGTTCACCTTCCAGCAGGACAACAACCCTAAACATACAGCCAGAGCTACCATGGAATGGTTTTGATCAAAGCATTTCCATGTGTTAGAATGACCCAGTCAAAGTCTAGACCTAAATCCAATTGAGAATCTGAGGCAAGACTTAAAAATTGCTGTTCACAGATGATCTCCACCCAATCTGACAGAGCTTGAGTTATTTTGCAAAGAAGGATGGGCAAGGATGTCTCTCTAGATGTGCAAAGCTGATAGAGACATACCCAAAAAGACCTGAGGCTGTAATTGAAGCAAAAGTGGTTCTACAAGGTATTGTCTCAGGGGGCTGAACACAAATGCACACCACACTTTTCACATATTTATTTGTAAAAAAAAATTAAAACCACTTATCATTTTCCTTCCACTTCACAATTATGTGTCACTTTGTGTTGGTCTATCACATAAAATACCAATAAAATACATTTACATTTTTGGTTGTAACATGACAGAATGTGGAAAATTCCAAGGGGTATGAATATTTTTCCAAGGCACTATATATATATATATATATATATATATATATATATATATATATATATATATATACATAGATAGATAGATAGATAGATAGATATTAATATTATGAAGGTCAGATTACATGATCAACCTGTTCTTTGTAAACTCTGCAGCTTTACTGACTTTGAGCAGCTGCAATTTGACAGCAAGGCTCCAGCCAGCAGGTACGGCTGGGTGGATGTGTAGCAGATAAACAGATTACAAAACATACGGGCACAAGGTGGCCTGGCATCCTGCACTTCTGAGTAGCAAGCCCCGGTACTCAAACTGTTCATGCAAGCACAGATCTGATTGTGCGCTTTGTGTGATCAGCTTACAACAGGGGGACTGAGAGAAACAACCAGCCATTTCTCTTGTATGAACTAAATCAAAATACTAGTAAGCTAGAGTGATATGATTTACAAAGGCAAGCACATACAGATAAGATGAAACATAGGAGGTTAAAATACACTATGTATTTAGCTGCTTGCCTGGAGTTCCGTTTTAATAATAAAAATATGTTTTTGATCTTGGTTCATTTACTGGATTGAAGCATTTCCTATGCTTCTTGTCCAAGGATAGATAGTAAAGGGATAGATATCTGTCATATTTGATTTTAAAGTGGGCCTACCAAGTCAGATTGAAAACCTCTATTATGAGTATAACAATCTCAGTAAATCTGAGCTGCAGAAAATAGCTATTTTCACCCATAACTCTAACAAAAGTACACTGTAAAATGTTCTTCTTTTTACCTTGAAAATGCAGTCTCATTGTGTACCTTATATTTTATTGTCCAACGACTTGGAGCATCTAGGAAAGGATCCAATATACACGCTATATCAGTGTGCATGCTTTGTGGTAATAAAGGGGCTGCTTGCATACATAATAATGAATATTAATACCTGTTCACAACTTCAGGAACGCACATGTAAAGGTCAGTCAAGGAGAAACAATGATATATACTGTAGCTGTACAAAATATAAACAAACAGCCATTCAGTAGTGTTCCTTTATTTTTAGATGCAAATTTGGTGTGTTCATTCTCGTAGCTGATTTTCTTTAAAGCTTAACTCCATGTTATTGAGAAAAAAGGATTTCCCTCTGGGTGATCTATGTACATTGGAAGGATTATAACAACCTTTGTTGCTGATTCCTACCTTTTGTTATTCTAAAGAAATCACTATTTGTTCCTCTGTGCCTCTGTGCTGAGTGGATCTAATGGGAGTGGTTTCATAATTATCAATCAACCATGGCAGCTGCAGAGCACTAATGAGGAAAGCTGCTGGGCTTGCATCCCTTAAGATGCGTTCCTATTGAGAGTATCTCACCAAAAATGAAATTTTTCTTGCAGGGGGGTGCCTGAAATCTGACTTGTAACTTAGACAGACTTCTGGGAAAACTGGTGAACCAATCACACAAGCAGGAAATTATGTTTCTGGGGGGTGGACAGTACACATTCTGTGTACAGAACAAGTCCAGGTAGCCATATTGCATCACATTTTCAGAAAATGACAACAGCTGCAGATTGAAAAGGAAAGGTAATTTTTAATAACATTCAATTACAATATGAATTGTGGTGCAATTGTACATGTTATATTATTTTCTTTATCGGCTACCCCCCCACAAAGTGGAGTTACCCTTTAAAGGAAAGCATGTGGGTTACCACTGTTAACATCTCTTTTTCAAAGGGAGATATGCAGAACCAACAAATCCTTCTTTATGAGTCATTAAAGTGAGGCTAAACTCTGGTTTAAAAAATTATATTCAATTATGTATTCTTAAATTTAAAAAGTACCTTACATTGCTTTCAGCCTCCTCCAAATCTTCAAAGACCTTTTTGTTTTGTTTTGCTGTTGTAATTTGATTTCCTGTTAGAGGGTGGTTATGTTTGTTCTCCATGGTCCCACTGTATGATTCCACCCTATCTTGCTCACTCCTGAGATAGGCTAGATAGAGGCTATGGGATTTGTTTGATGGTTGTATAGAGCAGTGCACATGACTGCAACTAACGTATACTGCCCATTCAAAATGAAAGGAAGTGAGGTGGTAATCAGTTATTACTCATGTTCTTTGATATATATTCTTAATAAACCTTTTTTTTCTCACATACTTTTCAATTTCTAATCCCAAGACATTGCCCATAGAAAGTGCCAATTAGAAATTTGGTTGACGCAGTTATTTCAACTCATACCTCGTATCACTCAAATTTTCTGAGTTTTATAGCATACCAGCTCAAGTGATCTTGTTGCCCAGTTTGATTATTTACATTATTTAGATATATACGGTAGTTTATTTTCAAATATCCTTTTGGCATAGTGCGAGTATGTAGCTCTCTCTGCTCCCTAGTGTGGTCCTCCGCCTGGCCTCCTGTAAGTCCCAAGTAGGAATAAACGCTCTATTTATAGAAGAAATGCTGTGCTATCTGGATGTTAGCATAAGTGCCTTGATCCATTGACACTAAATAAAAAATGTGTTGACATGCAAAGTTTTTTTTTTACCATAGATCGTGTGATCACAGCATCACAAACCTTATAATCCACATATGTGTTGAAATGTATAAAGTGCTTCCGTGCTGGTAAAATAAATATATAAAATATTTTCATGTAAACTCCAAAATGTTCATACAAAATAAAATAAAATAAAAAACTTCATGTATCAAATATAGTGATCCAAATACATGCAAAAAAAATATATTTAAAGTTATCCAGTGATCAAACGTGCTAAGTGCCCACACAATAAGTGTCAACACTTCATATAAATAGTAACATCATTAAATATTGCAGTCCAATCTAAAATTAATTACAGCTTGTACTGGTGATAAAATGTGTGTTCTCGTGTTCACTCAAGTGCCCACCGCCCCTTGTGTGTGTACGCTCACCTTAGAGCGTGTGACCTCACAATTAAGTTCAATCAGAACACGCTTGTGAACCACCCCTGGGTTCAGTGTTACTGATGGAGTCCTGGGCTGCTCAGTTCGGCTGCTTCCACACTCATGCAAAACATAATGGGACTTGATAGTGTGATACCATTTTATAAAAGAATTTTAGTTATAAACCATAACCCCTCTGACAGGGTACTCACATTTACTGGGTGCTTCAGTGCACTACTCTATAGAAAGCCAAACAAAATGCCAAAAAAAAGCCAAAATAGTGTGTCTCTCCTTTCTGAGACAGATCACCTGTCTCCTGCTCCATCCTGTCGCCTCCCAAACATGTGTCAATACAGGGATGAATCGTATCTTCCTCAGGGGGATTGTGAACCCCCTAAGGAACATATTATGTAATGTTCTAATATTATGTGTTCTCTGATACAAAAATCCCTGATCTCCCTGATGAATATTGTGATTGTTGCATATCAGAACATGTTGGGGCTTTTGTTTTAAGGTAGAAATATAATGTGGAACCTCTTTGTACAGCATTTCTGCCGTCAACAGGGTTATCTTTTTATTTCAAATGATAAAATACATCAGAGCTCATATTTTAAGTATTTTTGTTTAACTTTGTATAAATAAAGATATATTTTATTATATAGCTATTTTTGTATGCTTTTTACTTATTTTTGCTGCCTAAAAGTCCAAAGGGGAAAATTCAGTTGTCTTTGAGATTCCAATTTCTCTTTATTGAAGGTTTTTCGGAAAAGATAACAGTTACAAAAGGTCATTACAATCATTAGACCTTGGCATGCTTGGTATACATATCCATATATATATAATACAATTGTAACTCGGACTTCTATGTCCATATTCACGATTCAGAGTTGGGTGCACCCCCCTCCCGAAGGCACCCCACATGGGCTCAAGCTGTGCCCACTAGGGGAGAGGAGCGCAGCCATCTATCCAGCTGAAGTCATTTACTAGGATGCATTCGCACTTACAGACTGTAAACTTCCTTCAGGTTGTATGATGGTTTGCAGAGCTAAGACTAATTCTTCAGCCTGACATGTACACAGCATGCGTATCAATAGTTGTATTTGAAAAGGGACAAAGTAAAACTAATAACCAATAATAACTAAACAATAAAACTAGTTAACCATGAGCCCTACCCTAAGTAATGTATGTTAACTATCAACCGTACATACGTAGCTCAGTTAAGTCAGAATATTATGCTATCTTTAAATGCTTCCAAACCTACTTCAGCTAACCCTTCTCTCTTGATCTGCTGGTAAAAAACAGTTCTGCCAGGGGTTCCAACACTAAATGATTTTGTGATTATTGCCTATGCTATGAGCAAACTGCATTTCGTACACTCCATGGGTGTTCGAAATCAGTAAGGCTTCCCTTATATTTGGTGGTTCAGCATTTTTCCAGTGCCGCAGTATAGTGAGCCTAGCTGCTAATAATATGTGTGATGTCAAAGTTTTCGACTTGGGTGGGATTTTCTCTATTCCTAGTAGTAGAAGTGCCATCTCTGGTGCGGGTTTAATTGTGCTCCCTATAACCTGCTGTAGTGATTGAAATACCTTCCTCCAAAATTCCCTAATAGGTGGGCAGGACCATAGTATGTGTATCAGTGTGCCTTGCTTGCCACATTGCCTCCAGCACTCTGCGGATGCTCCCGGTGCAAATTTCGATATGCGATGTGGTGTAAGGTACCAGCGCAATAAGATCTTTTGGTACAGTTCCCATAAATGTACACATCTTGTGGAGGCATATGTTACACTCATGGCTTTATTCCACTGATGTTCTGTGAATTTGATCCCAAGGTCTCTCTCCCAGGCTTCTATATTAGTGGTTTTACTAAAGGACTGTTTGTTTTGGATGTGCTTGTAGAGTAGCGGGATCCCTCTGAGTTTAGTGTTTTCAGATTTGTAATACAGCTATTTGCCAGGGTAAATGAATGGGTAGTTTGTCTCCTTGCTTGCTAAGTATGTGGGCTATTTCTATGTACTTGTAATGCCCCATACACACAGTTTTTCCTTCAGGTTTACCAAAACCATGTAGTAGAAGGGTCTGCCTGATTGCATACAAATTGAAACTCCTAAGGTTTGACCTCATATTACATGGTTTTGGTAAATCTGAAGGAAAAACTCAGCAGAAAAACTGATAGTGTGTATGGGGCATAAGAGTCTGTCACCAGCAGTTGTAGAGTAGGACCCTTGTTTTCTGTGAGGAAGCAGTGCTCACATTGCAAAGTTCCATCATGCCCCTCCTGAATGAGACCTATCACTCTGCAATAAGAAAAGCACATGCTCCCCACTGGTTAGAGAGCTATGGCTCTGACTCAACATGGGGCCTGTTGGACCTCTGCAAAGAGATCACTGCTTTAGTTAAACATTCTGTAGGATGCTGGGAGGACACAGGTTTTTTCTACACTGCAGCTGATTTTTTTTTTAAATAAAGCACACCGTAAGACTCTTGCCCACAATTTGTTTTGATGCTCCTAGAATGTATTTAACATATAATCTAATTGAAACTGAAAGTTCAATTAAACTTTAAGGTTAGACAAACAGGCAATTTTTTATGGTTTATAGAGGAGTTCCAGGTATGGATGTTTTATGCATAGTTACACTGGTGCAGTTTGGACCAATGTAAATATGTATGTATCATACCTGGCCATAGACATAACTACTCCAGCAATCTTTACTTACTTAAAGGTCCTGTGCTTTATGGCTGGCCAGCTGCATTGTGAACACAGAAAGTTGGCTACTCAGCATAGGTGCCACTCAGAGAATGCTTTGCATTTTCTCGATGAAGGCCAAGCATTTTCTGAAAATGTGGAAAGGTGAAGCAGTGTTATCACACTGACCGGCCAACCTACTGCAATGCAGCAGGCCAGGAACTCAGTACAGTACCCAAACCAAGTGGAGATTACTGGAGTAGCAGTATCTACTTCAGTGAGTTCCAGCTTTGAGGGAAATTAACCAAGTATGGCATATGTATAGTTACATTGATCAAAGCTAGACCAATGTAACTATGTATTAAATAACCATACCTGGAATTCATTTTTAATCACATTACTAATGTCTTACAGCAAAAGTGTAGCAATAAATCACCTAACAGATGAAACAAATGGCTACCTATGGTGTAAGCTACACAATGAGCTTGTAGTAGCAATAAATTACATGCAAATATAAAATTGTGTAATCCTGCCAGATAACAATACATGCTACTTTTGTAATATGCAAACCAGAAAGACATTTATTTCATGTTTTTGGCAAAAGATTGATACCGCTAGTGACTAATCACTACTGATTTTAGTAGTGTAACTGAGCTACTAAAGGCTTCCATTGGATGTCTAGGTCTGTAGGCTTCCCATGTAGGTCTCATACCTTAGAGGAGTTATAAAACCATAGACAAGGAAGTATCTATGAAGTGTTGTTTAAATTGTAATCCATATCTGTGTAAGTAGGAGTCCTGCAAATTGAAAGCCTTGGTCACTTATATTAGAGTTGCACCAATATCATTTTTTACTGGCAACTATGAGTACTGATACTTTCAGTCAAGTACTCATTGATATCAAGTACTAATACCATTGTGGTGCGTTTTGAGCCCATACAAAATGAATTAGCTCAAATTGCATGCAATTTGAACAGGAATGTGACCCACTTTCTTTCCAAATCACATGAACCCGGGGTTCACACAGGAGTGGTGCAGGAAACTGCATGTGATTTGGACAGAAATCGTAAAACATTCCTGTTCAAATCTCATGCAATCCTTTGCAGTGCGATTTGAGCCCATTCATTTTGTATGGGTTCAAATAGCACTACAAAGGAATTGATTTCAGGTATTGGAGCATTTGCGCGAGAATTCTCAGATACCGATATCGGGTTTGGTATTGGTGCAATCCTAACTTATATACACAAGGGGACAATATTAGGAGCCGATTACAAACTTCTGTTATCAAGTTTGAGGTTATTGGTGATGTATTTAAGGTGATACATTTTTAAGAATAGTAATATATTACCTTTTTATTTTAAGAATCAGGCAGTCATAACATAACTTTTCATGCAAATGACCATCTATATACAGTGTGGGGAACAGGGAATCATTCTACTCACCTAAGGCTGTGCATAATTGCAAATGTAATTATGCAAATGCTTATGATGAAGTAGTTCCCTTTTAGAAACACTAATTTAAAATGTTGAGCTGGCATTTATGCAAGGAAAATAAACTCATGTTATTATTCATAGGAATTAATTATAAAAAGAAAAAAAGTGGAATATATTGTAAGTGTTTTTAAGTGCAAGTCTAGGAGTAAGCCCATCTCACTGTACTCATATGCTTTGTTATAATTTAACTGTTACTTTTTTTCTGGGACTATGTAAAAGAGGTTTTTGTCAGTTTCCTTAAAGATTCCTTAGAAATATTGTGATGCTCAACATACCATTAATTTATTGGGATGGGGGGGGGGGGGGGGGGGTTAAAGTTAACTTGGGCTTTGTCTATGCATGGCATGCAGAAAGATGGCTATAATACAATATATGTGTATAAAGTGCTGGCAATACTTTCTTTCATGTGTAAAACCTGTGCACCTGATCCATATGTGACAATAAAATAAAATATCAAAAAACATATACACATTATACTCCAAATTCATATGATTACACCTTGTGATAAAACCAAGTTAAACTATAAAATTTCTAAATAAACTCATTAAAGTATCCAGTGCATACAAAGATGTCCAATAAAAAAAAAAAAATGCTTCAATAATGCTTCCACTCTAATAAATCAGCTGAGGTAACGACCAGACAGGTTTTATCTCGCTCAGAACACACTACTCCATAGGATCCGCAATCTTCCACCACATCTGGATATATCTTATTCCATTAAATATTATGATCAGGTAGCAGGATCATTCATTAACCACTTGACAACTGGGCACTTAAACCCCCCCCCCCCCCCCCCGCGATCAGACCAATTTTCAGCTTTCGGTGCTCTCACACTTCGAATGACAATTACTCAGGCCGCGTACACACGCGGGGACTGTTCGCTCAACTTTGTCCGCTGAACAGTGTTTCGGCGGACAGTCCGCTCGTGTGTGGGCTTTCAGCGGACAGTTTCAGCGGACAGTCTGCTGAACAAAGTTTTTCGGAAATTCCGAAAAACTGTCCGCTGAAACTCTGTTTCAGCGAACAGTCCCCTCGTGTGTAGGCTTGTTCGTCAAACTAAGTTCCGCGCATGCTCAGAAAGGATTTACACGCCGAAGTTTGCATTGCAGTGTATAGGACGTCGTATTTTTCGTCCCGTCGTATGTGCCGTTCACGTCATCGCGCACGGTTTCAGCGGACTGTTCGTTCGTTGTGTGTGGGCAAGTCCGTCCATGCTAATTTTGAGCGGACTGTCCGCTGAAACTGTTTGACGGACAAAGTTGAGCGAACAGTCCCCACGTGTGTACGCGGCCTCAGGCATGTAACACTATACCCAAATTAATTTTTTGTCTTTTTTTCACACAAATAGAGCTTTCTTTTGGTGGTATTTGATCACCTCTGGGTTTTTAATTGTTTGGGCTATAAATGAAAAAAGACCGAAGAGTTTGAAAAAAAAACTAATTTTTCTTTGTTTCTGTGATAAAATTTTGTAAATGATTCATTTTTCTTCATACATTTTGGCCACAATTTATACTGCTACATATCTTTGGTAAAAAATAACCTAAATTAGTGGATATTATTTGGTCTTTGTGAAAGTTAGAGAGTCTACAGGCTATGGTGCAAATCGTACAAAATTGATCACATCTGATGTACGGGTGGCCTATCTCATTTCTTGAGACTCGAACAAGCCAGAAAAGTAAAAATACTACCCAAATGACCCCTTTTTTGAAAGTAGACATTCCAAAGTATTTAGAAAGAGCCATGGTGAGGTTTTTGATGTTGTAATTTTTTCCCACATTTCTTTTCAAAATGAAGATTTTTTTATTTATTTTTTCACAAAATTGTCATTGTAATAGGTTATTTCTCTCACATGGCATGTGTATATCACAAATGACACCTCAAAATAAATTATGCTACCCCTCCCGAGTATTACGATACCACATGTGTGGGACATTTTCTCAGCCTAGCCACATAGAGAGGCCCAACATGCAGGGAGCATCATCAGGTGTTCTAGGAGCATAAATTACACACTTGTTGACTATCTATTACACTTTTTAAGGCCCTGGAGCACCAGGACAATGGCTGATGACAGATGGCACTGATACGTGGCACTGATGACACCTGACACTGATATGGCACTGATGACAGATGCCACTAATACGTTGCACTGACGACACGTGACACTGATGACAGATGGCAGTAATATGTGGCACTGATGAAAGATGGCACTTATACATGGCACTGATGACACATGGCACTGATACGTGGCACTGATACGTGGCATTGATGACACGTGACACTGATAGCAGATGGCACGTGACACTGACAGGTGGCAATGATGACAGATGGCACTAATATGTGGCACTGATGACAGGTGACACTGATATGGCACTGCTGACACGTGGCACTTATACATGGCACTGATGACAGATGGCACTTATACGTGGCACTGGGGAAAATGGCACTGACAGGTGGCACTGGGAGCAGGTGGCACTGACAGGTGGCAGTAGGGACAGGTGGCAGTGGGGACAGATGGCAGTGATATTGTGGGCACTTTATTTTCCATGTTTTTTTTCTACTCATGGCCGCTGCAGCCGTTCATCTCTCCCTCCTCACATGCTGTCTCTGTGTGAGGAGTGAGAGCCAGCAATGAGAGATGATCTCATATGTTTACATATGAGATCATCTCTCATTGGACACGCCGATCACGCTGTAAACAGCCGCTGTGATTGGCCATTTACAGCGTTCTGTGACTGGCTGTGTTCAAGGGACACGGTCAGCACAGAGCTTCCCCGATGTGTGCTCGCGGGAGCGCGCATTACGGAAGTAAACAAGAGGACATCCAGGGAAATTGGCGTGCCATCTTTCAGCTATATCGCAGACTCCTAGTGGTTAAATTGTTTCTTACTATGTTTTTCTGACTTATGCAAGGTCCTCTGTAAGCTCCCAAACTGCTCATTTTTCCTTAACGTTTGTTTAGAACGAGCAGGGCAAGTTAGCTGGATTATATGCATTGCTCTATACAAATCCCAAAGTCCACAGTCCATACTCTCTCTAGTTCATCTGGGGAGCCAGCAAGATAGGGTAGCTATGCTGAGTGGGGTGTGGACATGAACTGATGTGAGTGCAGGTGTGCAGCCCTGTTCCGATATCCTAAGTAGCTGTGCATTGCTTGAGCAATGTGAAACAGATAACTACGATCTGGCTGGCTGAGGCTGGACTGAGAAGTGTGCAATCTGGGGTAAGAATCCCAGAACCAGAGCAGCTTGGTGACTGGATTGTTGGGTAGCAGGCTGGTGAACACTTTGAATGCCCTTATGGTGCAGTGTCTTTGGTTGGAGGAATGTGACAGGTGTGTAACCATCATATAGCTTGTATACATGGCCTGTCTTTCTGCAAGCATGACAAGAAAGAAAGAAGAGGAGACTGTGTCACAAGATGGTGCCAGAACACACTCTCAGCTGTCTGTGAAAGTCAAGGGGGAGGAGGCAGCAGCTAAGCTTTAGTGATTTGCTCATGCACTATAAAAGGGGCAGCAACCTCCAGCACAGCAAGCTAAGAGACCCTCTCTAGCAAAGAAAAGCTCAGAACAACACACAGAGGAACAAATTATACAGGGGCTGTAGCAGCAATGATGAACTCAGAAGTGTAAGGCCGCGTACACACGGGCGGACTGTTCGCCCAACTTTGTCCGCTGAACAGTGTTTCAGCGGACAGTCCGCTCGTGTGTGGGCTTCAGCGGACAGTTTCAGCGGACAGTCTGACGAACAAAGTTTTTCGGAATTCCCGTAAGACAGTCCGCTGAAACTTGGTTTCAGCGGACAGTCCGCTCGTGTGTAGGCTTGTTCGACAAACTAAGTTTCGCGCATGCTCAGAAAGGATTTACACGGCGAAGGTTGCATTGCAGTGTATTGGACGTCGAATTTCTCGTCCCGTCGTACGTGCCGTTCACGTCATCGCGCACGCTTTCAGCGGACTGTTCGTTCATCGTGTGTGGTCAAGTCCGTTCATGCAAATTTTGAGCGGACTGTTTGTCGGATTGTTTGACGAACAAAGTTGGGCGAACAGTCCGCCCGTGTGTACGCGGCCTAAGAGTTGACAGAGAAAGAACCTTGCTTGGGAGAAATCTTTCAAGCAGTCAATAGTCCTTCTTGCTTGAGACGTTTGACCAGCTAAAGAGTATAAAAGAAGAAAACAAGATGTACAGTTTTCTTCCTTTGGCATGATTTGCAAAAAGTGCTGTAACACACAACAGTGTTGCAGGGCAGAATTAGCATGGTGGAAGAGGATTTGAACCTGATAAAACAGGAGATGAAAGCAATCAGAGAAAAAGTAAATATATACGCACTTAAAGAGGAAGACTTGGAGAACAGGTTGCACAGGAACATTATACAAATTTTAGGCTTTCCTGAACGAAGTAAGGACTCCAAGATTATTGAATTTTTAGAAAAATAGTTGGTGGATACTTTTGGGAGACACTCCTTTACAAGTTTATTTGCTATAGAAATATCTCACAGGGAGCCCAAGCCATACAATCTGACAGAATGATATGTGGAGACAAGGTTGGGAACATAGAACACAAAATAGGCTTATACACCAACAAGGTACTACTATTAATAACACATCCCCTCACATCTCTCCCTGCACTACAAGATAAGTTAGATATTCAGTAAGGGGTCTCGCTCTATAAAATGAATCACTCAAAATCGCAGATGATCCCAATATGCCTGGATAACCACATTAAATTGAAGATCTTAGAAACTTATTTTTTTTTGTCAGCTCCAACCTCTTCTATTACCTACCTAGGTATCCAGCTGATGTCACCAAGCTACGTAATCCTACAGCACAATTATAAAAACCTACTAACGAAGCTGAACAAACTTTGTGGAAACGTTAAGTTCACTTTTGCTTCCTGGGCAGGCCGTATAGCACTATGCAAGATGTTTTTACTCTCTCATGTGTTATACATGTTTAGAACACTACCTTTACCATTCATATGGGGGAAAAAAAGACCTTGCATTCACGCCTCCATTCTTTCTGCATCAAGAAAATCTTTGGGTATGGGAGCACCTAATATCAAAATATACTATAACATCTATCCTAAGCATCTATCCTAGCACAGGCTTAACAGCTCTGGTCCCCCTCATCTTATACTACCTGGAAACAAATTGAGACCCATGTACTGGGTTCAGATCCTAAACGTCTATTAAGCTTCTACATCCTGGGTCAGCATCATGACATACGTACTATGGATACCTTAACAGCCACATACAGAGTTTGGAACTAACTTATGCAATCTTCAAAAGGTACTCCCCAATGAGCATTACGACACATACCACTACTATATCTTTCCCTGATATAAACTGACTTAGACCTTAATTCTTGGAACTCAAGGGGCATTCAACACCTTAGTGACCTCTTCTCGGATACTCATTTAAAATCCTTCCAGGACATATGCCATACCTACCATTACAAATATCTAAGAGTTCATCACATTCTTTCCACAGTGAAGTGGACCAACAACGCTATCGCTGGAGACCTTCTTCAACTTCTCGAAAACCTTTTGTCTATCTGCTTTCTACGCCTTGCTCCAAAAACTAAGGACACAAAGTAAAACACCCACTATGGAATTTTGGGAGCGAGAATTAAAATTCATCATCTGTGTCACAATAACACTCCTCAACTGAAAGACCTTCAATTTTCCAGATGTACATCACACTGGGAATCAGCTCAAAAGTTACTGCACAAGTGGTACTATACTCATAGATTATCTGCTATCTACCCAGATCACTCCAAACTCTGCTGCAGACAGTGTGCATAGAGCGGAACTTTAGTGCATATTTGGTGGCATTGTCCGCAGCTCATTTTTGTAACAGAGGATATATTTAACCTTATATCCTCTGTTACTCTTATTGTCTGTTCACCTGACCCAAAACTGGCTCTTTTAAGTGTAGTCATTGAATATTGGCCCACTCAGTTTCAAACATTCATTACTCACACTTTCATTGCAACCAGACTGTCCATAGAAAAATCCTAGAAAAAAAAAAAAAAAAAAAAAAAAAAACCCTCTCCTAGCAACAACAATTCCTATGATGAATAATAATGCTCTACCATTTCTTTTTGCCAAAGCACATTACAAAGAGAGCATTTTTTGGAGGCAATGGTCCCACTGGCTTCAAGATCATAGATCTATATCCCCTTCATAAAAATAGATTAGGCCTCTAATGAGCACCCAAGAATCTTAGTGCCTAATCACCTTGTTTCTCCTCTGTTCATCTATAGTACAACTAAAATATCATACTATATATTATACATTCTTAGAGAAGACCAGGCACCACCTGGCAATTTGATTTTCTATAATTATAAACTCCTAGAATCCTCAGTAGCAATATTCTTGTAGGTAATGCCCCACTTGCTTCATTAAGCACTATACATGTTGTAATGCATTGAATCCCAATATTTGATCTCTCGTATACATGCTGCTGATATTGCATGAATTTATCTTATTATTTGCTTTGTAATTTTTCAAAATTTCAATACAAAATAAAATATAAAAAAAACAAAGACCTCACAGGGTGCCTTATAGGTCTCCACCACCTAGGTCTCATCCCAATGTTGTGGAAATTTTATTAGGATGTATTTAATATGTATTGTCATAGTGTCTCTCAGTGTTAGTTCTCCCACAGCCCGCTCTAAATAGTTGACTGGGGCAGACTGACACTGGTTGAGATCCGTCTGGTAGTGAAAAGCTTCTTGGGGATGTAGAGAAGTGTTTGCAGAGCGGGGATATCCGCCAGTAAAGGACCCCTGTGCGATGCACAGACGATCGTCTGGGGGATATGTTTCGCTCTACAAATACATTATCTGTTATGAGCGGATGTACACTCATGTTACTCCTGTGTGCCTGATCAACACATTTGGGGGGTCGGTGGCGTGTCCCTGCTGATAATCTCTTATCCACATGAATGTTAGTATAATCCAGGTATGCTTTGTTCTCTGAAAAACACAGAATAAGGATTCATGGTAACATTAAAAACGGGAGCCTTTGAATTGTTATGGTCAGGGAGAGCGTCTGTCAGGGAACTCACCGTACTTATGCCCGCTCCCGTATAGCAGTAGTTCCTGTTCGTTCCAGGCGCCATGCGAGGTGTCTCCGTCAGAGGCGTACGAATTCCAGGACGAACGGACGTATGCTAATCCGAACACGTGGCTGTACGCCAATCCGAACACGCGAAAACACCTGCGCAAACTGAACGGATGTACGTCTTCACGCACGGACGGCCACTTCCACCAATCCTGGCTCACTTCCCTCTATATAAACAGGGTCCTGGCCTGACACCAATGCTGGATCGTCTTCAGCTGTTCCTGTAAGACTTGATCATTGCTCCTGTGACCTTGTTCCTGAAACCTTGCTCCTGTGGCCTTGCTCCTGTGATCCTTGCTCCTTTGACCCGTTCCTGATACCCACTCTTGGATTCCTGGTCCACCTCTGACCTTGGCTTGGACTTTTGACTTCGGCTTGTCTCCCGATTCGGTACCTCGTTTTGCCTGCATGTTACCAGACCCCTTGCTTGTTCCTGATTTCGCACCTGTCTCCTGTCATTGTGCCGCATTGCCTGCCAGTTGCCGATCCTACCTGTTTCAGACACGTAGTGTTCCCTGCACGCCTGCTGGTCTTCTGGTGCCTACCTACGTGACCAATCTACATCTCTTCTACCGTGAGGACCCAGCATCTTCAAGGCCTTCTACTTCCATCTGCAGGCACCTGCACCCTTTCGTGTCCTCACGTTCCCTGTTCCCATCTCCAGGGGCGTGGTGACCGGAACCGTGCGAGAGGCCACCCTCAGCAGTCTGACTCCGCTGTAAGGTACGTGACAGTACGATCCAGCCAGAAACATGGAGTCAGACAGGGGGGCCTCACCTCTGGACGCTTTGTGCCAACAGATCTCTGCCCTTACCCAAGCAGTTCAAGGCTTGCAAGATGGTTACCATCAACTCGAGCAGAGGGTGGAGTCATTATCTCCAAACACTACTGCCTCCCAAGGGGCTACAGCGTCTCGGTCCGCCAGTCCGGCAACTCCAGCATCCATGCCTGCAATAGTGGTGCCATCCCCGGAGCCTCGAGTTCCTATACCAGAGCGATTTTCCGGAGATCGCAGCAAATTCCGTGCTTTTCGTAATGCATGCCAATTATACTTCCTGCTACAGCCTCGCACCTTCTCCTTGGAAAGCACAAAAGTTGGGTTCATCGTCTCCTTGCTTCTCGGGGAACCTCAGACCTGGGCCCATCGCCTCTTGGAACAGGCCAGCTCCCTGCTTGATACCACGGACTCTTTTCTGAATGAGATGGCTAAATTATACGATGATCCTCAGCGTGCCACCACTGCTGAGGCCAGTCTCCATGCTCTACGACAGGGTCACAGACCTGTAGAGGATTACGTGACGGACTTTAGGCGGTGGAGTTCTGACACTCATTGGAACGACGCCGCCCTACGTTACCAATTCCGCATTGGACTGTCCGAACCATTAAAAGACGAATTAGCCCGCATCGAAGTTCCCAGTTCTTTGGAAGACCTCATACAGGTATCAATCCAAATTGACCGCCGTCTTAGGGAACGGAGAGCTGAAAGAGTTGGTCAGTTTCGCCCCACCTGGATGTTACCCAAGGTTCCTAATTATCCTCCTACCTCTACACCTGCTCCCATCTCCGAAGCTCCAGAACCAATGCAACTAGGATTACTTCGCTCACCATTGTCTTCAGAGGAGAAGCTACGCCGGCGTCAGAATAACCTTTGCCTCTACTGTGGGGAAACTGGTCACTATGCGAATGCATGTCCCAATAAAAATCGTAAGTTCAAAGACTCACCTCTTGTATCCAATGCATTACCTCTGACGAAATCAATTCATATAGCTGTTCCTTTTTCCTTACAGCTGCCAGGAGGAACACTACAGGTCCAAGCTATAATTGATTCGGGCGCCTGTAGTTGCTTCATTGACCATACTCTCGTTCTGCAACACAACATTCCATTGGCACTCAAGCAACGCCAACTTTCTATACGGTTAGCAGATGGATCCAACATCAGATCAGGTCCCATTACCCATGAGACTCAACCACTGCTCGCCAACATTCTATCCGGTCACCAAGAATTAATCTGCTTGGATGTCATTTCTTCACCACTCTTTCCAATCATCTTGGGAATGCCATGGTTACAAGCCCATAATCCCCAAATAAACTGGATAACCGGTGAGGTAGTGTTTCGGTCCACTTACTGCCTCCAAAATTGTGTCAGGACCTCAAACAACCTGGTTCCGGTCATTGCCTGTTCGGGTCCTACATCTGAGCTCCAGGGGTTGGTCCCAACCACATACCACAAATTCCTGGACGTGTTTGACAAAAGAAAGGCGGACACACTACCTCCTCACCGGGTCTACGATTGCCCAATCGAGTTATTGCCTGGAGCCGAAATTCCATTCGGGAGGATATTTCCTCTATCAGAACCCGAGCTCCTGGTCCTCAAAGAATACATTGATGAGAACCTCAAGAAAGGATTTATTCGACATTCATCTTCTCCAGCCGGTGCTGGAATATTTTTCGTTGAAAAAAAGGACCATTCGCTCCGCCCATGTGTGGATTATAGGGATTTAAATAAAGTAACGATTAAAAACCGCTACCCCCTTCCATTAATTCCAGAATTATTCCAGAGACTTCGATCAGCCAAAATATTCACAAAGCTGGATTTACGAGGGGCCTATAATCTAATCAGAATCCGTAAGGGGGACGAATGGAAAACGGCTTTTCGGACACGTTTTGGCCACTTTGAGTATCTGGTCATGCCATTTGGACTTTGCAACGCCCCAGCCACTTTTCAACATTTTGTTAATGACATTTTCAGGGACTTTTTGGATTTATTTGTAATTGTTTATTTGGATGATATTTTGGTATTTTCAGACTCCCTAGAAACCCATCGTGACCATGTGAAACAAGTTCTCCTGAGATTAAGGCAACATGGGCTTTACGCCAAGGCCGAGAAGTGCGAGTTCGAACGGCAGACCATTCACTTCCTGGGTCTGGTAATATCAACTGAGGGAATAGAGATGGATCCTCAAAAGGTTTCAGCCATTTTATCCTGGCCACCTCCAACTGATAAAAAAGGGGTACAACGCTTCATTGGATTCTCTAATTTTTACAGGAAGTTTATCAAAAACTTTTCCAGTGTTATTGCCCCCATCACGCAACTGACCAGCAAACAAAACCGTTTTCGATGGTCCATCGAGGCCCAAGCTGCGTTCAATAAACTAAAAGGATTATTCACATCAGCCCCAATACTCAAACACCCTGATCCTGCTCTACCTTACACTCTGGAAGTAGACGCTTCAGAAAACGCCGTAGGTGCCATTCTGTCTCAACGCCAAGGGCCTAAATCATTAATGCATCCTGTAGCGTTCTTTTCCAAAAAACTCAATACATCAGAAAGAAACTACGATGTGGGAGACCGAGAACTCCTAGCAATCAAACTGGCTTTGGAGGAATGGCGGTACCTTCTTGAGGGGGCAACACATCCAGTATTGATTTTTACAGATCATAAAAATTTGGAATATCTCAGAACAGCTAAGCGTCTCAGGCCCCGGCAGGCAAGATGGGCTCTTTTCTTTTCCCGTTTTAATTTTCACATAACCTACAGACCAGGATCCAAGAACAGTAAACCCGACGCATTGTCCCGCATGTTCTCTGAAACTGAAGCCTCATCCCCTCCAGACACTATTTTGCAAGCTGGAAACTTCCTATTAACACAAACCAGTTTTCTATCACAGGTTCGACAGTCATCCCGAGGTGCATCCATCCCTCCAGATATGAACCTTCAAGAAAAAGATGGTCTGTTTTGGCGAGGAAGCAAATTATTCATCCCTCAAAACCTTCGCGCCTCCATTTTACAGGTTTGTCATGACTATCCTCTGGCGGGTCACTTCGGGAGTCACAAAACAACAAATTTAGTTCAAAGGCATTTCTGGTGGCCAAACCTCGCGAAAGACTGCAGGAACTATGTTAGTTCTTGTTCAACCTGCCTCCGGAATAAAAACAGCAAAAATAAAGCCTGGGGATTATTGAGGCCATTACCTATCCCTGAAAGACCATGGGATAAGATCGCAATGGACTTTATTGTTGAGCTTCCCCCCTCTGAAGGATTTTCCTCTATCTTCGTGGTGGTGGATCGCTTTTCTAAAATGGCACACTTTATTCCCATGAAGGGAACCCCATCTGCAACCGAGACAGCCAGAATATTCATTAGAGAAATTGTCAGACTCCATGGAATTCCCGGTGATATTGTCTCTGATCGTGGAGTCCAATTCACGTCAAAATTCTGGAAATCATTGTGTGAAACTCTGGGTATCAAGTTAAATTTCTCTTCAGCTTACCATCCCCAAACAAACGGGCAGACCGAACGCACTAATCAAACCTTGGAACAATATTTACGTTGTTTCACTTCTTTTTCTCAGGAGGATTGGGCTTCGTTACTACCTTTAGCAGAATTCGCATTTAATAATTCTATTCATTCCGCCACTAACCAGTCACCATTTTATTCTAACTTTGGTTTTCATCCCTCTTTCCTACCAACATCCTTACCGGATTCTCCTGTACCAGCTGTCCAGGATAGGCTGAATTTCTTTGTTACCAACAATCAGGTACTTAAAGAAACCCTCTCTAAGGCTCAGGAGGACGATAAAAAATTTTTTGACAGGAAGAGAAGGGGAGAACTGGATTTAAAGATCGGTGATCGTGTATGGCTGTCAACCGCAAATCTGAAACTGGCGTGTCCCTCTAAAAAATTGGGACCCAGATATTTGGGGCCTTTTCCAATTAAGAAGAAAATTAATTCAGTAGCCTATGAACTTGAACTTCCCGGCTCATTTAAAATTCATCCTGTATTTCACACTTCTCTACTTAAGCCTGATGTACCCAATTCCTTTCCAGATCGGGAATTATGCTCTCCAGAAGCTATTTTGATAGATGGTGAGGAGGAGTTTGAGATCGAAGCCATTCTAGGTTACAGGAAGCGCCAAGGACAAAACCAATATTTGATTAAGTGGAAAGGCTTCGGCCCCGAAGAAAATTCCTGGGAACCCGAAGCGAATCTTCATGCCCAGAGGCTTATACGGGCTTTTCATCGCTCTCAAAGGTTGGTTCAAAGGGGCACCCGGAGGCTGCCCTTAAGGGGGGGGCACTGTCAGGGAACTCACCGTACTTATGCCCGCTCCCGTATAGCAGTAGTTCCTGTTCGTTCCAGGCGCCATGCGAGGTGTCTCCGTCAGAGGCGTACGAATTCCAGGACGAACGGACGTATGCTAATCCGAACACGTGGCTGTACGCCAATCCGAACACGCGAAAACACCCGCGCAAACTGAACGGATGTACGTCTTCACGCACGGACGGCCACTTCCACCAATCCTGGCTCACTTCCCTCTATATAAACAGGGTCCTGGCCTGACACCAATGCTGGATCGTCTTCAGCTGTTCCTGTAAGACTTGATCATTGCTCCTGTGACCTTGTTCCTGAAACCTTGCTCCTGTGGCCTTGCTCCTGTGATCCTTGCTCCTTTGACCCGTTCCTGATACCCACTCTTGGATTCCTGGTCCACCTCTGACCTTGGCTTGGACTTTTGACTTCGGCTTGTCTCCCGATTCGGTACCTCGTTTTGCCTGCATGTTACCAGACCCCTTGCTTGTTCCTGATTTCGCACCTGTCTCCTGTCATTGTGCCGCATTGCCTGCCAGTTGCCGATCCTACCTGTTTCAGACACGTAGTGTTCCCTGCACGCCTGCTGGTCTTCTGGTGCCTACCTACGTGACCAATCTACATCTCTTCTACCGTGAGGACCCAGCATCTTCAAGGCCTTCTACTTCCATCTGCAGGCACCTGCACCCTTTCGTGTCCTCACGTTCCCTGTTCCCATCTCCAGGGGCGTGGTGACCGGAACCGTGCGAGAGGCCACCCTCAGCAGTCTGACTCCGCTGTAAGGTACGTGACAGCGTCCATGATTTCAAGCCATGCAGCTTCCTGTCTTACTGTAGATCACCATAAGAGACGATTTTGCTCACTCCTCAGTGGCTTCATGTTTGTCTGCCTCTGCTCCATTCCTAGCTATAGAGGAGCTGGAGCCCTGGCAGGCTGAGGGTGATTGGGAGGATGATGGCCGTTTTGAGGGCCCTTTAAAGACAGAGACATCTAGAGATGGGGCTGGAGAGGGAGAGCCTGAATCTGAGGAACTCACCCTAAAACATGTTATCGAAGCATATACACTCCTCTCAGACTGCTTTGATGGTGCAAACGGTCCAGCTGGACCTCTCCATCCTCAAGCATGATATGAAAAAAATCTGTTCCAGAATCTCAACAGTGAATTTCTGACATTGAGGATAAAGTAACCCCTTTATTTGCTGACTTCAGGTCTCAGGATGCATTATTTGAGGGAGAATTCTACCAAACTGGGAGACTTGGAGGGCTGCCTCCGAAGAAACAATTCACATTTTATCAGGTTCAAGAAAGAAACTGAAGGTAAAGACGCAGAAACTTTCATTGGCTGAAATCTATAGTGGGTACAGACAACCTATTCTGATTATTTGCTATTGAGCAAGCACCTTCTAGAGCCCCCCAAGACTTTGGCAAAAGTGCTTCACATCAATGATAAAAAAATATTCTGATAATGGCACATAATCTCCTATAAGTTACGTTTAATGGTAACTGGATATCTATTTTTCTGGATTTCTCAACACCACTCAGAAACAGAGAGCTGCCTTTACTGCAGTTAAACATTGCCTCTGAGATAAGCAAATCAGCTACAGCATGTTATTTCCTGCCAAGCTTTGAGTGATTAGTGATGATAAAGCTCAATTATTTGCGTCTCCTTCTGAGGCCTCTGAGGACTAGCTTAATGGCCTGAGATGATCTCCTGAGTCGCATGAGGTGCGGATGTTCACCGCTTTCTGGTCCTACTAAAATGAGAACTTTTTTTTTTCTTTTACTCACAAATTTTTCTTTTTGAACACTTTTTCTTTGCTAAGTTTGCACATGGGGTATATACCCTGTTAGTTATGTTTTTTTTTCTGTCATCTCCCCTATTACTGTTACTGTTTTTGGGTCAAAGCGTGTTGTGGTTTGGGGCAATGAGGCAGGAGGGAGGAATGGAAAATTTTTGTTTTATTTTCTTTATTTCTGTTCTGTACACCTACATTACAGATTTGAAATGGATGTCTGTTTTCATTCTTATAGGTATTTCCTGAGGTCACTGGTCCTCTTTATTGAGTGCAATTGTATTATTTAGGCACTGACCCCCACTTTCGTTTGGATTGTTATCCTTTTTGAGTCATTACCTTTTTCTCTTACATCATGAGTCTTGGATTACTTACATGGAATGTCAGAGGCCTAAACTCTGAGGTAAAAAGGTCTGTGGTCTTTGGCTATCAGAACGCACAAAAGTTAAATTTCTATTGCTAATTTAATGGGATCTAGGATATTGGCATTAAAAAGGCCACAGATCACTCATGCCTTCCACGCTACATACTCTACATATTCTAGAGGAGTGTCTATATTGATTCTTAAATCTCTTCAGATACAAGTTGTGGAGGTCAGGACTGATCCAAAAGGATGTTATGTTGTTCTAATGTTGAAATGTATGGAAGCATTATATACTATAGTGAATGTTTATATTCCCCCACCATTTGATAAGCAGAGGTTATCTCACTGTGTGACTAAAATCATTCCCATGATACAGGATACTCTTATCATAGGAGGATATTTTAATGCAGTTATGGATCCGGAGATACAGTAGCTAGTAGAGATGGACCAAACACACCCTGGAACTCTTGAACATCGCAAAAGCTCGGACCCGAAACCGCAAACACTATTAATGGGACCCAAAACTTGAAAAATCAATATTGCCCATTTTAAAGGCTTATATGCAAGTTATTGGTCATAGAAAGGGTATGGGGGCCCAGGTACTGCCCTGGGGGACATGTACCAATGCAATTTTTTTTTAAAAAAAAGATAATTTTTAAAGGAGCAGTGATTTTATTGATGCTTAACCCCTTGCCGGCCTGGCCGAATGAGGGCTCCAGCACGGCTGGCTAGTTCTGCTAGGGCATACTAAGACGTCCTCCCGATCTCGCACTTCCCACGCGCCCCCCCTTGGCCGTGCACCTAGAAGTGTCCATGAATGCCGGGTCCAGAGGTAAATGGATCGGGGTAAAGAGCCAATGACAGCAGCCCTTTACCACATGATCGCTCCACCCAATGTATAGGCAATCACGTATCAACAAACTGACACATGTCCGGTTCAGCTCTCTCCTCACACGCAATCAGTACAGCAAATGAGGAGAGGAGGGAGCTGGTGCAGCAGCACGAGTGGCTGAATCTGAAGTGCCCACAGCACTGATCTGTGCTCATTTATGCCAATCTATGCCTCATACATGCTCACCCATGCCTCATATATGCCCATCCATGACCATCTGTGCCTCATCTGTGCCTTATACATGCTGATATGTGCCTCATACCGTACATGCCCATCTATGCCTCATACATGCCCATCCGTGACTCATCCAAGCCTAATACAAGCCCATCTATGCCTCATCTGTGCCTCATTCATGCTTCATACATGGTCATACGTGCTTCATCTATGCCTTGTACATGCCCAGTCATGCCTCATCCGTGCCCCTTCCTGCCCATCTGTGCCTCATCCATGCCCATCCATGCCTCATCCGTGCCTAATACATGCCCATCCATGCCTCATAGATGCCCATCCATGCCTCATCTGTGCCCATCCTTGCCTAATCCATGCCCATCCATGCCCTGCCATGTCTCATCCATGCCCATCTGTGCCTCATCCATGCCTCATACATGTCCATCCCTTCCCCCTCCGTGCCTCATCCATGCCCATCCATGTTTCATCCGTCCCTCATACGTGCCTCATACATGCCCATCCATGCCTCATCCGTGCCCATCAGTGCCTCATCCGTGCCTATCCATGCCTCATCTGTGCTTCATCCATGCCTTATCTGTGCCTCATCTGAGCTTCATCCATGCCCACCCGTGCCCATCCATGCCTCATATATACCTCATCAATGCCCATCCATGCATCATCCATGTCCATCGATGACTCATCCATGCCTCCTCTGTGCTCCTCTATACCCCATCCATCCTCCATCCATGCCACATCAGTGCTCATCTTTGCCTTATCAATGCCACAACTGTGCCCATCCATGCCTCATCCATGCTAATCCATACCTCATCTGTGCCTCATCCATGCCACATCTTTGACTCACCCGTGCTCATCCATGACTATCCATGCCACATCAGTACTCGTCCGTACCATATCAATGCCCATCTGTGCCCATTCATGCCTCATCCATGCCACATCAGGGCTCATCCATGCCTCATCAAAGCCACATCAGTGCTCATCTATGCCTCATCAATGTCATATCAGTGCTCATCCTAACAGTGCTCCCTGCATGTTGGACCTTTGTATGTCAACAGGCTGTGGAAAAGTCTCACACATGTGGTATCCACATACTCAGGAGGAGTAGCAGAATGTATTTTAGGGTGCCATTTTTGCTATATACATGTTATGTGTTAGAAATATCTTATACATGGACAACCTTGTGTAAAAAAAAAAAAAAGTTTGAATTTTCTTTCCACATGTTCCAAAAACCTGTGGAAATATATGATGTGTTCAAAAGACTTATTATGCCTCCTAGATTATGTGTGGGGGTGTTTGCTTTCCAAAATAGGGTCATTTTATGGGCGTTAACATTGTCCTTGAGCTCCAGGGCCTTCATAAGTGTAATAGGTAGTCAAAAAATTAAACCTGACGGTGCTCCCTGCATTTGCAGAATGTGTTTTGGGGTGTGGTTACAAGTTTGCATATGTCATGTGAGAGAAATAACCTGTTAATATGAGAATTTTGTGAAAAAGAAAAAAAAAGAATCTTCATTTTACAAAGAATTGTGGGCGAAAAATTGCAACTTCAAAAAACTCACTATTCCCTGGAATGTCTACTTTCCAAAAAGGGGTCATATGGAGGGTGTTTGTGCTTTTATGGCTTGTTAGTGTCTCAAGAAGTTAGATTAGATTAGGCTGTCAGTGCATCAGGTGTAGTCCATTTTCAGTGATTGTCACCATAGCTTCTAGAGTCTATAACTTTCACAAAGACCAAATAATATACACTGATTTTGGTTATTTTTACAAAAGATATGCAGCAATATAAATTTTGGGCAAAATTTATGAAGAAAAATTACAAATTTGCAACATTTTATAACAGAAACAAAGAAAAAATATTATTTATTACAAAAATTTTGAGGCTTTTATTTATAGCACAAAAAAACTTTAACAAAGCTCTATTTGTGTGAAAAAAGGAAAAAAATGTCATATGGGTACAGTGTTGCATGAATGAGAAATTGCCATTCAAAATGTGAGAGCACTAAGGCTATGTTTCCACTATTGCGTCCCCAAAGTCGCGCAATTTTGCAGCAATTTTTTACTGCAATTTTTTTGCCATGACTTGAAGCAATGTCTGTGTATTCTTGAGGTCTAAGGACCTCAAGTTGCATCAAAAGTGGGACCAAAGTAGTGTAGGGACTACTTTGAATTTGCTGCGCCTTGAAGTCGCACAGATATGAATGGTACTCATTGAAAATCATGGGGTACAACTTGTCATGTGACTTTTCAGACCCAATTCGCATGAAAACTTGCATTAGTGGAAACCTAGCCTGAAAGCTGAAAATTAACCTGGTTAGGAAGGGGGTAAAACTGTCCAGTGGTCAATTGCATAATGGCCAGTGGTCTATTCTCATTCTATTCTTATGACCCAGAAACTCAGTGGATCATCTTACTGGAAAGCTCTCCATATTTGTTCTCGCCCCTAGAAAATCTTTCACCATATTATGCAGATGTTACCAATGAGATCTTGAAGTTGACTAGGGATGGGCGAACGGTTGGGCCCAAGCATAAGTTCGGCCCGAACTTTGGTTATTCGGATGTTCTACGAACACCGAACAATATACGGTGTTCAGAACAAATTTTAGGACACTAACATGAAAAACCAAAAGTGCTCATTCTAAAGGCTTATATGCAAGGTATTGTCATACAAAGTGTTTGGGGACCTGGGTCCTGCCTCATAGGACATGTATCAATGCAAATTCTTTTTTTAAATGGCCATATTTTCAGGAGCAGTGATTTTTAATGCTTAAAGTGAAAGCATAAAAATTAAATATTCCTTTACATATCATGCCTGGGGGGTGTCTATAGTATGCCTGTAAAGTCCAGTGTTTAGAACAGTACCACAGCAAAATTTTATTTAAAACTGATCGTGGCTGTAATGAATTGCTGGGTCTTGGCAATATAGATAAAACTCATTGAAAAAAAGGACATGGGTTCCCCCCAGGCCACCCGTTGACTCTGCTCCCCCGTTTACGTCAACGGGTGGCCCCACCCTCAGCTATATAAGAACTGTCACCCAGAAGAAGTGTCACATGGCAGGAACCTCCCATGAAGGCAGAACGGTTGCTTTTTTTTTTCAGTCCGTCGGGCAAAGTGAATTTACATTGCTGGACATTTTATTTTATTTTAATAAAAGAACTTGTCCCAAGTTGTCTCTTGTCTTTTTTTACCATTTTTGACACTTTTTCTGTGAAATGGTAGGGGTACAATGTATCATGTTACCAATTCACATGGGGGCTGGGATCTGGGGGTCCCCTTGTTAAAGGGAACTTCCAGATTTCAATAAGCCCCTGCCCACATACCCCACAACCACCGAGCAAGGGTTGTGGGGATGAGGCCCTTGTCCCCATCAACAGGAAGAAAAGGTGCTTTGAGGAGCTACTTCAAAGAACCCTCCCCATGTTGAGGGCATATGGCCTGGTATGGTTCAGGAGGGAGGTGCTCTCTCATCATCCACTCTTTTCCTGTGGCCTGACAGGTTGCATGCTCAGATAAGGGACTGGTATGGATTTTGGGGGGACCCATACACCTTTTTTTTAATTTTTGTTCTTTTTTCAATGAGTTTTATCGATGTTGCTGAGACCCGACAATTCATTACAGCTGCAATCAGTTTTAAATGACAATATTTCCTTTAGAAATTTTATTTTGCTGTGGTACTGTTCTAAACATGGGAAAAATGCTCCACTTTACTGGAATACTATAAACACCCACCAGGCATGATATTTAAAGGAATATTTAATTTTTATTGTTTCTATTGTTTCTTGAAAAAGACTGCTGTTTTTAAAACTTTTTTTTTGCATTGATACATGTCCCCTGGGGCCGGACCCGGGTCCCCAAATACTTTTTATGACAATAACTTGAATATAAGCCTTTAAAATGAGCTTTTTCTATTTTTCATGTTCGTGTGCCATAGACTTTAACAGTGTTCATGTGTTCTTCCGAATTTTTTGCCTGTTTGGTATATTCTGGTGCGAACCGAATCGGGGGGTGTTTGGCTTATCCCTAAAGCTGACAGGCCTGGGTGTCAAGGACAAAAACTATGTGCAGCACACAGTGCGTTTTGGGGTGCACTGTGGGTGAACATCCTGCTGAGCTCCCTGCAAATTCAGGTGTTTAGAGAATGGGCGAACAAGCGATGTTCAGGCCAAATTTTCTTGGCCCGAACCATTTGCCCAACTGGACTTTGATGTTCTAGACTTCATGCAGGGCAGCCCATCAGTTCAATTGCATACTGGCCAGTGGTCTATTCTCATGACCCAGAAATACAGTGGATCATCTACTGGAAAGCTCTCCCTATTTGTTCTCGCCCCTAGAAAATCTTCCACTATATTATGCAGACGTTGCCAATGGGATCTTGTAGCTGACAGCCCTGGGCGCCAAGGACAAAAACTGTATGCAGTGCACAGTGCATTGTGGGGTGCTCGGCGGGTGAACATCCTGCCGAGCGCCCTGCAAATTTGGGTGTTTACCGAATGGGCGAACAGGTAATATTCGGAAAACAACTTTTCTTGGTCTGAACCATTCGCCCAACACTAATACAACAACTAATAGATGGACTTTGATGTTCTAGACTTCAGCCTCTACTCTTACAGGAATAGGCAAATGCTTCCAATTTTCAGGAAGTATGGAGGTGACCAAAGGGAATACTCTTTTTCCTCTGAATCCTACAAACCCCTTTCTAGATATGTTTTTATATCTCGAGATATATTATAAAAAGTTGTTGAGGTGATGTATTTATCAAAGGCAATCTCTGACCACTCTCCATTGAAACTCACATTCTGGATGTCTAGGTCCAATGATAACCAGGTATGGCGTATAAGCCTCTACTGGCTTGTAGAACCTATGGTTTTTTATACATGTGCAGATGCTATTTCCACTTATTGGCCTAAGAATGCCCAAGGTGTGTCTGAGCTAATTACAAGGGGAGCCTTTAATTCAGTGCTGAGGGGTGCCTGCATGAAGGGGGTTTCAGACCTTAAGAAGGCCAATAGAGAACAGATATCTCCTTTGGCTGGTAAGCTATGGGTGGAACCCTCTTCACTATCAGCTGTGGGGGGATGAACAGAGAGCATAATAATTGGCCATAGTGAAAAAAACTCAGAAGCAACTCTTATATCAATACCAAACTGGATGCTACCACCAGCATGTTTCACGGTGGGGATGGTGTGTTCAGGGTGATGTGCAGTGTTAGTTTTCCACCACACATAGGGTTTTGCTTTTAGACCCAAAAGTTTGATTTTGGTCTCATCTGACCAGACCACATTCTTTCACATGTTTGCTGTGTCCCCCACATGGCTTCTCGCAAACTGCAAACAGGACTTCTTATGGCTTTCTTTCAACAATGGCTTTCTTCTTGCCACTCTTCCATAAAGGCGAGATTTGTGTATGCCCCATACACACAGTCGGACATTCCGACCACAAAATCCATTGGATTTTGGCCCAAACTTGCCTTGCATACATGCGGTCGCACAAAGTTGTCGGAATTTCTGATCGTTCTGAATGAGGTGACGTCAAACACGTATGTCGGGGCTATAAACGGGCCAGTAGCCAATATCTTTCATCTCTTAGTTTATTCTGAGCATGCATGGCACTTCATCCTTCGGAGTTGTCTACACATGATTGGAATTTATGCGATCGGATTTTGTTGTCGGAACATTTTAGATCCAGATCTCAAACTTTGTGCTTTAGCAAAATCTAACGGAAAAAGTCAGATGGAGCCCACACACGGTCGGATTTTCCGACAACATGATCCGATCACACATTTTCCTTTGGAAAATCCAACCATGTGTATGGGGCATAATAGTTGTCCTGTGGAAAGATTCTCCCACCTGAGCTGTGGATCGCTGTAGCTCCTCCAGAAGTACCATGGGTCTTTTGGCTGCTTCTCTGATCAATGCTCTCCTTGCCTGGCCTGACAGTTTAGGTGGACAGCCATGTCTTGGTAGGTTTTCAGTTGTACATTTTCAGATGATGGATTGAACAGTGCTCTCCATGAGATGTTCAAAGCTTGGGATCATTTTTCATAACCTAACCCTGCTTTAAACTTCTCCACAGCTTTATCCCTGACCTAGCTGGTGTGTTCCCTTGCCCTCATAATGCTGTTTGCTCACTAAGGTTCTCTAACAAACCTCTGAGGGATTCACAGAACAGCTGTATTTATACTGGGATTAAATTATACACAGGTGGACTCTACTCTCTAGTTAGGTGACTTCTGAAGGCAATTGGTTCCACTAGATTTTAGTTAGGGATATCAGAGTGAAGGGGGCTGAATATAAATGCATGCCACACTTTTCAGATATTTATGTGTAAAAAAAAAATTGAAAACTATTTATCATTTTCCTTCCACTTTACAATTATATGCCAATAAAATAAATTTACGCTTTTGGTTGTAACCATTGTAAGCCATTTTCTCATAATAATAAGCAAGGCCATGTGATATTTCTAATATATATACAGTATCTCACAACAGTGAGTACACCCCTTACATTTTTGTAAATATTTTATTATATATTTACATGCGACAACACTTTGCTACAATGTAAAGTAGTGAGTGTACAGTATAACAGTGTAAATTTGCTGTCCCCTCAAAATAACTCAACACACAAGCATTAATGTCTAAACCGCTGGCAACAAAAGTGAGTATACCAGTAAGTGAAAATGTCCAAATTAGGTTCAAAGTCTTAATATTTTGTGTGGCCACCATTATTTTCCAGCACTGTCTGAACCCTCTTGGGCACAGAGTTCACCAGAGTTTCACAGGTTGCCACTGGAGTCCACTTCCACTCCTCCATGATGACATCACAGAGCTGGTGGATGTTAGAGACCTTGCGCTCCTCCACCTTCCATTTGAGAATGCCCCTCAGATCCTCAATAGGGTTTAGGTCTGGAGATATGCTTGGCCAGATAATCACCTTTACCCTCAGCTTCTTTAGCAAGGCAGTGGTCTGTGAGGTGTGTTTGGGGTCGTTATTATGTTGTTATTATGTACATGTTGCCATTCATGGTTTCCTCAATGAACTGTAGCTCCCCAGTGCCAGCAGCACTCAAGTAGCCCCAGACCATGACACTCCCACCCACCTTGCTTGACTGTAGGCAAGACACCCTTGTCTTTGTACTCCTTACCTGGTTGCCACCACACACACTTGACACCATCTGAACCAAATACATCTATCTTGGTCTCAGCAGACCACAGGACAGGGTTCCAGTAATGCATGTCCTTAGTCTGCTTGTCTTCAGCAAACTGTTTGCAGGCTTTCTTGTGCATCATCTTTAGAAGAGGCTTCATTTTGGCATGACAGCTGAGTAGACCAATTTGATGCAGTGCATGGCATATGGCTGAGCATGTGCACTCACCTGGTTTGGTTGACCATAGCGAGTCCTGTTCTGAGTGGAACCTGTCCTGTTAAACCGCTGTCTTCCTTTAGCCTAGGCCAATGATGGCGAACCTTGGCACCCCAGATGTTTTGGAACTACATTTCCCATGATGCTCATACACTCTGCAGTGTAGTGGAGCATCATGGGAAACGTAGCTCCAAAACATCTGGTTGCCAAGGTTCACCATCACTGGCATAAGCCATCTTTTGGAAGAGCAACAATTCTTTTTTTTAGATCCTCAGAGAGTTCTTTGCCATGAGGTGCCATATTGAACTTCCAGTGACCAGTATGTGAGAGTGAGAATGATAACACCAAATTTAGCACACCTGTTCCCCATTCACACTAGAGACCTTGTAACGCTAACGAGTCACATGACACTGGGGAGGGAAAATGGCTAATTGGGCCCAATTTGGACATTCTCACTTAGAGGTGTACTCATTTTTGTTGCCAGCGGTTTAGACATTAATGGCTGTGTGTTGAGTTATTTTGAGGGGACAGCAAATTTACAATGTTATACAAGCTGTACACTTACTACTTGTAGCAAAGTGTAATTTATTCAGTGTTGTCACATGAAAAGATATAATAAAATATTTACAAAAATGTGAGGGGTGTACTCACTTTTGTGAGATACTGTATGTCATTTTTTGGAGATCTGGTAACCACCAACACATGAGCAGACTTTTCTGTTGCAGCAATATTTCAAATATACTCATGTTAATTATGGATAGGTGTATTCACCATATACTGGGACTATCAATATCCTTTACACACATAGCCAAAAGAAAATAACTATATATGTATAGATATAGTACATATATCAAAACATAATAATTTGTATACTTAAACTACTTATATATACTTTATATGATAGTTCTAATAAAATTAATAAATCAACATCCTCAGTCTGTAATGGGATTATCACTATACCAGTAGATGATAAAATTGTTACTGAACTCATTTTAGGTGATATGATATTTTAGGTCACAGTCATATTCTTATGTATAAGGAAACAATGAGGTTCTTATTGTTATACTTTCATCAACACTTGAATAAACAGAATGTTAACAGAAAATAACAGAATGGAACATAGAGATTAAGAGAGGCATTCATTTGTATAGTGGGTGGGGGTTAGGATCTGAGCCAGGTATTTACTTTTTTCTTTCATGTTGATGAACATAGATCAGAGATCAGCATTTCCAGAAGTGATGGTTTCTGAAGAAACTTCAGGAAAAAACCTTCCTGTATTAGAGAAATGATCAGTGGTGCAAGGCAATGGAAAAGGTAAGTATTTTGTTTTACTTTTACTTTCTGCTTCAGTTTAGTATCAGATTTACTTTAATTATTTATGACAATTAGTATTATAACAATTATTCTAGTGGTTTTTCATGTTGCAGTAACTTAGAATCAAAAAAAAAAATGCACTTTTACGCAGCACCCAAAAATGTATAATACATAAATGGAACAGGAGCCAATAATAAAACAAAAAGGAAAAAAGGGTTGCTGCACCTGAAATTAGCAAAGACTAATGAAGAATGAATGCTGTGGTAAATGGCGAAGTAAAGGGTGATTTATACAAATACTATGTGTAGCACTGGCTCCTAAAAAGCAGGCGCTATTGTTTTTGTAAAGTTAAGTTGCCTGAAGCCACAGTTGGGCTTCGGGATTATTTCTCTAAATTTCTGGTTTCAGTACCAGTCTAGCTGGATGCATTGAATGCCACTTATCTCTCAAAACCAGCCCAGTGGGAGTATTTTCCTGCTGTGAATTCTGGGGGGGGGTGGTATTTAAGGTACCGACGCCATGTTGGTGGGGGATTACTTTCTGTCTGTTAGGTTCTGGTGGTCCTCCTGACCCAGACCCATGGCCCTCCTGGCCTGGGGTGCGGAACTATGCATCCTGTGTCTCAGGGCTGGCTGGCCCGAGGTCGACGCAACTGAAGGGATAGGCCCGATGCAGGGATGGTCCGATGCTATCTCATCAGAAGGGAGAGGTCCAGCAACTGAAGAACCCCAGGGGAGGACTCTTTCTGGAGAAGACCGTGCGCAAGGCTAGTTTCTCTGAAGGAACCTGGAGACTTAGTTGAAGGATGCAACCTGGATCAACACTCATACGGTATCGCCGAATCGGCTGAGAGTAACTGGTACCGTATGTCAGTTCTTTAGATTTACCCACATCCCTCGGTAATGCTCAAGTGTATCTCACAAGTCTGTGGCAGAGACTTTACCGAGCATCCTACCGGCTGCTAGGCCTAGTGAGAGAGGTCTATCTGGGGGTTGTTGAACCCAGTTGTGAAACAGTTTTATTCTCTGGATTCTCTCAATACTTTCACCTCGCAATTTAAGTGCCTGAACTCACCCCTAACCCTTTACCTTCCATTAAGAGACTTTGTTTGTTCTAAATAAATAACCCAAAAGAGGATTCAGTGTCAGTTTCAACATTCTTTGGGCCATTTACCACAGGATCCCCAAGATGGAGAAGCAAGCAGGTGAGGTAATGGTAAGCCCAAATAAAACCAGCAGCTCCTTCGGGGGTCAGTGCTACATATGTATACATTCAAAACCGTATATAAACGTATATTAGTGAATGCCTTCACTTTACCACAGCATAAAATGTATATTGCTTTGTTGTGTACATAAATGCAATCATCCCAATAATGATATGCTTCTTTAAATAGACTTACAGTTTGTGTTAGCCTTTGAGACACTGTAAGGTTACAGAATACTTTTCATATACTGTTTTATAGGTTGAAAACTGTTGTGTCCTGAATTGGTTTCCATGAATTGCATAGATTACTGAAGTTTTTATATTGCACTTTGCCTCACTGTAAAGCCTTTGTATGTTCATCTCATTATGTTTTCAGCACAGACATGCATAAAAAAAGAGAAAGGAAGATGTGAACTATGCCCCAATATATATAGTAATTCATTTTAGTTAAATGTGTGTTTCATCATTGATCTGTATCATGTTGTGACAAAGTAAACCATTGCTTTTATATAACAGATTTTAAAATTGCTGTGGCAGAGGAGTTTGTACTAAGGTTAGCAAAACATTTCTTTGTTCTGCTCTAAATTACTAGAGTGGTTTGCTGAGCACACTAAAATCAGAGTACACCTAAGTACTGCATGTTCAATACCATTAAATCCCTCAAGGAATTTTGGTTCAAGATATTTCCTATCACAAAGACAGACTATAAGACTATGAAAATAAGACATTATGTTAAGAATGCAAAGGTGGTGTATCTTTGCCTTTTTCTAGAATTGGTTCTATTTTACTGAAATTGATGACTGTAACATCCTCAGTTTCTTGAACCATTTCCGTTTTATCATTTACAAATAAAAACAAGGGTGCTACAATATCTTCTAATGAATTAATGGATTAAAGCATAAACCAATGAATGGAGACCACATAGCCTAATTTCTTAGAATGGAACTTTACTATTTAATTTCTTTTCTGGCGGTTATGGGAATTTTAAGACCCTTTGAACAGAATTTGTGAATTAGCTTTAAGGTCCAGCTCCAGTCCTTTTTTAAACATTTTTAAAGTAGCATGGTGGTCATCCACACCCACATTCAGAGAAGTGAAACAGAGAATAAACTGGTTTCTCACCAATGAGAAAGACTCCATATGTAAATTCAAATGGATCTGGGTGCCCTGGGAACCCTGGATAAATGATTATTTTCTACTCTATTTTTATTGTATACTCTTGGATCTTTGTAGAAGTAATAATAATAATAATAATAATAAACTTTATTTTATATAGCACCTTTAACCACTTAAGCCCCGGACCAATTTGCAGCCAAAGGACCAGGCCCCTTTTTGCGATTCGGCACTGCGTCGCTTTAACTACCAATTGTGCGGTCGTGCGTTGTGGCTCAACAAAATTGGCGTCCTTTTTTTCCCACAAATAGAGCTTTCTTTTGATGGCATTTGATCCCCTCTGTGGTTTTTATTTTTTGTGCTATCAACAAAAATAGAGCAACAATTTTGAAAAAAATACAATATTTTTTACTTTTTGCTATAATAAATATCCCCCAAAAATATATTAAAATTTTTTTTTTTCCTTAGTTTAGGCCTATACATATTCTTCTACATATTTTTGGTAAAAAAAATCGCAATTATTGATTGTTTTGCGCAAAAGTTATAACGTTTACAAAATAGGGGATAGTTTTATAGCATTTTTATTAATATTTTTTTTTTTTACTAGTAATGGCAGCGATCAGCGATTTTTATTGTGAATGCTACATTATGGCAGACACATAGGACATTTTTGACAAATTTTTGGAACCATTGTCATTTATACCGCAATCAGTGCTATTTAAGTGCACTGATTCCTGTGTAAATGGCACTGACAGTGAAAGAGTTAACCACTAGGGGGTGGGGAGTGGTTAAGTGGGACATGTGTGTTTTTTTTACTGTTGTGGGCGTGGCTTGGAATGTGACGTCACTGATCGTCTTTCCCTATAACAGGGAACAGACAATCTGTGACAGCCACACTAAGAAACACGGGGAGAGGTTTGTTTACACAGACCTCTCCTCGTTCTTCAGCTCTGTGACCCGATTGCAGCGATCAGGACAGTGGGTCCTGCGGCCATGCTCACGGAGCTCAGGGCTGGGTCACGAGCACGGCAGCGGCGCATGAACGACCTACGGCTGGGCACTTGAAGAGCAACGTACCTGTACGTTGATGTGCCCAGCTGTGCCATTCTGCCGACATAAATGTGCAGGAGGCGGTCCTTAAGTGGTTAAAGGTGGCTTCTCAAAGTGCTTTACAAGGAAAACACAGGAAATACACAGAATAACATAACACAAGGAAAAAAGGGACAATTAAGTTAACGATTTTCTGAAGAAAAAGGTTTTTAGATTTGATTTAAATGAGTTTAGAGAAGACGACTCTCTGATGTTCTTAGGAAGTGAAGTCCAGAGTTTTGGAGCATAGCAGGAGAAGGTTCTGTCCTCCATTGAGTGTCAGTGAGTTGGGGGGGGGGGGGGGCACACAGTTAACCAGAATTTGAGGAGTGGATGTTACAAGGGGGGGGGGGTACATTGAAAAAAATTCAGAGCGATAATAAGGTGCCAAGCCATGAAGAGCCTTGTAGGTGAACAAGAGGATCTTAAAATCAATATGAAACCTAACAGATAGCCAGTGCAAGGACTCCAGGATAGGGGTATTATGAGCAGTGTTGTACCAGACCTAGTCATGATTCTGGCTGCAGACGTTTGAACATATTGCATTTGATTTATAGTAGTCATTAGTATTAATTATATGGCTGCAGGCATCCAACCCCCGAAGCTAACCCTTTCGACAATCTGATGACATAAACAACAAGGCAAACCCTCCCTTCTCCATTTTTTGCCTCTCTTAGGGACCATTAAAATTTGAACAAATGATATCTGAGACTCAGAAAAAGCCTCCATAATAAATAAATGCTTCATGTTTTAGGAAATTGGATTTTTTTTTAACATGTCTGCTACAATTTTTAATACAAAGCCTTGAATTTTGTATCATTGTTTTGTACCACTTGCATGTAACTGATGTTGGAGTGAGTATTAGAGGGACCACATGTAGACCTGAATTTGTTTTGAAAAGCAAGTGATTTTTGTTGCTTTTCATTTTTTTATTTGAAAAGCGAGTGATTTTGGTTGCTTTTTGATTTTTATTTTTTTTTCTAGTTGAGTGTTGAGAACACTCCCTTTGATTCCACAAGTGATCTTAATAGAAAGGTGCATTTGATAAATACTGAATTTCTATCTAGGGTGGTTCAGTGTGGAATATTTGCAACGTATATATACATTTATATACACAATACTTTGCCTCCACATAATTTATATATATGTGGACATGGTTGATTTTCATGTGTATGCACATTCATTCCATCATATATATATATATATATATATATGTTAAGGATCTTATTGTTTCCTCTTGTCCTTGAACAGTTTTTAAGAAGCCTTTAATAATAAGCATTAAATCACACAATTAGACTGTTATACAGTGATATATGTGATTTATATTGGTATACAGTAAATACATGTTATTTCACTCATTTTTCTATTTTTGTTTTTAATACATTTCTTGCTTACATGTTTTCATTGTCTATTTTTTGTTTTGACTATTTTGTGATCAGATTTTTTAGCATTTAAGAAATGTTTTTGTCATTGAAGTTTTGTGTTGATTATTCTTTGTTTTGTGTTAGGTGTTTGATTCAATATTCGCCTTTAAATAGCTTGTATTGTGAGCGTTTCAATTGTTGTGAACAAGAACGGTTCTTTTCGTGTGAAACGCGTCAACTGATCATCATTCAATTTTGTCTGACTCATGACAAAAAAGACATTTCTACAGAATCTTTTGGATTCAAATGTGCGATCAATCTTTTCTTCTCTTCTAGACCTGAAATTACTAAAAGAAGATGTAGGAGATCAGCAACACTGAGATGCAAATCAGGATGAAAAAAAATGAAAAGTATTTATGAAAAAAAGGCATGCCATTTGTTTATGATGAATTTGTTTATGAGAAACTTTATCATTCCAGCTGACCTCCATACTTGGCAGTGCTGGCACCTGATTCATATATCTATCAGAGACCCGTGCTGAGCTCAGAGTGTCCAAACTGATCAGTCCTGGACAGTCCAGTAGTGCACTCCCTCCCTGACCACTATACTCATCATGCAGGCAGGCATATGGCTGAGGAGTTTTTTTTGTAAGGTGGGCAGAGCCTGATGTGAAACTGAGAAACTAGTTCACCAACCTTCCTGTTGACGGAGGTCCTTTTCCATCCTAGATTCCCCCAGAGGTTCTCCCCCCAGCGAGTAGATTGCATTCATATTTTTGCTACTCAAATGCATTATTTTACATTTTTCCACATTAAACCTCATTTGCAATGTAGTTGACCACCCCATTAATTTGTTCAGATCATCTTGCAAGGTTTTTGCAAGTTATTGCCCTGCTTAGCTTAGTATCGTCCGCAAATACAGAGATTGAACTGTTTATCCCATCCTCCAGGTCGCTTATGAATAACTTAAATAGGATTGGTCCCAGGACAGAACCCTGGGGAACTTCACTTTCCACCCCTGACCATTCTGAGCATTCCCCATTTATCACCACCCTCTGAACTTGCCCCTGTAGCCAATTTAAAATCCATGTACTCACCCTATGGTCCATGCCAATCAGCGATCGAGCCCACGGGACCCGCGACCTGGACTCATGGGGGACCCGACCGGCATGCACGCAATTTCAAATGGACGTACCTGTACGCCAATTTGCCTGCCTGTGCCATTCTATCGACATACATTGTCGCGCGCCAGTCGTGAAGTGGTTAAGACAGTACTTAACACTTTTGGAATAACTGGTTGGATACAAACAGCCATGTTATCCCTCTACTCCACTTCCTCGGCTATTGTACTTACTCAAGGGATTACCTCCAAATCGATACACATAACCAATGGGACGAGGCAAGGATGCCCCTTATCATCTATAATTTTTACACTTCTCATGGACCATTAGCAGAGAGTATCAGATCCCACCCTACCATCACAGGCCTCTCTATAGCTGGTAAAGAACATAAAATAAGTATTTTTACAGACAATATCATGCTCATGCTCTCCAGTCCTAAGACATCGTTATCTAAGACACAGAAACTACTACATTTATTTAGTGCCATGTCATATTATAAATTGAATGCAATCAAATCCCAAATACTAGGTATCAATATCCCTACCTCTTTTCAGTTCTTCTTAACCAGAGAATTCCCTTTTGTTTGGTCTCCTTGCTCTCTGTCCTTTTTGCGAACTCAACTGACCCCACACACTTCACAGCTTTATAGACACAATTGTAAGCCTTTCCTGGAATCTTTACCAAAACAACTATCCACCTAAGCACCCAAGAACTGTCAACAGCAGAGAAAATAGCAGACTTAAAAATGCTGAGCCTTTCTAAACTCCTCTATTTATTCTGTACCTGAATAATCCCCCTACCACATACCTTCCTTCATAATTTCAACCAAAACTACTACCACAGCCTTTTGCAGCTCCATACAGTACCCTCTGGAATGTGCCTAGTTCATCCTACAGCAAGATAATAACCTAAAACATACCTCCAGGCTGTATCAGAACTACCCTAGAAAACAAAAAAAAAAAAAAAAAAAAAAAAAGATAGGCTATATATATATAGAATATTCCATTCAAATTATGAAATGCCAGCGGAGTCTCCAGATTTAAACCCAATCAAGCTGGTTTGGGATGAACTGGAGATAAGAATGAAAGTAAAACAACCTACAAGTACATCATATTTGTAGGAACTTACGTAATGTTAGGAAGAACTTTCTGAACAATAATTGATTTCCATTGCATAAAAAAGATGCATATGTGTTGTTGACGCTTTTTTCAGCAGAGCAGTGTGAAAGCAGCCTTAGCCTGAAGAGCAGTGTGTACAATAAACTTTTACAAAACATCTGCAGAGTTCTCAGACACTTCCAAACAGTTTCAAGGAGCCCTAAAATCACACTTCAGTTTGGGGACACTTACACATTTTAAAGTGAACCTTAACTCAAACAAGTGAAAATTGTCTATCCTTTAGGAAACATCTTGAATGTTAATTGTGTTAAGCAGTACTTTGAAAATGTACATTTTGATTGTAATAAAAACTCAATACAATTCCCATGCTTAGTCACATCTCTTCCTACAACCTCATAGCTGAGAGAAAGGCACCTCTGATTGATAGTCTTATGAGATTTGAGAATGTCACTACTGTGCTATCTGATGGAGAGACAACTGGACTTACAGGACATATTTCTGATTCATTTGTTATGTGGATCTGTGTTTTATGCACCTCTTCTGCTTTTTCCTGCTCATTTTTCCTGTCATTCATCAGAGGGGGCAGCTCTGACATGAAGGAGCAATGTCTTACCTCTGCTAAGATGGGTACCTTTATACATAGACATATTGTAGGACAAGCAATGGTAAGTAACAGAGATCAGAGGAAATAAGCATTGTTTTTCTTCAGTTTGCCTGTTTTGGGCACAGCTGTTACAATTCAAATGCTTTATAAAGTCAAACTAAAGGCATTTTTTTTTTTTTTTGGATAAAGTAATTGATATTTATAACCCCTGACATTTTTTTTTTCTGCCATATGTGTCCAATGGGGCAGGAAGTAAGAAGAAATCAATCCAAGAGAGGAAATCTGTGTCCAATGGGGCAGGAAGTAAGAAGAAATCAATCCAAGAGAGGAAATCTGTGTCCAATGGGGCAGGAAGTAAGAAGAAATCAATCCAAGAGAGGAAATCCTTGGTTTTCTCCATGGCCATCAGGACTAGTATCACCATTGGAATATTTACCCTCTAATTTATTTCTGGTTATAGCTCACAATTTGTTCTGGTGACAACCCAAAATATGAGATATTTTCAACTTCACTCTTGAGATAAAGGTAAATAGAACAAATAGGGAACATGCAACTCTCTAACAGGGACACAGACAGCTGTAAAAACCTAAGAAGTAGTCTAATACTTCTCCATTCTATCCCAAAAAGATAAAAACACCCATTCTTTAGCCTCACTTCCCATCAGTGCAACTTGTCATGCAATTTGACAGTTCCATATTGCACAAAAAGTTGCACCCTATTGTCGGCAATAGAACTGTTCAAATTGGTAAGATTCCAACTTTGCGCTGCCGCAGAGATTTGAAAAAAAAGTTCCTGTACTATTTTTTGCGATTTCAGGTGTGACTTACATAGACATCTGTGCATGAAGTCATACAGATATCAGGCAAGTTGCACCTGAAATCACATTGACCTTCAGCTTTGAAATCGTCCAACTACAAGTGAATTCATTTTAACCGGTTCCGGACCAGCGCACGCCGATGTACGTTGGCAGTAGGGATGAGCCGAAACACCCCCCGGTTCGGTTCGCACCAGAACTTGCGAACGACCCCCGCGTTCGGTACGAACGTTAGAACCCCATTGAAGTCTATGGGACTCGAACGTTCGAATTGGAAAGTGCTAATTTTAACGGCTAATATGCAAGATAGTGTCCTAAAAAGGGTTTGGGGACCTGCCTCCTGCCTCAGGGGACATGGGTCACTGCAAAAAAAAGTTTTAAAAACTGCCGTTTTGGCGGGAGCACTGATTTTAATGACGATTAAAGTGAAAAAAAAAAAGTGAAATATTCCTTTAAATATGGTGCCTGGGGGGTGTCTGTAGTATGCCTGTGAAGTGCCACGTGTTTCCCGTGTTTAGAACAGTCCCTGCACAAAATGACATTAAACGGAAATAACACCATTTAAAACTGCTTGCGGTTTTAATGTTATATCTGGTTCCTGCAATATGGTTGAAAATCATTGAGAAACATGGCATGGGTAGCCCTCCCTGCCCATTACCAGCCTATTTGGGTCTTGTACGCATATTAAGGGGAACCCCGTACCCATATTAAAAAAAGGAAATGCGTGTGGCCCCCAGGCCCTATATACTCAGAACAGCAGTATACAGGCGGTGCAAACAAGACAGGGACTGTGTAGGTTTGTTGTGTTAAGTTGAATCTGTTTGTCATTTTCAACCGGTACATTTTTAAAGTGTAGCTCCAGTCAAAAAAACTATCTTTAAGCTTTTTGGAAAACATAGGGAAGGGTTATCACCCCTGTATACCGTATATACTCGAGTATAGGCCGACCCGAATATAAGCCGAGGCCCCCAATTTACCCCCAAAAAAACTGGCAAACTTATTGACTCGTGTATAAGCCGAGGGTGAGACATGCCTGTCCATCCCTGTGTGTGTGTCCGTCCCTGTGTGTCCGTCCATCCCTGTGTGTCCGTCCATCCCTGTGTGTGTGTGTGTCCATCCATCCATCCATCCCTGTGTGTGTGTGTGTCCATCCATCCATCCATCCCTGTGTGTGTGTGTGTCCATCCATCCATCCATCCCTGTGTGTGTGTGTCTCCATCCATCCATCCATCCCTGTGTGTGTGTGTCTCCATCCATCCATCCATCCCTGTGTGTGTGTGTCTCCATCCATCCATCCATCCCTGTGTGTGTGTGTCTCCATCCATCCATCCATCCCTGTGTGTGTGTGTGTGTCCATCCATCCATCCGTGTGTGTGTGTGTGTGTGTGTGTGTGTGTGTGTGTGTGTGTGTGTGTGTGTGTCCGTGCAGCCTTGTGTGTCCAGCCTACCTGTGTCCCGAGCCTCCGTCCGGTCCCGTCCCGAGCCTCCGTGTCGTCCCGTCCCGAGCCTCCGTGTCCTCCCGTCCCGAGCCTCCGTGTCGTCCCGTCCCGAGCCTCCGTGTCGTCCCATGCCAGGATCGCCGCTCTTCGTCGGCGCTCTGGCGGCCATTCCCCTGTTCAAAAGCCGCGCCTCCGCCTCCGCCTGTGATAGGCGGAACACTCAATTTCCCAGCAGTCATTGTTCCGCCTATCACGGACATCGGCTCATCCGAGGATGAGCCGATGTCCGTGATAGGCGGAACACTGACTGCTGGGAAATTGAGTGTTCCGCCTATCACAGGCGGAGGCGGAGGCGCGGCTTTTGAAAGGTAGAATGGCCGCTGTCTGTCTGCTCGACACGCTGTTCGGGCAGTCAGACAGCGGTGACTCGAGTATAAGCCGAGGGGGGCACTTTCAGCCTCAAAAAAGAGTGTGTGTGTGTGTGTGTGTGTGTGTCCAGCCTACCTGTGTCCCGAGCCTGTGTCCCGAGCCTCCGTCCCGTGCCTTGCCTCCTTGCCTCCGTCCCGTGCCGTGCCTTGCCTCCTTGCCTCCGTCCCGTGTCGTGCCTTGCCTCCGTCCCGTCCCGTGCCGTGCCTTGCCTTGCCTCCGTCCCGTGCCCTGCCAGGATCGCCGCTCTTCGTCGGCGCCTCGGCGGCCATTCTAAAATTCAAAAGCCGCGCCTCCGCCTTCGCCTGTTATAGGCGGAACACTGAATTTCCCAGCAGCCTGTGTTCCGCCTATCACGGACATCGTCTCATCCTCGTACTACGGACGAGGATGAGACGATGTCCGTGATAGGCGGAACACAGGCTGCTGGGAAATTCAGTGTTCCGCCTATCACAGGCGGAGGCGGAGGCGGAGGCGCGGCTTTCGAATTGTAGTATGTCCGCCGTCTGTCTGCTCGATACGCTGATCGAGCAGTCAGACGGCGATGACTCGAGTATAAGCCGAGGGGGGCACTTTCAGCCTCAAAAAAGAGGCTGAAAATCTCGGCTTATACTCGAGTATATACGGTAATTTGTTTTGTCGTCCATCTTTTTTCATCTCACTTGCTGCTGTCTCCTTGCGTTTGCAAGTAGGAGATGTTTGTAAGTTGGATGTTTGAAAGTAGGGGCCTGCCCTATATTATAGCGGTATGTACTGGGTACAGAGCACGCAGACAGCACGCACTATCTCCTAACACTACTGACTGCAAGCTCTATTATTAACCACTTGTTAGCCCAATGTTTGCATAAAGTGAAAGATGAAGTTATGCTGAGTAAATAGATATCAAACATGTCACTCTTCAAAATTGCACATGCCCGTGGAATGGCGCCAAACGTCGCTACTTAAAAAATCCCCATAGGCGACGCTTTAATTTTTTTTTTACTGGTTACATGTTTTGAGTTGCAGAGGAGGTCTAGGACTAGAATTATTGCTCTCGCTCCAACATTCTCGGCGATACCTCACATGTGTGGCACATGCGAGCACATGGGGACATGGGCGATTTAATTTTTATTTTATTTTTTTATTGTTCATTTTACTTTATTTATGTTAGTTTGACATTTTTTTCCCCAAAAATATATTTTTGATCACTTTTATTCCTATTACAAGAAATGTAAACATCCCTTGTAATAGGAATATGGGGTGACAGGTCCTCTTTACAGTGAAATCTGGGGGGTCAATATGACCCCACATCTCACCTCTAGGCTGGGAAGCCTGAAATAAAAAATAAAAAAAAGATTCTGGCTTTGATCGTACTGGCGAGTTGGTAGAAGCACCGGAGGGCGGTGAGTGGTGGGGGGCGTCTATGGCTGGGTATTTCAGGGTATCACCGAGTATGGCTGGGTATCTCTGAGTATGGCTGGGTATGGCAATTTATGGCAGGGTATTACAGAGTATTGGCGGGGTATTGGCGGGGTACTACAGAGTAATAGCAGGGTACTGCAGAGTATTGGGGGGTACTAAAGAGTAATGGCAGGGTACTGCAGAGTATTGGGGGTACTGCAGAGTAATGGCGGGTACTGCAGAGTAATGGCGGGTACTGCAGAGTATTGGGGGGTACTGCAGAGTAATGGGGGTTACTGCAGAGTAATGGGGGGTACTGCAGAGTAATGGCAGGGTACTGCACTGCAGAGTAATGGCAGGGTACTGCAGAGTATTGGGGGTACTGCAGAGTAATGGCGGGTACTGCAGAGTAATGGCGGGTACTGCAGAGTATTGGGGGGTACTGCAGAGTAATGGGGGTTACTGCAGAGTAATGGGGGGTACTGCAGAGTAATGGCAGGGTACTGCACTGCAGAGTAATGGCAGGGTACTGCAGAGTATTGGGGGTACTGCAGAGTAATGGCTGGTACTGCAGAGTAATGGCAGGGTACTGCACTGCAGAGTAATGGCAGGGTACTGCAGAGTATTGGGGGTACTGCAGAGTAATGGCTGGTACTGCAGAGTAATGGCGGGTACTGCAGTGTATTGGGGGGTACTGCAGAGTAATGGGGGTTACTGCAGAGTAATGGGGGGTACTGCAGAGTAATGGCAGGGTACTGCACTGCAGCGTAATGGCAGGGTACTGCACTGCAGAGTAATGGCGGGGTACTGCAGAGTAATGGCAGGGTACTGCAGAGTATGCACTGGTATTGCAGAGTATTGGCAGGGAATTGAGGGGTTAAATTCGGTGAGCAGCGATGTGGGCACTGCAGATGCAGCCCACATCGCTGCTGACACCGATCTCTTTCCCCTCCGCTGTACCAATCGGTACAGAGAGGGGAGGGAGGAACAGGCGTCATAACATGACGCCGGTTTGTTTCCAAGTGATCACTCCGTCATTTGACGGAGCAATCACGTGGTAAACGGACGCTATGAGCGGCCGTTTACCGTGATCCGTGATGCGACCCGGCGGTCACGGATGCTCTCGAGTGCGCACACCTCGCGAGAGCAGAATTCTGGGAGGCCGTTAATTAACGGCCTCTCAGAGTTAAACAACCCCCCTGAAGCCGTTAATCGGCAATGGGCAGTTGTTAAGTGGTTAAAGCTAGATCACTAGCTATATAGGTGAGGTGAATATAGTGGTGTATACTGCAGTCAGGGCACAGACAACAACCACTACACAGCAGCAAGATAGGAAATCAGCCAAAAACGATTGGTGTGTACTGTGTTGAAGGTACACAGAACACCCACTGCTTCAGATGCTAAGTAACACACTACACGAAGCCGCCTCAAAGGCGGCCTTATATAGTGTGGGGCGTGCACTACACAGCCTGAGCTATGATTGGCCACAGGCAGGATGCCTGTGGCCAATCATGGCTCTCCTCGCTGCCGGCGCTGCGATTGGCCAAGCATGCGGGGTCACAGTGCATGCTTGGCCAATCATGGGGCAGCAATGCACTGTGCCACCGCAGTGCATTGTGGTCTGCACGCGCGTCACTCGAATTTTGACGCGAACGGCCCAAACGTTCGGAATTCGCCGAACGGCCGAACAGCAAATGTTCGAGTCGAACGTACGTTCGACTCGAACACGAAGCTCATCCCTAGTTGGCAGAATGGCACGGGCAGGCAAATGGGCGTACAGGTACGTCCCTTTAAATTTGCCGCCCTGCCATCGTGCTGGTCGGGACCCCCGTGAGTCCGGTCGTGGGTCCTGCAGACTTGATCGCCGCGGGCATACCCGCAATCGTCTCACAGGGCGGCTGAACGAGGAAATGCCATTGTAAACAGCATCTCCCTGTTCTGCCTAGCAATTAGTGATGCTGATTTCTGCTCCATGTGATTGGAGCAGAGATCAGTGTTCACTAAATTAAATCCCAGCCCCCAACAGTTAGTAACACACCCCTAGGAACACTTAACCCCTACACTGCCACCCACTGGTTAACTCCTTCACTGCCAGTGTCATTTACACAGGAATCACTGCATTTATATAGCAGTGATTGCTGTATAAATGACAATGGTCCCAAAAATGTGTCAAAAATGTCCGATGTGTCTGCCATAATGTCGCAGTCGCAATAAAAATCCCTGATCGCCACCATTACTAGTAAAAAAAAAATTACTAAAAATGCCATAAAACTATCCTCTATTTTGTAAACGCTATAACTTTTGCGCAAACCAATCAATAATCGCTTATTGCGATTTTTTTTTACCAAAAATATGTAGAAGAATAAGTATCGGCCTAAACTGAGCGAAAAAAAAGTTTTTTTATATATTTTTGGGGGATATTTATTATAACAAAAAGTAAAAAATAATGCTCTATTTTTGTTTATAGCGCAAAAAATAAAAACCGCAGGGGTGATCAAATACCACCCAAAGAAATATCTATTTGTGGGAAAAAAAAGGATGTCAATTTTGTTTGGGAGCCACGTCGCACGACCGCGCAATTGTCAGTTAAAGCAACACAGTGCCGAATCGCAAAAAAGTGTTCTGGTCTTTGACCAGCATAATGGTCCGGGGCTGAAGTGGTTAAACGTTATTATTGCTTTTCATACTCCATTATTAAATATGCTTAATAGAGTTAGGTGAACCTCATATCATTTTTAAATATTTTATTTTAATTTGCAATGTAAGTACCAATTTGAGGAAATATCTGTCTTGATATCCAGGCTGTAACAAGAATAATCTGAGATACACAAATTGGCTAATGTAACATATTTGACCGCTGTATGCCTATCAAACACTGACCCACAAACCTTTTATATTCATTTAGATGCTAGGTAAACATTTGAATACTTGCTTGGTTTCTTCTAAATATTTCTTGACCTTTTCTAATGAACAAGCCAAATTCAATCTTCACTCCCAACCAAAAAGGTGAAGTGAGTTCTTTCAACTTTATTTACAGCTCATACAGTTTATTCTTCAGTGATCAAAAACGAATCTCTGTAACACGTTAACTGTTTATTAGGCATAATACAAAATATGGTAATCTGAGAGCTCATACAGTCTTTGATTTGTGGATGTTTTTTTTTTTTCCTGTCTGGATATCCCCAGCGGTTGAACTAAATAGAATTGTACTAGAGAACAGAGCTTTTGTTTTAATTTGAGCAGGCCCAAGAGACATTGATATATGAAATCCTGTTTTTCCTTCAGAATTCTATATAGATAGGAGTGCTCTAAAACAGGCAAACGTGTTGCTTTGGAGGTTTAATAAGTGTAAAAACTCTTTTAGTGTTTTTTTTTTTTTGTGTGTGTGTGTAAACTACTGTATACTTATTTATTGTTATGTAAGGCCTGATTTAAAAAGCATTACAGCAAGCATGACTGTTTTCGCCAAGTATTGTAATATGTTACAAGTAACCTTCATTAGCCCTTAATTATAATATGTAAAATAATTCATAAACAGTTAGGCCGCATACACACGGGCGGATTGTCTGGCCAACTAAATTCGTCAGACAATCCGACAGACAGTCCGTCCTACTTTTGAATGAACGGACTTGACCACACACGACGAACAGACAGTCCGCTGAAAGCTTGCACGATGACGTGTACGGCACGTACGACGGGACTAGAAATTCGACGTCCAATACACTGCAATGCAACCTTCGACCGTGTAAATCCTTTCTGAGCATGCGCCATACTTAGTCCGTCCAACTTGCCTACTCAAGAGCGGACTGTCCGCTGAAACCAAGTTTGGACGGACTGTATTACGGAAATTCCGAAAGACTTAGTCCGCCAGACTGTCCGCTGAAAAAGTCCGCTGAAGCCCACACACGAGCGGATTGTCCGCTGAAACACGTTTCAGCGGCTAAGTTGGACAGACAGTCCGCCCGTGTGTACGCGGCCTTACTGTTTTCAATCAAGGGAGGGGTTTTTACATCATCCTTCCATCACCCTCCATCACTAACCATGGATCCAACACCATGCTATGCCACTCTTATCTTCGGGCCACTCTTGAATGAGGTGCAGGAATCTCACAATCTGTGCATGTTTCCAGCACCGCGTTCAAAACACCCTGTTCTAGCGATCTTCAATAGGTGTCAGTGAAATGTTATTGACACCCCAAACGCAGTATGTTTGCCTACACTGAATCGCATGGTCCTTTTGTATGCACTAATTTGGGGCAATGCGGTTTGATTTTAACTCATTCAAAATGAATGGGCTCAAATCACACCACACTGAACCGCATGTGTATTGCACAGGAATGCGGTGTGGTGAGTCACAATATGAACCTAACCTAAGGCTACATTCACTCTAGCCTGCCCAGTACAACTCAGCATTTCACTGTGCAGGCTAGTACAGTTATAGCTCCAGCAGAACAATGCTCATTTTGGATGCTTGGTTTAATTTATGACATTATTTGATGTTTTATCTAGTGACACTTTATTCATGTCACTACACAACAGCGTCCTGTGTTGTGCTGCTATGCAGTGGCATATGAGGCCATCCAGTACAGTGCAGAAAAATGCAGACATGCCAGATTTTTTTCACATTGCATTGCACCAGACTTGCAGTGTGAACAGGGCACATTGAAAATAATTATTTTTGATGTGTCTTCATAATGACCTGAATTTATCCAGTGTGAAAAAGTAGGTCACTGCTGATAGTGTGAATGATCACTTACTTTAAAGTTGCACTGGCAGGAATATCAAATTAGTAAAAAAATGTATGCCAAGCAAAATAGGTGAGTTGTAAGCTCTGGCGCATGAGGGGAACTGTCAATTAATTGGTATTACTGAATCTTGGTTTCAGTCTTCACATGACTGGGCTATTAATATTCCTGGCTATGTTCTCTTTCAGAAAGACAGGGTAAAACAGAGGGGTGGTGGTGTCTGTCTCTATGTGAGAAGGGATCTTAAAGTGAGTGTGCAATTGACTGGAGTAAGGGCACTGCTGGGACAGTTAAATGGTAACCATTTATAAACCTATTATATGACAATTTTATGGTCCAGTTTATTGAGGCCCAGACTAGGAATGAGATTCTGCTGGAATTGGTATTTTCAAATCATGCCGAGCTTATTACCAATATTCATATAAAATAACATCTTGGTAGCAGTGACCATAACATGATTTCATTTTTTTTTTGTTTAAAGCGGGAGTCCACCGGGACTCCGCGTTTTTTTTTTTTTTTAAAAGCCAGCAGCTACAAATACTGCAGCTGCTGACTTTTAAAATAGTGACACTTACCTGTCCAGCGTGCCCGCGATGTCGGCACCCGAAGCCGATCTGTAGATCGTATGTCGGGTGCTGCCGCCGCCATCTTGGGTATGGGAATCAGGAAATGGAGCCTTTCGGCTTCATTTCCCGGTTCCCTACTGCGCATGCGCGAATCGCGCTGCGCAATAAGGACGGTCCCCGCTGCCTCTGGGATATGTGTGTTTTCCAGCAGGCAGCGGGGCACTTGCGGAAAGGGGCGGGCACTTGCGGAAAGGGGCGTAATATACGCCCCTTTCCGCAGAGAGCTATCCCGGAAGTGGGTGCAGAATACCTGTACTGTACAGGTATCTGCACCCCCCTCCCCCTGAAAGGTGCCAATTGTGGCGCCAGAGGGGGGAGGGTTCCGATGAGCGGAGGTCCACTTTAGGGGGGACCTCCGCTTTAATTTGTTTTTATTGAAAGACAAAAAATTGCACAAAACAGTGAGTGGGTCTTAAGTAACATAACAGTCAGTTGAAGATAGGTGCCTGAAGTATATATCCATTTGCACAATCTAAACTCTATCTGCGTCATGTACCAAAGCCCATTGTCGCTCCATTCTTGACAATTTGTCAGAAATAGTGACATTATCAAATAGAATAGGGCATAGGCACCAATAGCCTTTCCTTAATGACACTGAACAGAACATAAGACATTGAGAAATCCAAAGAATAAAGAATTGAAAGGGAGAGTGGGGGGGGGGGGGGAGACAAGGGGGAATGGGTGAAGGGGAATGGGGTGTCTGCCTCAGTCCAGTCCCTCTTATACATTATATTTTGCATATGCACATCATTTAGTTTGAGACATCATTTCCGCATAGGTGGATGTGTATTTAAAGGCAAACCAGCAGGACCATGTTTTCTTTGCCAACTCAGACTTGTTCCTAAGGAAGTGAGTGAGATCTTCCATATAGTATATATGATCAACTTCCATTAACCATTGGCATTATGAAGGAATGGGCAGTTGTTTTCAGTATCGAGGAATGAGTGTTTTTGCTGCATTAAGCAGGTGTGGTGTTATGGATTGAGGTGAGCCTGTAGAGTGGAGTAATATAACCCATGGATTATTGGGTATCTCAGAACCTTGTATCTTTTGGGCCCAGTGTAAAATACTCAGCCAATATGGATGGATAAGTGGGCAATACCACCAAATGTGAGCATGTGTTCCTAGTTCGCCACACCCCACCAACACAAATGTGATGTTCGTGGGAAGGTTTTGTGTAGCACCACTGGGGTGTAGTGCCACCTTGTCAACAATTTGCCATTTTGGAAGCCATGGGGGAAAATAGTTAAGGCCAGTCAATAGCAGGAGAGGAGAGTTATGTCAAATTATGCGTCTTACACAGTGAGTCCCATACCATGAGGGTTGAGCGTGTAAGCGGTGAAGTGGTTGAGGACAGAGTTCTGTGTTTCCCAGGGATCCAAATTTGAGCAAAATGGTCCGATCCGCCAAGTTCTATTTCCGGGTTTACTCATAATTTAGAGTCCTTATGATACTTCCAATCAGAGATTCTATTAAACATAATTGACAAGAAATATCTCTTAAGGTATGGTAGGGCTAAGCCCCCTTCCCTTTTGGCTCTGGTGAGGAGAGTTCTGGGTCGCTTTCTGTTCCACACATATTTGCTTATCAGTGATCTTATCAACATAAAGAAACCTGCAGGGATTCTATACGGAATCATTTGAAATAAGAACAGCAGCCTGCGCAGTTTGTTCAGTTCCTTCACAACACTAATCCTCCCCAGCCATGAGTGAGCCATTTGGGACCATTTTTGTAGGTCTGATCTAATCGCTTTTAGCAGGGGCAGAAATTTAGTGTGGAATAGGGAGGCCGGGTTAGGAGTGAGATATATACCTAAGTAGTTCATCTTACATGCTTGCCAGGTAAGGGGAAAGGACTGTTTCAGTTGAGCTGCCCTCTTAAGTGGGACAGAAACATTTAAGATTTCTGATTTTGGCATGTTAATTTTAAAATTGGAGATGGCACTAAATGTTGAAAAAGCTGACATAAGGTTAGGAAGGGATATCAAGGATTGCTGTATGTAGAACAAAATATCATCTGCATAAGCAGAGTACTTGTGTTCTATACCTCCTATGGTGACCCCATGAATGCAGGAGTTATGTATGACCGTTTATAAGAATGGCTCTTGAGAAATAAAATAAAATAAAATGGGCGAGAGGGGGCAGCCTTGGTGAGTGCCATTATAGAGTGCAAAGGGGCCGCATAGGGTGCCATTTATACGTAGTTGGGCTATGGGGAAGTTGTATAAAGCAGAGATTTGAGACAGGAGGGAGGCATCAATACCCAAATGTGAAAAAGTTGCCATGAGATTCTCCCAGCCCACCCTATTGAATGTTTTCTCCACGTCTGTTGACAACAGAAGGGTGGGCTGGGAGGACCCACGCGCATTGGCCATCAGGGATAAGGTGCGGAGGGAGTTATCGCATGCCTCATTGCCTGGAATGAATCTCGTTTGTCTTTGGAGACCCGTTGTGGGATCAAGGGGAGTAGCCTATTAGCAATGACTTTGGCATACAATTTGGCATCAATATTAAACAAGGAGATAGGGCGGTAGCTCTCACAGTTGCTGGGGTCTTTACCAGGTTCTGGGATCACATTAATGTGTGCGTAGAGAGTTTTGGGTCGGAGGGCACCTCCCTCAGAGATCACATTGGCGTAGCGGGTCAAGCGGGTAGTAAGATATCTGCAAAGGAGCAGTAATACACTACTGTAAAGCCATCTAGCCCAGGTACCTTGCCATTGGCCATAGCCTTCAATGCAACGCGCATCTCTGAGGTGGTGAACTCCCCCTCTAAAGTAGCTATGGTATCAGGCAAGAGTTTTTGTAAGTTGGCTTGTATCAGGTAGTCCCGGATAAGCACTGTCCTAGTATCCTGATGCGCTACATTGTGTTGGACATGGTATAAGTGTTGGTAGAATGCTCAAAACTCATTAGGTATACCCAGTGTTTCATGTACTAGGGCAGCAAATGATGTCTTGATTTTATTTATGAAGGAAGCATTTTTTTCTGTTGCAATGAGAGAGCTAATAGCCGACCAGGCTTATTGCCCCACTCATGGAAGCATTGGGCAACTATGGAAGACTGTTGCTTCTGTTCCACATGAAAGAGGGCTTTCAATTCTTCCCTTTTCACTGTTAGAGTGTGAAATACTGCCTGGGATAGTCCAGCCTTATGTTGCTGCTCCAGGACACCTATGTTGTGGATTAGCTCAGATTGTTGATGCAACCATTGCCTCATTTTCCTGGCACGTAGTTCCATGAGTTTATCCCTAATGTGAGCCTTGTGTGCCTCCCATAGTATACCTGGTGAAATGTCGTGTGTATTTTCCTAAAGTAGATGGACAATTCCTCACCTATGATTTTATTGTCAATTTCCCCTTTTATGAGATCCTCATTGAGCTTCCAATTTGTAGCCCTATGGGGCATAGATGGGATTTTTAATTTGCGCACGATCTGGGCATGGTCTGATATGGGGAGGTTTCACTGTCAGCACTTATGGGCAGTTAAAGGTGATGGTGGTCTATAAAGAGAAAATCGATTCTAGAGTAAGTATGATGGACATGGGAATAATGGGTATAGTCTCTCATTAGCAGATGCATAATCCTCCATATGTCTATCAACTGAGCGTCGTACAAACGTTTGCATATGAACAACAGATGTTTATGGGAGATACTAGATCTCTCCTGTGATGTGTCAAGGAGGGGTTCCAGTGGAGTATTAAAGTCTCCTGTGAGGAGAATGCATCCGCGGTCGAAGTCTCTCAATCTCTTGAGAGTGGTCTCTATGAAGCCTGCTTGGTCGCGGTTGAGGACATAAAGAATCACTAGGGTCCATGGCATACCACCCAGGCTGCCTCTTAAGAACAGAAAATGCCCAGCTGAATTGCTTAACATTGATTCCATTGTGAACAAGGTACCTCTGCGGAACCCAGTGGCCATCCCTTTGTTTTATGTACATCTGATAAGCTATAGTACCATGTGGGGTACTGTGTGGAGAAAAGTTTTATGGAGGTGGTATGTTTGAGGCGGGTCTCCTGCAGGAAAATGACGTCCCCCCGCAGATGACCCATCTCCCTATACAAGTTGTGCCTCTTACCTGGGGCATAGAGACCACACGCATTTTAGAGATAGTAAGTTCACCGTAGCCATGGAGACCAGCAAAGGAGACCCACGTTCATTAATTTCCAGGGGGCACTGGACCTGAGACAGGAAGCGGGAAGGGAGGATGGGAAGAGGGGGGAAGGGTAAAGAAGAGAAAAGAGTAGAGAGAGTGTGGAAAGAAGAACAACAATTAACATCTTGCAGCAAACAAAACACAGACAATTTTAATGTGTGGTCAGCATGTGCACGCAGTCATCTGCGGTGCATGGAGAGGACTAGCGCCCACCGCCCAAAGAAGGACAGTAACATGGGGGCATGAGGCAACATGGCGCCCCATAATAGGGGGGTGAGACGTCCCGGGCATCAGACTGCAGTCACAAAACCACTGAATGCTTTGTCTCAATGCTCCTGCGCCAAGACTATATAAGCAGAATTAGATATTTGTAAAGTAGCACTTGTCATAAAACTCATAACCTAAAACTGAAAACATGGAACCTAAAACCTGAAACAAAAAAAAAACCCCAAGGCATTACTGTTCACCCATTAGCCAGTGGTGGCATCAGCTCAAATAGTCAGAGTAAGGCATGTATACCGATCTAAGGTACTGAGAGGTATAGCAGTATGCCAGCGTATATAACCCTGACATGCTGCCAGGGGCAGTATGCCAGGGTCATATACTTGCAGTCAAGAGGGATCAGGTGAATCCAAATGGAGATATCGGAGAAATTAAGAGGTCTAGATCCTCAGGCCCTATCATTACCCCAACTGGGGTGATGCACCAGTAGCGAAGGAGCAGTGTCTGCGATCCACTTTTTGCCATCTCGGTTCAGAATTTCTGGGAAGGGGCAGAATGGCGTCCTGCCATCCAGGGAGTTCTGGTGGGGAAATGTTAACATCCATACAAAATTTCTCCAGGTCCTCTGGGAACCGGAGTATTTCTGTTTTACCGCCTCTGTTTGCGATAAGGGCTGCCGGGAAGCCCCAGTGATAGTTGATGGAGGCAGCTCGCAGTTTCTCAGTCAGGGGTCGCAGGGCCCTGCGACGCTCCAGGGTCTCTCGAGCCAAGTCCGGGAAGAAGGATAAGGATGCACCATCAAAGTCCAGGGATGCGGCATCTCTGGCCTTCTTCATAATGAGCTCCTTTTCTTTAAAATAGTGGACCCTGCAAATAACATTGCATGGGGTATCTGTAGAGAGGTTGCAGGGTTAAAGGCCCCTGTGTACTCGATCTATTTTCAGAGGATGATCTGCCGCCTGGCCTAACAGGTCGTTAAAGATACCGGGAATGGATGGGAGGAGATCCTCCTCTCCAGTCGCCTCAGGTAGGCCCCGGGTGCATATGTCATTCCACCTTTTTTTTTCTTGGTCCTCGATTTTGTAGAGGGCTGTTCTATGTGCAAAAGTGAGGATGCGAGTGGATGCCTGCTAGTTTCTGATTGCGACTGCGTGGCTGTCTAGGTGCTGTTTGGTCTCCTCCACTCGTTCCAACACTTGAGATAGATCCAAGCGCACAGCGGAGACCTCCTTCTTAATGGCCTGTTCAAGGCTCAAAAGCATGGGTTCCAGTTCCAATTTGGTAGGCACACATTCCATATTTGGCCTCAATGTGTTGTGTCATTTGGTCCACTTCTTTAGCCCATTTTCATTTTTTCGTGACTTCTTCTCTCCATATTAATTCATTATTTAATTAATTACTTTTATTCTGGTTGTGTGTATTCCCTTTTTTATAGGCCACAGCATGGATTCAGTTTGAATAGGCCATTCAGTTTGCATAGGTAGTGCTATACAATTCATTCATTCATTCATGTAGCAACGCATATGTTGCCCATACATGAAGGTAGAATATGTGTCTTTGCTTGCTGGTAGAATATATGTTTTCAGATACTTTGCATGATGCGGTCGCTCTTTGGTGGCCTTTTGTCACATTGAGCCATGGTCCTGTGACTTTTTCTTTTTGGTAGTTGCCATTAAGAACTTACATAATATGGTTAATGGTTAATAAATTATTTTTGATCATATATTGTTATTTATTTATCTTGGAGAACATTTATATCCTCTCTATGAGATTGACTAAGTGTGTAAATTGTGTTTGCATTTTCTACTTTTATAATACTAATAATTCCATTGGGGTTCAGCTGGTGTTTTTTTATGATGTACTAATGTCTATTTAAAATTTTATATTTACTCTTATTTTTATTATTTATTTCTTATTATTTTTTTATTTATTGTTTATATTTTATTTATTTTTATTATTATTTTATTTTATAATTTTTATTTGCCATTCTATTTATAGCATTTTTTTTTTCTCTTGGTCCTTCGTGTTTTTTGTTTTTGATTTTTCATTTTATTAATTCCTGACCATTCTATTGGGTTGTTATATTCCCAGCAATGGTTATGCTGCGGTAGAAAAATCAGCCTCGGTTCCTTAAAAAAACTATATTTCCCATGGCTACTTATTATTTAAACCCCATTTGCTGTTCATGTCACATGACTTGAAGAAGGGACACGCCCCAAAATGCGTTGTCACGACAACAGCCCCTAGCCTTCCTCCCTTCTCCTTGGCTTGCTCTTCATCATATAGGAAAAAGGAAAAATTACGCAATTACTAACCTAACATTGAGAGCAATTAACAGAATAAGTGCATATAGAAATAGATAATAGTATTGAAAAAAAAAAAATATATACACACAGAGAACCATGATGTATATTGGTAGTGTATAGAAAAACATACACATTAATACAAAAAACACACAGAGAGTCCTGGTAATATTATAATTAATATAGAAGGGCTGATGGTAAGCACCAGTGACAGCTCCCGTGTTCCAAGCCTTGTTCCCGATCTGCGCTCTTCGAGCGTATGATGTCACGCCTGGGTGTTTTTATCTGCCGGACCCAGCTAGCTGCGTCTCCAGCTGTCTACGGTCTCTTCCATCATGGCCAGTCTGCTGCTCACAACTGGAGCCTCATTTGACGCCATTTGATCATGGTATTGGCTCTGCATATACCCATTTCTCCAGCACGGTGGAGTGTGCTTGCCACACAAGGTATCCTTTACCACTGCAGCAAGGCTCCATACAGCTGGTTCTCCTTCACCGCTCTACAAGGTATTGACACATTGGTATTCATGTTGCACAACCAATTCCAAATTAACATATTAAATAAATTGACTTATGATTTTTAATTCACTTAATTCATCCAAGACAATTTCTGTACGAGGCGGTCCTGATCAGCAATTTTAGTTGTGGTCATCTCTGAACGTTTGCACTAATGAGGAGGCACTGAAAGGCGCACTGATGAACACTGATAAGCTGCACTGATGAGCACTGATATACTGCACCGATAGACACTGATGGGGCTGCATGGAAAATCAGGCCACTAATGATCATTGCCCTTATATCAATGTACATGTCCCCTGTCACAGGAAAGCCAGTTATCGACATTCTTTTCCTTACACACTGACAATGCTGAGGAAAATGAAATGCTGATAACTGGCATTTGTTTACATGTGAAGTGCTGTGATTGGACACAGCTAATCACATGGTAAAGGGCTGCTGTGATTGGCTCTTTACCTTGATCTGTGATCAGCAGTATTCAAAGGACACAGTGGTCACAGAGAGTGCCCGATGCACACCCAAAAGGTGCATAGGGGGGCAGGGTTCTAGGAGGATGTAAATAGATGCATTCCCAGAACTGGACTACTGCACTGTACAGTAGCTGTCTTTCAGCTATAGCGTAGTCTGCAAGTGGTGAAGTTTACAGGCACACCCCTAAACTTTAGGAACTTTTTTAACAAGCAAATATAACCCTTTCCAAATATAACCCTTTCTGGTTGTAAATGCAAAACAATTGCCCATGGAGGTGATAGGAAGGTTGGTTCTGAAACATACATGGAGTAGCCTGCTAAAGGCCATAAAAAATATTGGCAACTTTTATGAACATTGATGCATTCTCTGATATCTATATTAAATATTATCTTATCTCTAGCATTGTTTGTAGCTGAATAGATTTAAAGATTCTATTTGCAATGCCATTATATAGCATCTCATATAGTAGTACTTTAGATGCTTAGTGGCTGGGTTCATACTCTGGGTTTCCCAGCATCCAATTTACATGACAGAAGAATGTGCCCGTCTCTCAATGGAGCTAGTTCACACAGCTCCAGGGTGGCCGCAGTCCACACTGGAAATGGATCCTGTGTGTCTTTGGCTCTGTTTCAGGTATGAATTCAGGGAAGAATTCGGAACTGATTTGCCCCTAAAATGGAGAATAGCTTTATGGTAACATATACTAATTTCATTCCTTATGGTGACTGGAGGTAATTTTTTTTTTTAAGTAAGCACATTTTGGAGTCTAAATATACAAAATATGGATATAGTAAGAGTTTTTATGTGGACAGCTAGTCAATGTAGTCTGCCAGTTGCCGTCCTTGTCAGCATTGAGAACATGCAGTGTTCAGTGTTGTGATATGCACCCACCTCCTTCTCCTGAATAAAGCAATCACAGTATTCGCTCTAGGTAGGCTTGACAAGAAGGAGGTCTTTTGAAATGCATACCACACCCACTATTCTGCCAGCATGTGATATCATCCTATAGTTTTCCTGCAACACACCAGAGCTCTGGTCTAGCCTTCAGCTGCAGCTTTTCCTCCATCCTACAGTGCTGATGTCTAGGACTATAAGTGTGAATACAGAGAGGCGCCCATGCTGGGGAGTGTTGAGTACATTCCTTTTCTATTTTCATTTTGTGAGTGACTGAATTTGCAATTGATGTTAATATTAAAGCTTTTAACTCTACAACACTTAAGCTGACTGCAAACAGATTGAAATTCAACCCGTTCAGCAGGAATCTGCCAAACTTCATCCATCTGTGGGCAGGCTGGTTGTACTGAAGTTGATCTATCAGTTGACTTCAGCTCATCCAGCCTGTCAGGTTTTTTTGTACAATGACTGCTGGAGGCTATAGGAGAAACCTCTCGCTGTCAGAATAACATTGGAGGGATTCCCCCATCAACACTGAAAGTATTGGGGTGGGTGGGGGTGGAGAAGTTGGGTAATCTTAGATTTGGTACGTCTGCCTTTGAGGCGTTGTGCAAGTTTCTTCCCCACTTTATTGGAGGTGGAGTATGTAGTCGCTTTCAGTTTTCTCTGGAGGAACTCGTAAGAGTGGAGTAGTAAGGTTTTACGTTCCTGCCTTAGGGATAGTAATTGGTTGGTCAGTGAGCTACAAGGGTTGGTTTTGTGATCTAGTTCCAGTGCTGCAATGTGGGCTATTAATGCGTCCTCTTTTTTTTTATGTTGAGAACTCAATTTAATTAGCACTCCTCTCATGTAGGCTTTATGTGCACTCCACACATGCTGGGGTCGGACACGGTGCCCTTATTTAGTAAAAAAAATCTGTACTGTGGTTTGATATCTCTGGCACATAAGTGTCATTTTGAATGATGAAGTTGTTCGCTCTCCAGAGATATGTGTTGCATTAGGGTTGGGATTCCTCTAAGGAAATTGATATTGGCACGTGGTCCGACCCTGTCATGGTGTGGATCGCCGACCTAGAGATTTTCTGTAAGATCCATTTATCAGTCAAAAACAAGTCTATTCTCGAGTATGAGCGATGTCTGGTGGAGAAGAAGATGAAGTCACATTCAGTTCTGTGGTGGCATTGCCAGATGTCATAGAGTTCTTGAGAGGAAATAAAATGTTTCAGAGGCAACTTATGTCTCTTTGCAGCTGATGTGGAGTCCAGGAGTGGATTTAGGGCCAGGTTGAAGTCCCTACATAGTATTAGATGGCCCTTCTGGATGGGTTTGGCAGTGCGAAATACTTTATGAAGAAATTTCATTTGGTGGCAATTCAGAGCATAGATATTGATGAGCGTGTAAGGTACCCGGTTGATAGTGCAGGTAAGGATTATAAACCCGCCTTCTGAGTCCGATATGACGTTTAGTAGGTGGAAGTCAATTGTGTGTTTAACTGCTATCATGACACCTCTAGTTTTAGTGGCGTGAGAGGCATGAAAGATGTGTGGGTATTGATGGTTGTTGCACAGGGGGGTGTTTGGTGGCAATAGGTGAGTTTCCTGAATGCAAAGGATGTTACTGTGGAGAGCTGTGGCAGTCTTCCACAGTGAGTGGGGTTTAGCAGGAAAAATTTAGCCCATTAGCATTCAGTGAGATAATGGTAAGCGTCATCTTGAGTGTGGAAGATTAAGTAGAGTATGGGTCAACACTCACGGTTAGACGGTAGAGACGGAGCTTGTGGGCATCTGGGAGCCAGACGTGGGTGTGCCGCAGTCCAAGGATCTGGTAGTGAGGAGGAACTGTATGCTGCAGAAAGAGCAGTAACGAACAATAACTTGAACAAAACAGAAAATAGATATATTAAGATTTGTTAAACAAGTCGTTGGTGCGAGATGTAAGACGTCCCACTGGATTTCACAGTTTCAGAGGATTTAGTAGAACTTGGGGAGATCCAAGAGTTCTTAGAGGGGTGCTGGGGAGCACGAAAGCCTCCAGGAAAGTTAGTAACACTGGAGAGTGAACACTGGAAGGTCATGGGAGCCTAAATTACGTTTGTAGGCCAAGTTTGCCAGATGTGGCAGTGTCATTCAGGTATTAGTGAAGTCTAGATTTCTATTGGACACGGGTGGTCTCCCTTGATGAGATGTGGATTTGGGGGGTTCTATCGGGATTCCTCAGGTGTGGAGAAGCCTCGGGCCTTTTTCAAGCTCTCCAATGGTATGGGATTGGCCATTTCTGGTAATTAGGAGAGTGGTTGGATACCTCCATTTATATTGAATCTTATGATTCTGTAGCCCTTTGGTTATAGGGTTCAGCAGACGTCTCAGTTGGAGGGTGTACTTGGAAATATCTGGAAAGAGTTGGACCCCTGTGTATGGGGCTGGTAGAGTGATGTGTCTTTAGTGCCCATCAGTAGTCTTTCTTTTATATGGTAAAAGTGCACCCTCATCAGTACATTTCTAGGGACCGAGGCTGCTAATTGAGATGGTTTGGCCAGATGATCACGTTGCGTGGGGACGCTTCAGGGATGATGATGCGGATCAGCTCCTTCACGTACCGCTGTAGGTCCGCAGGGGGTATGTTTTCAGGAACACCTCTTAGATTAATATTGTTCCTGCGGGACCGGTCTTCTAGGTCGGCCAACTTGGTGCGCAGCCATGTTTGCTCTTCCTTAAGGTCTTCGCAGGTGTCAATAATATCATTCACCGTATGGGTGCAATCAGATAGGCCCCATTCAGTGTTAGTCACTCTGTCGGCTAGTAAGTGCATATCTGAGGTGATCCTCAAAAATAATGAGGAGAGATCAGTCATGAGGGAGGACTGGAGGGAAAAGAGCATTTCTTTTAGAGTGGTGTCCAATACTGACTGTCCGGCTGTGGGGAAGGAGGCCATGGAGGATTGCAGGGCCTGGTTGGAAAGGAAGGGAGTTGGAGCCTGGGTCTCGATTTGCAGGGTGAGCACACGCTGCGGCAGTGTATCAAGCCGCATTTTAGCTTTGGTAGAGCTGCCCAGTAGCGGATCTACCTCCTGGGCTTAGGGGTGTGTAGTGGGGGTACCTGTATCTGCCTAGTCCTCCGGGGATGCGTCCGGGAGTATGCCGCTCGTGGCACGGCCTGGCCAGCACCATCTTGGAGTGTCATGGCTCGCTCTGCCGGCTTGTAGGTGAATTCTGTGAGCTTCTGGGGCTTGCATTCAGTGAACCTCTTCCTGGATGGGTTCATTATGTGCTCCAGTGTGTCCCGAGAAGGGATGGCTGGGGATGGCTTGTCGATTGTGGCCTGCGTCGCTGGATGCCATCTCCCAGCTGATGAGCTGTGGGACTAAGCATCCATCTTCCTCTCTGGCAAGCCACGCCCCCCCAACTTTTTTGTTTTTAATGCATATCTTATTTTAGGCCCATGACTTTATTATTGGGTCTCTGTTCTTCTCTATGCAATGCAGGCAGATCACATAAAATGTATTGATGGATGTCACTGTGGAGGAGTGGGTATTCCTAGGCAGGCTACATTTGCATACAGACTGTCATAGGTAACACTTGCATGTGACTCTGAGCCTCCATAAGTTAATAAACCGAAATCTAATGAATGAAAGGGACAGGCCAGGAACAGTAAGGTTGGGGAGAAAAGGCTGGGTAATGCTGGATGTCCTCCAGCCAGAAAAAGAGGTTGGCTCTAATGTATGCTGAAAAAAAAGTTTGTTAAAATCACAGTAAGCGTTTGCAGGATAGGAGAGGAGCCTGTACAACTGTACAAGCTTAGAGTTCAGCTTTAAATAGTATTTGATTATGTTTTCAATTGCAACACTAAAGCTGCTTGTTGAACCTCACCTCAATATGGAAAATGTATTTCTTTCTAATTAGTACATTAATCTATACATACCTATGTATACATGTATGGGAAGAGATTGCAGGTTAAAGGAACAGAGGGATTTGGATTTGAGTGCTAAAGAGACAGATTTTGGAGGGTCTTCAGTGTAAAAATGAATTATGTTTTGTTTTCTAGGTTAATGGGGGACTTGGAAATTCAAATGTTTTTAATTGCAATCACAATGTTTGCAAATTAAAATAAATAGCTTCATTGTTTTACATCTCTTTTACTAGAATTTTAAACAAAATCTGCATGCATCTCTTTTGAAAAAGCAGAAAGGAAAGTTCAGTTAGTAAGTTGGAAATTTTTATATTTTTTTATAGCTGGAGGGGAAAAGCATTTTTATTAGCACTAGAAGTCAAATACAAAAGGTGCTGATGGCAAATGGGTACTACTAATGCAAGACATGTCATACCTTTCAGGTGATTGATGGCTGAAAAAAAAGGCTAGCAAATTGTACATTGATGCATAAAATTCAATGGCAGGTTATAACAAAGAGATATAAAAGTGGATGATGAATCATACTAAATACAGTTACAGTATTAAAGGTGACAACATGAGATCATATTACTGCAATACTGAAATGAATACAGAATGGGTCATCATTGTATAAACCATAAAATAAAAACTATTGTAAAAACAAGTTGTCAGTAAAATAGAAGCATGGTTACTTGGTGAGGATTAATACATTCACTCTGAGTATTCCAGAGGAAAGAATGATTTTAAATCCTCTGGCACGTACACACGACTGGACTTTCCAGCAGGCTAGGTCCGATGGACTTCCCAACGGACTTCTGGCAGAGTTCCGACAGGCTTTCCGAACGAACGGACTTGCATACAGATGACCAGACTTCCTGGCAGACTAGGTCCGCCGGACTTCCAAATGAACGAACTTGCCCACACATGGACAAAAGTCGCCTAGTATGGGTTTTAAGGGGAACCCCCTATGCCGAAAAAATGGCGTGGGGGTCCCCCCAAGGTCCATACTAGATCTGAGGTCTATACTAGATCCTTATCTGAGCACGCAGCCCGGCCGGTCAGGAAAGGGAGTGGGGATGAGCGAGCGCCCACCCCTCCTGAACCATACCAGGCTGCATGCCCTCAACATGGTGGGGGAGTGGGTGCTTTGGGGAAGGGGGCGCTCTGTGGGTCCCCCACCCCAAAGACCCTTGCCCCCTTGTTGATGAGGACACGGGCCTCTTCCCGACAACCCTGGCCATTGGTTGTCAGGGTCTGCCGGTGGGGGGCTTATTGGAATCTGGGACCCCCTTTAATAAGAGGGCCCCCAGATCCCGGCCCCCCACCCTATGTGAAAAAGTATGGCGTACATCATACCTCTACTCATTCACCTGGGGGAAAGAAAGTCAATAAAAAAACACACTAGACAGGTTTTTAAAGTAGTTTATTAGGCAGCTCCGGGAGTCTCTTCCATCTTTGGGGGTCTCTTCTGACTCCGCTCTCTCCAGCCTCTGTTCCCACTCTCTGGCTTTCTCTCCCGCCCTCCGGTTTCTCTCCCACTCTACGACCTCTTCTCCCACACTCTGATTCTTCTCTCGCTCTCCGATTCTTTTCCCGCTTTCTGATTCTTCTCCCAGGCTCCTCTGCTATCTTCTGCTCTTTTGCTAGAGTTGGCCTAGTCTCCTCCATTGTCTTCTTCCCTCTTCTCTTCTTCAGATGTTGACACGAAGTTCTCTCCTGCTGTAATTCTGTGTGCACGGTGCGCAACGACTTTTATAGGCATGGGGCGGTGACCCCCCCCCCCCCTTATGACGTCACTACCTGGGGCATCGCGCTGGAAACATTCTCGCGGGCAGGTTCTGTAGCTGCCCTTGCGTCATATTTTGGACCAGCATACAGACGAATGAGTTTCCCGCTAGGAACTGGGTCCAGTGGAGTTCCGGCGGGAAGATTTAAAACATGTTCTATTTCTAAAGTCCGTCAGATTTTTGGACAGCAAAGGTCCGATGGAGCCCAAACACGATCGAATTGATCGACAAATTTGTTCCGTCTGACCTTTGCTGTCAAAAAGTCCGGTCATGTGTACGTGACATTAGTTTCCATTTTGTAACTTGCCCTAGAGAACAAAAAACAGATTCTTACTAGCTGACAACAATAAGTTGATTTTTTTTGAGTATTTTCCAATCATAGGAACAACGTCCCATTTCTTTCTGTGCTTATGTAGACTTATTTTTTTTTACAGCAGTGCCAAAGGGTAATTTAATGTGCAATAATCCATAAAAACTAGTAATTTTCTACTTACTGTCATTAGAGTAGTGAAAAGATTACATGTGGTTGCTATGAGACAGTCTGATCAGCCTGGACTCCATTTTAAGATAAGATTATTCTGGTCAGCTGTTTTAGCATTACTACACACTCCTGAGTGTGATGGTTTTATTGTGTTATATTGACCTTGTTTCTGCCTCTACTTGTCCTGTCCTCATTTGGGCTCCATCTGCACTAATCTCACTGTTACCACAGACTCCCCACCCTGTTTTTTACATTTGGTTCTAGTTACCCATCACAAAAACTGCTGGTGCTTCCTTGGAATATGCTTATGTCTCGTAGTTTGCCACCATTCTTCCTGGCTAGTTTTGACACTCTCTAGTTTATCATTTACTTTCCTGGATTGCTTGTCCAATGGCTATAGACCGAGCGTGCCCAAGTGGTACTATGACCATGATAACTATACTGTAGTTCATTGCATAAGTTCCTGTGTGCACCAAAGTACTGGTACATGCATATAAAGCAACAATCTTTTGATTTGATTTACATGCATGCTAAAGGTGAAGACATTGATCTAGCACCTATATCTTACAATAATTCTGTACATCACTTTAATATCCCTATCTATTGTCACTATTAAAAAAAAAAGAAATGATATGACCTTGGGGTGTCCAAAACCTTCATATGGGGTACGGGTGAATTCTAAGCTCTCAGTAGTTTCAAGTACTTCAGTATGAGCCCATGCCAGTCACTCATGATGTGAACAATCTATGCCAATTGTGTTATCAGCTCTGGTCCTCAATATCCATTTTCTTAACCAGCTTTAACTCTAGATACAGTATATTAGAATACTTCTGCCATTAACTTTCAACACTCTAGGGTTCACAAAAATCCTCAATCAGAAGACACTAATGAATGCTCACTCCTGTGGAATAATGCTCATGTGGTCACAGGTTTATTAGATACGCTATGCAGTGTTGGGATACAGCATTCTAAATTTTAGTTTTCCTCAATAAAGTTTTCCCTAAGGTCACTTTAAATGTAGCAGAGGCTAATTGGACATACTGTATCTTTATCTAGTACAAAACAAACAATAATGGTTTAGAATAGCTCATCAATTAGTAATTAAAAATGTTAAAAAAGAAATGTAAAGATACTACAAATAAAAGATCAACTTCTGTATTTACACCTAAAGTGACTTCAAAGGCATTTGGAGAAATCTTTCTATTTGCCTATCCTCCAGTTTTGTTCAACAGTGCAAGATCAAGGGGACCCCTTTTAACCCCCGAAAAGTATTATATTTTTATGACATAAGAGTCTAAACAAAATTAAATGTGGACTTTATACAGTCAGTCTGGAACTTTTTTCCTTGCACACCCAGTTCCTACTTAAGTAAAGATTTGACATTTTACCACTCTTGGGGGAACTGCCTATAAAGAATTATTTCCTCTACACTGCTTAAGACCTGGCTAACAACACCTACTTCTTTAAAAAATTCAGAACCTCGCACTTTTCTTCTACTTTTTCAATATAAGTGGGCATTACGCAATTGCCTTATATCATAAGGGAACACTTCTGCACTGGCCATCAATATAAAGAGACACTCCATCAGTACTGTATTTGGTGCATACTTCTGGTTGCTTGCTGCACTCTGTAAGCTGTGTGATATATACTCCTTAACCACACAATCTTTAGGCTGTACTATATGTTATACAATCCTAACTGCTCCACTGTGATTTGTGCCATACATTATATTTACCTTCACAAAGTTTTTTCATTGTCTTAACAGCTGCTAGTTGCTTAATAGTCCTCAAGTATTTTAATAAAGGCCTCCATCATCTAGGCACAAACAAAATGTTAGCTCTATATCTACATTCTTTGTACAGAAATACATACAATATGTTGTTGAGGAATGTCCATTTTCATGATCCTGTTTCATGAGGTTTGTGTGCTTATGAGACTGTCACTTGTGGCACAGTAATCATGGTGTATTTTGTTAGTACAAAGACAGTGGCATACTGTATCTGTGATAAAAATCATCAAACAATGAAAACCAGTACAGAAGATATGAGTGACACTTATCAGAAGAGTAATCACTAAGGGAAAATCCACAGCTAGTTAAATATAAATTGTACTGTAAGTTAGTGTTATGTTCAATTAGACAGTGCAGTATGTAATCAAACTTGTTATACTGACACATCATCTAGCATGTATGGGTATTTTAGACCATCCATTTTCCTTGCAGAGATGAGACAAACCATAAAATAAAATAAAAAAGGCTTGCATTGCAGTCGTCATCACCTCACCTGAAACATGTAATGCTTTTCTTTCCCGCAACCTTGGGGAAAGATCCATTGCTAGCCTTTTTAAAAGAGACTCACAAGGGGAATTGTGTCAGTACATTTTATAATTAAATCCTTGTACTCAATAAATCGGGCTTTCAATCTTTTTCCATCAGTATTTTCAATTGCTGAAAAACCTTTACAGATCAAGACAGCCAATTAACTGTAGCAGGCTACAAATTCACATGTTTGAAAAATAAAGCTTTTCTGTAGCATGAAGAAAAACTGATTGAGAAACTGGATAACAATTAAGTCTAGGTCTATAAGAGCTCCTTCACACACCATATGTACTGTACTGCACTGGGCAGCCATGCCCAGCACAGTTCCAACACATAGACAAGGAGATTTTCACACTAGAGAATGGTGTACTTTTCTTCAGCATGGCACGTTGTAACATTTAGAATATGCAAACATACATGAAAGCCCAGCCTCGGCAACAATAAAATGTGTTTTTCTAATATCACTTTTGCAGCAGTGCATTGTACAGGCATGCAAATTTACATGTAGGTTTAAGGCATCCCTCAAGTCGGGATTGCTAAATTTGCCCTATAAGCCATATTAAAGAACCTTTCTTTGCTGGGTGTTTTTTTTTTTTTTCTGCATTGGTATATGTCCCCTACAGTAGTGCCCAGATTTTAATAAAAATAGGCCAGGAAACCTGGCTATGTTTGGGGTTTACAGAATTCCATCAAACTGAACATTGCTCGGTTCATTCATAACTAGTGATAATGTGGGAAGTTCAGTGAGAGCAGAAGGCTCAAGCTACCAACCAACTTGTATCAGGTTTAGGAATTTAGATAATGTACTGGTCTTCACAGGAGGGTGCTGCAGCACAAATGGTGACAGAGAGTATCAATAAGTCTTTAGTGAGGGTAAAAATTGTGATAAAAAGTAATTGATAAGGTTAATTTATTTATTTGCAGCACATTTCAATCGCCATTCAATCCTAGAAAAAAGGTGGTGATGTTTGCAAACAAGGGACATAGATGTGACTCTGGATGCTCTGGAAGCAACTGATCGTGTGTGAAACATAAAACTGGATGCAATTTAAACAATTTAATCACAGGACTGGTCTATTGCCTCATTCGCTTCTGAATTGCATGCAGTTCAAGCTTCACTGTGGGAGGACAAAGTTAACAAGCACATTCATCACGTCATCAATAGGAAAAAGCAATGATCATTGGTATTGGGCTCGCCACCTACAGGCGTGATGTGGTATAGACCTCAATCTGAATAAACAGAGAGATCAATGTACCCACTGCAATCTGAACAGGAAGTATAAATGGCAAAGACACCATCATATGTTTGGAAGCAACTCATCGTCTGTGAAACATAAAACTAGATGCAATTTAAACAATTTGATCACAGGACTGGTCTATAGCCCAAATAGATATAAACAATAGCTAGAATTAAATGCAAGTACATTACATACAATTATTTTAAAAAGAAAAATATAAAAAAATTATTTGTTAAAAGGATGTTTACATTTTTCTTAAAAATTCAAAAGGATTCATGCACACTTCACCTTAGGCTCCATTAATGAATGCGTTGCTGCCTCATTCAATGTTAAGGCTCAAGGGGGAATGGCATTGGAGCTGATAAATTCAGTGGGTTTTGATGCATGAGGTAATTGACCCACCCCTCCAAGGGAGAAAATATCTATCATTATTTAAAAATTCTGTGCCTGTAGGGTCTTTGTTATGAAACTGTTGATAATGTCTTGGAACATTATGTTTAGTGTCACCCTTTTTTATGAGAGTTATGTGTTCATTAACTTTTACTGAGAAAGCCAGTCAAGTTCTGCCCACATACTGCTTGCTGCATGGGCATGTGAGTAAATATACCATATTTTTTGTGGCACATTTACAGAAATGTTTAAGATTGTATAGACGATTAGTGATGAATAGGGATGAGCTCGGTGTTTGACTCGAACATTGGGCGTTCGTCAAAATCAGAACTTTGTGGACCGTTCGCACCATATTCGTGTGATTCGAATGGCCCACAATGCACTACACCATGGCAGTGCATTGCTAGCTCATGATTGGCCAAGCATACACTGTGACCTTGGCCAATCATGACCAAGGATGCCTGTGGCCAAATATAGCTCAGGGGGTTTAGTACATGCCCCACACTATATAAGGCCGCCAGCGTGGTGGCCTTGTGTAGTGTGTTCCGGCATTCAGGGAGAGAGCAGGATAGGCAGGGACAGTGTGTTCTTTTCTTGTGAACCTAGCACTGCTAAAGTGGGTGTTGCGTGCCTCCAGCACAGTATACACCTAAAGATACCCCTTATTGCTGGTGTTCTGTAATACAGGCATCTGAAGCAGTTAAAGTGGGTGTTGTGTGCCTCCAGCACAGTATACACCTGAAGATACCCTTTATTGCTGGTGTTTTGTAATACAGGCATCTGCAGAAGTTAAAGTGGGTGTTGTGTGCCTCCAGCACAGTATACACAGGAAAATACCCCTTATTGCTGGTGTTTTGTAATACAGGCATCTGCAGCAGTTAAAGTGGGTGTTGTGTGCCTCCAGCACAGTATACACCTGAAGATATCCCTTATTGCTGGTGTTCTGTAATACAGGCATCTGCAGCAGTTAAAGTGGGTGTTGTGTGCCTCCTGCACAGTATACACCTGAAGATACCCCTTATTGCTGGTGTTCTGTAATACAGGCATCTGCAGCAGTTAAAGTGGGTGCTGTGTGCCTCCAGCACAGTATACACCTGAAGATACCCCTTATTGCTGGTGTTCTGTAATACAGGCATCTGCAGCAGTTAAAGTGGGTGCTGTGTGCCTCCAGCACAGTATACACCTGAAGATACCCCTTATTGCTGGTGTTCTGTAATACAGGCATCTGAAGCAGTTAAAGTGGGTGTTGTGTGCCCCCAGCACAGTATACACCTGAAGATACCCCTTATTGCTGGTGTTCTGTAATACAGGCATCTGCAGCAGTTAAAGTGGGTGTTGTGTGCCTTCAGCACAGTATACACCTGAAGATACCCTTTATTGCTGGTGTTCTGTAATACAGGCATCTGCAGCAGTTAAATTGGGTGTTGTGTGCCTCCAGCACAGTATACACCTGAATATAACCCTTATTGCTGGTGTTCTGTAATACAGGCATCTGCAGCAGTTAAATTGGGTGTTGTGTGCCTCCAGCACAATATACACCTGAAGCTACCCTTTATTGCTGGTGTTCTGTATTACAGGCATCTGCAGAAGATCAAGTGGGTGTTGTGTGCCTCCAGCACAATATACACCTGAAGCTACCCTTTATTGCTGGGGTTCTGTAATACAGGCATCTGCAGCAGTTAAAGTGGGTGTTGTGTGCCTCCAGCACAGTATACACCTGAAGCTACCCCTTATTGCTGGTGTTGGTCTGTTTCTGTAACACAGGCAGGCAGCTGCAGTAATTACAGTTGGTGTACTGTGTCATCTGCTCAGTGTGCACCTAAAGCTACCCAATTGCTGGTTTTTCCATCTCCCTGCAGGCCATTACTATGTCTGGAAGGCCAACAAAAAGAGGCAGACAGTCACGAGCCAATAAAAGAGGGCAAGCAGGCTCTGTGTCTAGAGGCAACAGTGCTGGTCGTGGACGCCGTGCATCATCATCAGCATGTGGCCATGGGACACGCTTGTCCTTATTTTTGGCAGCTGGACGTGTTGAGCCGCATCATGCCGAAGACTTGGTAGAGTGGATGATCAAGCCTTCCTCATCCTCCTCATCCTCTCTCACCCAGGCTCAGGGTACGAGCAAAGCAGCTACCAACGCGTCATCTTCCCTTGTCTCAATGTCATCAGTCACTCCTTCCCTAGACTCACCATGTCCTCCTGAGGAGTCCCCCAAACTGTTTGAGCACAGTGCTGGGTACATGCTCCAGGAGGATGCCCAGCGTTTTGAAGGCTCTGATGATGATACCCAGCTAGAGGAAGGCAGTAGCGTGAGCGCAGAGAGAGGGGATGCTCAAAAGGGACAGCAATCTGGCAGTCATGTTCCACCAGCTGCAGCATACTGCCTGGTTTGCTCCAGTGATGAAGAGGGAGGGGATGATGAAGTCACTGACTCCACATGGGTGCCTGATAGGAGAGAAGAGGAGGAGGCACATATCCAATAAGGCAGGATGCCCCCCAGGGGCCAGCTTAGGGGCAGCACACAGACTGAATCAGCGCGTTATTCCAAAAGTTCTTTGGTGTGGGCCTTTTTTGAGATGAGGGTATCAGATCGCACCGCTGCTATCTACAACATGTCTCAAGCGTATCTCGCGTGGCCAAAACATAAGCCGATTGGGCACCACATGCTTGACCAGACATATGTTGACCTGCCATGCAGCTCGTTGGCAAGTGTACCTTAAAGACTCATACCAAAGAACAAAGCGGACCTCTCCTTGCGCCTCATCAGCTGGGATCTCCAACCCCACTAGACCTTCAGTCCTCTCTGCAACCTGCACTGAGAGGAATAAAGGTGTAGAATTAGGTGTGTCACAGCCAAAAACTTGCGGGCACTCTGCTAGCAGTACACCGACGTCCGATTGTACCAGGCAAATTTCCCTGTCCCAGCTGCTGGACCTTCGAAAGAAGTTCACTCCCAGCCATCAATATGCCCAGCAGTTGAATGCTAGCTTGGCTAAATTGCTAGCACTTCAGCTGCTGCCTTTTCAGTTGGTAGACTCTGCCCCCTTCCGTGAGTTTGTGCAATGTGCGGTTCCTCAGTGGCAGGTCCCCAAACGCCACTTTTTCTCACAGAAGGCGATTCTGTCTCTCTACCAGCATGTGGAAGGCAATGTCCATGCCTCGCTGGACAGGGCGGTCAGCGGTAAGGTGCATATTACTGCCGACTCATGGTCCAGCAGGCATGGACAGGGACGTTACCTATCTTTCATGGCCCATTGGGTCACTCTTCTGGCAGCTGGGAAGGATGCAGGACAAGGTGCAGTAGTGTTGGAGGTTGTTCCGCCACCACGCCTCCAAAATGCTACTACTGGTTGTGACACACCTCTCTCCTCCACCCCCTCCTCTTCTTCTTCCTCCATGGCCTCTTCCAGTCCTTTTTCCTCAGAACCAGCGGTTCTCCGTAGGCATTCAAGGAGCTACGCAAGTACGCAGGCAAAAAGATGCCATGCCGTGCTTGCGTTAGTTTGTTTGGGGAACAGGAGCCACACTGAGGCAGATATTTTGTCAGCTCTGCAGGGGCAGGCTGAGAGGTGGTTGACGCCACGCCAGCTTAAGCCAGGAATGGTGGTTTGCAACAATGGCACCAACCTCCTCTCTGCCCTCCGACAGGGACAACTGACCCGTGTGCCCTGTGTAGCTCACGTCCTTAACCTGGTGGTGCAGCGGTTCTTGGGCAGGTACCCGGGCTTACAGGATGTCCGGAGGCAGGCTAGAAAAGTCTGTGTGTATTTCTGCCAATCATTTAATGCCAGTGCTTGGCTGGCTGAGCTCCAAAAGGAGTTGAACCTGCCCAAGAACTGGCTTATATGTGACATGCCCACCAGGTGGAACTCAACGTTGGCCATGCTGCAGCGGCTGCACACGCAGCAGAGGGCCATCAATGAGTACCTGTGCAACTATGGCACCAGGACAGGGTCAGGGGAACTCGTTTTTATTTTCACCACGCCAGTGGGGCATGATCAGGGATGCATGCACTGTCCTGTCACCATTTGAGGAGGCCACGAGCATGGTGAGCAGTGACAGTGCATTCATCAGTGACACTGTACCTCTTGTCCACCTGTTGGAGCATATGCTGCGTGGAATAATGGACAGGGCACTTGAGGCAGAACAGAGGCAGGAAGAGGAGAACTTCCTTGCCTCTCAAAGCCCCCTTTATCCAGACAGTGTTCCTTTTGTCCCACCCATCACACAGGAAGAGGATGAGGAGGAGGCTTGTGTCAGCATGGAGGTGGAGCCTCGCACTTAGCATCAGCAGCAGCAGCAGACTTTTAGGGATGATTTACAGTCCCAAGAAACACGTGGACTTCTACGTGGCTGGGAGGAGGTGGCTGCGGATCATGTTGTCCTTAGTGACCCAGAGGACTCCGGACCGAATGCCTCAGCTAACCTATGCTGCATAGCCTCCTTGATCCTGCTAAACCTGCGAAGGAGCCTCGTATTCTTCGGATCAAGGAGAGGGACCATTACTGGCTGGCCACTCTCCTTAATCCACGGTACAAGGGTAAGGTTGCGGACCTTATCTTGCCATCGCAGAGGGAGCAGAGGATGAGACATCTCCGGGAGGCCTTGCAGAAAGGTCTGTGCAACGCGTTCCCAGAGACTGGGAGGTTACAAACTCCTGGTAACAATGGTTACAACGTGTTGCTGAGGCTTCAGTCAGAAGGAGCGGTGGAGAAGGTGGCCATCTGACCGATGTGTTCAGACAATTTTTTAGTCCGCAGTCCCAAGGTATGATCGCTTCCAGCAACCAATGCCAGCGTCTGATTTACATGGTGCAGGAATACCTAGGTCAAACTTGGACAGCTTTCCCACCGAAAATCCTCTGGCTTACTGGGTCTTGAGGATGGATCACTGGCCAGAGCTTGCACAGTATGCAATTGAGCTACTGGCCTGCCCTGAATCCAGCGTTCAGAACGCACCTTCAGTGCTGCTGGAGGCTTTGTAACCAATCACAGAGTGCGCCTGTCCACCTACTCCATTGATCGACTGACCTTCATAAAGATGAATCAGTCTTGGATCACCACCAGCTACCAAGCACCCGAAGCTGATGTAACCGAATTTTTTTTTTGTAAATGTCACATCCCTTCAAGACTGCCTATGCTGATGCTGAGTGACTGTCCTGTTATGTTGACTGACTATCCTCTTCCTCCTCAATGATCCTGCTGATATCTTGGAAGAACATTTTTAGTTCTGGGTGATGCCACTAGCCCAATTTTCCAGCCCCTTTGCAGCAGGGCTCATTCCTGCACTCCAACTACAGTATATGGTAGAGGTTGCAGTGTATAGGCCCAATTTTCCAGCCCCTGTTTAACAGGGGCATGTAATACAATTTTTTTGTTGCAATGCTTTGCAGCAGGGCTCATGCCTGCACTCCAACTAGAGTATCTGGGAGAGGTTGCAGTGTTGTGGCACCAGCAAGCAGTGCCTAAGGCCCAATTTTTCAGCCCCTGTTTAACAGGGGCATGTAATACAATTTTTGATGCAATGCTTTGCAGCAGGGCTCATGCCTGCACTCCAACTAGAGTATCTGGGAGAGGTTGCAGTGTTGTGGCACCAGCAAGCAGTGCCTAAGGCCCAATTTTTCAGCCCCTGTTTAACAGGGGCATGTAATTACAATTCTTGATATAATATTTCACAGTAGGGCCCGTTCCTGTGCCCACCAAGAGTAACTGTGAGGACTTATAGTGTTGTGGCACCAGCACCACAACCACCAAAGGCCCAATTTTTCTACCACTGTTCAACAATGGCATGTAATTACAATTCTTGATATAATCGTTCACAGCAGGGCGCTCCAGCGCCCACCAAGAGTCACTTTGAGGGCTTACAGTGTTGTGGCAACACCAACACCTTAGGCCCATTTCTGCAGAGCATATAGGGCAGGCCCCAACTTTCAAACATCCAACTTACAAACGTCTCCTACTTGCAATGGAAGGAGACAACAGGAAGTGAGATGAATAAAGACGGATGGAAAAAAAATTATACAGGGGTGATGACCCTTCCCCATGTTTTCCAAAAAGCTTAAAAATTGATTTTTTTACTGGATCTACACTCTAAAAATGTACCAGTTAAAAATTACAAACAGATTCTACTTAACACAACAAACCTACACAGTCCCTATCTTGTATGCACCGCCTATATACTACTGAGTATATAGGGCCTGGGGGGCCCACACCTTTCCTTTTTTTTAATTTGGGTACGGGGTTCCCCTTAATATCCGTACAAGACCCAAAGGGGCTGGTAATGGGCAGGGGGGGGGGGGGCTACCCATGTAATTTTTCTCAATGATTTTCATCCATATTGCCGGAACCAGATATTACATTATGCCCCAAGCACGATATTTAAAGGCATATTTCCCTTTTTTTTCACTTTAATCATCCTTAAAATCAGTGCTCCCGAAAAAACGGCTGTTTTTAAAAACAATTTTGGCACTGACCCATGTCCCCTGGGGCAGGAGCCAGGTCCCCAAACCCTTTTTAGGACAATATCTTGCATATTAGCCATTAAAATTAGCACTTTTTTTTTTGAACGTTCGAGTCCCATAGACTTCAATGGGGTTCTAAAGTTTGCACAAATTTTCGGTCCGTTCGAAAGTTCTGGTGCAAACTCATCCCTAGTCCTGGACAACGTGTTGCTGAGGCTTTGGTCAGTCACAGAAGGAGTGGTGGAGAAGGTGGCCGCCTGACCGATGCGTTCAGACAATTTTTTAGTCCGCAGCCCCAAGGTATGATCAGTTTCAGCAACCATCGCCAGCGTCTGATTTACATGGTGCAGGAATACCTAGGGGCAAGGTCAGACTTGGACATCTTTCCCACAGAAAATCTTCTGGCTTACTGGGTCTTGAGGATGGATCACTGGCCAGAGCTTGCACAGTATGCAATTTAGCTACTGGCCTGTCCTGCATCCAGCGTTCTTTCGGAACGCACATTCAGTGCTGCTGGAAGCTTTGTAACCAATCACAGGGTGCGCCTGTCCACCGACTCGGTTGATCGAGTAACCTTCATAAAGATGAATCAGTCTTGGAATTTTTTTGGAAATGTCACATCCCTTCAAGACTGCCTATGCTGATGCTGAGTGATTGTCCTGTTATGTTGACTGACTATCCTCTTCCTCCTCAATGATCCTGCTGATAGCTTGGAAGAACATTTTTAGTTCTGAGTGACGCCACCAGTGGCTAAGGCCCAATTTTCAGCCCCTGTTTAGCAGGGCTCATTCCTGCACTCCAACTAGAGTATCTGGGAGAGGTTGCAGTGTCGTGGCACCAGCACCAGTGCAAAAGGCCCAATTTTTCAGCTCCTGTTTAACAGGGGCATGTAATTTCAATTTTTGATGCAATGCTTTGCAGCAGGGCTCATTCCTGCACTCCAACTATAGTATCTGGGAGAGGTTGCAGTGTTGTGGCACCAGCACCAGTGGCTAAGGCCCAATTTTCAGCCCCTGTTTAACAGGGGCATGTAATTACAATTTTTGATGCAATGCTTTGCAGCAGGGCTCATTCCTGCACTCCAACCAGAGTATCTGGGAGAGGTTGCAGTGTTGTGGCACCAGCACCAGTGCCTAAGGCCCAATTTTTCAGCCCCTGTTTAACAGGGGCATGTAATTACAGTTTTTGATGCAATGCTTTGCAGCAGGGCCCACCAAGAGTAACACCACAACACTGCAACCTCTCCCTGTCTTGTTTGCACCGCCTATATACTGCTGTTCTGAGTATATAGGGCCTGGGGGCCCCACGCCTTTCCTTTTTTTAATTTGGGTACGGGGTTCCCCTTAATATCCATGCAAGTCCCAAAGGGGCTGGTAATCAGCAGGGGGGCTACCCATGCCATTTTTTTCTCAATGATTTTCATCCGTATTGCCGGAACCAGATATTACATTAAAACCGCAAGCAGTTTTAAATGACTTTTTTTTTCTGTTAAATGTCATTTTGTGCAGGGACTGTTCTAAACACAGGAAACACGTGCCACTTCGCAGGAATACTATAGACACCCCCCAGGCACGATATTTAAAGGAATATTTCACTTTTTTTAACTTTAATCATCATTAAAATCAGTGCTCCCCAAAAAACAGCCATTTAAAAAAAATAATTGGCATTGATCCATGTCCCCTGGGGCAGGAGCCGGGTCCCCAAACCCTTTTTAGGACAATATCTTGCATATTAGCCATTAAAATTAGCACTTTTTATTTTGAACATTCGAGTCCCATAGACTTCAATGGGGTTCTAAAGTTCGTACGAGTTTTCGGTCCCTTCGAAAGTTCTGGTGCGAACCGAACCACGGGGGGTGTTCGGCTCATCCCTAGTGATGAATGGTTTAAATTGTAAGGTTTTGCTCCATCCACATGTGTTATATTGACACACGTTGCACTTAGGTTGTAAAAAAAAGATGTTCTAACTGGGGGGTTGATGATGTTAAGTGAAATTCTGCTTCGTAAAGAAGGCACTCTCCACATCACCTTAGGTTGGTCTGGTAAAAGAGTATTACATCATTTTTATTTTTGTAAAAAAAAAAGATTACCTGTAGAAACACTACTGGATGAGGTACTCTCTTGATTTAGCCCATGTTTTGGTGCAAAATAAAAATTACAAAATAAACACAAAAACACCTGACATGACCAAACACCTCACATGTTCAAATAAACAAGTGTTAGAGTATGAATAGCAGTCTGACAGGACATGTACAATAAATCCATGGAACACATCAAAAGTGCACAAAACTAGGAATACACACAAATGTAATGTGAAGCAGTACTGCACAACCGGATAGAAGAAACCAGAGAACTCGGATATAGGAACAGTTGCAGAGAAGGAATGTATGTGTATGTATAAGGCAAAATATTGAAGGTAGTCAATGGGTTGTGGCGGAGTCATTTCTCATTGTTATGTATAACTGATAAAATTTGCTTGGATTTTTCACTTTACTGTTGAATTTCTGTTGAAGTGAAGTCTAGCTTCACTTGTATATTATTTCTATGGACAAATATTACATTTACAATTATTAACACAAAGCTGGGCATGATAGCGATCCAAATAAAATTGTAGGGAAGACAGATATCAAGTGAAATGTTAAGGTCTACTCAAAGTGCCTAGGTCCCCTCACCTTACCAACTGTTAGATGATGCAACCTGTAAAGAAATGTTAGATTTATTCTTACCTTCCGCATTACTGGGCTTGATGTCACCATCCTTCTGGGGAGATTTCTTGGGAGCAAGCAACATTTCAGTTGCTCTGTATTTTCTGGAATCTAGCTAGGAGGAGTGTGACATCATTCTTGTCTAAGCAATGTAGGTAGAAAACAGGAATGAGGTATGTATAAACCCTGATTTTTTTTTTTTTCTTTACATGTTTATTTTACACCATAGAGGGACTTGGACAGTGTAAATGGGAATTTTACTGTAAGGTCAGCTTTTATTGACCAATACAAAATGCACAGAAAATAAAGTTGCATAGGATATAGCCATGTGAGGATAAAACTACTGTGAACGGGTTATAGACTAAAAGAGATGAAGTTAGATGCAAATAAAATGAATAGATTGCAAAGCAACAATGCATCAGTGAATTTGTTTCAGGCTGAATGGGATAACGATAAATACATACGGGACTACTAAATAGTAAACCAATAGTAAAGGCAGCGCTTAAAGGGTCAAAAGATGAATATTATGAAGTCATATGTATATACTTAAAGGGTAAATCACTTATCAGCACATTTAGATCATGTCAGCCATGTGTCTTAGGCCATGGTCTCCCTACTTTAGTATTTGGCTGTTGGTAATGCATTTTACTTATTGTCTTAATCTGGAATTCTTCTTTAGCAGTAAAAAAAAAACTTGTATAAGAATAACAAGAATATGACATGTATATTAGTCATCGCTATTATAGACCCTAAACATTACACCTACCATATATTAACACAAATAATGTGGAAGTTGGAGGCTCTTTTCACATCTCATTTGTGATCCAGTAAATGTTTATCACACTTAAATAGTATGGCTTCTGATGTCATTCTAGCAAATGAGGTTTTAGGAAAAGGTTTCATGAATTATGTGTAATAAAGACATGAAGAGGCTGAACATTGATTTTTAACCTTTTTCTATGCAGGAAAGTGACTAATAGAGAGTTATATTTTTTCACTCGGCTTTAGCAAAATGTTAAAAAACCATTAGAGAGTTTCAGTACTAAACGTCTTAATCTGTATTTAAAAACTGGTGCTGTATGATGTTCCAGAAATAGTTCTGTATATAGCAATTTAATCCATTTACCATTTGCTCAGTCTCAAACTTTAACCACTTGCTTACTGGGCACTTAAACCCCCCTCCTGCCCAGAACAGTTTTCAGCTTTCAGCGCTGACGCACTTTGAATGACAATTGCGCTGTTATACAACCCTGTACTCAAATTTAATTTTTACCATTGTTCACACAAATAGAGATTTCTTTTGGTAGTATTTCATCATCATTTGGGTTTTTATTTTTTGCTAAACAGACAAAAAAAGACAGACATTTTTGGAAAAAAAAAACATGTTTCATAGTTTGTTATAAAATTTTACAATCGGGTAATTTTTCTCCTTCATTGATATTTACTGGTGGGGCGGCACTGATGGACACTGATGGGCTGCACTGATGGGCACTGGTGGGCACAGATAAGGCGACACTGATAGGCACAGATAAGATGGCACTGATGGGCATTGTTAAGATGGCATTGATGGGTCCTGAAGGGTGGCACTGATAGATGACACTGATGGGTGCCATTGATGAGTGGCACTGATGGGTGGCATTGATGGGTGGCACTGCCAGGTGGCACTGATGGGCAATGATAGGTAGCACCGATGGGCACTGATAGGTGGCATTGATGGGCACTGGTAAGTGGCACTGGTAGATGGTATTGATAGGCAGCACTGGTAATGACCCACTGATTAATTTATAGGCAGCACCGTGGGCACTGATAGGTGGCACTATGGGGTGGCACTGAGGGCACTGATAGGTGGCACTGTCAGGTGACACTGTGGGCACTGATGGGTGGTACTGTGGGCACTGGTAGGTGGCGCTGGTGGGCACTGGTGGTACCTTCACAATTGGGACAGATGTCCCTCTTGCAGCCAACGGTGATCAGCTCTTTTTTCTCCTCGCGCTATCAGCTGGAGGAGGAAAAATAGCCGATTACTGGCTTTGTTTACATCACATGATCAACTGACATTGGCTGATCACTTCTTCCCCAGTGCATTCACTCCTAACCTCCTTGGCCTTTGCACTCTTCACACTGAAAGACATATGACCAAGAATTTCTATACTAGGGGTGGGTGGAGCTTAATGAGGAACTGAGAGACTAGTTCCAGTGTTCCACTAGTGTCTGCTCCAATTTTAAGTAAAAGCACATTGCAGTGGTTGAACCCATAGTTGCTATTCGTTCCAATTTGGACCCGGCCACTACTGTACACTGTCTCTCGAGAGTGACGTGGACCTAATGGTGAAGTAGTCTGACATTTCCCCATCAAGCTCCACCCTTTCATTGACAAGTTATTTCACAAATCTGGGCATTGTCTATATTTAGGTAATGACAATTGTATCCTCCTCCCCTTTGTTTATATTCAGATTTTGGCTGTGGAATCTCCAAGCTGACAGAAGAATGAGGCACAGGATACAGCCCAGGATACAGTATACATTGCAGGTTGCCCACACAGGTATGACCCACTCTGAATACTGGCGTACTTTTGTATGCCAGTTCAGCGTTGGTCTTAATTACCATCAGTTTCCTAAATGGATAACTGAGGGTTATTCTATAAGAATTTGTCAAATCTTAGAGGCTCTGACATTTTTTTTGTTTTGTCCAAGTAAATGAAATGTAAAGTGTTAATAATGTTATATGTTGTATTTTCTGGGATACAGGGGTCAATTCACTAACATTTACTGCATGCAATAAGGGTATCATGTTATTCATTTGCATAAATTTCCGCATGTGGTAAACTAAGTTCAATTCACAAAAAAATAACGATTATGCGGTATTTGTAAAAAAAAAAAATACATGCTGGTAAATGCTACATAAAAATCTCTCAAGTCTAATTCACAAATGGACCAGAGCATTAAAAACCATGCAATAATTACAACAAGGGTTTTGCTGGCGGTATCACATGCGTTTTTTTGTTCAGGAATGGGGAGGATGAGCGAGCAGCCCCCCTCCCCCCGAACCATACCAGGTCACATGCCCTCAACATGGGATGGTGAGTGCTTTGCAGCTGGGGGCTACCCCTCCAAAGCATCTTTGTCCCCAAATTGATGGGGACAAGGGCCTCTGCCCGGTGGTTGTGGGGGTCTGTGAGTGGTGGGCTTATCCTAATCTGGAAGCCAGTGTTAATCTTGATGTCAAATTTTGATTTCGTTTTAGTTCATGTTGATGGAGACAAGGTAATCTGGAAGCCCCCTTTAAGAAGAGGGCCCCAAGTGAGTATCAAGTATCGATCGAGTGAGAATGAGTATCGGGTACATCATACCTCTACCCATTCACTAAAAAAGTGTCACAAGTTAATAAAAGCACACAGATAGTTTTTGACAATTCTTTTATTAAAAAATACAAAACTGAAAAATAATGCCCCACGATGTAAATTCACCCTCAATCACGCCACCCGTCAGACCCAAAAAAGATTTAAAAAGTCACTCCCACTGTCTGTATTGGCTGGCTGCCTACGGCAGGCCCCACCGTTTGACATTTCTTATATAGGTAAGGGGCAGGGCCACCTAGCTGTGTCACCTGGTGCGCCCCCTTGTGTCATCACAAACCGGTGCATGCTGGATTGGCGATGTCCCAAGGGGCCACGTAACCAGGTGACATAGCCAGATGGCCCCTTCCCTTACCTATATAAGAAATGTCAGATCATCACTGTGCTGCTTCTCCTTGCACTGTCCAGTCACAGCTGGGGCAGGTCTAGGACATTTTTGGCTCAGAGGAAGTGGGTTAAATAATGATTGCTATTAGACTGAAGCCATCTTGTGGTCTTCCCAAAAATCCATACCAGACCCTTATTCAGGCTAGCAGCCCAGCAGGCCAGGAAAGGGGAGGACAAGTGAGCGCCCCTCTCCCCTCCTGAATCATACCAGGCCCCATGCCTTCAACATGGGGGGGTGCGTGCTTTGTGGCAGGGGGCTCCCCTCCAAAGCACCTTTTCCCCAATTTGATGGGGACAAGGGCCTCATCACCACAACCATGGTCGGTGGTTGTGGGGGTCTGCAGGCAGGGGGCTAATAGGTATCTGGAAACCTCTTTAAGAAGAGGGCCTCCAGATCCCACCACCCCTATGTGAATGAGTATCGTGTACATCGTACCCCTACCCTTTAACTTAAAAAGTGTCGCAAGGTAATTAAAACACACAGATAGTTTTTGACAATTCTTTTATAAAAAAAATCCAAAATCAAAAAATAGTGCCTCACAATGTAACTGTACTATCAATCAATCTGCCCGCCGGACCCGAAAAAAAAAGAAGAAAAAAGATGTTCTCGCTGTCAGTGAAGGCTGGCTGCCTACTCCAGGCTCTGCCGTCTGACATTTCTTATATAGGCAAGGGGTGGGGCCACCTGGCTGCACCACCTGGTGGCCCCTCCCCATTGTGACATCACAGACCAGTGCATGCTGGGTTGGTGATGTCACCAGGGGGCGGGGCAGCCAGGTGATATAGTCAGATGGCCCTGGCCCTTACCGATATGAGTAATGTCAGATCATCACTGTGCTGCTTCTCCTTGCACTGTCCAGTCACAGCTGGGGTAGTTCTGGGACATTTTTTGCTCAGGGGAACCACGGTGCCACATGCGCTAATTCCAAAATAAAGAAGGTGACTAAAAAGTGACACGCTTGTGTAATAATTGTCCACATACAATTAGTACCCCTTTCCGAATAAGGGTGACCCCAAACAATCTTGCAAGCGCTCCCTATGTAATCTGGGCAGTTGGGGGGCTCCACGTGACTGTCTTTTCCTTCCTAAACCATAAAACTATATGTATAGCCTTTTGCCCTGTCACAGAGCTTATACAACTTGACCCCATATCTGGCATGCTTGCTTGGTAGATACTGTGTGAAAGATAGATGGCCATAAAACGTAATCAGGGACTCAACAATGCAGACAACTTGATCAGGAATAAACAAGGCTTCAAATTGTTGGCTGAAGTGGTTTACGGGGGGCTGAATTTTGTGGAGCCGATCAAATCTAGGGTCACCCTGAGGACAACAGAGTTCATTGTCATTAAAATGTATGAACCCAAAGATCTGCTCATATCCCGTCCTGGTCATGGAACCCACTTTTTTTAGTTATGCCCATGAGGAGGGATAGGCCCAGAAAGGTGTTAAATTTGAAAACCGTAATAGGTTTCCATTCTCTGGAAAGGGTCAAATGGGGATTAGCGGTGATGAATTGACAAGCATACAAATTGCTTTGGTCCACAATAGATCTATAAAGATCTTCCGTGAAAAACAGTGAATAAAAATCAAGTGCCGTACATTCAACTGTTTCCACCTGAATTCCGGGTTGGCCAGTGTATAGGGGAAGTACGGGCACTGCAAAAGTGGTGGGCTGCCAATCAGGGTTAGCATATGCAGCAGGAAGGACACTATGCTCTCCAGGGGCCTGTGTTCAAACTCTTGGTGGCTGCAGGACACTATTTGTGCTAGCCACCGCACCAGCTTGAACTGCACTTATGGGACTCGCCATGTCACCAAGTGTTACTGCAGTGCTGGTTTGCCTACTACCACGATGTACTAGGCTGCTGGTGCATGCCGGTTCACCAGAAGAATGAGCTGCACTAGTACTGGCTCTTTGCTCCATACGAGAGACCAACGGTACTTGCATCTCAACAACAGAAGAATGGGGTCGGGTATGCCTGAGCTTAGCAGGGACCACTACTCTGTAGTTTTTAAAAGTGAAATATCCGCGGTACCCTACAAAGTGGTGTGCATATACCCGTTAATATATAATAAAAAGTAACATCTACAAACAAATTAGTGACTCAAATGGGTGATATGATGTTTCTTAAAAAAACAAAAAGGAAAAAGATTATAGAGGTGCAGCAATAAAAAAACTGAATATTAGGCTTGTGTATATGTGTAAAGAAACTTCAATGCACAACCTACATGTATTGAATGAATAAGTGAAAAATCGCACTACCCTGAGGAAATTAATCAATATGCCAACAATGGATTAACCACTTTCAGACAGGACCATTTTGCTGGCTTAAGACCAGACAACTTTTTGCGATTCGGCACTGGGTCGCTTCAACTGACAATTGTGCGGTCGTGCGACGTGGCTCCCAAACAAAATTGATGTCCTTTTTTCCCCACAAATAGAGCTTTCTTTTGGTGGTATTTGACCACCCCTGCGGTTTTAATTTTTTGCTCTATAAACAAAAAAAGAGAGACAATTTTGAAAAAAACGCATTGTTTTTTACTTTTTGCTATAATAAATATCCCCCAAAAATATATAAAAAACATTTTTTTCTCAGTTTAGGCCGATACGTATTTTTTTACATATTTTTGTAAAAAAAAATGCAATAAGTGATTATTTATTGGTTTGCGCAAATTTTATAGTGTTTACAAAATAGGGGATAGTTTTATGGTATTTTTATTAATATTTTTTTTTCTACTAGTAATGGCGACGATTAGCGATTTTTATTGTGACTGTGACATTATGGCGGACATTTTTGACACATTTTTGGGACCATTGTCATTTATACAGCAATCAGTGCTACACAAATGCACTGATTCTTGTGTAAATGACACTGGTAGTGAAGGGGTTAACCAGGGGTGACAGTGTAGGGGTTAAGTGTGTCCTAGGGGCGTGTTACTAACTGTGGGGGGCGTGGCTGTGTGTTAGTGAACACTGATCTCTGCTCCAATCACAGGGAGCAGAGATCAGTGTCACTTGTTGCTAGGCAGAATGGGGAGATGCTGTTTACTCCTTCATCTCCCCAGCCTCCCCGTGACATGATCGCAGGTATCCCCACGGCGATCGAGTCCGCGGGACCCGCGACTGGACTCATGGGGGTCCCGACCGGCATGCGCGCGTGCTGCCGCCGGTGTGCACACGATGGCACGGCGGCAATTTTAAATGGGCGTACCTGTATGCCAATTTGCCTGCCCGTGCCATTCTGCCGCCAGTCGGGAAGTGGTTAAATCAATACCGGATGTGCCATATTAACTACTCAACCTGCTGGATAAAAATGAATAGCAATAAAGATACAAAACTAGTGAAATCTGTCAGGAAAACAGTTATGATGTTTCAGTAACTAAACTCAAAAAAAATGTCCGTAATGAATGCCAATGTCCATAGGTCTAAAGTAGCAAAGTAATCAATTAATGTAGCAAAGCGGTCAAAAAATCCTTGTGAATATAACGCAGGTGGCCCAGTGATAGAAACTATGGTAAAGGTTCCTTTTTCTTCTTTCACACGCAAGCACCATTCATTAGATCAATCCAGCAGAATATCAGCCAAAAAAGTCAAATCTGACCAGGTGGCCACTTACCAGATCCTTAGGATCTCAAGTGATAGAGATCACATGGGCATATATGAGAGTAGATCCTCAGCACTGGACGGTGTGCTCATCCAATCCCTGGGTATGGCTCATCCACTTCCCTGGTGAAAGCAAGTGGGACGTCTCCTCCACACAGCACTCATCTGATTAATGCTCTGGTTATCTGGAACTCTAGGAATCCCTCACACAGTCACATAAGGGGCAAAAAACACTTTATGGTGCAATATGTCTTTTAAGAAGGTTTCTTTAGAAGGATTTTCATTAAAAAAAATAACTTTATGGTGCAGCACTGGTTTTTTAAAAAGGTTCTTTATTCCAATTTTAAAAGGTGGTGATTTGGTACACAACTGACATCCACAATTAAAGAACAAGCAGTGTACCGATATAAAAAACAGCAGCTGCGGCACAAGCCAGCTAGCTGCAATGTACAGCTGGTCCTGTAGCTCCAACCGACGCATTTCTCCATAAGAGGCTTCGACTAGGAAAGAAGGCTAGGACCAGACGTCACCCCTTTACATAATTTATATCCAAGTAGCAAGAAAAAGACACCGGAAGCTCATATTCACTGCCGCTTTCACTGTGTCACTGAAGCGGCATGATATTTAACATTATAGGATTGCTCGCCTGCTGAATATTTTCCCTTGTTTAGCAACATCTACCCACCAAGCAGTGACCGAACAATGCTACCATCAATTAAACATTTTAAAAACATATTCAAAAACATAGTCATTATAGCATTATCTTTCTTAGCATAGTTGCTGACAAAACATCCATATTTAAAACACAGGAAACAAACAATTCCTTTTGTAGATTACTCCTGCTATACTGATACCATCAAAGGCAAATACATAAAAATGGAAATAAATGTATTTAAAACCAGACCAATTTTCAGCTTTCAGCGCTCTCACAGTTTGAATGACAATTACTCATTCATGCAACACTGTACCCATATGAAACTTGCGTCCTTTTTTCCACACAAATAGAGCTTTCTTTTATACCGCGTACACACGATCGAATTGTCCAGCGTACTTAGTCTGGCAAACGATCCAGCAGATAGTCCGGCGGACTTTCTACCGAACGGACTTGGCCACACACGGACACACAGAAAGTCCAGCGTTTGCTAGCGTGATGATGTACAGCACGTACGACGGGACTAGAAAAAGGAAGTTCAATAGCCAGTAGCCAATAGCTTCCTTTTCGTAATTTGCTTCTGAGCATGTGTCATTCTTAGTCCGCTGGACTAGCATACTCACGAACGTATTGTCCGCTGAAACCAGTCCAAGTGGACCAAGTCCAGCGGAAAGATTGGACTGCAAAACTACTTTCTTAGTCCGCCGGACTTTACGCTGGAAAAGTCAGCTGAAGCCCACACACGATTGTCCGGTGAAATGCGTTTCATCGGACTAAGTACGCTGGACAATTCGATCGTGTGTACGCGGCATTAGTGGTATTTAATCACTAGTGGGTTTTTTATTTTTTGTGCTATAAATTTTAAAAAAAAATGTAAATTTTGTGAAAAAAATGCCTTTTTCTTTGTTTCTGTCATAACATTTTGCTAATTAGTAAATTTACTTCATACATTTTGGCCAAAATGTATACTGCTACTGCATATCTTTGGTAAAAATAACCCACATTAGTGTATATTATTTGGTCTTTGTGAAAGTTATAGAGTCTACAAACTATGGTGCCAATCACTGAAAATTGATCACATTTGATCAGGCCTTCAGTACATCAGGTGTATCTCATTTCTTGAGACACTAACAAGTCAGGAAAGTACAAATACCTCCCAAATTACCCCTTTTTAGAAAGTAGACATTCCAAGGTATTAAGTAAGTAGCATGGTGAGTTTTTTTAAGTTAAAATTTTTTCCCACAATTCTTTGCAAAATGAAGATTTTTTTTATTTTATTTTACAAAATTGTCATATTATCAGGTTTCTCACACACAGCATATGCATACAACAAAGTACACCCCAAAACACATTCTGCTACTCCTCCCGAGTATGGCAATACCACATGTGTGAGACTTTTACACTGCATGGCCACATACAGAGCACCAACATTGAAGTGGCACTTTCAGGCGTTCTAGGAGCATAAAAGACACATCTCATTTCATTCCTACCCATCACACTTTTGAAGGTCCTGGAGCACCAGGACAGTGAAATTACCCACAAAATGACCCCATTTTGGAAAGCAAAACACCCCAACATATATTCTTTGAGGCATGGGCTGCAAATAGGTACTCGGGTACTCTGATGGGCTGCAGATAGGTACTCTGGTACTCTGATGGGCTGGTGACAGGTACTTGAGTACTCTGATGGCCTGGTGACAGGTACTCGGGTACTCTGATGGCCTGGTGATAGGTTCTCTGATGGGCTGGTGACAGGTACTTAAGTCATTTGATGGCCTGGTGACAAGTACTTGAGTACTCTGATGGCCTGGTGACAGGTACTGGGGTACTCTGATGGCCTGGTGACAGGTACTGGGGTCCTCTGATGGCCTGGTGACAGGTTCTCTGATGGCCTGGTGACTGGTATTTGGGTACTCTGAAGGGCGGTGATAGGTAGTCAGGTACTCATATGGACTGTGACAGGTACTCGGGTACTCAGATGAACTGTGACAGGTATTCGTGTACACAGATGAACTGGGACAGGTACTTGGGTACTCAGATGGACTGGAACAGGTACTCAGGTACTCAGATGAACTGTGACAGGTACTCGGGTACTCTGATGGGCTGTGACAGGTACTTGGGTATTCTGATGGGCTGTGACAGGTACTCAGGTACTCTGATGGGCTGTGACAGGTGCTCAGGTACTCGGATGGACTGTGACAGGTGCTCGGGTACTCTGATGGGCTGTGACAGGTACTCGGATGGACTGTGACAGGTACTCAGGTACTCTGATGGGCTGTGACAGGTACTCGAGTACTCAGATGGACTGTATGGGTACTCGGGTACTCGGGTGGACTGTGACAGGTACTCGGGTACTCGGATGGACTGTGACGGGTACTCAGGTACTCAGATGGACTGTGACAGGTACTCGGGTACTCTGATGGGCTGTGGCAGGTACTCGGGTACTCTGATGGACTGTGACAGGTACTCGGGTACTTTGATGGGCTGTGACAGGTACTCGGATGGACTGTGACAGGTACTCGGATGGACTGTGACCGGTACTTGGGTACTCTGATGGGCTGTGACAGGTACTCGAGTACTCAGATGGACTGTGATGGGTACTCGGGTACTCGGGTGGACTGTGACAGGTACTCGGGTACTCGGATGGACTGTGACGGGTATTCAGGTACTCGGATGGACTGTGACAGGTACTCGGGAACTCTGATGGGCTGTGGCAGGTACTCGGGTACTCTGATGGACTGTGACAGGTACTCGGGTACTCCGATGGACTGTGAGTGACAGGTACTATAATTGGTGGTGACAGGTCCTCTTTATTGGGGGGGGGGCAATCAGTGTGCTTGCTGTGTACTGTAAGCAGTAACGAGATGTTACTGCAATCTCCTCCTCACACACGATCGGTGGTTAAAAAAACAGTGCTGCACCATAAAGTTTTTTTAAATAAAATCATTCTAAAGAAACCTTCTTAAAATATGTATTGCACCATAAAGTGTTTTTTTTTCCCCTTATGTGACTACGTGTGAGGGATTCCAGCAGGCTCAGAGTTCCTGATAACCAGAGCATTATTCAGAGCATTAATCAGATGCATGCTGTGTGGAGGAGACATGCTGCTTGCTTTCACTAGGGAAGTGGACGATCCATACCCAGGGATTGGATGAGCACACCGCCCAGTGCTGAGGATCTACTCTCATATATGCCCATATTATTTCTATCAATTGAGATCCTACGGATCTGATAAGTGGCCACCTGGTCAGATTTGACTTTTTGGGCTGATATTCTGCTGGATTGATCTAATGAATGGTGCTTGCGTGTGAAGGAAGAAAAAAAGGAACCTTCACCATAGTTTCTATCACTGGGCCACCTGCGTTATATTCACAAGGATTTTTTGACCTCTTTGCTACATTAATTGATTACTTTGCTAATTTAGACCTATGGACATTGGCATTCATTACAGACATTTGTTTTGAGTTTAGTTACTGAAACATCATAACTGTTTTCCTAACGGATTTCACTAGTTTTTGTATTTTTATTGTTATTCATTTTTATCCAGCAGGTTGAGTAGTTAATATGGCACATTGGATATTGATTTAATCCATTGTTGGCATATTGAGTAATTTCCTCAGGGTAGTGTGATTTTTCACTTATTCATTCAATACATGTCGGTTGCACATTGAAGTTTCTTTACACATATACACAAGCCGAATATTCCTTTTTTTATTACTGCACCTCTATAATCTTTTTCCTTTTGTTTTTTTAAGAACCATCATATCACCCATTTGAGTCACTAATTTGTTTGTACCACTTTGTAGGGTACCGCAGATTTCACCTTTAAAAACTACGGAGTAGTGGTCCCTGGTAAGCTCAGGCATACCCAACCCCATTCTTCTGTTGTTGCGATGCAAGTACCACTGGTCTCTCATATGAAGCAAAGAGCGAGTACTAGTTTATTTACACCACTACTCCATCGTTAGAGCTATCTGCCAGGGTGCCGCTGCTCTCTACTGGTTCGTCTACTGAGCCTGAATCTGACAGTGAGGCTTCCCCTGCACTCTCATCCATCATGCTCAGCAATGTGTAGGCCTCTGCACTAGTGTACCTCTGTATGGACATTTTGGCCTCTAAATTTATAGGTACAGCTAGTGCGGCTCACAGGCAAAAGAGCATCTGGTTGTCAGAGCTTGCTTCAATCGCTACCAAAAAAATTAACTGTTAGCATTCACAGGGATCAGGCATGACTCTGCGAATGCTGCAGTTATGTGTGTTATGTTTTGTAAGTGACAGTGATCTATTGATACTGTACTTGGGTGGGCTGGGCTGGGCAGAGGGGCTAAATGCAGGTGCTAGTAGGTGTCTGGGCTGATCTTGCTAACGATGTATTTTTGGGAACATAAATGGGGGGTGATCAAGGGGTTAAACCTTTATTAGGGGGTTGATGGGGATACCCTAGACCTACCTGGGCCTACTACTAACTGTCTTAACACTGTTTAATGTCACAAGTGACACCCATACAGTGATCAGTGGAAAATCTGAAAACTGCACTTGGTGGCACTGTGACAAGGAGTGAAAAGGTTAACTGGGGGAGGGCATTCAAGGGGTGATCAGGGGAATAAAAAGTGTGCCTATGTGTCCCGGTGTTAGTGTAGCGCTTGGTGTACTCACAGTAGATGTACTCTCCTCTCCCTCTGGAACCGAAAAGGAATCCACGAGGGAGGTGACATCACTTCCTCTGCCTGTGTTTACATTTCACAGGCAGAGGAGGCATTTCATTTGTCAGAACCAATCAGAAAGTCCAGGCCAGAAATAATTGGCCTGGACCTGTATACTGATCGTTTCTGTAACAAATACGATTGGCACAAACACTGCGGGGGCAAACACAGAGTGAGCTGGTCAGCAAGTGGTGAAAGAGACCATAATCCAAATAAAGGAGACCATATATCTCCCACCCAGCACCTATCTTTGGCGTCCTGTACAGTATACAGCTTCAGTCACATGAAAAGTGTCCTCTTGGCTGCTGCTTTCTGTAAAACTCCTACCTTCACTGATTCCAGATCCCCTAACAGCTGTGAATGCCTAATGTTGCGTGAGTTAAAAGCAATGACTGCAACTGTGAAGGATTGTTGACACTTGCCCATGCCTTGCTCCCCTCTCCTCTAGTTAAGAAAAAAAACCTCATTGTATTGTTTTTGTAGAACAAAACATACATACTAGGAGAGAATAAATGTCAAATCTATTACCTCTCCTTTTCCTGACAAAGCCTTTAGTTTCTTTTTAACCAGAAAACATCATCTTGTTTTCTTGACATCATCCAGGGTCAGCGCCTATCTGATCTATGGATGACACAATCATTCAATGCCTCTAGTCCTGCATAATAGCTGATATGTTCTGCACTGAATGTACATATTTGTACACAAATAAGCCTCCTGTTATATATAGCCAGTAATTGAGTATTTGGATAGGAGTTAAATGCTTATTCCTGTAGCAGACTGATTACATCGCTACCCAAGATGTTCCACTGTTGTGATATTTTGGCATTGATATTGAAAATTTTAGCAATTATTTGTCTTTTGCTTAAGGATAGTGATCATGTGAAGCAATTTATTATCACATAGTTGTTTGGCTCCTTCACCCAAATGCCCCTGATTGAAAGTTTACAATTTTCAATTGTTGGCCTAGCTACAGACACACAAGGTAACACACACAGGTTAAAATGGCAAGTAAACATTAATTTTCCAGTTGCAATTAGTGTCTGTGCATGAATAGTCAATTGTGTCACCACCCCATCAGAGTACCCAAGTACCTGTCACCAGCCCATCAGAGTACCCCGAGTACCTATATGCAGCCCATCAGAATTTCTGAGTACCTATCTGCAGCCCATGCCTCATAGAATATACATTGGGGTGTTTGCTTTCCACAATGGGGTAATTTTGTGGGCGTTTCCATTGACCTTGTGCTCCAGGACCTTCAAAGGTGTGATAGGTCATTAGGAAATGAGATGTGTAATTTATGCTCTTAGAATGCCTGATAGTGCTTCCTGCATTTTGGGCCTCTCTATGTGGCCCGGTTGTGAAAACGTCTCACACATGTGGTATCACCATATTCAGGATGAGTAGCAGAATGTATTTTGGGTTGTAATTGGAAGCATACTTTCCAAAAAGGGGTAATTTGGGGGGTATTTGTACTTTCCTGACATTTCAGGGCCTCAAGAAATTAGATGATTTGCCCCATTGCTTGTAGACTCTGCAACTTTTACGCAGACTATACAATATCCACTAATTTGGGTTATTTTTACCAAAGATATGTAGCAGTACAAATCTTGACCCAAATTTATGAACAAAAATTACTTATTTGAAAAATGTTATAATAGAAACTAAAAAAAAAAAAAATTCTCTTTTTTTACTTATATCACAAAAATTAAAAAAGCCCAGTTGCGATTAAATACAACCAAAAGCTGTTTGTGTGAACAAAATTATAAAATTTTGGTTTGTGTACAGTGTTGCATGACTGAGTAATTGTCATTCAAATTGTGAGAGCACTGAAAGCTGTAAAATGATCTGGGCAGGAAGGTGGTGTAAATGTCCTGTATTGAAGTGGTTAATGGTGATAAGGAGTATGAGGTAGAGCAATTCTGGACTGTAGAAGGAGGAGAACCAAGCTACAATACCTCATTAAGTGGATGGGGACACAAAGGGGTTGACCCATGCCTTCTTCTGTGCTCATTCTGAAAAAAAGAAAGTCAGTTAGGCATCTGGAGGCTGCCTGTTGGGAAGGGGCAATGTCAGGAATGCCCAGCAACCAGACATCATGTTGTGTGTGCGCACGCACATGCACAGGTGTAATCCCAGGGATACCCACCAGAATAGGCATAGGTGTGAGCATGCACAGGAATGCGTAGGTTCTTGGCACCATTTGGCACATATAAAGATGACAGCTACACCAGGGCAGTGCTGTCTGATCTGCAGCTTTCCCCTGTATCCTGTTCCTGTGCCTATCCATGATCTCATTTGTACCCAGCTTCCTGACCATTCTGATTCTCTGCAATCCTGACCTGAGCTTGCCTTTTGACCTTAATTTACCTGCATCCACATGATTCTCTGTTGACAGATCTCTGCTTGAACTTTGACCATTCTGTGTGACCTTGCTTGTCTGACTTTGCACCAGTCTTTAGCATCTTCAGCATACCTGCATCCACAGTACACCTGCATCCACAATGTGCCTGCAACTGCAGCAGCTTGGCACCCTCTACCACTGCTGCCATCCACTTCTCTTACCTGTTGACAAATGGAGAAGACCGCAGGCATTTCTACTGCACCATGCTCTTGTGGCCTCTGTTACAACCTCAGTGGTCCTCTAACCAGGGCTGTACAAGAGGCCTTCCTCTGCTCATCAGGCTCTACCCAAAGATACGTGACAGACACACTTCACAGCTTCTGGTGCACTGTAATCAGGGGTGACGAGACCAAAATACAGTTTTAGGGTCACAACCATAAGTGCTATGTTCAGAGAGGAGTCAACAAGGGCTACAGGGACAAGAAAACCATTCCCACTGTGAAACATCGTGGTGGCCCATTGATATTTTGGGGGTGTGTGATATTTTAAAGCACAGGGAATCTTGTGAAAATTGATGGTAAGATGAATGCAGCATGTTACCAGAAAATACTGGCAGACAATTTGCAAGATAGCTCAACAATGACCATAAGCACAAAGCCAAGTTAACCCTCCAGTGGTTACAGCAGAAAAAGGTGAAAGTTCTGGAGTGGCCATCAGTCTCCTGACCTTAATCTCATTGAGCCACTCTGGGGAGATCTCAAACCTGTGGTTCATGCAAGACAATCTGGAGGCTTTTTGTCAAGGCAAATGAGCAGCTATACCACCTGCAAGAATTTAGGGCCTCATGGACAACTACTACAAAAGACGGCACACTGTCATTGATGCAAAAGGGGGACATGCACTGTATTAAGAACTAAGGCATGCAGACTTACATAGTTACATAGGTTGAAAAAAGTCCATCTAGTTCAATTGGAGACATCCTGCAAATTTTGTTTTCATATCTAGTAAATGTCCTCTTTTTTAGTGGGGTTTTGAATAAAAGTTTTATAGCAGAGAGCACTATGTCCGCTGTTTTTTTTATTACATGATTCATGAGTCCCTTGAAGTTGAGGAACAGCTGAATAATCTTGAAATCAACCCCTATCTGTGAGGGACACATTGGGTGGAGTGGAGATTGTGAAAGGGAGAAATTGAACAGCTGTGTCCTGAGAGAAAGAAAAGACATTTGGTAGTGAAAATAAAGAGTTCATTTGAGTCTTTCTGACTCATCCTTGAGGTGAGCAGATGAAATAGCTGGTGGTGATGTGAATAAGCAATAAGAATTATTGAGAAACACGGTGACATGATAATAAGCACTACTATCAAGATTGATATTGATTTATGGGACATTTATTATGAATTATTTATGAATTTGAATTTTATTGCATGTATACATAGCACTAACTATAGCATTGAATTGTTGCTGTAGTAGAACACACACACACACATACATACACACACACGCATATATATATATATATATATATATATATATATATATATATATATATATATACAGTAAATCACAAAATTGAATACACCCCTCACATTTCTTTAAACATTTTATTATATCTTTTTATGTGACAACACAAAAGGAATTACACTTTGCTGCAATGTAAAGTAGTGAGTGTACAGCTTGTATAACGGTGTCAATTTGCTGTCCCCTCAAAATACCTCAACGCACAGCCATTAATGCCTAAACTGCTAGCAACAAAAGTGAATACACCCCTAAGTGAACATGTCCAAATTGGGCCTAATTAGACATTTTCCCTCCCTTGTGTCATGTGACTTGTTAGTGTTACAAGGTCTCAGGTGTGAATGGGGAGCACGTGTATTCAATTTGGTGTCATCGCTCTCACTCTCTCATACTGGTAACTGGAAGTTCAACATGGCCCCTCATGGCAAATACCTCTCTGAGGATCTAAAAGAAAATAATTATTGCTCTACATAAAGATGCCCTAGGATATAGGAAGATTTTCAAGACCCTGAAACTGAGCTACAGCATGGAGGCCAAGACCATACAGTGGTTTAACAGGTTCCACTCAGAACAGGCCTTGCCATGGTCGACCAAAGAAGTTGAGTGCACATGCTCAGCGTCATATCCAGAGGTTGTCTTTGGGAAATAGACATATGAGTACTGTCAACATTGATGCAGAGGTTGAAGGGGTGGGGGGGGTCAGCCTCTCAGTGCTTAGACCATACGCCACACACTGCATTAGAAGACTCTTCTAAAGATGGTGCACAAGAAAGCCCACAGTTTGTGAAAGACAAGCAGACTAAGGATATGGATTACTGGAACCATGTCCCGTGATCTGATGACACTAAGTTAAACTTATTTGGTTCAGATGATGTCAAGCGTGTGTGGCAGCAACCATGTGAGGAGTACAAAGACAAGTGTGTCTTGTCTACAGTCAAGCATCGTGGTGGGAGTGTCATGGTCTGGGGCTGCATGAGTGCTGCTGGCACTGGGGAGCTACAGTTCATTGAGGGAATCATGAATGCCAACATGTACTGTGACATACTGATTCCCTCCCTTTGGAGACTGGGCCGCAGGGCAGTATTCCAACATGATAACAACCCCAAACACACCTCCAAGATGACCACTGCCTTGCTAAAGAAGCTGAGGGTAAAGGTGATGGACTGGCCAAGCATGTTTCCAGACCTATGCCTTATTGCGCATCTGTGGGGCATCCTTAAATGGAAGGTTGAGTGCAAGGTCTCCAACATCCACCAGCTCTGTGATTTAGACATGGAGGAGTGGAAGAAGACTCCAGTGCCAACCTGTGAAACTCTGATGAACTCCATGCCCAAGAGGGTTAGGGCAGTGCTGGAAAATAATGGTGGCCACACAAAATATTGACACTTTGGGCCCAATTTGGACACTTTTACTTAGGGATGTATTCACTTTTGTTGCTAGTGGTTTAGACATTATTGGCTGTTGAGTTATTTTGAGGGTACAGCAAATTTACACTGTTATACAAGCTGTACACTCACGTCATTACATTGTAGAAAAATGTAATTTCTTCAGCGTTGTCACATGAAAAGATATAATTAAATATTTCCAAAAATGTGAGGTGCTATTTTTAAAGTGTAGTGATTTCACTTAAAGTGTATAGCGGCTGCAACTTTGCACTTGATTAATTATTAGGGTGGTGCTGATTGTTTCACACATTTGTATAACTGCCAAAACATAGACCTGAGATTGAAGGATGTATTCACCCAAAAGCTCACAATATCTCCAGGCTCCAGAACCTACATTAGAACCTAATAACGCCTAAGAAAAGAAAACATTTTTTTCATAACAGATTCAAATGTGTAGGTGAGAAACCTATATAGCACAAATATAGCTATAAACCTATAAAGAAACCTATATAGCACAACCCTGCCAGCCAGAGCCTCACAAGGGCTGGCAGATATTAACCTAGCATACTAGATCACAAGAACCTATCAGTGTAATTCACTAGCACAGTAGATTTTTTTATTTATTTTTTTATTTCAAGGTATTGTTAAACCTACATATCCTTTGGGAAGAGCGGTGTCAGTCAGGGGGATCTCTAGACAATATCTGAAACAACACTGACAGAATTCACAAAATACACACTCACTTGTGTAGAAAGCTAGATATTGAGCTTCATTTTTCATATACTTTATTGGCTCCTTTTAGAAAAGTAATTTTCCTATAAAAACACTTTCTTTAATACACTGTAGAGAAGTGAATAAACTCTTAACATATCACCATTTGCTCCTCTTTGCTATAGTCATCTTTTAGGTATACTAAACAGTAAATTACAGTTTTATAATGAAAATTCTAAATTAACTGCGTCATCAGGAATCTGTTGCCAAGTGAGAAAATTGTGCTATGCGCTCTAGCCATGTTATTATTTCTAACGTTCCGACATACTCCACAGCACTCTGTAACAAGCAGCTAAACATGTGTTGATTATTTCATGGAGCTGCAAACCAATATGTGACTTAATGCTAACCTCTGAGCATTATCCTTTACATAGCTTTATAGACCTTCATAATAATTTCAACTTTTCCTTGCTGTTATGAAAACTTTTCTCTGCAAAGTTGTTAAAAACCCCTCCTTTTAGTTTCCCATGATAGTACAGCTCCCACTGTATTTCCTACCAGTACCAAAATCTGTGAGATCTATATAACCTATATACACAGAGCTGCCTCTCATAATCAATCAATATGAAAAAAAAAAACAGAACATGAAAGCAATACTATGAGAATTTTTTTTGAAAAAAAAAAATGGAAAGTTCCATTCCTCCAGTATTCCGTGCAACATATATTATCCAAAAGTCGACCAGTGTAGTAATTTTATGCATTCATCCATCCAGTGTGGTCCATGTAATAACTTATGACCTCCCTGAACTTCCGCACTCACCATAGAATGTTGACATTTTGCTATATAACACAAGGGTTAGCCACAGTTGTGGATATCACCCTTTCCTGGCTGCTCCAATGTCCTCCTTTGCCTCTCTGCTTCTGTATCCCAGGTCCTCCTTCAAGCCTCTCCGGTCAGCACAGACCACAAATAATTGACATCCTCAGATAAACATCAGTGTCGTTTTTTTTAATTAAACAAAAGAAATGTCCATTGCACCCACTTGTGTATTGTATATTGATTGCATGCAAACCCGAAAGTGCCGCCTCAGAATGCACACAGACCAATAAGTGACGTCACTGGAAGCCCTGCCCAATGAGTTTCACCCTGACCAATGAGCATCCTCAGGAATCAGTGAGGCTGGTATAGCAGACACCAGTGAAGTGTTGAGTTTATGGCCTCTCTCTGTGGTTTTCCAATTACAAAGCATGGAGAGGAGGTAAAGTTATGACATTGGCACTGATTTTTTTATACTAGCCTCCCTGTTGTCAGTAAGTGGCAGTGTTTTCCAGAAACAAAGTAGGATTAACATGCAATGAAATTTGATAAAATCATTCTTTTCTTTTTTGTGTCAGTTATTTTTGACTAAACAGCCACAATTAAAGGAGTTGTAAACCCTTGTGTTTTTTCACCTTAATACATCCTATGCATTAGGGGGAAAAAACTTCTGGCAATCACCGCCCCCCCAGCCCCCCGTTTTACTTACTTGAGCCCGGGAATTTACTCTGCAGGGACACGCTGTCCCTCTCTCCACAGAGTCCTGGCTCTTGATTGGATAGATTGATAGCAGCTCAGCCTTTGGCTCCAGCTGCTGTCAATCAAATTCAATGACACGGGCGCTGGGGGGCGTGGCCGAGTCAGTCATTCATATCTATGGATGCAAATGCTGAACTCGGGAGTGTGTCCGCAAGGTAACCCCCAGGAAAGTGCTTCTCCTAGAGGGTTATCTAATGTGGGGAGGAGCTGTGAAAGCCGCCAGGGGACCCCAGAGTTCGAGCTGGACAGTGGAGGTAAGTCTGCACAAATCGAGCTGCACAATGGAGGTAAGTATGACATGTTTGTTATTTAAACAATCACTTTAAATGTAGAACTATTTGTAGACATGTGCAGAACTGAGAAATTTATTTTGTTTCTGATATATTAGCTATGCTACTAATTTAGTTTTATTGATTCATTTTGGAAATTCCTTTAGTTTAGCTTTGTTTAGTTTTGTTTATTAATTTTGAATGAATTCCACGTTTAAGGAGGGATTTGAATTTGGATTGGTTGAAAAATGCCCCCCCCCCCAATTCATACCAGGCCCTTCAGGTCTGGCATGGATTTTAAGGGTAACCCCACGTCAATTTTTTTTTTTAATGGCTTGGGGTCCCCTCCAAAATTCATACCAGACTCATCTAAGCATAAGCCAGGCCAGGAAAGGGAGGGGGGGGAGAACGATCGCCCCCCTCCTGAACCATACCAGACCACATACCCAAAACATGTGGAGGTGCTCTGGGGCAGGGAGGCTCCCCCTCCAAAGCAGCTTGTCTCCATGTTGATGGGGACATAATCTCTTCCCTGTAACTCTTGCCTGGTGGTTGTGGGAGTCTGTGAGTGGTGGGCTTATCGGAATCTGGAATCCAGTGTTAATTTTGATGTCAAATTTTAATTTAGTTTTAGTTATAGTCTTTGGACTTAATGGCATTTTAGTTTTAATAATATTTAGTGTTTGGACTAAAATGTTCTATTTTAATCATCTGAATTGTTTTAGTCGTATTTTAGTCAACTAAAATCTCCAGTACATTTTAGTTGACTAAAATCGAATGGGTTTAGTTAAATTGTAATGCATTATTTTAAGGCTAAGTTCATTTTTTTATATAAATTCCAGCTCCAAGATCCAAGATACCAAGATATGCACCTTATATATATATATATATATATATATATATATATATATATATATATATATATATATATATATATATATATATATATATATATTATAATATTTATTAATTTTTCAACAATTCCATTTAACAAAAAAAGTCATATAATGCAGCTTAAATTTTCCAACCTCACAGTTGTTACCGTATATACTCGAGTATAGGCCGACCCGAATATAAGCCAAGGCCCCCAATTTACCCCCAAAAAAACTGGCAAACTTATTGACTCGTGTATAAGCCGAGGGTGAGACATGCCTGTCCATCCCTGTGTGTGTGTCCGTCCCTGTGTGTCCGTCCATCCCTGTGTGTCCGTCCATCCCTGTGTGTGTGTGTGTCCATCCATCCATCCATCCCTGTGTGTGTGTGTGTCCATCCATCCATCCATCCCTGTGTGTGTCCATCCATCCATCCATCCCTGTGTGTGTGTGTCTCCATCCATCCATCCATCCCTGTGTGTGTGTGTCTCCATCCATCCATCCATCCCTGTGTGTGTGTGTCTCCATCCATCCATCCATCCCTGTGTGTGTGTGTCTCCATCCATCCATCCATCCCTGTGTGTGTGTGTCTCCATCCATCCATCCCTGTGTGTGTGTGTCCGTGTGTGTGTGTGTGTGTGTGTGTGTGTGTGTGTGTGTGTGTGTGTGTCCAGCCTACCTGTGTCCCGAGCCTGTGTCCCGAGCCTCCGTCTCGTGCCTTGCCTCCTTGCCTCCGTCCCGTGCCGTGCCTTGCCTCCTTGCCTCCGTCCCGTGCCGTGCCTTGCCTCCTTGCCTCCGTCCCGTGTCGTGCCTTGCCTCCGTCCCGTCCCGTGCCGTGCCTTGCCTTGCCTCCGTCCCGTGCCTTGCCAGGATCGCCGCTCTTCGTCGGCGCCTCGGCGGCCATTCTAAAATTCAAAAGCCGCGCCTCCTCCTTCGCCTGTGATAGGCGGAACACTGAATTTCCCAGCAGCCTGTGTTCCGCCTATCACGGACATCGTCTCATCCTCGTACTACGGACGAGGATGAGACGATGTCCGTGATAGGCGGAACACAGGCTGCTGGGAAATTCAGTGTTCCGCCTATCACAGGCGGAGGCGGAGGCGGAGGCGCGGCTTTCGAATTGTAGTATGTCCGCCGTCTGTCTGCTCGATACGCTGATCGAGCAGTCAGACGGCGATGACTCGAGTATAAGCCGAGGGGGGCACTTTCAGCCTCAAAAAAGAGGCTGAAAATCTCGGCTTATACTCGAGTATATACGGTAATCCTTTTGATGAATGGCGGTCTCTAGACTTGTGCACAACAGAAAATTTTGTTTAGTTTCCGTTCGTTGTCATTTGTAAAATACATAATTTTGTTCTGTTATATTTGTTATGTTAATTAGTTTTTAGATAATTTGTTATTTCTGTAGAGTGTCGATATTCATTATCTGAATCTTGAATCATGTTAAATTCATTTGAAATAAATTGCACATGTCTAGCGGTCTCCCCCTTAGGCTACCTCCAATAGTATTTTATATACTTGGGATATCAGACTTTTGACCTTCTCTGCTACACACAACTGTTCGGTAACAGGTTTTCTCCTGATCTTACTGGTTGCGGTATTGATGATACAAAATGCGCAACTGGAGATAACACCATTCATTGATCTCCACCCATTTTTCATTATCTTTTATTTCCTGTAGTGTATATAATTCTCCTTTCCCCATTAAATCTTTTAAATGTGCATTTTCCTTTTAATCCATTTCCCAAATGAACTTCCTTTCCCTGGTAAAAAATATGTTGTATCCTTTAATCCTTTATTGGGATTTATGGTGTATTAAAATTCCAGTCTGCTCTTTTATGTCTTAAATCCCACATTTTCAATACTTCCAAAGTCAATGCCTGTGTTTGTGTGTTTAAGTCTCTATGTTGGGTGGATATCCATATTATTTTATCCAGTGCAGCACCACTTAGTTTTTCTTCTATTTTCAGTTATCTATGGCAGGAATCAGTTATCTATGGCACACCTAGATGCATTATTCATCTGGAAAGGTTCAGTTAATACGTTAACTTCATTCATGGAAGAACTTAATAAGAATGAATTGGGTATAAAATGGAACTATGAATTTAGTCATTCCAAGATCAATTTTCTGTACCTTACCATAATGAGACAGGGGAAAGGATTTGTGACCAGAAACTATTTTAAGAAAACCGATAGGAATGGATACATTCCATTGTCCAGTTGTCATCATCTAAATTGGCTTTCAAACATTACAAAAAGTACATTTTTAATAATTAGACAGCATTTTTCTAGTATTAATAACTTTCACAGGCAATCAAGAGTGATAAAGCAAAGGTTCATTGAAAAATGTTATAAAGTTGGGAGGGGGTGTGTGGCTACCGCGCTGCTGTATGGATGGCTGACCTGCTAGCTCCGCTCCAGCGATGGAAACAGGAACAGTTCGAGGCGTCCTAGAATGACCATAACAGCACCAGCACCCTACTAAAAAGCCAAACTACCCTGGAGATGACACACAAACGGCAAAGTCGAGGAAATTAAAAGAGTTCTTTCCTCCTAAGGGCCGCAATACTGTCCAAGATGGCACCGTTGGCTCCTCTCCGGGCTCATCAGACAGTTCCCACTCTGCCCTGACAAGTCTGAGCCCCAGGAAGGGCTCACAACAACATTCTCCGGACACCTCCACACCGCTCTCCGGCAGCCCAGCCAAATCCAGACCTCGCATGTCTGCTGAACCTCACAGCTACAAGGTTAATACATGCCAGGGCTCAATGGAGGACAAGAGAGAGCTAGCAGAAACAATTAACTCTTTCCCTACCGCTAACCAACCTCTATCTGATACAACACTAAAAGATATGCTGGTCTCCCTGCGCAGCTCTCTGCATGCTGACATGATGGAGTGCATGAGAAACTTTAAAGCTGAAGTGGGAGAATTGGGAAGCAGAGTAGATCATGTTGAAAAGAAAATGGGAGAATATGCAACATCATACAATATGTTAGTTGATGCCCACAATGAACAATCAGATGAAGTGACCTGGCTGAAAGCAAAGGTCACCAAGTTTGAAGACAGATCACGCAGAAACAACGTGAAACTGAGGGGTGTCCCTGAAACCATTGTGCTGACACAAATGCACCAATATGTCCAAGAGCTCATGTCGGCCTTCTTACCATCATTAACCCCTTCAGATCTGGTAATTGATAGGATCCATCGCCTTCCCAAACCAGCTCATCTCCCAGTTAATGTACCTAGGGAATTTCAGATGTGAGTACATTTTTTCCATGTGAAAGAGCAATTTATGCTAGCCTTCAGGAAAAACCCACAACCCCCCCGAACAATACTCCGCTATCCATATATGCGCAGCTCTCTCACAGTATACTATGCAAAAACGTAAATCATTGATTACTGTGACCAAAGCACTGCGTAATCACAATATTGTATATAGGTGGGGTTACCCAACGAAGCTCACAATTACCCATTAAGGCAAATCTTCAGTAATTACAAATCTAGAAGAAGGCCTAACACTGTTATGTGCATGGGATATCCTCCCAGAACAAACTCCTGAAGAATCCACATCCGCATCTAGGTTGGACACCCAGGACGATTGGCAGGTCGTATCACACAAAAAGAAATCCAACAAACGCAACACCCAGTCGCCTTGAATGTAACAAGCTACCTAGAAGGGTGATAATTATTTTTGAAAGGAAAATTACAGGGGATGGAGTGTACACTGGCTAATGTCTACTGTCCGAATAAAAGTCCAGGGGCCCATTTGAAAGAGATCTTGAATAAATGAATGGACTTCAAAAAAGGTAGTTTCGTTTTGGCAGGAGACTTTAACTTTTGTTTGGATCCTGGAATAGACAGTATTTCAAATGAACGGGGAACTGGCAATCACCAACTAAGAAGGATAAAGAAAAAATTACATCAATGCCAGTTGGTGGATGCATGGCGGGCCCAACACCCAAGGGCAAGAGACTATTCATTCCATTCCTCAGTACATAATACATACTCAAGGTCCATCCATTGAAATAACAACACTCTCAGATAATGCCCCTATAGTTGTGGAGTTGGGACCCACAGGAACCCAGAATAGGATAAATAATTGGAGACTAAATGAAGATATGATACAAGACATAGAAGTGGAAATAAAATTAAAAAAAGGAATAGAACAATATTTTGTGTTAAATGGGTATATATTTGGGGTATACTAATTTCTATAGGAGCCAGGAAAAAGAAAGAAAGATCAAAAGATATGGAAAGGACAATAAAAGAAATACATGAATTAGAACAGATGCATAAAAAGAGTCTAGACACTGAAATACATCAAAAATTTTAAATTAAAAGAGACCATTTAAAGACTTGTTGGAACAGGAAACAAGAAAAGTTTTCAATAAAGCGACGAAAGACAGATATAAAACGAGAGAATTAACCAGGAAAATTTCTTGCAAAAGCTATAAAATATAAAAAAATCTTTAAACTATATAGAAAAGATGAAAAATAGCAAAGGAGAAATGGTATATGAAACATCAGAAATTGCAAAAGTTTTTCAAAGTCACTACAGTGCCCTCTATTCTTTAAGTGAGAAGGAGACACAAGAAGCAGAAATAAAAAGGATAAAAAAAATACAGAAATACCTAACCAATTCAGCTCCTAAAAGATTTACCCCCTTCTTGACAAGAGCACTTTCTGCGATACAGCACTGAGTTGTTTTAACTGACAATTGCGCTGTTGTGCAACTTTGCACCCAAACAAACTGTATGTCCTTTTTTTTCCTACAAATAGAGCTTTCTTTTGGTGGTATTTTACGCTATAAACAAAAAAAGAGAGAAAATTTTGAAAAAAATAGCAATATTTTTTAATTTTGCTATAATAAATATCCCCCCAAAAAATACATAAAAAAAAAAATTATTCCCCACTTTAGGCCGATATGTATTCTTCTACATATTTTTGGCAAAAAAAAAACGCAATAAGGGAATATTGATTGGTTTGCGCAAAATTTATAGAGTCTACAAAATAGGGGATAGATTTATGGCATTTTTATTATAGTTTTTTTTATTAGTAATGCCGGCAATCTGCGTATTATATCATGACTGTGACATTGAGGCAGACACATTGGACACTTTTGACACTATTTTGGGACCACTGACGTTTGTACAGCGATCAGTGCTATTAAAATGCATTGATTACTGTGTAAATGACACTGGCAGGGAAGAGGTTAAACACTAGGGGGTGATCAAGGGGTTACCTATGCTCCCTCATTAAGTTATAACTGTAGGGGGATGGGCTCACTAGAACATGCAAACAAAAGAACTCGCCGCTCCAGGTGAGACAGGAAGCCTAATGATATCACAGGTACCCGCCTCGGCCCGCCTCGGCCCGCCTCCCAATACGATCAACACTGAAGAAAAGTCTGCACTCCAAGATCCATCAAAATTCTTGTTTAATAAAGAACATCTCAAGTGTTACAGACAGTTCAAATGGTAGATGCGTTTCACACACTAACAGGTGCGCTTATTCATTACAAAGTTAAGTCAGCATTATTCTCCTTATATAAACCTATTCAATATAGCAACATTATTAAAAATGTAGAAATGTATGAGAAAGAAAAAACAGACATATACACTTGCACATATTTGGATATCCATTCATAAATAAATGGTAGTAGTGAGGATATACCAATACAGACATTCCATGTGCTATGAAAAAACAGGAAAACATTTTGTGTACATATAAGAATGTACAATATATATACACACACATATACATACATACACACACATGTGCATATAGAAGAAACATCCAAATTTAAAACCATTACAACCTATTTATATCCCAATGATTAAAGATGAACGTATGTTAGCTATTCTCCATTAACCTGAATAAATTTATATGTAAATACATATACATTTAGCTGAACCCCATAATAAAAACATCAATCAAAAGCATGGGGAAGCTGTCAAGGTATAGATATGCAAAAAGGAGGAGTATAGAACGAGACAAAACTGACCAAAATCAACCAACATTACATGGTTCATACAGAACAAAGGTATCCACTGATTATCTGTTCCATGTGAGTCACGCACAACAATGGATCCTAACTGAATAGATGAATTCATGTTCGGTGTATAAATTTGTATACATATGGATGTTTTTGATTGATGTTTTTATTATGGGGTTCAGCTAAAAGTATATGTATTTACATATAAATGTATTCAGGTTAATGGAATATAGCAATCATACATTCAACTTTAATCATTGGGATATAAATAAGTTGTAATGTTTTTAAATTTGGATGTTTCTTATATATGCACATGTGTGTATGTATGTATGTGTGCACATTCTTTATATGTACACAAACAGTTTTCCTGTTTTTTTTTTCATTGCACATGAAATGTCTATATCGGTATATCCTCACTACTACCATTTATTTATGAATGGATATCCAAATATGTGCAAGTGTATATGTCTGTTTTTTCTTTCTCATTAATGTTTATGTGAATCACATGTGGCTAGAAAGAAGTCTGTAATTTAATGATCTGTATCACCTGTTGCTATATTGAATAGGTTTATATAAGGAGAATAATGCTGACTTATTTTTGTAATGAATAAGCGCACCTGTTAGTGTGTGAAACACATCTGTCTGTAACACTTGGGATGTTCTTTATTAAACAAGAATGTTGATGGATCTTGGAGTGCAGCCATCGGTGGACATTGAGTCCACGGTGTCAGAAACCATGAAACAGACTGAGACAGAAGTACAATCAAATCACTCTTGTTTATTAATAAAAATAAAAAGGTAAATAGAAAAAAGCGTAGGCAAGCATAGCCAGAGTCCTGTAGCCAGATCGGGTAGTCAGCCAGTCCAAAGTTCATTAACCAGATTGGGTAATCAGCCAGACCGGAAGTCAGGGATCCAAGGAGAGCAACCGCAAGCAGAAGAAAGAGCCAGGAGGGATGTCAGCAAGCCAGTCTTGAAACAAACAGCAGGAGATGGTTCCCTGTGATGTGACCAACGTGAAGGCAAATGAAAAAGTGAGCCGGAAGACTTTAAATAGGCAGGTCAGATGAGCATCATCGGGAACAGCTGGTATCTGTGGAAAGAAAAGAGAACTGGCAATTAGCCGACAGCTGAGTGGCCAGCCCAGAGGAGGAAGGGCTAAGCCAGCCCTGACACACGGGACCCATGGGCACGCTTACACAGCTTGTGATGGGTGTGACCCACCAGAAGCATGCAAGCACACTAGCACACAATTTAAAGGGGATGTACAGGTATGCCCATTTGCGCAGCCGTGCCATTGTGTCGACGTATATGGTCGTGCACTTGTCGGCAAGCGGTTATAGGAAGCAAAACAACGGAAAGTCTCAATGGAAAAAACTTCAGGTCTTGGAAGATCCAATAACAGAGGAGATCAGAAGAGCAATAAATAGTACAGCAGTAGGGAAGAGCCTGGGGCCTGATGGATTTACAATAAGATATTATATAAATATTGGGGAACAACTAATTCCAAAATTACATGAATATCTAAATGGCCTGGCTGAGCGGAAGGTAATGAGGAGAGAGTGACTATGGGCATATGTTACAGTTATACCAAAGAGGGAAAAGCTACTGCACTATGTTCCAACTATAGACCAATTAGACCAATAGCACTGTTAAATTCTAATACCAATTTTTTCGCTAAAGTGCTAGCAACAAGATTAAAGAAGTTATTGCTGGAGTGGATCCATAGAGCTCAAACAGGGTTTAATCCTGGAAAGAGAAAGTAAAGATAATGGGACAAGAACATTGTTATTGTTACAAAAGGAGAGAAGTGGAAAATCCCCAGTACTACTCCTGTCAATAGATGTGGAACAAGCATTTGACAGGGTAGACTGGTGATTCATGATGGATACGATAGAAAACTTGGGAATGGGACCAAAAATAATTCAATGGATTAAAAACTATATAACCACCCTACAACATCTGTCAAAGTTAACGGGAGTATGTCATTACCAGGGATGAGCCGAACACCCCCCGGTTCGGTTCGCACCAGAACTTTCGAACGGACCCCAAATTCGAACGAACTTTAGAACCCCATTGAAGTCTATAGGACTCGAACGTTTGAAATGAAAAGTGCTAATTTTAACGGCTAATATGCAAGATACTGTCCTAAAAAGGGTTTGGGGACCTGGCTCCTGCCCCAGGGGACATGGGTCAATGCCTAAAATGTTTTTAAAAATGGCCGTTTTGGCGGGAGCACTGATTTTAATGACGATTAAAGTGAAAAAAAGTGAAATATTCCTTTAAATATGGTGCCTGGGGGGTGTCTGTAGTATGCCTGTGAAGTGCCACGTGTTTCCTGTGTTTAGAACAGTCCCTGCAAAAAATGACATTAAACGGAAATAACACCATTTAAAACTGCTTGCGGTTTTAATGTTATATCTGGTTCCTGCAATATGGTTGAAAATCATTGAGAAAAATGGCATGGGTAGCCCTCCCTGCCCATTTCCAGCCCCTTTAGGTCTTGTACGCATATTAAGGGGAACCCCGTACCCATATTAAAAAAAGGAAATGCGTGTGGCCCCCAGGCCCTATATACTCAGAACAGCAGTATACAGGCGGTGCAAACAAGACAGGGACTGTGTAGGTTTGTTGTGTTAAGTTGAATCTGTTTGTAATTTTCAACTGGTACATTTTTAAAGTGTAGCTCCAGTCAAAAAAACTATTTTTAAGCTTTTTGGAAAACATAGGGAAGGGTTATCACCCCTGTATAATTTGTTTTGTCGTCCATCTTTTTTCATCTCACTTGCTGTTGTCTCCTTCCGTTTGCAAGTAGGAGATGTTTGTAAATTGGATGTTTGAAAGTAGGGGCCTGCCCTATATGCTCTGCAGAAATGGCGGAACAAGGTGTTGGTTTTGCCACAACATTGTAAGCCCTCAAAGTGACTCTTGATGGGCGCTGGAGCGCCCTGCTGTGAACGATTATATCAAGAATTGTAATTACATGCCATTGTTGAACAGTGGTAGAAAAATTGACCTTTGGTGGTTGTGGTGCTGTTGCCACAACACTATAAGTCCTCACCGTTACTCTGGGTGGGCACAGGAAGGGGCCCTCCTGTGAAATATTATATCAAGAATTGTAATTACATGTCCCTGTTAAACAGGGGCAGAAAAATTTGGCCTTAGGCACTGCTGCTGGTGCCACCACACTGCAACCTCTGCCATATACTCTAGTTTTATTGCAGGAATTAGCCCTGCTGCAAAGCATTGCATCAAAAATTGTAATTAAATGCCCCTGTTAAACGGGCAGAAAAATTGGGCCTTAGGCACTGGTGCTGGTGCCACCACACTGCAACCTCTGCCATATACTCTAGTTTTATTGCAGGAAGTAGCCCTGCTGCAAAGCATTGCATCAAAAATTGTAATTAAACGCCCCTGTTAAACAGGGGCAGAAAAATTGGGCTGATGGCATCAACCAGAACCAGAAATGTTCTTCCAACATATCAGCGGAGGAGGAAGAGGATAGACAATCAACATAACAGGACAGTCACTCAGCATCAGCATAGGCAGTCTTGAAGGGATGTGATATTTCAAAAAAAATTATTCTGTTACATCAGCTTCAGGTGCTTGGTAGCTGTGGGTGATCCAAGACTGATTCATCTTGATGAAGGTCAGTCGATCAACTGATTCGGTGGACAGGCGCACCCTGTGATCGGTAACAAAGCCACCAGCAGCACTGAAGGTGCGTTCCGAAAGAACGCTGGATGCAGGACAGGCCAGTAGCTCAATTGCATACTGTGCAAGCTCTGGCCAGTGATCCATCCTCAAGACCCAGTAAGCCAGAGGATTTTCGGTGGGAAAGGTGTCCAAGTCTGATCTTGCCCCTAGGTATTCCTGCACCATGTAAATCAGACGCTGGCGATGGGTGCTGGAACCGATCATACCTTGGGGCTGCGGACTAAAAAATTGTCTGAAAGCATCAGTCAGACGGCCACCTTCTCCACCGCTCCTTCTGACCGATGCCTCAGCAACATGTTGTCCAGGACCAGGAGTTTGTAACCTCCCAGTCTCTGGGAACGCGTTGCACAGACCTTTCTGCAAGGCCTCCCAGAGATGTCTCATCCTCTGCTCCCTCTGCGATGGCAAGATAAGGTCGGCAACCTTACCCTTGTACCGTGGATCAAGGAGAGTGGCCAGCCAGTAATGGTCCCTCTCCTTGATCCGAAGAATACGAGTATCAGGATCAGGGAGGCCATGCAGCGTAGGTTAGCTGAGGCATTCGGTCCGGAGTCCTCTGGGTCACTAAGGACAACATGATCCGCAGCTACCTCCTCCCAGCCACTTACAAGTCCACGTGTTTCTTGGGACTGTAAATCATCCCTATAAGACTGCTGCTGCTGCTGCTGATGCTGATGCTGAGTGCCAGCCTCCACCTCCATGCTGACACAATCATCCTCCTCCTCCTCTTCCTCCTCCTCATCCTCTTCCTGTGTGATGGGTGGCACAGCAGGAACACTGTCTGGATAAAGGGGGCCTTGAGAGGCAAGGAAGTCCTCCTCTTCCTGCCTCTGTTCTGCCTCAAGTGCCCTGTCCATTATTCCACGCAGCGTATGCTCCAAGAGGTGGACAAGAGGTACAGTGTCACTGATACATGCACTGTCACTGCTCACCATCCTTGTGGCCTCCTGAAACGGTGACAGGACAGTGCATGCATCCCTGTTCATGCCCCACTGGCGTGGTGAGAAAAAACCAAGCTCCCCTGACCCTGTCCTGGTGCCGTAGTCGCACAGGTACTCATTGATGGCCCTCTGCTGCGTGTGCAGCCGCTGCAGCATGGCCAATGTTGAGTTCCATCTGGTGGGCATGTCACATATAAGGCGGTTCTTGGGCAGGTTCAACTCCTTTTGGAGCTCAGCCAGCCGAGCACAGGCATTAAATGATCGGCAGAAATGCACACAGACTTTCCTGGCCTGCTTCAGGACATCCTGTAAGCGGGGGTACCTGCCCAAGAACCGCTGCACCACCAGGTTAAGGACGTGAGCTACACAGGGCACATGGGTCAGTTGTCCCTGTCGGAGGGCGGAGAGGAGGTTGGTGCCATTGTCGCAAACCACCATTCCTGGCTTAAGCTGGAGTGGCGTCAACCACCTCTTGGCCTGCCCCTGCAGAGCTGACAAAACATCCGCCCCAGTGTGGCTCCTGTCCCCCAAACAAACCAGCGCAAGCACGGCATGGCATCGTTTTGCCTGCGTACTTGCGTAGCCCCTGGAACACCTACGGAGCACCGCTGGATCTGAGGACAGAGCACTGGAAGAGGCCATGGAGGAAGAAGAAGAGGAGGGGGTGGAGGAGAGAGGTGTGTCACAACCAATAGTAGCATTTTGGAGGCGTGGTGGCTGAACAACCTCCAACACTACTGCACCTTGTCCTGCATCCTTCCCAGCTGCCAGAAGAGTGACCCAATGGGCCGTGAAAGACAGGTAACGTCCCTGTCCATGCCTGCTGGACCATGAGTCAGCGGTAATATGCACCTTACCGCTGACCGCCCTGTCCAGCGAGGCAAGGACATTGCCTTCCACATGCCGGTAGAGAGAGGGAATCGCCTTCCGTGAGAAAGAGTGGCGTTTGGGGACCTGCCACTGAGGAACCGCACATTGTACAAACTCACGGGGCCGAGTCTACCAACTGAAAAGGCAGCAGTTGAAGTGCTATCAATTTAGCCAAGCTAGCATTCAACCGCTGGGCATGTGGATGGCTGGGAGTGAACTTCTTTCGCCGGTCCAGCAGCCGGTCCAGCAGCTGGGGCAGGGACATTTGCCTGCTATAATCGGACGTGGGTGTACCGCTAGCAGAGTTCCCGGAAGCACTTGGCTGTGACACACCTAATTCTACACCTTCATTCCTCTCAGAGCAGGTTTCAGAGAGGACTGAAGGTCTAGTGGGGTTGGAGATGCCAGCTGATGAGGAGCAAGGAGAGGTCCGCTTTGTTCTTTGGTGTGGGTCTTCGAGGTACACTTGCCAACGAGCTGCATGGCAGGTCAACATATGTCTGGTCAAGCATGTGGTGCCCAAGCGGCTGATGTTTTGGCCACGTGAGATACGCTTGAGACATATGTTGCAAATAGCAGTGGTGCGATCTGATGCACTCGTCTCAAAAAAGGCCCACACCAAAGAACTTTTAGAATAACGCGCAGAGGCAGCGCTCTGCACAGGCGGAGCTCTGCGGTGTGATTCAGTCGGTGTGCTGCCCCTAAGCTTGCCCCGGAGGGCATCCTGCCTCGTTGGACATGTGCCTCCTCCTCCTCCTCCTCTCTCCTTCCAGGCACCCACGTGGAGTCAGTGCCCTCATCATCCCCTCCCTCTTCATCGCTGTAGCAAACCTGGCAGTATGCTGCAGCTTGTGAAACATGACTGCCAGATTGCTGTCCTTCTTGAGCATCCCCTCTCTCTGCGCTCACGCTACTGCCTTCCTCTAGCTGAGTGTCATCATCAGAGCCCACAAAACACTGGGCATCCTCCTGGAGCATGTACCCAACACTGTGCTCAAAGAGTTCAGGAGACTCCTCAGGAGGACGTGGTGGGTCTAGGGAAGGAGTCACTGATGATGACATTGAGAGGAGGGAAGACGATGCGTTGGCAGCTGCTTTGCTAGTACCCTGAGCCTGGGTGAGAGAGGATGAGGAGGATGAAGAGGGCTTGGTCATCCACTCTACCAAGTCCTTGGCATGTTGCGGCTCAACATGTCCAGCTGCCGAAAGGAAGGACAAGCGTGTCCCATGGCCACGTGCTGATTATGATGATGCACCGCGTCCACGGCCAGCACTGTTGTCTCTAGACACAGAGCCTGCTTGCCCTCTTTTATCGGCTCGCGCCTGTCTGCCTCTCCTTGCTGGCCTTCCAGACATGGTAATGGCCTGAAGGGAGTTGGGTAAAAAAGCAGTTGGGTAGTGTATATTATGCTAGAGGCACACAACACCCACTAACTCCTGCAGATGCCTTTATTATAGAACACCAGAGATAAAGGGGTATATACAGATGTATACTGTGCTGTGCTGGAGGCACACACAACTTCCAATAACTCCTGCAGATGGCAAGTGGGCTCAAATAGAGAAGAACTATGTAGGTGGATATAGCGGTATGTACTGGGTACAGAGCACGCAGACAGCACGCACTAGCTCCTAACACTACTGACTGCAAGCTCTATTATAAAAGATAGATCACTAGCTATATAGGTGAGGTGAATATAACGGTGTATACTGCGGTCAGGGCACGCAGACAACAACCACTACACAACAGCAAGATCGAAAATCATCCGAAAACGATCGGTGTGTACTGTGTTGAAGGTACACAGAACACCCACTAACTCCTGCAGATGCCTTTATTATAGAACACCAGAGATAAAGGGGTATATACAGATCTATACTGTGCTGTGCTGGAGGCACACACAACTTCCAATAACTCCTGCAGATGGCAAGTGGGCTCAAATAGAGAACAGCTATGTAGGTGGATATAGCGGTATGTACTGGGTACAGAGCACGCAGACAGCACGCACTATCTCCTAACACTACTGGGTACAGAGCACGCAGACAGCACGCACTATCTCCTAACACTACTGACTGCAAGCTCTATTATAAAAGATAGATTACTACTACTAGCTATATAGGTGAGGTGAATATAGCGGTGTATACTGCGGTCAGGGCATGCAGACAATAACCAGAGAACACCAGAGATAAAGGGATATATACAGATGTATACTGTGCTGTGCTGGAGGCACACACAACTTCCAATAACTCCTGCAGATGGAAAGTGGGCTCTAATAGAGAACAGCTACAGTGGTGTGAAAAAAGTGTTTGCCCCCTTCCTCATTTCCTGTTCCTTTGCATGTTTGTCACACTTAAGTGTTTCGGAACATCAAACCAATTTAAACAATAGTCAAGGACAACACAAGTAAACACAAAATGCAATTTGTAAATGAAGGTGTTTATTATTAAAGGTGAAAAAAAATCCAAACCATCATGGCCCTGTGTGAAAAAGTGATTGCCCCCTAAACCTAATAACTGGTTGGGCCACCCTTAGCAGCAACAACTGCAACCAAGCGTTTGCGATAACGTGCAATGAGGCTTTTACAGCGTCCTGGAGGAATTTTGGCCCACTCATCTTTGCAGAATTGTCCTAATTCAGTTACATTAGAGGGTTTTCGAGCATGAACGGCCTTTTTAAGGTCATACCACAACATCTCAATAGGATTCAGGTCAGGACTTTGGCTAGGCCACTCCAAAGTCTTCATTTTGTTTTTCTTCAGCCATTCGGTGGTGGACTTGCTGGTGTGTTTAGGATCATTGTCCTGCTGCAGAACCCAAGTTCGTTTCAGCTTGAGTACACGAACAGATGGTCGGACATTCTCCTTCAGGATCTCTTGGTAGACAGCAGAATTCATAGTTCCTTTTATCACGGCAAGTCTTCCAGGTCCTGAAGCAGCAAAACAGCCCCAGACCATCGCACTAGCACCACCATATTTTACTGTTGGTATAATGTTCTTTTTATGAAATGCAGTGTTCCTTCTACGCCAGATATACTTGGACACACACCTTCCAAAGAGTTCCACTTTTGTCTCATCGGTCCACAGAATGTTGTCCCAAAAGTCTTGGGGATCATCAAGATGTGTTGTGGAGAAATTGAGACGAGCTTTGATGTTCTTTTTGCTCAGCAGTGGTTTTCTCCTTGGAACTCTGCCATGCAGGCCATTTTTGCCCAGTCTTTTCCTGATGGTGGAGGCATGAACGCTGACCTTAACTGAGGCAAGTGAGGCCTGCAGTTCCTTGGACGTTGTTGTGGGGTCTTTTGTGACCTCTTGGATGAGTCGTCGCTGCGTTCTTGGGGTAATTTTGGGCGGCCGGCCACTCCTGGGAAGGTTCACCACTGTTCCATGTCTTCGCCATTTGTGGATAATGGCTCTCACTGTGGTTCGCTGGATTCCCAAAGCTTTGGAAATGGCTTTATAACCCTTTCCAGACTGATAGATCTCAATTACTTTCTTTCTCAATTGTTCCTGAATTTCTTTGGGTCTCGGCATGATGTGTAGCTTTTAAGGATCTTCTGGTGGACCTTACTGTGTCAAGCAGATCCTATTTAAGTGATGCCTTGATTGTGAACAGGTGTGGCAATAATCAGGCCTGGGTGTGGCTAGAGAAATTGAACTCAGGTGTGGACAGCCACAGTTATAGTATGTTTTAACAAGGGGGGCAATCACTTTTTCACACAGGGCCATGATGGTTTGAATTTTTTTTCACCTTTAATAATAAACACCTTCATTTACAAATTGCATTTTGTGTTTACTTGTGTTGTCCTTGACTATTGTTTAAATTGGTTTGATGTTCCGAAACACTTAAGTGTGACAAACATGCAAAGGAACAGGAAATGAGGAAGGGGGCAAACACTTTTTCACACCACTGTATGTAGGTGGATATAGCGGTATGTACTGGGTACAGAGCATGCAGACAGCACGCACTATCTCCTAACACTACTGACTGCAAGCTCTATTATAAAAGATAGATCACTAGCTATATAGGTGAGGTGAATATAGCGGTGTATACTGCGGTCAGGGCACGCAGACAATAACCACTACACAACAGCAAGATCGAAAATCGGCCGAAAACGATCGGTGTGTACTGTGTTGAAGGTACACAGAACACCCACTGCTTCAGATGCCAACACACTACACAAGGCCGCCGCGCTGGCGGCCTTATATAGTGTGGGGCGTGCACTACAGCCTGAGCTATGATTGGCCACAGGCATCCTGCCTGTGGCCAATCATGGCTCTCCTCGCTGCTGGCGCTGCGATTGGCCAAGCATGCGGAGTCACAGTGCATGCTTGGCCAATCATGAGCCAGCAATGCACTGCGCCGTCGCAGTGCATTGTGGGCCGTGAGCGCCACACGAATTTGGCGCGAACGGACCAAAATGTTCGGACTTCGCCGAACGGACGAACAGCCGATGTTCGAGTCGAACGTATGTTCGACTCGAACACGAAGCTCATCCCTAGTCATTACCTTTTGAGATGTTCAATGGAACAAGACAGGGATGACCATTGTGATATTAAGTAGGGATAAAATTCATGGGGGACTAGCAGCACCAGACATAAAAATATATTATAATGCAATAATATTGGCACAGATGATAGAATGGACAAAAACAAAAAATGAAATAAAATAGGTGAGTATAGAAAACACTTTTAGTAAAACACAGATAAAAATATATGGATACCACAAACATATAGAACACTAGATGAAGGTACTCATAATATGACAAGAAATGTATTTATAATATGGGATATAATTTACAGGCAAGGAAAATGGGAATATAATTCACTACTAATTGCACTTTCAGGGACATTTATTTATTTTTTTACCGGATAAAGGGACACTTTTTGCAAGTTGGATAGGAAATGCACAATTAAAAGATGTAGTAGACAAAGGAAAAAAATGTATCAGGAATTAAAACAAAAAAGTGACCTATTAAAGATCAATGAATGGGGGTACTTACAGTTGAAGCATTTTGTGGCAACAATACCACATCCAATTAGAACAGAAGAGATCTTAAACCTAATGGAACATTTATGTAAGATACAGACAACATTAAAACATGGAATATCTCGATCTATAAAATACTTACGGACCTTGAGAGACTGGAAAGACCTCCATTCATTGAAAAATGGGAAGGGGAGTTGGGTTCACAACTAGATGAGCAACAGATGGTAAAAGCTGTACATGATTATGCGACTGATATTAAAACAATTGAAATTAATTATAAGTGCTTGGTGAGATGGTGTATAACACCGGAAAATAATTCTAACAAGATAAATCCCCTGTTGGAGAGGCTGTAAACAGATAGGCAACATGACCCATATATGGTGGGACTGTGCAAAAATAAAGGAATTCTGGCAAGAGATACAACAGTATACAAGGGATATTACAGGGAAAGCGATATTAAATGATCAATGGACATGTCTATTCCACAAAACAAGTAGCTAAAAAAAACAACATAAGAGAACCTTAATCCTATTTCTACTAAATGCAGCAAAAGGAACAATACCTAAAAAAAAGGGTTAGACCCGGGAAAATCCACAATAAAGGATTGGTTTGAAAGAATAGATTATATATTTAGAATGGAGTATCTTAATAGTAGGGCGGAGGAATGGGTAGAAAGATTCAATAGTACATGGGAAAAATGAATAGATTTTAAGAAAACCAGGAAATATACAGAAAAACTGATGGAGTAGGTAGTGGAATAGATGGAGGGATGGAGAGAGAGGTAGAAACCAGAAAAGGGAGACCGACATGGGGTAGGGGGAGGAAGGGGGGATGAGAGAGGTGGGGTGAGGGGGTTTAGAGGGTGATCGTATTTTTAAAAGGGTTGTTGAAATGTGATGTGATGACCAATGTTTTGTATATAACATAAAATCAAATAAAGTTTATAATAAAAAAATAAATAAAAAAAAAAGTGGGTTCACTGCACTGGAGGAGTGGGAATATAGTCCGACACATATCCAGACGTGAAACTCCTTGGATATATTAAAATCCTATCAACCAGGGGTTAATCATAGAATGAGATATAAACAATCATCAATAATAGCTGAAATAGTATAATTCAGCCCTTTTTCTGTATTAGGAAAGGAATTATGTTTATTAATCGTTATTGTAATTTTTTGTGATATTCTATTTATGCAATTGGTCTTATTGATTAGGATAACATATGAAAATATATATTCTTTATTTACATTTATATATATATATATTTACAGTGATTAAACACCACATGGGTAGTATGTTCACTTTAACTAGCTAGTGGATTGATATTGTTTACATATGTTGGGGTCAGTTCGTTCTGACTATCAGCAATTGTGGAGGTATCTATATCTGGATAGGATTAGCTAATCCATGTGGCATTGTTTAATATTATATGTATTTTATTATATGTATGATTAATTTATTAATAATGTCTTGATTAGAGCGTTTTAAACCAAAATTAAACCAAAACCAAAATAAACCAGAAAACTTCCTAGCCATCATTATTTAACACTTCTGAGTATCTCAGAATTTTTAAATCGTTATCCCCCTCCTGAAATAAAATTACACTCCAAAGTATGGTCACACTTTACTGATCCAAACTCTATACATAGAGGCATATCACTTTTATATGCCCTGCTACAAGACAAATTGACCTTTATTAAATCTCATGCTATAACACAGTGGGAGCAAGATCTCAACCAGCAGTTTACAGATGCACAATGGCTTAAGGCCTATATGTTGCAACACAAATGTTAAGCACTGGGAGCGAGCGCAAATAATTGCATACAGATGGTACTACACTCCAGTATGTATATCCACATTTTCCTCTGATGGCTCCCCTATGTGCTGGTGAGAATGCGGACAGATATGATCTCTGTACCATATACTTTGGGACTCTAAATTTTTAACCATTTTTTGGCACAAAATATTCAGCATTATTGGAATTCTACTACCTCTAACCACAGCCCTAGCACTACTTAATTTAGGAGTGGATCCATAGCCAAGGGGATATCACACCACTATTCTGCATGTCCTATTGGCAGCCAGAACCACTATTATGAGAAATTGGAAATTCCAACTATCCCCTAACCCCACAGAAGTACTCTCCTTGGTCCAAATTAACTTCTCCTATGAAAAAGCTCTTGCTGTAAGTAATAATTCATACCTGTCCTCATATATTTGGAAACCTTGGGTAGAGTGGAGTTCTGATCATAACAATTGAATTATGGTCTCAATGCCTTTATATTATGATTCACATAAGTTGTGCAGTACTATTCAGTTTTTGTTTTTTTCTGTTACTTTTGTGTGTTCTTTGATGCCTGATAATACCTCAGAAATTTGACCTCTTGCACTACATTTACTTATCTGTAATACCGAAGATTTACTGAATATATGCATATATACCTGACTTACTTCCTGTACAAGTTATACTTTCTAATAAAAACTATTAAAATAAAAAAAATAAAAATTGAATTTAATCTAACCATCAGTTTTAAATATTTTGTATGTGATATTTTTGCTTAAATCTCTTTACATTTTTCATTTTTGTTATCATATATTTTTTATAATTTTTTAAAAATATATTTTGGTATATATTGACATCACTGGGTGATCATGCCCCATAATAACACCCAATGAGAGGTAGACATGGGGGGTAGGGTCATCTTGTTACATCACCAGATATTCCCCACTCCTATGTTTACCTGTCATTATGCTGTGTCCCCAGAGAGGAGCAGTCAGGTTCGGCAGGCTAGTTTTGTTTGTTTGGATCAGCATTTTTGTTACTTTTAATAAAGGACTTGTCAAAAACTAGTGTTGTGTTTTTGTTAACTTTGACCTTTTTTGGTGAATGAGTAAGGGTATTATGTACCCCATACTCATTCATATTGGGGGGGCTGGGGCATGGGGTTCTCTTTAAAATGCATACCAGACCCGAAGGGGGGCCTGGTATAGATAGGGGGACCCCCACACAGTTTTTTTGTTCTGAATTCTTATTTGCCGGCAATTCTGCTGGAAAGCCCTCTGAAAGCTGATGAGTCATCAGTTGTTAAGGACGCAGCGGCCAGCTTCTTAACAACCAGCCTTTCTTTCCACATAATTGAATCTGTTGATCATTTTTTGACTGCTCTGAACTCGTTACAAAAATTTGGAATTTGTCAGAAAACAAATAAAATGAAAGTAAATTTGAATGAAATCTCTGAATAACCAAAAACTCATCCGAATTTAGGTTTTTAGGTTCGGACTGAAACAAATTGCACATGTCAAACAGTTTGTTTATCATTATATACAGTATTTGGCTAGCATAACATCTCAAAGTAGAACACACAGTGCATTTGTGGAAAGCAGATTTCATATGTGTAATAGTAGTATTAAAAGCGCTTGTGTACACAGACTTTTGTTTGGAACTGCTTGAAACAGGTTGATGCAGGTTAGTAGAAGGTCAAACGCAGCCCAAAAGCAAATAAACTGCAGGGACATGCAGTGAATTAATTCAGAATAATCTAAAAGTGTCTGATCCCAAATGAAAGCTTAATGCCCCTGAAAGCAAGCAGTATTAATTCATCTTCAAGCCCTAAAGTGTATGTTAAGAGTTTTTTTTTAGATTTGGGTAAGCAAAGGTTTAGAGTCTCTGTCAAGTTTTTATTGACAGTGACAAGGCCTGTGAGGAGGGGAGGTACTCAGCTATTAGGAAGGAAGGTACATATGGGGGGAGGCCTATTGAGGTGGAGAGGAACTCAGTTGGGCCTATTAGGAAGGAAGGTACTGTACATATGGGGGCCTGTGAGGAGGGGAGATATTTAGTTAAGCCTATTAAGAAGGAAGGTATTAATGTGGGTATTTGTCCCAGCTGGGGAAGGCCAACTTTTTTCCTGTTGATCATTTTCACTGATACAGAAAATAAAAGGAAGGGCAAAATTTTAGGGTTGGTACTAGAACAACACCTGAGTGCAAACCATGCATTTAAGAAAATATGTTTTTGTGTCTAGGATGGGAATTACACTCACTTTTGGCATATTTCCTCCCATTTCTTGGTGCATCTTTAAAACAGGCGGTGAAGCAAAATCTCTTTACGGGAACAAAGGCAACAAAAAATAACTTGGCTACATCCCTTTGCCACATACATGGAAACACTCTGTGACTTGTCAATTAATCTATGGGTCGCATTGCCGAGCCCCTGGCTTCAGTCTCACCTGTGGGCACATTCTCTTTGCAAATCTTGAGCCTATTGAGGCGTTTTGCTTATTTTGAGTAAAACCTTTTGTATATGAAAATTGAGGCACCTACAGATTTGTGCAACCCGTTCTTTCTTTACACAGAAGATTGGGAAGGGGGGACCAAAAGGGAAGTAGTCATGGCCAAATACCAGTCTGGGACAAAGTCACACAAACCAATGACAGGCATTTGTATGGAATGGTCCCAATACATCTATCTTTGATTTAATATCTCAGCCCCTGTACACACGGTCGGAGATTTCCACAACCAAATCCGTCGGATTTTGCCCGTCGGATTTTGTCCGTCGGATCTTGTCCGAAACTGTTGCATACACACGGTCGGACAAAGTTGGCGAAAAATCCAATCTTTCAGAATGTGATGACGTAATTTCGTTACGATGGGACTACATTCAGGCTAGTAGCCAATAGCTTTGATGTAGGAATTTAATCTGAGCATGTGTGGCACTTGGTCCGATCAAAATTCTCTACACAGGATCGGAGTATGTCCGATCGGCCCAGTTCGTCGGGAAATATTTCCAACATGTTGGAAAATTGGGTCCGACGGATATTCCGACGGAATCAGTCCGATGCATACCACACACAGTCGGATTATCCGACGACACAGTCCGATAGGACACATTCCGACGGATTCTCCGGCCGTGTGTACAAGGGCTAAGAATTATCAACTTACCACCCAACTTTTGGCTCTTCACTCCTGAGAAAGGTTTTAGCAACTAGAAACGCGTCGGGTGTGGGGTCATCAGCTTAGAGTATGATTAGTATTTATTGGTTGTTTTTTTTTCATGTAATTATGTGTTTATAACATTTTGCTACACCATTGGGACACTGTTTGCTTAGTAGTCCCTAAGTATCTTTTGTTCTGTATTTGTTAATAAAATATTCATGTTTTTTGATTTGTGTGTGGTGTTGGTGGTCACTTATATTCCCATTTATATAGGGGGATTTTTTTGTTCACAAAAAATAACTTGATGGACATTTTAACCCTTCACGACTTTAAACCCCAAAAAATGGCTATACTTATAACTATATTACATTTAAAACAACCTTTGTTAATTTCAGCAAACGTGTAGTGATCAAATAATTTCCCTTTCCCCAGGCCTTTATGTGATTGTATTTACTTTTTTTTTTTGCAGGTAAAATGTAGATCTCTCTTGTGGCTACATCATTCTTTATTACTTAACTTTCATAAACCATATCATATGCGATCTTATTAAAAGGTTCTAATAAATTCCCTTTTTTATACATCATTATTGGAAATGCTGTTTTTTTCCCCTGTAATACAATTCATCCAAGGCCAAGGAAATGACTGCATAAATGAAAGGATTCTTATGGCTCTAGCACGACATGAAATGTTCATAAGAAATAGGCCATGTGTGGGTTACTGTTTTCAATAGATCTAGAAAACAGACTATGCAGGCCTGAATGAGTCAGTCTTTGAACAGGAAATATAAGCAAACATTAACCCTCTAATAGCCAACTTTACTGTATACTTTTATGAGCAGATCAGTATTTATTTTTAGGAGGTAATACCTATTTTATTCCTTTGTCTGCACCATATGCCTGCGCTAAAATTGAATTTTTATTCTGATGTGCACACTGACTTCCATTGAATGCCTGCATTTATATTTTTGGAAAAAAAGATCAAATATATCTATCTCTTGCAGCTGAATAAAAGTCCTGTTACATATCCTTTCTCCTATTTCACGAATGTATTTTTAGTTTATTTTGACTATATCCATCATAATTTCAAAGAACAAACCTGATATAAAAAAAAATATATATAATCAGGGTTATGACCTTACCTAAAGCAGGTACTCTTGCAAGCAGGCCCAGTGCAGGAATGTGTAATCCCTCATTCAGCCAGTAAATCTCCCATAAGATTTTAGTTTCCTAAATGGACAGTCCATTTAAAACATTCAATAAAGTTATATACTGGTGGATTGAATTAATAAAAAACGTATTGTTACCCTGTATCCATCCTTTCTATCATAAGCAAACAGAAGGGCTAAGAATCCCAATGTTATGACAGCTTTATGGTAAGGGTCACGCAAAATCAGGATCGCCATTGGATTTTTTTTAAATCTTCCTTGATAGATGTAAAGGAATAAATGGTGAGTCGGAATTCCCAGATCTTCCTATAACTTTAATATAAATTTTGAGTGATTTTTTCCTTTAATTCTAAATATTTAGATCAGCATTTTAAATCCTTGTATGATTATAGTGGAACTAAACCCATAAATCTAGCTGTTTCCCAAAATAATTGTTACAGTTACTAATGTGGATATGTTACCTCTCAACACAACTGTCAAGCCATCAAATGGTTGGTGTCATAGCTGATCACATGTGCAGCACTATGGCAACTGCAGAACAACAGAGACTAACATGGACGGTTCCTCAGCTGTACAGGATAGGTGGGTTTAGTTCAGCTGTAATTGGCTATCAAATTACCAATCTGCCATTTGACATTTTAATTCCAGCCTACACCTGTAATGTACAGTACTTTCATATGCAAGACTAAGATCACAGTGATAGACTTTTATTTTTTTCACGGAGATGGTTTAGTGTACAGATGATAGCATTTCACAGGGCAAATGCTGGCCAATTGGCCAATTTACCAGAAAAATCTTGCACACCAATAAAGCTTAATGTATGTATTCAAATCCAACACTAAACAAGCAGAGGCAAAGCCGATGTGTAATCTAGAGTTTTATCCAATACAGAACTGAATATACAATAGCACCATTAATGAATAAAGGGCAAGGCAATTACAATGACCTAAATACATAACTTGCTTTTAAATAATGTAATCTGCCATTTTACTGCTTATACTCTTATTTGATTTTGCTTGATCTGTGGAAAAAGAATCTCAATCACCGGGTCACCAGTAGAAAAAAAACGTAGAAAAGAACTAGACCACTTACCAATTCATATAGTACACCATTATGGTGTTACAGTTTGATCAGCACCACTGGCTTTCAGTGCACAGGTTAATATAGGGTTCCCTGATAGGGCCTGGGGTGGAGCCACGCTTAGAGGAGAGGTTATAAAAACCACCAGGTGGAAGTGGCTGGCCTCTTAGTCAGAACACATGAGGGGAGGTAAGCAAACAGAGGAAGATCACTGCATAACCATGACATTTACATATGTGTATGTGACCTATATATGCGTTCGATTTATGTGCAAGCGCCGAGGGATGGGGACACTTTACTTTTTTTTTCTTATTGATTTTATTTTTACTTTTACATCATCCCTTTAGTTTTTTTTTAATCACTTTTATTCCATTTACAAGGAATGTAAACATCCCTTTTGATAGATATAGGGATAACAGGTCTTCTTTATGAAGCAATCTGAGGTCAAAAAGACCACAAATCTCTCCTTTACCTTTAAAAGTAAAAGATAAAAAAAAAGGATCCTTTGCTTTAAATAAATATATTATTTACTTTCACCCTGAACCAGAAGTGACACTATGATGTTGTTCTGGTCCACCAAGGCCATAGAGGCTATTGAAGATAATACCGTCTTTTATTATCCCTGTGACAGTTGGCCACACCATTAGATAATTTCTGGGGTATGCTGATGGTAACGGTAAGCCTCCTGTTTGTAAACAAAGCAGCCAGGGATTCTTCACATCTATACAAGACCTTTCTCCTAGATAAAGGTTTGATATTGATGTTAATGTGGTCTTTAATTTCAGAAAGTACATAATGCTCTAGGGTTTTAAAGTAAATCTTTCCAGCCAAAAAATTCTGATTTTAACATGTATGTAAAACATGTAAAAAAAATAAAAAAAAAACTTTAAAAGGCTAGCTGTTTTAATTAGTTAATTAATGATTGAATGTGTGGAACAATAAAACAGTGCACTTATCTTCAAAAGTGGGCTGTTGTGATTTAAAAGCCTTGCTTTAAACATTATGTATTTTTAGAAACACTCATTTAGCACACTTACTAAATAAAAATGTTTTCATTGTGATGCAGCATTTCTATATACCGTATATCTAAAAGTATTCAATGGCTGTACAACTGATTAATCTGGAATCAACAAATGTGCACAAAGAGTCAGTTAAACTAGAATTTGAATAAGAATTCCCACTGTGTAAAAGACAACTATCCTGCCAAAGAGATATGATTTTGCCAAGTACCTTTGCCAATCATATGTACAAGGATAAAAAATAAATAATGCTGTGCCTAAGCACCAACAAAAGGATATCCCAAAGCACAAAATTCCAGAATGTTGTATTAATTAGGGTCATCTTTTGCAAACACCCCCAGGGTGACAAGATCAACAAGGCAAGACTGGCAAAGACAAAAAAAACAAAGACTTTCACAAAATAAAAGATAGATAAACAAAATGTTTTCTAGATTTGAACAAGAAAATGTGCCATTCTTAACGGTTTGTAGAAGTGTTTTGTTTTGTTTTATTTGGCTGATTATTTCCAGTAATACATCCAAACAGTACAGTTTATGTATCAAATTATCAAAAGGTAAATACTGTATACAATTAAAGCTCTCCGGCATTCTCAGAGGAGACCTCTCTCCTCTGAGTTCCTGTTTATGAAATGGTGTAGATCACGTCTCCTTTTGTGAAGTGAAGCGATCTACAAATGCTTTGAACTGTGGAGAATGCCCCCTGTTATTGTAATCTCGTGATTACAGAACCAGAAATTCACTGAAACACTTGAGATGTCCGTTTATTAAGCAGTGGTAAATTATCAATGCTCAGTATACGGACATTCTCAGAGGACACCGCCCACCTTATGTTAATAAAATAATTAGTCCCCCTATACACAACAAAAAAAAAAAGTATATATATATATATATATATATATATATATATATATATATATATATATATATAAACACACATACATACACACACACACACACACACACACACACACACACACATGATATATATATATATACTGTATATACACTGTGTATAATACACAATGGGTCTAATTGAAGAAGAAGGAAGTCAATAATCTTCCTTCTTTCCCCTCAGTTCTCCGGGGATTCTGTCTTCTCACCAGTAAGGTGCTAAAAGTACACCTTCATAAAATGGGCATTTCTGTGTCAGTCAATGACAGATTCTCTGTGTGCAGAGATGATTCTCCCCCGATCGTCTCTCATAACAGATCTGATCTGAGATGAGCTGCAATCATCAGGATCGCAGCTCATCTGGGTTTCATAAATAGACACCTAAGGATGAACTCTTAGTTTAGTCCAAACCTACAGTATGTTTTGGTGATTATTTTTAGGGGAACCCAACCCCATTTGCAAAGTGCCCATGCTGCGGTGTGATCTGCCACCCACTGTTTTCACATGACAGATGACAGATCGATGTACCAGCCCACTGCCAATACCATGTGATCGATGTGACCAATCACAGCAGATCACATGCCAATGATACAAAATGGATGGCTTCCTTTCATGCCATTCACTGTGTACTATTGTGTTTATCTCTGTGATTGGTCACAGTGATTACATGATACAGACAGGGACAATCAGAGCCCATCTGTACCATGTCATTAGATGTAGCTAATCACAATAGTAAACACTGAATCAAAAGTTTTCATTCAGAAAAAAAGATGGTTGCTTATAACAGTTAAATTCACAGTTATAACAAGTGTCTTTTTTATCAGGCATATAGTAAATACGAAAATGAGCGCTTGGCTAAAATGCATTTTTGAGAGTAAAAACTGGTGCTATTGTAGTCCAATACAAGTTTCAGCCATTGATACTAATGGTACAATAAATAAATAAAAAGAAAAGAAACCACGCTTGAGTGAAACAATAAAAAATGCACAATAATCTAAAAATGAAGGCCGCAGCTATAAGTGAGATACACACACCCAAAAGCAATAGAAAAATTTCAAAAAGCTGTGCCAACAAAGAAACAATTAATATTAGCTATCCTAATAAAAAATAAAAAATTGTGAAAGTTATAAATAAATATCAGAAAAACGATCAAAAACAGCGCATCAAAGGGACTAGTAGATTGATGTGAAAAAGACTTTAAAATGTCATTTATTAAATGTAAAAAATAAACACAGACATCTGATCCCTGCAGGATCTCAAACACATAAAAAACACCAATCATAAAACGGACAGATGTTTGGTAATGAAAAGCTCCTCAGATCTCTCAATTATAACTTTGGAAAGGTCAAAACCAAAGACCAATGTGCACAGCTTTCGAATGCCTAATGAATGCAATCAATCATCTGAAAGAACCCAAAAAGTCAGTGTAAACGAATGGAACAACGTTCCTAGGGACACTCACTTCATAGGTGTTCAATGGGCTGCAGAGCTGATGAGTCCAGTCTGATGACCGAGGGGGAGGTGTTTATTTCAGCTCCATCTGAAGCGTTCGGCTTGGAGGCAGAGGTGTAATGCTGCACGCTAGGTGGTGAAGATCAAGCTTAGTCACCAGATGATATCAGCTGTACACATAGGCAGCTTGGAGAACGCTGCACTGCCTGCAGTGCCGCTTGTCCGAGCGGCTGTGGATCACATGAGAGGCTTGTCACGTGGAAGGCTGTGAAGGGGAAGGTTGCTATGCCGACTCTCCTGCTTACATGTTTCGCGCTCCTGCGCTTTGTCAATATCACATTCACTATACATTCAATGAAAAAGAATAACGAATATTGTGATTTCTCAACTAAAGAGGAAAGAACGAACAAAGTTCATCAAAAGTCCATAAGGAATCCTCAGTTGCGATCCTAATCAGAACACCACGGTGATTCCACTCAAAAAATTGCACACAAGCGCCCGTCACCAAAAAGTGAGTGCGCTCACCAGATTGAAGCTTAATCAAAGCCTTGTATGCAAAACCTCAGTATCCTCCTCCTTGTAGCTTGTGTTCATAGATCAGCTAACCACAGTGAAAGGCAGCGTTCACACAAATATTTGTGTGAACGCTGCCTTTCACTGTGGTTAGCCGATCTATGAACACAAGCTACAAGGAGGAGGATACTGAGGATTTGCATACAAGGCTTTGATTAAGCTTCCATCTGGTAAGCGCACTCACTTCTTGGTGACGGGCGCTTGTGTACAATTTTTTAAGTGGAATCACCGTGGTGTTCTGATAAGGATCGCAACTGAGGATTCCTTATGGACTTTTGATGATCTTTGTTCGTTCTTTCCTCTTTAGTTGAGAAATCACAATATTCGTTATTCTTTTTCATTGAATGTATAGTGAATGTGATATTTATTTATAACTTTCACAATTTTTTATTTTTTATTAGGGTAGCTAATATTTTTTCTTTGTTGGCGCAGCTTTTTGAAAATTTTCTTTTACAATAAATAAATACTTTTATTTTGAAATGAAATGTATCTTTCTCTGAAATAAATGCTTCTTGCAACAATGTTGCCGCTTCTATTTTGTTTTTTTCTCATTTATTTTGTTTTTAAGAATACTAGCATGTAGAATGTTTTGATGTTTTTGTAAAACATATTTTTCTCTGTCACTTTCACTTGTTATTCTCCATCTCACAACAATCTTTACCCAAACAAGCACGGGTATCTTTACAAAGCACAAAAAATACTATTGCTGATGCAAATTTAAAATGCATCACAATTTTTTGTGCTTTTTGTTATTTCCAAATAATCATAATTTGAGCCCAAAAAATGTGATATGTGATCAGAAATCAAAATTTAATTCCCAAAAATTTGAGGATAATATCACTATTCACTACTACTATTACTATACACTCACCCACAAAGAACCATAAAATATCACAGAATAAAATAAGAAGAATAACTCAATATTGAACTCTACAGACTAAGACTGGGTAGCCATTACAGTTAATGTGTGTTTAAAGGCAGGTGTTCCAATACGTAGGCCAATATATTGTACAGTATATTGCTTGTGACACTGAGTATGGCTATGAATTTAGGGCTGGTTCAGACCACAGAGATGCAGATAACATGCATGAGGCTGCCTGCTGGCTAAGTGGGTAACAATTCTGTCTAGCCACACTGAGGTTGCTGGTTCAATTTCCCAACATGCTTGTGTTGAAGCTTATATGAGAATATGGGAATTGGGACTTTAAATGAAGCACAATTAAGTGCCTCCATCCCGGTAATAGGGAAAAGTGGGACTTTAAATGAAGCGCTTGGATAGTGGAGGTAAATGTAACCATGTTTAAATTTTACCCTGGAATGTTTACTAGTAAAAATAAATATACTAACAATAAAAAGTATTAATTTCATATACATATAAGAGGCGTGCACATGGTATAAGTATGGTAAAAAAAAGTACACGTACAGCAGCAATTGATTCTAGTAGTAGATAGATTGAATAGTATGTCATAGTAATATCGGCGTCAACATGCCCGATACTGACAAGTGTGCCCACATGATGAATAGGCATCCACTCAGTAGGAAAAAAATTGTATAGTTAAGTAAATAAAATAGTAATAAAATAAAAATGATTCCTTATGAGATGTAGCTGGGGCATCAAAACAAAGCTTGACATGTTTTGTGGATGTTTCTCCACTCATCAGGAGCTGATGCAGCCAAAATTCCTATGGAATGTATATAGAGCTATAATGAGCCATACTATCCATATAAAGGAGTATAAAAGTGAATGAATATTTGGTGTGTATAGATGGTTAACCAAACACACTCACCAACTGGTGGGCGCAAGGTGGGCCAGGAGCATGGCCTCTCCATGGAGCTGAGGTGGCATATAAATGGATGCGACATCGGGCAGAGTAGGGAAATACAAAATGTGACAAAGTGTCTCCATAAACAAGGATATGATGTACTAGTTGAAACAAACGTATCTGGGAACAGGATATTAAGTATGTGTAAAGTTTATAATAGTATTATTTTATGAATGATGATTATTAATAGTGAACTCAGTAAGTTCCAGGAAAAGTGATGACATGAATCAGGGTGGTGCAAAAAGATATTAGGAAGTTTAAAAGTGGATGGCATTTGAATGGATGTAGAAGTGTGCACGGTTTAAGTAAAAGTGTCAGTTAAAGTGCTCTGCGCTGGAGGCCCCTGTCACCGCCACCAAGCTCATAACCACGGTGAACTCCTTGCCTAACGGGAAGAGCCCTGGTCCAGACGGGTTCACCAAGGCTTATTATAAACTATTTCTACCCTTACTTTCTGAACCCATGTGTAACTACTTTAACTCCATTGCAAATGGCACCGCAATCCCTAGTGAAGCCCTGTTGGCCCATATATCTGTAATTCCCAAGGAAGGGAAGGACCCCACTATGCCCCAGAGCTACAGACCCATATCCCTTCTTAATGTGGACATAAAAATACTGGCCAAGATTCTCGCGACCAGACTGAAACACCTGATCCCACTAATTGTCCACCCGGACCAAACAGGGTTTGTAACAGGTAGAGAGGCTAGGGATAACTCTATCAGAGCAATCCACTTAATTCACTGGGCGCGTGCTTCCCCCGAATCTCCCCCCTACCTGATCCTGTCTACCGATGCAGAGAAAGCCTTTGATCGGGTGGACTGGACCTACCTACGTGCTGTGCTGGAAACGTTGGGCCTACGCACACACATGCTTACCTGGATTATTGCTCTGTACTCGGACCCGAATGCCCAAGTCAAAGTGAACGGCTTCCTTTCCCCCAGCTTCCCGATCAGAAATGGCACGAGACAGGGGTGCCCCCTCTCGCCACTATTGTTCGCCCTGGTGCTGGAACCGTTTCTTCGTACGGTCTGGGCGAACTTGGATATCAAGGGACTTACGGTGGGGCGTATGGAACATAAGCTCTCGGCTTATGCCGATGACGTACTTTTCCACCTCACGGAACCCCTGATCTCCTTGCCTAATCTGATGAGGGAACTCCAGCGCTTCGGGACACTTTCTAACTTCAAAATTAATTATACAAAATCAGAGATATTACCTATCCAATTGACGCCTTCCCTGACTGACAGGTTGCGTACTGCCTTTCCATTTTCATGGGCCAAAGCGTCCATAAAATACTTAGGTATACGGCTGACAGACACGTTTGACACCCTATACTCCACTAACTTCCCCTCCCTACTAAAAGCTGTGAATAAAGACTTGGCCCTATGGACTAAGACAGCCTTCACTTGGGTGGGCAGACTCAATATCATCAAAATGAACATTCTCCCACGCGTGCTGTTCTCTATGCAGATGCTACCTGTGGCCCTACCTAAGACCTTCTTTGCCCAGCTATCCAGTCTACTATCAAATTTTGTTTGGAACAATAAGAAGCCGAGAATCGCAATTAGATTGCTAAGTCGCCATAGAGACGCAGGGGGCCTGGGCCTCCCTGACGCCCAAAGATACTACAGGGCAATAGTCCTCCAGAGAATACTGAACTGGCGCTTCCATACTCAATCCAAATTATGGGTCTCTCTTGAAAAATATATGGCAGGGAGAAATTTGACCTATGCGCCGTGGCTAGCACGGGAACACAGGGGTCTGTCCACCTTTACTTCCCCGCTGACGATCCAGGCCCTGAGAACCTGGGACCGACTTAATGCCAATTTGACACTGGCGCCCCCTGTGTCCCCACTGGCCCCACTGGGGGGTTACTTATAGTTCCCCCCGGGGGAACAGGCTGCTTTCTTTGGCCCCTGGGCAGATGATGGAGACGCTAGTTGTGGTAAATGAATGCAGAATGGCAAACTAATGTCCCTAGAAACTCTACGAGATCAGAGGGGGAGCTTCCCTATGGACTTCTGGCGGTATAGGCAACTCCACCATTTTTTTAAAACACAGGGAGACTCCGTACGGGATATCTCCTCCCTCACACCCTTCGAACGTCTCTTCATAGCGGAAGAACCAATACCACACATGGTCTCTGAACTCTATCAACTGCTTAACTCTGCATCCCCCACAGTGAAGCCTGCTTACATCAGAGCCTGGGAAAGGGACTTGGAGATAACTTTCACCCCTGCCCAAATATCTTGCCTCTACCAACTTACCCGGTCCAGCTCGATTGATTCCAAGACGCAAGAAATGAACTACAAGCTACTGATGCGCTGGTACTGTGTGCCGGCAGATCTAGCAAGGATATACCCATCCACGTCAGATCAATGTTGGCGGGGCTGTGGCCACAGGGGCACTCTTCTGCATATTTGGTGGGATTGCCCTGCGATCAGACCTTACTGGGAGGACATTAAATCTCTGATCAAAGAAATCACAGGCATAGATATTCCTCTGTCCCCGATTCACTTCCTGCTACCCATTCCTCCCATGCCAGTGAGCCAGTACAAGAAGAGTGTGCTGCCTCATTTGCTAAATGCAGCTAAGCGGCTGCTCCCTATTTTTTGGAAGCGTACGCAAATCCCAAGTAAGGAGGAGTGGCGCCGCAGGGTGGGTGACATCCGGGAGGCAGAGGGGTGGATTCCACTTGCAGAAGGGCCCATGACCGCTTCACTGCGATTTGGCAGCCCTGGCTAGTGTATATATCGAACCCTGGACACATTTCATCCAGTTTGGATGTGGCCCTCCTGGAACTGGCGGAGCCATCCCTAAGGGGACGTCCCCAGGGCTTACAGATGGGGACCAGGAGCTGAGGAGACTCCAACACTCAATTTAACATTTCATTAATCAGGGGCGAGGAGACAGGATGCTATTCTCTCTCTTCACTCACCCCCTTGATCATCCTACATGTATGAAGAGGTTGACGGGGCTCGGAGAGGAGGCGGAGTCGGAAGAGAGGCTTCAGGTATGCTCTAAACCACTTTTCTTTTCCCTTCTTTTTCTCACTTAACTACTTTCTAATACTTTATGACTTGAATAGTTATGGCTGCCTACGGGCAGATGGTTGATATGTTGAGTGCCAGGTGACGGGTGAGGAATGGAGGACTTGGGTGGCCTTTCAAAAATTTGGCGACCTGACGCCATGGGACAACCTGACTTGAACAGGGAAATGGCACTTTGGTGCCGCTATTATGCAGGACTGCCCCCCTTCCCCCAGCACGCGGTCGTCTAGGAAGCCAACGGCCCCACGTGAGTTACCTTGAACGTTAAAGCTGACCAAGCGTATCACGCGTGAGAACCTCTTACAAGAGGACAGACCAGTCCTATACTGCACGAACTAGACTGCGGACTGGGATTATTCAGCCCAACAATCAGTTGACCTACCGTGCTGACCCGTCACCTGGTAAATACTCTCTTAATAACCTAATCAGTACCAAGTTAATTTATGACTGTTGACTATTCATGTTCTTGTTCCCACTACAAGTGAAAAACGAAAAAGGAACGACTGGAGTATTACGTATCAGCATTACCTACAGCAAATGTTTATCCTCTCTGTTCATTTTCATATTTTTTTCATTCTTTTACTGTATATCAAGCTGTAATACCCTATCTCCTATAAATAAAGATTGTTTAAAAAAAAAGTGTCAGTTAAAATTGTGAGTGAAGAGTTGCAAATGAAGGGAGAATGAAAGTGTAACAGAAAACTAAAAAACAGGTTAAAAAAATGAAAAAGGGAAATCTAAACCGAGAAAAAAAAAAAAAACAAGAAAAAACTCACCTAAAGGTCGCACCCAAGCACCACCAGCAAAACGTGGCTGGTGTGCAGTAATCCCAGGAAGAGACTAGCCATAATCAGAGCTAGCTCCAAGTGGGGGGTATATATATATATATATATATATATATATATATATATATATATATATATATATATATATATATATATATGCTGCCAATGCCACGTGAGTGAAACAATGGAGAAGAGACTGCACCTGAACTGAGTGTGTACTCAGCAACCGGCACAAAAAGCTCCTCCATGGGGACACGGAGATCTGACCGCTAGATGTCGGCGTGGTGATGTCAGAACTGACGTCACATGTAGGACGTAGGATATGTGGGCGTGGCTTGGTGTCCGAGGAAGATGGACGCACGCTGCTAGAGCTCTCTCTCCCGGAGGTCCTGCGCTCACTCTTTCGGATACCCGCACTACGATAACTATGGGGAGCACAACGCAAAACCCCTCCGGCTTAACCCCCCGCTCTTCTAGGGGCCCGGATGCACACACCAGCCCGCAAATCCCGGAGATTTTTCGGGCGCGGCCTAGAGGCCCAGCGCCGGACACACACGGAGCTCACCGCGAGCCCTCTCCGCATGGCAGAGGCGCCCTCCGCTCCAGAAGCCGAAGCCCGCAGGATCACTCCCTGGATCCACCACCCTCACAGGCTCTCAGCTTAGCAGACTTACGGGCCATGACAGCGGACATCAAAGGGGCCTTGGCTGCCGCAGTTTCGGAATTACGCGCCGATTTTCAATCCATGGTATTAAGGGTAGAAGACATTGAAGAGACGCAGACCCGCCATGATGCCACGCTCTGCCATGTTCAGCAAGTTACCGAATCCCACGCGATACACCTCAGGGACGTCAATCGCCACCTGGAAGACCTCGACAACCGGGGACGAAGACATAATGTGCGGGTAAGAGGTCTTCCAGAATCAATTGAGCCCTCACAATTGTCGCACTCTGTTACGGCCATCTTTAATGGCCTTTTGGAAAGGCCCCCTGACACTCCTATTGTGCTGGAGCGCATACACAGGGCCCTGAGACCTAGGGGAAGGGACACGGACCCCCCTAGGGATGTCATATGCTGTGTTGCTGACTACCTCCTAAAGGAAGAGATAATGAGAAAGGCCAGAAACGGGGGTAGGATACACCACCAAGGTACTGAGATTAAACTGTTTCAAGATTTGTCAGCGATTACCTCGCAGAGAAGGAGGGAATTGAAACCCATACTGGACATACTAAGAGCCCGCTCAATTCCATACAGATGGAAGTTCCCTCTTTGCCTGTCTGTTACACATGATGGCCATACTGTGAATCTCAGGGTCCCTGAGGATTTAGAACATTTTTGCCACACTCTCAACTTGCCACCTATGGAAGTACCAGACTGGTATAGCGACTTCCGCCTTCCCTTGCTCCGCAGAGTTGACTCCATGGATGGAATAGCTGAAGCTGGCAACTTCAACATCGGCAGGCGCAGGAGAGCTCACCCCCTTGCCTCTCCCCCGAGGGCCCGGGGCAACCTACGCAATCACAGCCCCACCGCTTCTCCCGACCATAGAAAACCGAGACGCTCATGAAGATCCTTCCGATGCCGTCCCTGTATTTTGGATCACAGTAAGCTACATTTGGTGCAACGTTGCCGTCACCACCTGAACCACGTTCACACTGGTTCCCACTTTGTTTTTCTGTTACCTTGATGCCGTTCACACCTGACTACCTCCCCCTGCTAACGCCATGTAAGGGGGATCCTCCTGTTATTAGAGTTTGACAGTGACATGTTACCCGCTGCCCAGTTGCTACCGGTTATTGCGACATTTCTCTCTTCTGCCTCTGCCGCAATCCTGGGCCCACGTCCTTACTCCATGTCTGCAGAACTTATGTTCCCAATCTACCACCATAGCTGATGTGAACAACTTCATACCCCAGCTGTGCACAATTTTACCTTGAGTGTTCTGCCACCCTTCATTGCTCTTCCTTGCCTAGCTTAATTTTTATAGCTATTTTTATGCATCTTTGCGTTCTTTTATATTTTTTCTTTTATTTTCCCAGCACCGGCTTGCCTCATGGGACATACGTCACGGGTGAAGGTATTGTAATCCTGCTCTGAATTGTGCTTCTCCCATTTCTCTAGCTCCGCTTAGTCCTATAACCGACAGCCTTAATAACAAAGCATTATAATATATGTACTGTTACTTAACCCTTTTTGTCGGCTGGATCCCCTCTCTAGCATTATTGGACGGATCGATGGACTTTTCCTGGCCATTGCTATTGCTACTAAGCTTACTACCTTCATGCCTAGGTGGCCGGTCAGGATCTGTCTCACCTTTGTTTTAGAATGTTTTATTACGTTTTGTTTTGTGTGACGGAATAACTGCTTACATGATGATCCCACAGTTTTCTTTTTCATGTTTTGCTTATATAATATAGATCCGAAACGGTTCTCTATGGTTCTTTGCTGAAATGATTAGGTTTCAGATTCAGATGTTATTACTGTATGTTTAAACTGTGCTAAAGTTACTGCCCTGGGGTTATGTAGTCATCCTATGGGGGTCCTTTCTATCCCTTCCCCCAATTATACGCATTCCTTGCCACTCAGCTGAGGTTAATGCTGCCCCACACCCCTCTTTACATAGGTCACCCTGGGTCCCCCTGATTTACCCTTGCTTCCACCAATTGACCCCTGCCCATTTTCACACCGTAAGATCGGCTTCCTTTAATGTTACGATCCCCTCCCCCTGCATATACGCGGATGCGCTGATGCCTCCATAACTTCGCCCTGCCTCCCTATCCATCCATCCACTCCCCATCCGTTTTTCTTCAGGCGCCTGCTTGGCGGGTATCCCCCACAACCCCTTCTCTTGACCTCAAGAGACATGGAGTTCACTCTCATCCTCGCTCGACCACCAATCACCCTCCACCACAGGAATCTCTGTGAGATATCCCTGACCTACACTGGTTCTGTGTTTTGTCAGGAAGGTTCTAATTAGACCTCCTGACCCCAGTACTCACCTCGCCTCAATCCATCCTCTCCCTCTCTCCCCCCTCCCCCTCCCCTTCCTCACTTTCTCTTTTTCTACTCACTTGCCTCCCTTTTACTTGTTTCCACCGACTTCTTCTGGTAGCCCCCCTACCCCTCTCCCTCCCCCTTCTGTAATCCCCTTTCCTTCCTTACCCCTTCTCCCGCTGCTCCGTTTGTGTCTCCGCCACTCGTCGTCTACGCTCCTTTAACCCCAACTACGCCCTCATCATCATGCACCCTCGTGTCAATCGCTGCTCCCCGGACTCTAACTCCCTCAAGATAGTGTCCTTAAACGCAAAAGGTCTAAACACCCCTGAAAAACGCTCCCAACTTTTAACTCTCATGAAAGCTATGAAAGCGAATGTTGTCTTCGTCCAAGAGACACACTTCTGCTCTCAAACGGTTCCCAAATTTTCTAACTACCATTACCCAACTGGATACCACTCTACCAACCCCAACTCTAAAACAAAAGGTGTTTCCATTTTAGTATCTAAAAAGACCCCTCTTCAGATAACAGATACGGTGATTGATGACCAAGGCAGATATGTTTTCCTTAGAGGTTCGGTTCACAACAAACCTATAACATTAGCCAGTGTATACAGCCCCAACACGGCGCAAGTTCCCTTCTTTAGGTCGGTTACGAATCAACTGGCGACGTTTCAATCGGGTATGTTGATCCTAGGGGGTGATTTTAATGTCCCCCTGAATCCTCAATTGGACACTTCTACGGGTTCCTCCCGCCTCCCCTATAGAGCCCTCAGGCAAATTAAACTCTCTCTCCAATCCCTTCTCTTGCACGACTCCTGGAGAACCCTCCATCCTACAGAAAGGGATTTTACATTTTATTCCAATCCCCATGACAGATATTCTAGAATTGACTATATTTTCTTGACTCAGTCTGATCTCCCGTTTCTCACACATGCAAATATTGAACCCATGGTCCTCTCGGACCACCACCCCACGTCGATCACTTTGACCTTCCCTGTACCACACGAACGAACACCCGTTTGGAGACTAGATCCGAACATCTTAACTGATACTACACGAGCCTCACAGATCCGACAATGTCTTAGCGACTATTTCACAGAAAACAACACACAAGATACTTCCTTTATTACTCAGTGGGCCGCACATAAAAGTGTAATACGCGGGAAATTGATGTCTATTGCTGCCCAACTTAATAGGGAACGGAAACGCCATTTATCTGACCTTTATTCGAAACTTAAAAATCTTGAAACTGCACACAAACGTACGTTGGCCGAGCAGACCCTCCAAGAATTACAAAACGTTCGCTTCTCCATTCAAGAGGAGCTTGGCAAATCCATTAAAAAAAAATATATGCTTTCCCAGAAACTCTTTTATGAGTTCGGCAACAAGAGTGGCCATCTTTTGGCCCGAGCCTTGCGAGTCAAACAATCAAAGAATAACGTACACTCTTTGCATACCTCCTCGGGCAAAACACTCACCTCTAACGCGGACATAGCTAAAGAGTTTGAAAAATTCTACTTTAATCTCTATAATCTTGAACGTTCTGACACCTCCCCATCCGCCGCTCTCTCTAGGCAACTGTCGATAAAACATTTCCTGGATGAATTTTGCCCGTCCATTCAAAACCCCGACACTATTTCCGACCTGGATAGTCCTATCACTTCCCTCGAATGGACTAAAGCCCTTAAGCAGACGAAATCCGGCAAAAGTCCGGGACCGGACGGACTGCCCGCGGTCTATTATAAGACCTTTTCGGACGTCCTACAAGACCCCTTTAGGAGGGCCTTCAACTCTATTTCCGACGCCACACCCCTTCACCAAGACCTGTTAGAGGCTCACATTGTAGTCATTCCGAAAGGAGACAAGGACCCGACTCAGACTGGTAACTATCGACCTATATCGCTACTCAATGCCGACCTGAAACTGTTTTCAAAGATCATAGCCAACAGACTCCTCCCACTCATCCCTACATTGATTTCCCCTGACCAAGTAGGATTCATACCGGGCCGTGAGGCACGAGACAATACGACCAAAGCTATCAACCTGCACCACCTAATGAATACCACTGGGCAGAAGGGCTTCTTTCTGTCACTCGACGCGGAGAAGGCATTCGATAGGGTTGCATGGGATTACATGCAATCTGTTCTACAATCCATTGGTCTGGGACCCCGATTGTTACGCTTCATTAATGCCTTGTACGTTTCCCCTAGAGCGAAAATCAGAGTAAACAATACCCTATCGAATGCCTTCTCCATCCGAAACGGGACCAGACAGGGTTGCCCCCTGTCCCCTATCCTCTACGTCCTCACTCTAGAGCCATTTTTGAATCACTTGAGACGAAATCCAGATATCGCTGGAATTCGATCCAAACTAAAAGAATACAAAATTGCCGCATATGCAGACGATATCTTGTTGTTTCTGACCAACCCCCTGATCACGCTTCCATCCATCTTGAAATCGTTTGAGCTATTCAATAGGTTATCCAACTTAAAGATTAATTTTAACAAATCCTACGCCCTAAACATATCCCTCCCCAGCACCACGACAGACCAGTGTAAACGCAACTTCCCTTTCAATTGGACAGACGATGCTATTACTTACCTGGGCGTACAGATAACAAAAAACCTGAACGACCTCTACAGCAAAAACTATATACCTACTTTACATAAGATCATAAGCGACCTAAAACTATGGGATAAGCCCATTTTCTCTTGGTTTGGCAGAGCATCCATTTTAAAAATGAATGTTCTCCCTCGCATGTTGTACCTCTTACAGGCAGTTCCAATAAAACTCCCCCCAGCCTTCTTCAAATCATACAGACAGACCTGCTCAAAATTTCTCTGGGGTGCACATAGACCAAGAATTAGTTATCTCCAACTCTCCCTACCCAAGAGTAAAGGCGGCATAGGCCTCCCAGATATTTCCAGCTATTACAAAGCTACACACTTAATGAGGATAATTGACTGGAACATTCACTCACCGTATAAAGACTGGGTCGACTTAGAAGCATCTTTCGTAGACTCTCCCCTCCGCTCCCTACCCTGGATCCAACGCAAACACGTCTTCCCCGCAATCAAGTCCCATCCACTCATTGCCCCGACTCTACTCTGCTTTCTTACTGCCTGTACTAAGGATGATATCTCATCCGTACCCGGTCCTCTGACCCCTCTCAAGATGAACCCGGACTTTCCACCGGGTATGCACGGATCCTTTCTCCTTAAGCACTGGTCACGAATACCACTACAGATATCATCATTCTACAAAAATGGACGTTTCCTAACAGCTTAACAATTGGCCGCGGACATGAAAATGCCTCCTATCCCCATGTGGACCTTCCAACAGATCCGACATTACCTTCATTGCAGTAACAAACAAAAGGTCTGTAATAGACCTCTGACCCCCTTTGAAAAACTTTGTTCTTCCACCACACCTCTGACACACCTCATATCCTTAACTCACTCTCTTCTATACCAAGGATACATCCCCGGGGATTCTTTGGCTTGCAAGGCTTGGGAGAAAGACCTTAATCTATCCATCTCTAGTGAAGAGTGGGAAAACATTTTTCTCCGTATTCATAAAGGCACTCTAAATGTATCCAATCAGGAAAATGGGTTCAAACTCCAATGCCGTTGGTACAGAACCCCTGCTCTGATCCACTCCTGGGATGTTCAAGTTTCTGATTTATGTTGGAGATGCCACAATCAACGTGGCACTCTATTACACCTTTGGTGGCTCTGCTCGACCATCCAACCTTTTTGGAATACCGTACATTCACTTGTTAACAAAATTACAGGTACAACGCTGCCCTTTCAACCATCTCTTTATCTTTTGCACCATGATGCTTCCCTTCAAACTTCTTACTGTAAGTCTCTTACTCTTCACCTAATTAGTGCAGCCAAGCAATGCATCCCAATCCACTGGAAGTCTACTACTGTTCCCTCTGCCAGAGATTGGATCCGGAGAGTAGATAAAATAGCTCAACTGGAGGAACTCATTCACATCAATACTGACACACCAACCAAATATGCCTCGAAATGGGCCCCTTGGCAGCACTTCAGAACCTCTGATGACTTCCACCGTCTGACACAACCTTCTATATAACTCAATGTAATCTAGTAAGAACTCTTGTAACCTGATTTTCCCTAGACCCTTTCTATGTGGACCGGTTTCATAATACCTATTGTACCACCACCTTTATCACATAACCCTCAGAAAGTTTCTTTCACATCAAGCAGGATCTCCAGACGGCGAGTGGCGGAGTACTTACCTGTAGCCCCACCTAACAGCCTAACACGTCTACCCACTTGGCTACAGTCTCCACTCTCCCCCCTATTCCTTTCTGTAACTCTCTTCCCCCCTTATCCTCTCTTTCTCTCCTCCCTTTCCTTCCCCCCCCCCTCCGCAAGCCTTATATATATCCCTATCCTCACAAGATGTAAAACCCCTCTCTAATTTTCTATCTATCTATCTAGCGATCTATCGATCTATCTATCTATCTATTACTACCCCCTCCCTAACCTACCTCTCCCCTTTTTTTTTCTTTTTCTGTTTTTGCCTACCTTGCATCGATACTCTCTCATTATGCTCATTGTTGCACCCTTTTCCATAAACATTGATAAGGGAGTTGTACCTTTTTTCTTTCCGCCTCGGGTAATTACTGATCTTTGTCAATATGTCTGGTACCTTGAGCAGATAACCTTATGTCGCAGTTATCTATGTTTACAGTGAGATACTTAATATTGTCTGATCGCCTGTATTGTTGGCTTACTCACTGTTATGTTAATCAGTCCTTGGTTGTCATTTTTTTTCTTTTCTTCCCTGTAAGTTGTTTTTTCGGAAAACAATAAAATCTTTGGAAAAAAAAAAAAAAAAAGGATATGTGGCGCAGATGCGCAGAGGGGCGTTCGCCTGAACCTACTAATCACAAAGTGAAAGGGGAGGAAGGGAGAACCCACTGGCGCATCACAGCTCCCGCAAGGAAGAGAAAGCCCAGCACCACCCAAACACCAAAATCCACCACGCAAAACATAGCACTGGCCAGGTGGAAAATGTGCATTAAGCACTTGTAAATGAATACCCATGTGGGACATTGAATCGGTGCCAGGAATACTGCCTATGAAAGAATACCATGTACACAACTAAACTTAATATGAGTACACAAAAACAATATCTATGAGTATCACCAATATATATGCATTAGCATAAGGTACTCTATGAATGAGGGCAGACCTCGCACAGGGAAGGTAGGGGAACACTACCAATCCCATATATCCAATTGCTTCCATCCCGGTATATATATGAGAATAGGGGGAATTGGGACTTTAAATGAAGCACAATTAAGAGCCTCCATCTCGGTAATCGGTAAGTACAAAGGGAAAATTAGGACTTTAAATGAAGTGCTTGGAAAGTGGAGGTAAATTTAACCATGTTTACCTTTCACCATGGAATGTTTATTAGTAAAAATAAATATACAACAATTTGTACTTTGTATTCCCAGTATACCTTTAGACGTAAAAACCAATGCTGCTGTACAACTGTATTTTCTATCTATGTTTGGTTTGTACCATATATGTTTTGCAATAAAAACTTATTTGATTTAAAAAAAAAAAATATATATATACAAACAATAAAAAGTATTAATTTCATATACATATAAGAGGTGTGTGCATGGCATAAGCATGGTAAAAAAAAGTACACGTACAGCAGCAATACAGAAACAATTGAGCTTGCTTGTTGTGGTGTTTTCTTTTTTTGTTTTCTTTATTTTAATTAGTTTTAGGGGTGGTGGTTTTGGGCAAGTGCAATATCTTTTTATATCTTATAATTTCTATATGTATTTGTGCACCAAAAAAACTAGTCTCTTTGCCCTAGTTCACATTGATGCTACTTTGAAATTGTGCTACTTCACTTAAAGTAGCACAATTTCAAAGTAGCAAGGTCAGCGCGACATCTGTGTGACTTCATACACAGATATCTATTGAAGTCACACCTGAAATCAGCAAAGTAGTGCAGGAACTACTACAAATTGGTGTGGTGCTGCAAAATCGGTGTCACATCGATTGGAACAGTGTCGTTGCTTTCAATAGGCTGTGACTTGTCGTGTGATTTGATCTCTCAAATCACATGACAAATCGCTCCGATGTAAACCTAGGCTTCAGCACACCTGCAAGTAAGGCCGCGTACACACGCGGGGACTGTTCGCCCAACTTTGTCCGCTGAACAGTGTTTCGGCAAACAGTCCGCTCGTGTGTGGGCTTTCAGCGGACAGTTTCAGCGAACAGTCCGCTGAACAAGGTTTTTCGGAAATTCCGAAAAACTGTCCGCTGAAACTTTGTTTCAGCGAACAGTCCCCTCGTGTGTAGGCTTGTTCGTCAAACTAAGTTCCGCGCATGCTCAGAAAGAATTTACACGCCGAAAGTTATAATGCAGTGTATAGGACGTCGTATTTTTCGTCCCGTCGTACGTGCCGTTCACGTCATCGCGCACGGTTTCAGCAAACTGTTCGTCCGTCGTGTGTGGCCATGTCCGTCCATGCTAATTTTGAGCGGACAGTTTGCCGAAACTGTTTGACGGACAAAGTTGGGCGAACAGTCCCCGCGTGTGTACGCGGCCTAAGTGATAAAGGTGTATTCTTTATATATAACAGCTGTGGAAAATTGCAGGTAATGAATTCAGCTGATGAATAGGCAGTGTTTGAATGTGTCAGCTCTGGTTCAAATTTGTGCAATTTGATATGTCAAATCGGTGGCAAATGCACCGTTCTAATTGGTATGACTTTGGGGCGCGATTTGTATTGATATCAGTGCAGAAACCTGCACAGATGTCTCCAGACCCAGACTGGCCATAGGGCAGACCGCTGGCCTGTTGATGATCAGGCCACACAGCGGGTGGTAAGCGGCGGCCGCGGCCTGATCATGGGTAACACAGGCCATGACCGCCGCTCGCCTACCGCCATGTGGCCGTGCCTGTGTCATGCGGAACTGGCAGCTGCATGGGCATAGCTGTGTGTCTCTCTCACACACAGCTCAGCCTCAGAGCCGTGCTCTCCTATTCCAGCCATGGGTGTCTGCACGGTGGGGAGAGCTGCAGGCTGCTGTCACTATTCTATTAGACCTTCTCACGTCAGCAGCAGGGGAAGAGAAGGCATTCCTGTATGGTCGTTCCCCCCCCCCATTGGCCAAAACAGAGGGCCAATCAGAAGAAACTAGAGGGGCATCATGGGAAATGTAGTCCCAGAGATACATGGCACCATTGGTCTCAGCAGGGAGCAGACTACAGACCCAGCACTCTGCTGGGGTGAAAGAGAAAACCCAGAAACAAGCTGAGGAGTGCTTGTAGCAGCTACTACAGGAGACATGGAAAACAAAAGAGAGGACTGTGCTGGGGGAACTAATAGCCCCAGCACCACCAGAGAGCCACGCTGCACCACACCACCAGAGAGAGCCACGCTGCACCACACCACCAGAGAGAGCCATGCTGCACCACACCACCAGAGAGAGCCACGCTGCACCGCACCACCAGAGAGAGCCATGCTGCATCGCACCCCCAGAGAGAGCCACTATGTACCACACCACCAGAGAGAGCCACGCTGTACCGCACCACCGAAGAGAGCCACGCTGCACCGCACCACCAGAGAAAGCCACGCTGCACTGCACCACCAGAGAGAGCCACGGTGTACCCGCACCACTAGAGAGAGCCACGCTGCACCGCACCACCAGAGAGAGCCACGCTGTACCCGCATCACCAGAGAGAGTCACGCTGCACCACACCACCAGAGAGAGCCACGCTGCACCGCACCACCAGAGAGAGCCACGCTGTACCCACACCACCAGAGGGAGCCACCCTGTACCTGCGCCACCAGAGAGAGCCACACTGTACCACACCACCAGAGAGAGAGCCACGCTGTACCTGCACAACCAGAGAGAGAGTCACCACCAGTGTCACTGGGCCATGGACACAATAGGAAACAGACAGTACTGGCATGGCCACAATAGGACTGGGACACTATAATATAAAGGGGATTGCCCTCTAAAAGGGTACTGTAATCATTGCAATTCCCTTTATATCACAGTGTCCCTGAACATTACAGTCTGGAGGACCAACACCAGCCACCCCCGCTAATGTCTACCGAACCCCCCCCGGTCCCTGGAAAGGTTGGCTGCTCAGTTTAAAGTGCCCGGGCTTATTTTTTGTCCCAGTCCGGGCCTGGATGTCTCTGATATTGCCCCTGCAGTCGGGACTGACATGCGGGAATGAAATTGTGTTTGTTCAGCTGAACGATTTCCTCCCGCTGTCAGTGTGAACCAGAGCTCAAACTGGGTCTTTTGTCTTTGTAATTCACCTGCTGCTATCCCAGGAACACCATTTCTTATCAAACTCCCTTACGTTTACCTTGAAATATCATCATATGTAGAAATACAGATTTGCAAATAAACGAAAATAAAAAATACTAATCGTGGTTGCGATCAAAAGAGCGTGGTTTCACCTTCTGACCCGGAAATAAGTCATTGTAATCACCTGGAAGTTCCTGTGCTGGTCAGGATCTTCATCTAGGTGGACATGGCAAGTTCTCTCTTTAGCAAAGAGGAGGATCTGCTGATTTGCAAGTAAGTGTAGGATATGTACTTGTGCTTACTCAATGTGGGGGTGGATGTGGTATTTAGATTTGGTGTGGGTGGGGTTCATTGATTTCTTTGGTATCACCACACATTTGCTTTTATCCCATGTGCACACCTCACTTTCTGCATTTGTTCTGCTGATGTATATCATTAAGGACTATGCAAATATAAATGAGAGCTCCTTTCTATTAAAATATATGTGTTATGTTTCACAGTTGAGTGACTTTTTCAGCAAATGATCTCTGAGTTGCATGACAAGTTGTACCCCATGATTCTCAATGATAACCATTCATATCTGTGCTACTTTAAGTTGCACCAACTTCAAACTAGTCCCTGTACCAATTTGGTGTGACTTTCATGTGACTTGAGCTACATAGGGCGCAATATTACACAGGCATTCCCAGAAGTTGGGGCCAAGTTGCAGCGGCAAAGTGGCAGCAAATTAGTGTGACTTTCAGGTCACAGCAGTGTGAATGAGATTCAAGGATAATGCCTTTGAATTTGGCCCTGAAATGGATATTTCTTAGATAGGCAACTCCTATCCTCATATTGATTAGTGGTTCCAAATTAATAATAACTACTGCAGTAGGGAACAGACACAAAAGATACGCTCAGCATCTTTCCAAATAACCGTTCTCCTTTATTATGACGCATGTGAAGGTTTTTATACACATGATTACGTAGGTATCACATTAATATTACAATTGTACGTTTATGGTAACAAAGGGCGTTACATAGGCAGGCTAATTCTAATCAGGACTCGAAAGAATGCAAAACATGTACTGAAAACATTTTTAGTGCCGTGTGCACAGTGAGGGCATTGTGCAATACATATAAAATAGAATACAATTATATACAGAACTTACAAATTTCCATTACAGTCTCCTCTCTTTTGATCAATATTTTGATCACTAACCATACCTGCTATCACCTTTAACCTGGATCCTCCACACGCTTAGGTGGAGGTAGTCCTGGCCAAAGAGGCAAAAACTCCATTGTGGAGAAAATAATAGCTGAGCAGCTTTTTTCATTACAAAATGACTTTTCATTGTGAAAAACAAAGACATATTTACAGAGTACTGGCTGTACACTCCTGTGGCCAGAATGGCCTTCTAGCTTAATTGTTGGTATGCTGACTTATCAGCACATGTAAACACAGACAATTTTACATACAATGGAAGAGATACAAAAGACAAATATGACTTCAACATGGCTAAACTACTTTTCAAATATATATATCCCTTACAATTAAAGTAATTGAATCAAAAAGTACCCTAGACTGTGATCGCAAGAGGGAAACAAATCAAACACAGAGATTTCTTTAATTTAGTCATGTTTTGCAATGTCTGGTGTCTTTTCCTTCAAGTTTTGCAAAACTGTACATGAAATAGATGCTGTATTGAGTCTCCAAACATTTCCTTATATATAAATGTCTCTTAACAATTCACAAGTCACCTGGCTTTAGTTTTAGATCCTTCCAAACTTTTAGGATCTGGAATTGGGGAGAAAACACATAAATGAGTTTGTCAAAAACCTTAAAAGATCAGCAACATTCTCTGTGAGATCCGAATGGAGGACTTCAGCTGCTGAGACAAAATATAAGCAAGTGAGTAACACACTCCCAAACAAAATCCCATAGGGAGAGAGTCCAACGTCCATATTGTCTCTTGTGCATCCTGAAAGTGGGGCAAATTCATCTCTGCGCTACCTTGGTTTGACTTGGAATGCAATTTGAGGTCCATACACCACAAGATTACACAGACATTGCTTCAAGTCATGGCAAAGCTGTGAAGTTTTAAGGTCGCACAAGTGCAAATGGGGACTTTCAAAGGTGTTATCAATTAATCTCATTATGTTACTTTCACACTTGGGTGACTTTTCATGCAGCTTTGGACCTCAGAGTCACATGAAAAGTTGTCCCCCCCATGATTTCCATTCATATCTATGCAATTTCACCCATGTTCTAAATTGAGATGTCAAATTGCAGTCCTATTGACGGCAATGGGACTGTCCGAATTGGTGCGATGCCACAACAATTCCCAAAAGTAGTTCCTGCACTATTTTGGGTGACTTCAGGGGGTGATTTCTTACCTCCCAACTTTTTGAGATGGGTATAAGGGACACCTATTAGCAAAAGTATGTAGGCATAGGACCTCCTAAAACACCTTCTTAAAGGAGAATGATTCCAAAAACAAATATTAGTTAAACCTACAAGTGTTTTTTTTTATTTTTATTTTTTTACAAATAATATTCCTTTGGATTGGCTTTAGAAATTTACAAACAAAGCAATTTAGAAATTAGATGAAAGGTTTAGCAATTGGAAACCCTTTTTGAAAGATAAAAAGTGCATGTTATATACAACTATACAGATCAGAACAAAATGAGGGACAAATGAGGAGGAAAGAGGGACAGAGGGACTATTTTCCAAGTCAGGGACAGTTGGGACCTATGTGATTTCACTAGACATCTGTGCAGGAAAGTGAACTGATGTCTCTGAAATTGCTCACAAAGTCGGGCTTAGGCCCCTTTCACACTTGTGCGACTTTGGACTTCAGAGTCGCATGACAAGCCATGCCCCATGATTTTCAATGTGTACCATTCATATCTGACTTCAAAGTAGTCCCTGTACTACTTTGGTCTGACTTTGATGTGAGTTGAGGTCCATAGAACTCAAGTTTACATAGGCATTCCCTGGAATTGCGGCAAAATTGCAGACGCAAAATCGGGGGAAAATTGCACGCCTTTCCCTGCACGACTCCTGTGTCCATAGACCTCAAGATTACACAGGCATTGCTTAAAGTTGCATCAAAATCACGCAACTTTCAGGTCGCACAAGTGTGAAAGGGGCCTAAGTCACTGTGCTGAGTATACTAGAATATAAAGTAGCCCCACCATCAAACACTAGTAAATGTATGTTCTCAATATAATTGTGCTCAAATGGCTAAAAATCACACAGATGGTATCACCTACTGAAAGCTTACATTAGACTCAGCAGCATATGCTGAAAAGAGGCAAACCCCTATTAGCCAATGCCCCATCAGCATGAGCATGGTTGTTACTATAATATTAATGCCTGAAACATTATTGTATAAAATCAAACATTAGTAAATGTATTTTCTCTGTGGGTATGTGCTCAGCTCTGTAGCATAGCGGTCTATCCTGCTACCTTCAAAGGTTCAAGCCATGAGTTCAAATCCCACTGACAGGATTACCTCCTGAAATCATGCATTGTACTCAGCAGCATAATTAGCCAATGCACTTTGGTTTATTACATATTTTAACTCTTCAAATGCATGCAATGTTATGTACTTATTCAATAATATTATGGTGTAGAATTCCAAAAATCAAGGAAAAAAATTTGTAGGGTCCCCCCAGTACATACCAGGCCCTTTGGGTCTGGTATGGACTTTAAGGGGAACCCCACACCAAAATGTAAAATAAAATTGACGTAGGGCCCCCCTAAAATCCATACCAGACCCTTATCCGAGCATGCAGCTTGGAGGTCAGGATAGGGGGGAGATGAGCTAGCACCTTCGGCTTCTGAACCATACCAGGCCACATGCCCCAAAGCACCTTGCCCCCATGTTGATGGGGACAAGGGTCTCTTCCCGACAACCCTGGTTGGTGATTGTCATTTTGCGAACAGGGGGTTTATCATAATCTGGAAGCCCCCTTTAACAAGGGGGCTCCCAGATCCTGCCCCCCTATGTGAATAGATATGGGGGTACTGTACCCCTCTACCTGTTAACCAAAAAAAGCAGGAAAATGTAAAAAAAATCAATAGTGGGTTTTTGACAAGACCTTCATTGTAAAATAGCTCTAAGCTGTCTTCTTCCCTGAGCCGTCTCCAGACCCTGTCTCTCCCTCCTTCATCTTCTCCCTGAGCTGTATTCTTCCAGAGCCATCTCTTCTGCCGCCACCATCTTCTCCCTCTGCTGTGTTCTTCCACACTGCCGGTTACCTGCTAATAAAAAAAGCCACTCTTCTTCTGTGGCGGTCTTCCTCCACTGTGTTGTCACCCACTGTGTAACGTCTCTTACATAACCATGGAGCGGACTCTTCTGGTGACATTATCGGATGGCCACAGAAGACTACCACAGAAGAAGAGTGGCTTTTTTTATTAGCAGATAACCGGATGCGCGGAAGAACGCAGCAGTGGGAGAAGACGGGGGCGGCAGGAGAGACAGTTCAGGGAGAAGAAACATCAAAGCACTAGTAAATGTATTTTCTATGTCTGATTGTGCTACACCCAATAGGCTAGTGATCAGCTATTCTCCCATAAAAAATGTAGGCTCTGAAGGACTCATGGGTTCAAATCCCACAGAGAGATACTAAAAGATTGAATTGGTGAAAAAAAGACAAATGACTATTAGCCAAAGCAGCATATGCTGAAAATACAGTACCTGCCGTTGATATTGTGTTTCCAGTGTGATGGGATCATGCTGGAAATTGCTGCTGTGAGGCTGTGCTTCTTGCGCTGGTTGTCGCTCCTCCCACTCGCCGCCCCCAATGGATTCCAATGGATGCGCAGCATCTCATGGGGGCGGCGAGTGGGAGGAGCGACAGAGCTCAGCGCTGGCTTCCGTGATGGGGCTCGCAGGTGTCAATACAGCAGCGAGATTGACACCATATCGGCAGCACCTACTGTAGTTGAATGCCAATGCACTTTAATTTGGCTGATTCTATTATATTGACTCTTCAAATGCATGCAATGGTATGTAAGTATTCAATAATATCATTGTGTGAAATTCCAAATACCACACACTAGCTAACGGGCAGTTTAAATTTCTTTGCTAGTTTATTTTCATTTGCTTGTGCACTGAAAAAATATACACAGCTGTTGGATGGTAGGTTGGCTGGTATTTGAACTCATACTGTGAGTACTAAGGAGACATCTGAGCAGACCACTAAGCCATCATGCTAAGCACAAGAGCTGCACAATAGGGTAGTATGATTGAACATAAATAATTACCGCTTTATAGTCACCTAAATTAAAAAATATTAAAAATAAAAATCATGAAAAAAAAACATAACAGATATGTAACCTAAATGTTTAATACATTTAACTTTACAGAATAGCAGACATTATTATGTAATAATCATTCATAACTGCATTCATTAGCAAAAGTAGGAAAAAAACTAGAAATACTAATTGCAATATACATCAATAGATGCACACGGGGTAGAAGACATCTCACATAAAAAAATTTCTTTCACATACATGGATCATGGTAATGCCCTGTACACACGGTCGGACTTTCCGATGGAAAATGTACGATCGGATCTTGTTGGAAAATCCGATCGTGTGTGGGCTCCATTGGACTTTTTCCGTCTGAATTTCCGACATACAAAGTTTGAGAGCAGGATCTAAAATTTTCCAGCAACAAAATCCGATCATTTAAATTCCGATCGTGTGTAGACAATTCAGACGGACAAAGTGCCATGCATGCTCAGAATAAATCACGAGACAAAAGCTATTGGCTACTGGCCCGTTTATAGTCCTGTCATACGTCTTCTACAACACCGTGTTCTGAACGCTCAGATTTTCTGACAACTTTGTGCGACTGTGTGTATGCAAGACAAGTTTGGGCCAAAATCCGTTGGAAAACATCTGACAGATTTTGTTGTCAGAATGTCCGACCGTGTGTACAGGGAATTACAGTGCAGGGCTATATAATAACTTAGTAGAAATTGTTATTTGTATATACATGGAATCGCTAATTAGCGCTAATTTTGAATTTTCTAACGTTTGTTCGCCGCTAATACCGCTCTTTTACATTCGCACATTTGCCTGTTGAACTTTTAATTTGCTAAAATGGGTGCTATTATTTGCAATAGTGCCCAGTACTTCCTGGCACTGTAGTAAATGACCCCCATTGCCTCTATCCAACAGTATATTTATCTTGTTTTCAGAGTTAGGTTGTTTGTTTCCGTAAAATAATTTTCCCTTCCATACTGAACTGTGAATGGTAGACTCTGTTGGCTGTTTGATTCACCTTTTAACTGAAACATAAACATTGTTTGAAGATAGATAGTGCTATTGTTCCCTAAACCACTTTTCAATGGACGCATTTCACCAATTTAGAGAGATGGAAACAATGCAGATACTTTTTTTTTTAAAATAAGAAAGCTTGACCGTCCTAACAAATGCTCTTTACAATTTCTTTGAATAAAAGGATGCTCACAGTTAAATATATACTATATGTACCATGACATTTTTAAGGTTGATTTACTAAAAGAAAATAGACTGTTCAGTTTACAAAGGGGAAGCATCCCTTAGTTGTGACTGGTGAAAAATCACTCTGCAAACAATATCCAATCACAAACAAGGTAAATTAAAAAAGAAAAACAGTATTTTTTCTTACACATAATTGGAAGATGGAGGTCATTAGAGCTGCACCTCATTCACTAAACTAAGGAATTATCTTGCAAAGTGAACAGCATAATTACCTTTCATAAATAAACCTCTTAGCCCTTGTACACACGATCGGAGATTCAGACGGAATGTGTCCGATCGGAGCGTTTTGTCGGATATTCCGACTGTGTGTGGTATGCATCGGACTGTTTCCGTCGGAATATGTGTCGGACCAAATTTTCCAACTTGCCGGAAATATTTTCCGACAAAATGCTCCGATTGGACATACTCCGATCATGTGTAGAGAATTCCGATCAGACAAAGTGACACGCATGCTCAGATCAAATTCCTACATCAAAGCTATTGGCTACTAGCCTGAACATAGTCCCGTCGTAACGAAATAACATCATCACGTTCTGAACGATCGGATTTTCTGACAACTTCATCCGACCGTGTGTATACAACAGTTTCGGACAAAATCTGATGGATTTGGTTGTCGGAATTTCCGATCGTGTGTACAAGGGCTTAGGGTTTCTCTAATAATGCATGCTTATTCAGACTCCTTTAAAAAAAAAAATAATGGCCTGGAGAAATTGACAATCTATGAATATCTTCTGATCATGTCATTTTCTAAAAATGATCAACAATTCATATCAGAATTATGATGTCACAGAAGCAGTGGATATCCACCCCATCACAGTCTCTAACCTGCTGTAGTTGCCTCCCCAAACGCGAGGAACCCTAGCTAATCCTATAACCCAGCACTCCCTCAGAATCTGGGACAAATGACGTAATCCCTTTGAACTAAAATTTCTACATTCACCCTTGCTCTGCTTCTTTGGTCATCTGCAATTTTACCCAGCCTACATAGAACCAACTGCATTCATAGCCTGGTCTCAGGTTGGTCTGGGTCGTGTGTGCGACTTGATCACGGGTAACTCAATCAAAACTTTCCTGCCTGCAGGCTCAGACACAACTTCCTCACAAGGAGTGTTTCCGTTTCCTCCAAATTGCTCACTTTATCCAAACAGTGACAAGATCTTGCGCAGATCTAGATCAGCTGTCTGTGTTTGAGAACATATGCGACTCCGACCCGCACTCCCCAGGTATCATCTCCTGCCTCTACGCTCACCTCCCCCCACCTCTCTTCCATCTTATGCTACGCAATGGTCCAAGGACTTAGCATTAGATCTCGACACAGAGGCCCGGGCGAATATTTGGACCAAAAATTCCACCCAGAACGTTGTTGCATCAGAAGCAAACTATAAAGTCCTCATGCGAGGGTACCTGGTTCCAGCTAGGATTACTAAATTCTTAACGGGATATCCCCTGAATTGTTTCCAAGGCTGTAACAATAAGGGCACCCACGTCCATATCTGGTGGACATGCCCAGTTGTGAAGTGCTTCTGGTCGACGATATTTCAGAGGCCTCTGTGCTAATGCTAGATACCCTAAACCCTGACGCAACTGTGGCTCTGTTAAACCTAACTCCCCCGAGAACTCACTAGATCTCAACTACGCTTTTTCCTCCAACTAACCACAGCTGCTAAGCAAACTATTGCTAAAGCCTGGAAGTCCCCGACCCTTTGCACTACTGAAGTGAGAAATATAGTTACCCAAGCCATGATCCATAGCAAGATAGAAGCAAAGATTCTTGATAGACTGCCTCAAAATCTTAAGGTGTAGCAACCCTGGGTCGATCAATTTCTACTCCCCAGGTTTGAACCTTAACTCCATTCAATCGCCATGTGGTGGCCACACCCGTTGTTCTGGGCCCATGCGGGCCACCTGACCATATCTTCTTTGACTGTTCTGCCTCGCTATTTCTCTATTTCCCTACTCTGTCCCCTCTTTTCGCCCCCTCTTTCTATACTTTCCTCTTTAACCTCTTCTCACTCATAGAAAATCTGTTTAGACAGTATAAGCTCTTCAGAGAATGTTACCAATATCACTGTCTATGGAGTAACCTCGGCGGATAGCCCTTTTAGATGTCAGGGCATCCTGTTCTTGCAAACTTTGACCCCTTTACTCCAGCTGTAACCTGCAATTGAAGTTGTTTGATTAGACCTCTGTGTTTGTCCCGAGTTACACTATGTATGCTTTCATTCTATTGTTACTTAACAGATTGATATGTTATACCTGCATGATCAAATCTTGAATTGTGCTATTTCTTTATGTTCTCAACCGATAATAAAAACTTTTTGAAAAGGAAAAGAATTATGATGTCAGTACAATAGTTTAGTTCATTATTAAAGACAGCTAGAGGTACAACTTAACCCAAACCACACCCTAAGCTACCCTGGACCAATCAGAGTCAATTGGCACAAAGTAGGCCAGATACTGAATTGTGACTACCCTCCATGTAATCTCTTTCCTGTTTGGTTAGGGCCAGTAACAGCTCAAAAACAACTATGCTAGTTACTTTGGAGTTCTTAGGTGTCATTTTAACTATATAGATAATTTAAAAATGACCTACACCACACAGTGTAGTCACATTAAAATACATGAATAGCAAGACAAATTAATATACTCTGATCGGAAAATTCTGTAGAAGAATCAAGAAATATGATCCAAACTGCATCATGGTTGCATTATATTACAAGTGTTTTAAGCATTTGCAAGAAATGACCTTTTAAGATGATAAAAATGTAAATATAAAACATAATTATCATTACACTGGGGGTGAATAGTTGTTGAACTGTAAATCAAATAAAATGTAATTACAAACTGCAGGATTTTTTTCTCATCTAGATAAAGTAATTAGCACTATATCATAACTTACTGTATATATTTCAGTATTTTGTGTTCTTTACTCCATTTTCTTGCTCCTGATTCTAAAATAATGTTCCTTAATAAAATGTAAATAAATATGACTTATAAGCATATATTTGAAATTCAAAACACATTCTTAAAGCATATAATTAACATAGTGCTTCCTACTATTGGTTGTGATGACAACTGTTTACTAGTTAGTCCATTTAATGAGGACTATTGGGAACTATTCATAAAATTTAGTAACTCTATGCTGAATGGAAGAAAAGTTTGATGTTCTGTATATGAAAATGAAGGTTATTTATATAGCTTTATAAATCTATTCCCTGTATCAACTCAAAAATAATGACTGGCACTTCAAATAGTTTTGTTACTACTTAGAAATTTTAATTAAAACATAAATTTACATTTGACATTTTATTTTTTAACAGGATTGGCATATTTTATATTGGGAATCTTACAAGGTTTCTGCTCTTCTTGGGTTTACATCTTTGTCTGAATTTAAGTGTTATATTAGAAAAATGAAGAATGAACATAGCTTCTAAATTAGTGTTCCTAGAATTCAGTATTATCCTAATGCCAAGGTCACCCTGGGGACATAAAAAGCATTAAATTGCAGCTTTTTCTTTCTTAGCTTTTGAAAAGCTCATTAGAACTGTCTGCTCTAGTGTTGCATACTAGAAATAAGTACAATGTCCCCTCAGTGTCCAGTCATGCCTTTAGATAAGATAAGATCAGGCTACCACAGTAAGATCACTGATACAGTCTGAAGGTACCCTAAGGTACCCTAAGTCCTACAAAGAGATTCATCAAAAAGGTGTGCAGAGGGATATACTGTCCACATTTACTAATATTGGTTTCCGGCCAACATTGGTTTAAAGCATCTGTGCAGTTGTAAGAACAAATACACCCTGTTTATTTGATACAAACTTTTGATATTGTGAAGCAGAAATACTACATTATTGTGCTGTCATTTACCCTCTCTTTTTATTCCTTTTTTTGGTAAATCCAAAAACTATTTTGAGTCCATTGAAATATATGTAAGGAAATTACATTTTTTTTTCATGCCCTGCTCTGCCTGAAGGAACTGTAGTGTCATTTCTGATTTTATAGTTATCAAATCCCCACCCCAAGCCAATATTTAATAATTACAATATTGTATTAAAATGTATAATGTACAAAAAATATACAGTGTATATATATCTAATAGGAAATATACTTCCATATGTCACGTCAAAGCTGTAGAGAGGGTTAAAGAAAAAAAAAGGGGTGGGGGAGGAAAGGATAAAGGAATCGGGGTAGGAGAGGAATGGGGGGGGGGAGATTTTGTCAGACAGAATTTCTCCAGGAGAAATAGATCTAATACCAATAATTTACAAAAAAAAGCATAGGAATTTGAAGACATAACAGTACAGATAAAACATTTTTATCTTTGGGTTCCCCAAGAATTGTGAAAGTGTATCATGCATCAATTGTTTGTATTCAGTAGAGATGGAAAAGTCCAACCAATGAGACCAGATTTTTATAAAAATCATTATAAGTCCCTTTAAGAGCGCTAGTCAAGTCTTACATTCATCTGATTTTCTCAATGTGTAGGAGCCATTGTGGAATAGTGGGTGGTGAAGAAGATTTTCACAGGGCAGGGATAGAGGAGCGAGCGGCATGGTCCAAGTGTATGATGACCAAATGTTTATATGATTTAATCTAGATGACATTATGACATTAAGAGTGAATTTTTGAGTAAGGTTATGAACTTGGGTCCAAAAATGATCTAATTTGAGGCAAGATCAGAATATGTGGAACAGGTCTGTTTGAGGTATCTTACAGAGCCAACAAGTATCTGAGGTGGATGGAAACAATGTAATAATTTAGAAGTATGGTACCCTTTAGACATTAACTTGTAACCAGCCTCCTCATATTCTTTACTAATTGAGGAGCAAAAAGAAAATGTGAGAGTTTTGGCCTTAGCTTGAAGTGAGAGTTGCATATAAAGGTCAGATTCAAAATAAATCTAAGAATTGAGGTGCAGTTTGTGATGATCCTAAAATAAGAAGTTTGTAGAAGTTTGTAGTAATAGGAAAAAGCATGTAGAAAAGGGCCTGAAGCTAGGCTTTGTTACTTAAACTTGGTAAGAGTTCACTCAAATCGGTGGGTCTTTGGCAGAGAATGCAAACAATTTGTCAATTGAAGGATTTGGAGGGGGCCTAAAGCATTAAAGATGGGTCAGTTATTTTTTTATTAGCAGATAATTAGTTTGAATTTTGGATAAAATATTATGCTAAAACTGTACCTTGTGTAAAACTGTACCTTGCGTAAACAAATTAATTAAAGCAGGGTTACGAAGTCCTGGGGTGACATTAGGTTTGTTTAATAAAGATAAAGAAGGTGAAGGTCTAGGAGAAATTCCATATTTATCAAAGCTCTATTTACAATACTTCGAGGATGAGGGTATGGTCAGATGAGATTTAATATCTGGTTGTTTAAAATTTGGGCACCATAAAAGGTCAGGGAGTGGGATCTTTGAAAGTGAACTTTCCATTTGACCGCATTGTTTGATCTCAGTGTGTCTGAACCAATCCAAAGTTCAGGTGAGATAGGTAGCTATAAAATAGAATCTGATATCTGGTAAGGCTATTCCACCAAAAATATTTAGTCTGTGCAAAATGGTGTGGCTAATTCTAGCGAGTTTGGATGTTCATATAAATTCACTAAATGTACATGTTATTTGGCAAAAATGTATACAGGAATAATTGTTGTGATTGTTTGAAGAATTCATTCTGCCTAGGGGAGCAGTGTGCTTTGCTGGTGAAACCTTTAAGACCATGTGGCTGTGCAAAGACCTGGATTTATGATCTAGCTTGTGGAGCCTGAGAATTGAGAAGCCAAGAAGGACCTCCTGATGTGACGAGGTTCCAGAGAAGTCTGGGTATGAAGCTCCCATGAAGTCTTCTCCCAGGGCGCTGGCACCTGATTTAACCCTATCTATATCTCTTTAAATCAAGATGGATGTTTTTGATTTTAGAGCCACTAGAGTGGTCAACACTTAGGGTGTCTTTTAAGTTTTCAAAGATGGTGATGGTGATTTGGATGGTCTGTTCACTAGACTCAAGAATCTCACTGTTTCTGAAACCCACACCCAATGGCATATAGTATTTTTAGAGATTTATATCAAGTACTGTATGGTGCCTCATAGCCTAAGATGGGAGGTTTGTCCTCAGAAGGGAGAGGTCAAACTTGAGGAATGGTACAAATATTTTAGCAGATGTTCAAGGAAAAATAGCAAATTATTGAGATTGGATGAAGAGATTAAAGCTATTAAGGAGAAGTTGATTCCCTTAAAAAGCAGTAAGGGATATGGAGAAAGATCTAAGAACCTCCTTTAAACTTTTTGAGTAAGAGGATAGGGAAGAAAAAGGTAAAAAAAAAACAGTCTTTGAATGGCAGAAAAAAACTGCTGGCTGAACAAGCAGTCAATGAGAACCTAGGTATGGATACTACCTCTCAGACTAGTGGGCAGAGAGTAGGAGGTCAGTCTGTCTCTCAGTCTGACCTTAATAGCATTCAGAAAGATCATTATAGATCCCCTTTTCCATCATATCAGTCCCCCTATAGAAATAAGGGAGTCAATAGGGGAGGCTCTCATCATAATCAGGTGCCAGCTCCCCCCTCCACCTCATGGATGGGGTCATTATCAAAATTGGAACTATGGCCCTTCCCATCTTCAGGGACATGGTTGGGGACAGGGTCATCCATTGGTTCAGGGTTGAGGTCATGTCAATGGTCAGAGACAGGGACCCCCCCTTCTAATTGTGCCCTGGGTCAGATGAATTAATGAGGTTATAGTCTCAACCAGTTGCATGGATATCATGGTGTCCATTATGATGGAGATTATGATGGTAATGATTAGACATGTGCAGAGTAAAATATTTCGTTTCGGAATTTCGTTTTCGTCCGAAAACTTAATTTATTTAGTTACTCCCGAAAATCGTTTTTATTTATTTAGTTTTCGTTCAAAAATTTGTGCGAAAATCCACATGAATTACGTTCGAATCTGTCTTGGAAGGCTTATGGTGTCTGTCAATGTATAAAGAAGATTTGACGGAGCTAACTATATAGCATACTTTAGAACCCTATTAAAGTCTATGGGACTCCAACGTTCAAAATCTAAAGTGCTAATTTTAAAGGCTAATTTGCAAATTACTGTCCTAAAAAGTGTTTGGGGACCCGGGTCCTGCCCCAGGGGACATGTATAAATGCAAAAAAAAGTTTTAAAAACGGCCGTTTTTTCGGGAGCAGTGATTTTAATAATGATTAAAGTGAAACAATAAAAGTGTAATATTCCTTTAAATTTTGTAGGGGGGGGTTGTCTATAGTATGCCTGTGAAGGGGCGCATGTTTCCCGTGCCTAGAATTGTCCCTGCACAAAGTGTCATTTATGCAGGAAAAAAAGTCCTTTAAAATCACTCGCAGCTATAATGAATTGTCGGCTCCGTAATACAGAGAACACTCATTGAAAGTCATTGATAAAAAAAAAAAAAAAAAAATAAAAAAAAAAGCGTGGGGGTCCCCCAAATTCAATTACCAGGCCCTTCAGGTCTGGTATGGATATTAAGGGGAACCCTGCCTCAAATTTAAGAAAAAAATTGACGTGGGGTTCCCCCTAAATATCCATAACCAGACCCTTCAGGTCTGGTATGGATATTAAGGGGAACCCCGCGTCAAATTTTAAAAAAAATTGACGTGGGGTTCCCCCTAAAAATCCATAACAGACCCTTTATCCGAGCACGTAACCTGGCAGGCCGCAGGAAAAGAGGGGGGGACGAGAGAGCGGCCCCCCCTCCCTCCTGAACCGTACCAGGCCACATGCCCTCAACATTGGGAGGATGCTTTGGGGGTCTGTGACCCCTCAAAGCACCTTGTCCCCATGTTGATGAGGACAAGGGCCTCATCCCCACAACCCTGGCCGGTGGTTGTGGAGGTCTGCGGGCGGGGGGCTTATCAGAATCTGGAAGCCCCCTTTAACAAGGGGACCCCCAGATCCCGGCCCCCCCCTGTTTGAAATGGTAAGGGGGTACAAAAGTACCCCTACCATTTCACAAAGAAAGTGTAAAAAATGGTTAAATAAAACAAACACACTTTTGAAAAATTCCTTTATTAAAAATAAAAAAATAAAAAAAAGATTCCAGCGACGGTAATCCACTCTTGCTATCCAGCGACGGACGGTCATCTCTCCAGCGATGTCACTTTCCAAAATGGGGTCATTTGGGGGGGGTTTGTGCCATCTTGGCATTTTATGGCCTTCAAAACTGTAACGCCCTTAGAAAGCCTGAAGGCGGTGCTTGGTTTTCGGGGCCCCGTACGCGGCTAGGCTCCCAAAAAGTCCCACATATGTGGTATCCCCATACTCAGGAGAAGCAGCAGAATTTGTTTTGGGGTGTTATTTCACATATGCCCATGGCATGCGTGAGCAATATATCATTTAGTGACAACTTTGTGAAAAAAAAAAAAAAAAAAAAAAAAAAGTTTGTAATTTTCCCGCAACTTGTGGCAAAATATAAAATATTCCATGGACTCAACATGCCTCTCAGCAAATAGCTTGGGGTGTCTACTTTCTAAAATGGGGTCATTTGTGGGGGTTTTGTGCCATCTTGGCATTTTATGGCCTTCAAAACTGTAATAGGTAGTGAGAAGTGAACTCAAAAATTTACGCCCTTAGAAAGCCTGAAGGCGGTGCTTGGTTTTCGGGGCCCCGTACGCGGCTAGGCTCCCAAAAAGTCCCACATATGTGGTATCCCTGTACTCAGGAGAAGCAGCAGAATTTATTTTGGGGTGTCATTTTACATATGCCCATGGCATGCATGAGCAATATATCATTTAGTGACAACTTTGTGAAAAAAAAAAAAAAAAAAAAGTTTGTAATTTTCCCGCAACTTGTGGCAAAATATAAAATATTCCATGAACTCAACATGCCTCTCAGCAAATAGCTTGGGGTGTCTACTTTCTAAAATGGGGTCATTTGTGGGGGTTTTGTGCCATCTTGGCATTTTATGGCCTTCAAAACTGTAATAGGTAGTGAGAAGTGGACTCAAAAATTTACGCCCTTAGAAAGCCTAAAGGCGGTGCTTGGTTTTCGGGGCCCCGTACGCGGCTAGGCTCCCAAAAAGTCCCACATATGTGGTATCCCCGTACTCAGGAGAAGCAGCAGAATTTATTTTGGGGTGTCATTTCACATATGCCCATAGCATGTGTGAGCAATATATCATTTAGTGACAACTTTGTGTAAAAAAAAAAAAATATTTTTTAATTTGTCATTATTCAATCGCTTGAGGCAAAAAAATAAAATATTCAATGGGCTCAACATGCCTCTTATCAATTTCCTTAGGGGGTCTACTTTCCAAAATGGGGTCATTTGGGGGGGTTTTGTACTGCCCTGCCAATTTAGCACCTCAAGAAATGAGATAGGCAGTCGTAAACTAAAAGCTGCGTAAATTCCAGAAAACGTACCTTAGTTTGTAGATGTGACAACTTTTGCGCAAACCAATAAATATACAATTATTGACTTTTTTTTTACCAAAGACATGTGGCTGAATACATTTTGGCCTAAATGTATGACTAAAATTGAGTTTATTGGATTTTTCTAATAACAAAAAGTAGAAAATATCATTTTTTTTCAAAATTTGCGGTCTTTTTACGTTTATATCGCAAAAAATAAAAATCGCAGAGGCAATCAAATACCATCAAAAGAAAGCTCTATTTGTGGGAAGAAAAGGACACAAATTTTGTTTGGGTACAACATTGCATGACCGCGCAATTACCAGTTAAAGCAGCGCAGTGCCAAAGTGTAAAAAGACCTCTGGTCATTTACCAGCAAAATGGTCCGGTCTGAAAGTGGTTAAGCACATCATTAATAAACAATGGCAGATATTGGGCAATGACAGGGTTTTGAGTACCATTCTACCTGATAAAACACAACCACTATTTAAAGGTGCCCCCTCCATTAGGGATAAGTTGGCCCCCGATGTCTTGAATCCCCCTCTTAAAAAAACTTTTTTTCCATGATCTTAATGGGTACTACCAGTGTAGGAAATACCAAGTGTGTTTCCTTAATGGATGTAATACTAGAAGGACGGAAAATTTTGTCTCTACTAGTACCTCTAAGGTGTTTAACCCCCCTGACGGTATTCCCGAGTCTGGCTCGGGGTAGAATTTTCATACCAAAAGCGGTATCCCCGAGCCAGACTCGGGACTGCATCGCTGGATCCAGGAGGACGTTTACTCACCTTCTCCCTCGGATCCAGCGTTGTCTCCCCGCTGTACGAGCGAGCCGTGTCTCGCTCGATGCATCACATCGCCGATCTCCGTGCCCTGCGAGCGTTGCGACGCACGGGGACGGAGATCGGCGCCAAATTCAAAAAGTAAAACAAACAGTAAACATACAGTATAATGTAATATTACAGATTACATTGCTGTATGTAAATATTTCACATCCCCTTTGTCCCTAGTGGTCTGCCCAGTGTCCTGCATGCAGTTTTATGTAATAAAAACTGTTCTTTATGCCTGGAAACTGGAGATTGTCCATAGCAACCAAACTGTCCTTTTACATCAAAAATGGTTTTAGACCAGCTAGAAAACAGCGATAATAAATTGGAATCACTCGCAGAATTGAGCGATAGCGATTTGTGGGGAGATCCGTCATCAAATACTGAAAAGTAATGACAGTGACAATTCTGCAACTGAGCAAATTTCAGTGTTTTTGATTTGATTACATTATTGAATAATTTTTATTATTGTTATATTATTATTTGGTACAATTATTTATAATTATTTATTATATTATAATTTATGATTTAATTTTTCAAACTTTATCATACCCGGGATGTCTGCTAGACTCTGGTTTGGACAGATTTAAGTGAGTTATTCCTAAGAATTGCAGGACTACAATACAAAACGCCAAATTTTCATGCACAATAATGGTACCGCTTTTAGCACCTAAAATCCGAAATAATCATACCGCCAGGGAGGTTAAAATAGAGCCCTTTATTACATGTTCCACTTTGGGGGTAGTTAATTTGCTGCAGTACCCTTGTGGTCTGCAGTATGTGGGCAGGATTAAGCGTTCCCTTCAGGTTCTGTTAAATGAAGATATTAACAATATCAGAAAAGGTTTTACTTAACAGCACTTAATAGGGACCCCTCCAATACTATTTTTCTAGGGATAGATAAATATAGTCCGCATTGGAGAGGCAGTACTCTAGTTAAAAGCATCTCAAAACTTGAGATGTCCTGGATTTATAGGATCGGGTCTTATGTTCCTCACGGGTTGAACATTGACGTAGACACCAACACCTTTATAGACAATTCTTAGTTTGCCATTCATTTATTTGGTTTATATGTTATTATCCATTGTAAAAATTTTCTGAGTCTTGGGTATTACTTCCAACTTTTTGGACGGCTGCACCTTTAGGTGATTATATTATGTCACCACTAGTGGTCGTTGTTCTATGGGTTAATTCCCTGTAAGTGCAATACAAGGTTGATTATTAGTTAATATTTTCATTTGCATTGAGATTTTGGGTATATGATCAGACATTCAACATATTACTATTGGCAATATTCCGCCCCTTCTCGAAGGCATTTGTATTCGCCATATCATCTTTTCAATAGGATATCAGCTCTATTATTACCAATATGAGGTTAATGGATGAGAGGCCAACTCTACTTTTAGTTTCATTTAGTGTCAAATATCATTACCACACTATGTATAATTTTTAATAAGATGGGGATTTAGGTTAAAGTGTGTGGTGGAACTTCCGGTTCCGGCGCTACATAGAATAGGAATGTAAGAAGGCGTCCCCAGTAGGGACAGCTTGTAAAAATGGAACCCGTTTCCCAGACATAGCCTCCGGGTCCTCTCCCACCTCCAACACACTCCCCAAGTACTGCGGCATGGAGCGATACCTAATACAAGCCGCAGCACCAGAGTCTCTCTCTCCCAGCTATCTGCAGCCGAAATTGCAGACACCATGGACATGAATGAAGCCTTGCAGCCTGTCCTCACTGCCCCGCTAGTCTGGAAGATCAATATGGGAGGATTGCCCAGGCAGTAGCTACTCTGCTCTCACCCACAATCACAGCAACGGTGGATAGAGCTGTGAGTATGAGCATTGATCAGCTCAGGAGGGAGATCAGGGAACAGGCAGGCAGACTCACTGAGGCAGAGAATCAATTATCAGAACTAGAAGATGAGGCCCAGAGCTCACAGGCAGCTACTCACCAGACCTCCCAAACCCAGTACTATATTTTGGAAAAGCTGGACGATTTGGAAAATCGTTTTCGCCTAAATAATCTACGGTTATCAGCCTACTTGAGTCCTACAATTCCGAATCCCTGTCCAAATTCTGTTCTGTGCACATCCCTGCAGCCCTTGTGATCACCTCACCAAGCATAGTAGAGGGCACATTGTGTAGGAGCCCCTTCAAACGACAGACGTTCCCCTCACTGGATCATTGTGCACTATATCAACTACACTGATAAAGTGGTCATCCTAAAATCCTTCTGCAATGCCAATTCCTTTCAGCTGGATGGCCACAAATTACTAATCTTTGCTGACTATTCTCAGGAAGTATCACGAAGGAGGAAAGCCTTTCAACCCATATGCTCAGCCTAACACCTCAATGGTGTTAAATTCATTCTGGCTTAACTGGCTATCCTCCAATTCACTGATAAATTGAGAGAATCCAAATAGTTCTCCCACCCAGAGGATACAGCTTCCTATCTAAAATTGCATCTGTATATTCCCCAAGAGCTATCCCCAATGGAAACAAACCGCTACCCAGAGTGTCCCAGGTAGCAATGCAGCCCTCACAAAGATCCCCCTAAGAGGTTTCGGTATTCAGTTAGAATAAAAAAGCTAACCTATTAGGCCTCCAGGGGAGCAGAGCTAGTTCACATTACAACCCAGATGCTCTGGATATCTTAACCACTTTCCATCCGTCAGTAACTTTAGCTAACTCGCCTGTGTTATTATACTGGTCTGTTTTATGTTTATTAACCACTTCCCGACCAGCGCACGACGATGTACGTCGACAGAATGGCACGGGCAGGCATATTGGCGTACATGTACGTCCAATATTCGTTGCCGCCGTGCCATCGGAAGCGCGCCGCCGGCGGCGTGCTCCTGCGCTGGTCGGGACCCCCGTGAGTCCGGTCGCGGGACCCGCGGACTCGATCGCCGCGGGCATCCCCGCGATCGTCTCACGGAGCGGCTGAATGGAGGAAATGCTGTATAAACAACATTTTTCCATTCTGCCTAGCAACTAGTGACGCTGATCTCTGCTCCATGTGATTGGAGCAGAGATCAGTGTACACTAAATGAAAGCCCAACCCCCCCACAGTTAGTAGCACACCCCTAGGAACACTTAACCCCTACACTGCCACCCACTGGTTAACCCTTTCACTGCCAGTGTCATTTACACAGGAATCGCTGCATTTATATAGCAGTGATTACTGTATAAATGACAATGGTCCCAAAAATGTGTCAAAAATGTCCGATGGGTCCCCCACAATGTCGCAGTCACAATAAAAATCGCAGATCGCCGCCATTACTAGTAAAAAAAAAAAAAAAAAAAAAAATTATTAATAAAAATGCTATAAAACTATCCCTATTTTGTAAACGCTATAACTTTTGCGCAAACCAATCAATAATCGCTTATTGCGATTTTTTTTACCAAAAATATGTAGAAGAATACGTATCGGCCTAAACTGAGGGAAAAAAATGTTTTTTTATATATTTTTGGGGGATATTTATTATTACAAAAAGTAAAAAATAATGCGTTTTTTTCAAAATTATCGCTCTATTTTTGTTTATAGCGCAAAAAATAAAAACCGCAGGGGTGATCAAATACCACCAAAAGAAAGCTCTATTTGTGGGAAAAAAAGGACGTTAATTTTGTTTGGGAGCCACGTCGCACGACCGCGCAATTGTCAGTTAAAGCGACGGAGTGCCGAATCGCAAAAAGTGGTCTGGTCTTTGACCAGCAAATTGGTCCGATCTGAAAGTGGTTAATACTGTTTTACTGTTTTGCTCTTCCTTTGCTCCCATTCCCGTTACAACTCTAAGTGATAAACAAATCTAGAGGACCCCATAGACACTGCCGTGATAATGCATTGACTGCCTGGTTGACAAGACTCATCTTTTTGACTACAGTCCCCTTCTCCATTAACACTGTCATTAGGTTGGAGAACGTGTGTGGAAGAAAGTGAAGTCAAGGCTTCTCTATAACTGTGAGTTATTTTTTTAATTTGACTTAGTTTCTCTTTGGTTTTATATACTAACCTAAAGTTCTACACTCCCCCTCACCAAGGTCACTTTCTTCCCCCTTCCTTCACCACATAGCATCCAATTGCCCCTGTGCATTTCACAACACCGGCTAATCCGGATAACACCTACACACCCAACTCCCCCTCCACCCCCCAACCACCAAATATGAGAATTATGTCATGGAATGTCAAGGGGCTTTGCTCCCGACATAAACGCATGGAGGTATTGCGACATTAAAAGAGACTTAAAATGGACATCTCCCCTCAGGAGATTACTTATGCATGCGCAAACTATGGGTAGGGAAAGTGTTCTGCTCAGCTTCAATAAAAGGCAAGGCAGGGATCTTGATTATTATTCACAAACACCTCCCCTGCAAAGTAGTATCCACGGCAAATGGCATAGAAGGTCGTCTTTTGACCCTACACCTTCGTACTGTGACCAGGGATCTAGTAGTGACCAACATCTATGCCCCCAACTCCCCCACCAAATCCTTTTTCCAGTCAGTCTCTTGCATCTAGTCTCATACCTACATCTTCCTTTTATCACAGGAGGAGATCCAAACTCAGTTATGGTAGTGCAGGAAGATAAATCCATGGCAAAGCCTACACTCAATCCTTACACGCAAACTCTAGCCACGTCATTATTTTCCTTAACTGAGGCCCTACAACTCATTGATCATTGACACCTTGAGCACCCAGAGGGCAGAGACTTTACCTTTTACGCGCCCCCCACCACACTTTATCCACAATCAATGATCTATTCTGCAACTCCGTGAAGCATACAACACACCACCTATGTATCATAGAGACTAGAATACTTAATAGTGAGAAATCCCATAGCTCACTCTCCAAAGATTTAATGTAATAATTTAGGAGAGGCGGTGTGTCATGGTTTGGCTCAGCTATACATGATACGCATACTCAAAAACACAAAAACGTAAGTGCACAAATCCGTGACCAAATTTGTCTCACCCCTATATATCATATGTGATTTAAATTACAATTAAATGAATAAATTATCATAATTATCAAAAGTTACCAAAAATTTAAGTTAAATAACTTCAGTGTAAACATATATTCACACATATGTAAAAATTATACAAAAGAAAAGTGAATAACACTCAAAAAACTCAATAAAGTCCTTTTTTCAAACGAACAATCGAAGTCCCACAGGTGCAGTAGAGAAGATACACCTTCCAATCCTCAGGATTATGATATACGAACACCTTTGTGCCAATACCACCACCTTAGCAGATGCAGGCTTACCGAATAAATCTGACCCAAAAGAACATATATTCCAAGGTTCAATCACACTTTAGTTTGGGGTGACTGTAGATCAATCCAACCAACGGGCACTGGAACATGGAACTCAGTGGGAAAGTTTCTTCCAGAACATAAATACACACAGAACTGGTATCCTCCAATCACAAAACAGGTCAAACTCCCAAGGATGGACATACGGAATGGAAAGATGAGGCCATATAGCATAATTCCATAAAACAACTCAATTTATTAAAACAAATATCAAACTTACATTTAAGTAGTTGATCAAGCGCTTTACATAAAAAATGGCTGCAGTGGAGTCCTTCCGACACATTTCGTCTGCATAGACATCGTCTGATAATTTTTGATAATTGTGATCATTTATGTCATTTAAATCACATATGATATATAGGGGTGAGACAAATTTGGTCACGGATTTGTGCACTTACATTTTTGTGTTTTTAGCGCTACACTTTTTTATTGTATACGTTATCTGAACTAAAATATCAATTTTTAGTGTGTTAGCTGCTTTTTTGTGCAGATAGCGCAGTGCTTTTTGTTATTAGAAATCTTTTATATACTTTAATGGTACACATTTGCTGCTCAGCTTTCCTGGACCACATTGTACCAAATGGCACAGGTCCAAAGCCACAGATGGACTTTGGGACTATGTGAACGGGCATAACTTTGGAATACTATTATCTATAACAGGTAGTATATATGTCATTTGATAACTTGTATGATATATATATATATATATATATATATATATATATATATATATATATATATAAAATAAAATATGCACAGGTACAATCTCAAAATTCCGCAAAACACAGTACCTACGCATTAACAGCGCTATAAAAATGAAATGAGTACCATACATATATATATATACACACTATAGGGAAAACAAAGAAAAATTCATAAAAAGGAGTGTTGTGATCCCAAAGCCCTTAGGTTTGATAGGAGAGTCTTCTCAAAGAATCCACAGCACACCATGCATATAAACAACAGCCTCGTGCTACGTGTGATCCCCCCTTTGCCAATGCACTTACCCCTAAGGGTTTAATCTTAGGCGTTGTAAAAGGTTTTTACTGGGAAGTCCTCTTGCGCTGCAATCATCAGCTCACCACAGGCGTCTCCACCCAGGAACTTTTGCTTATACTGCACCCAGGATTCTACTAGGCTCTCAGTCAGTTCATTACCATAATCAGAAAAAACAGACAGAGAGAGAATCCATAGTGTAAACCTGTTTATTTAAAAACCACACTCCACACACTATAAAAACCTCTTACATTTAAACATTCTTGAGTCATTGCATTAAAATCATCATTATCATCCAGCCGCGATCAATTAATTCTCACCACTCTCCTCCTGAAGTGTTCACAAACTGATAGGCAGAGGCCGATGAGACCCGGGATAATCACCGCTGACACTTAGACAATGGATAGCTGCATAGATACACCCATATGCATTTCGCAATCACGTCTTCTTCAGCGGGTGACACCGCTGAAAAAGATGGATTAAAAGATGGATTAAAAAAGACAAACTCACTTTTGAAAAAGTCCTTTATTAAAAATAAAAAATAAGTCCAGTGATGGCTGATCTGATCCAGCGACAGGTGATCTCTCTGTCCAGCGCAGCGCAGCCCATCCATCCTTTCACTGTCTCCACCGGCAGAGACACTGCGGGATCCCGGCAGCCTGGCATTTCTTATATGATGAGGGCGGGGCCACCTATCACCTGACCCCGCCCCCCTCTGATGCTAGTAGGGAAGCCTGGCTTCCCCAATGATGCGTGGGTGACCCGCCCCCTCCGATGTAACGGAAACCTGCGTTACATCAGAGGGGGCGGGGTCACCCATACGTCATTGGGGAAGCCAGACTTCCCCACTAGCGTCAGAGGGTGGCGGGGTCAGTTGACAGGTGGCCCGCCCTCCTCATATAAGAAATGTCAGGCTGCCGGGATCCCGCAGTGTCTCCGCCAGTGGAGACAGAGGAAGGATGGATGGACTGCGCTGGACTGGAGGGAGAGATTACCCATCGCTGGATCAGATCAGCCATCACTGGGCCCCGGAGAAATGAACATCCATCGCTGGATAGCAAGAGTGGATTACCACCGCTGGAATCTTTTTTTATTTATTTTTTTATTTTTAATAAAGGACTTTTTCAAAAGTGTGTTTGTCTTTTTTTAACATTCTTTTACACTTTCTTTGTGAAATGGTAGGGGTATTTTTTGTACCCCCTTACAATTTCAAACAGGTGGGGTGGGATCTGCAGGTCCCGTTGTTAAAGGAGGCTTCCAGATTCTGATAAGCCTCCCACCTGCAGATCCCCACAACCACCAGCCAGGGTTGTGGGGATGAGGCTCTTGTCCTCATCAACATGGGGACATGGTGCTTTGGGGGGACTCGAAAGCATCCTCCCAATGTTGAGGGCATGTGGCCTGGTACGGTTCAGGAGGGGGGGCACTCTCTTGTCCCCCCCCTTTTCCTACGGCCTGCCAGGTTGCGTGCTTGGATAAAGGGTCTGGTATGGATCTTTAGGGGGAACCCCGCGTAATTTTTTTTTATTTGACGTGGGGGGTTCCCCTTAATATCCATACCAGATCTGAAGGGTCTGGTATGGATATTTAGGGGGAACCCCACGTCATTTTTTTTTAAATTTGACACAGGGTTCCCCTTAATATCCATACCAGACCTGAAGGGCCTGGTAATTGAATTTGGGGGAACCTGACTTTCAATGAGTGTTCTCTGTATTACGGAAGCCGACAATTCATTATAGCTGCAAGTTATTTTAAATTACTTTTTTTTCCTGCAGAAATTACACTTTGTACAGGGATAGTTCTAAGTACGGGAAACATGTGCCCCTTTACAAGCATACTATACACACCCCCCAGGTACGAAATTTAAAGGAATATTACACTTTTATTGTTTCACTTTAAGCATTATTAAAATCACTGCTCCAGAAAAAATGGCCGTTTTTAAAACTTTTTTTTGCATTGATACATGTCCCCTGGGGCAGGGCCCAGGTCCCCAAACACTTTTTAGGACAGTAACTTGCATATTAGCCTTTAAAATTAGCACTTTATATTTCTCCCACAGACTTGTAAAGGGTGTTCCATGGCTTTTCGAATTTGCCACGAACACCCCAAATTGTTCACTGTTTGCCGGTGCAATTTTGGGCATCTCCAGAAGGTGAATCAGGTCTCCATGGTCTCTACAGCATCTAGTACAAGTGGAGTCCGTGGTTATCCCCATACGAGCCAATCTCTTCGGTGTGTAATGTACCCTTAGGAGTATGTAGAGCTGTGACAGTCTTTGTGCCACATTCAGAGAACACGTGGGGACTGCCTGCAAAGCTTCCTCCCACTGCTCTTCTTCAAACTTTCCCACATCCATTTCCCACTGAGACATTGCCTTCAAGGGGGTGTCCCACTGGGAGAGAACCAACAGCATGGCATAGCAACAGGATATAAAACCCTTATAGTTAGTCACCTCAAATAGGTAGTTGAACACTGATGTGGAATCTAAAGCCCACATGTTGGCCTCCCCCTGAGCATCCACCACATACTTGAGCTGTAAGTAATAAAAGTGCATGGAGATTGGCAGATAGAAAGCCTTCCTGAGATCCTGGAAGGATTTCAGTTTGCCATCCTTAAAGACATGCATCAGAAGTGACACCCCGCATTGTTTCCATTTCAGACCATATGGTAATTTCACTAATTCCAGGTAATATTGATTATCCCAAATCGGGCTATATTTAGTGAACCCAGTCACACTCTGGAGCATCCGAACCTCGTTCCAAATCTTCTGCATAAGGACATATGTATAGAAAAGCTTGTTAGACTTATTAAATTTTTGGGCCTCGAGACCTTCGCAACCCCTCCAGTTGTGAAACTGAGTAGGCAGGTTGAGGAGTCCCTCAAATTTAAGTCACTCGTGCAATATGTTGCATATTGCTAAATAAATACAGCCAGGGGTTGGGCAGTGCCACTCCCCCAGCATCTTTTGAGCACTGTAGCTGCTCAAGTTTTATAAAATGAAAATCAAACAGATGGTGTTGCGCTACCTGAACTAGATATAAATAAAGAGCCTAATACTGGAAGAAATAAAATCTAGCTATAAATCGACTAGCCTATCTTAAATAAAAATTAAGGTGCCTTGTGCTATATTGCAGAAAAAAAAAAAAAAAAAAAACAGAGAGTATCCAATGTATTATAAAACTTAAATTCCAGAAATCATGTGTTTATATATCAACATAAGTAACTCTAAGTAAAAGGGGAAAATATTCCATAAAGTGCAAATGTCTTATATTAAAACGTGCAATTCATAGTGCATGATTACAAAAAGTTGGTAAAATACAGTCTTTAGTGAAATTAAATGAAGTGCCAGTGATTATTAGTTCCGTAATCTTCTTAATAAAAAAAATTTAAATATGTATATAAGACAGTCTATATGTAAGCTGAAATAGGTGCTCAGTGACTTGTTCAGTGCTTCTCAAAAAGAAAAACAGGTGCCAGCAATCGTGTTGTAATTTCTGTGTCTCCAGTATACACGGCACACTAGGTAAAATGGCCCCTTACCTTACTGCTGTAAGGTAAACAGCAAATCAAGCAGCCAAAACAAGGGTCCAGGGATTCTATCCCAATTCCTAGCAGGTGGATATTGGCCCCCTCAGGTAGGTTTTTTTTCCTCTCAGATAGTTTCCATATAGATCTTTGGCTTCAGTGTAACTCCCAGAGGTCTCATAGGAAAGATAGAGGTACACTCGGATGGTGAAGTACGTTCGTAAAATTTATTATAACGATATATAAAAAGAGGTACTCACAAACATACGATAAAATACAGCTTTAAAAACGGACGAGCATTCCGCTCGTGTATGCGAACGTCACTTCCGGTATCCTCGTTCCGACGCGTATCGTCACTAGTCACGTGACTTCATCAGGGAAAATCATTTCCAGCACTGAACAAGTCACTGAGCACCTATTTCAGCTTACATATAGACTGTCTTATATACATATTTAAATTTTTTTTATTAAGAAGATTACGGAACTAATAATGACTGGCACTTCATTTAATTTCACTAAAGACTGTATTTTACCAACTTTTTGTAATCATGCACTATGAATTGCACGTTTTAATATAAGACATTTGCACTTTATGGAATATTTTCCCCTTTTACTTAGAGTTACTTATGTTGATATATAAACACATGATTTCTGGAATTTAAGTTTTATAATACATTGGATACTCTCTGTTTTTTTTTTTTTTTTTTTTTTTCTGCAATATAGCACAAGGCACCTTAATTTTTATTTAAGATAGGCTAGTCGATTTATAGCTAGATTTTATTTCTTCCAGTATTAGGCTCTTTATTTATATCTAGTTCAGGTAGCGCAACACCATCTGTTTGATTTTCATTTTATTATCTGGGGGTTAGGGTTCATACCCCTGTCGGTAGTTTGCTGCAACCTATCCTTTTAAATAGTTTAGGCCCTTGACGACAGCGCGGGGATACCTTAACCCAAATTGCTCAAGTTTTATGCTAGGGGGTTTTGTGAGCCAAATAAGCTCACAAAATAAGCCAAATTTCTTTAAGGGGATGACCATAGGGGGTTGTGGAGCACATATAACAGCTGTGGCATAAGGATCATTTTGATCAAGTTCACCCTCCCCGCAGGAGAGAGCTTCAGTTTGCTCCACACCTTGACTCTGTCCTGACAGCGATTAAGTAGGGGGGTTAAGATTAGCATAATCCAGCAGGTGGGCAGTAACCTGAATGCCAAGGTATCCGAAGGACGTGGATACAGGTATACCCTGCATGGTCGGTGGGGATGAGGAAGGTTCACGATCTTAAAATAGCAGAGAGGACTTGGTCCAATTAATGACCAGACCCGAGTACCCTCCAAACGTATGCACAACCTTCATAGCCTCTGTCAGTGAGGTGGACACATCCCCAAGGCGCAGCATGGTGTCATCTGCATAAAGCATGACTTTCTCCTCCAAGTCCCTATACTGAAATCCCTTTATGGAGGGGTTAGTGCAAATAGGGGCTGCCAGGCTTTCGATGGCAAGGGCAAGTACTGTCTAGTACCCGTATATAAATTGATAGCAGGGCTCTGTCCCCCGTTGTCTGCTCTGGATTGAATGTTGAGGAACAATCTCCACAAATTTATTGTTGTTGACATTTGGGGTATGTATCCGGACTGGTCCGAATGTATTATGTTAGAGATAGCACTATTTAGACGTATAGCTAAGGCCTTAGCGAGTATTTTCACATCGTGAACCTGCAGAAGGGAAATAGGTTGGTATGAACCAGGGTCGAGAGGGTCTTTATCAGGTTTTAGTATCAAGATAATATTTGCCCTGGTCATAGATTGAGGGAGGGAGCCAGACTCTTTCACTGTATTGAATACTTTTAGTAGATGTGGGAGCATGGAGCCCCCATACTGCTTGTACACCTCTATGGGAAGTCCATCGTCTCCTGGCGTCTTAGAATTAGGGAACAGGTTGGTTGCCTGCTCCAATTCTTTTAATGTTAGGGGGGCGTCGGTGCCCAGGTAGTCATCCAGAGAGCCCAGCGAGTATGTTTGCTTGGATTCATATAGGGAAGAGCAAAATCCCATCAGTACAGTCATGACCTGGTCAGGTGAGTTAGTTATTCCACCAGTCAACCTCCGGATGATAATTTTTTTTGTGTTATTTTTTTTTCTAGTGATCTCCACAATAATATATTTTTGGTGTTTTTTTTCTAATGATCTCAAAACAAACATTTTAAAATTAATAGAGAGCACAAGGTCATATCAAAATAACGAGGAAGGCAACGATGGAGAAACAGTTGGAATTGGTGAAGCCTTTGTACCCCAGGGCAGACATCAATTATTTGACTGTCAAAATTGGTAACCTGAGGAGTCCATTTAATAAGGAGCACAATACTGTCCATGAGACTCCAAGAGATCAGGAGCAGTAGCAGATGACATATATGCCCTGAGGCTGTCGTCTTACAACAGCCTGTGTTTTTTGTCAGACCACACCAAACCCAGGCCATCACTCTTAACACTTCCTTCCAGACTCCTTCTATGCTGCTGTGGTGGGTGGGGTGGCTGTGTTTTTGGTGGAGGGGGTGAAGAAGCATGGTCCAACTCACAGAGGTGTGTTTGATGGGTGAGTTCGCCCCTCATCCCCTTTTTAGGGCCTGCAGAATTATCTGCTTGCATATAGTGCACTGGGCCTCCTCCATCTGTTTTAATTGATTTGCTGTGACACATCCAAATGCCTCCTGGCCATCAGGGGCTGTGTTAATTGCCACAGTAGCATGCTTTAGGAAAGCAGTCATGGCCTTCTCCAGGTTCCTTGCTTTCCTGGTCCTTTTGGTTGGAGGGTGGAGGGGAGGAGCCTGTGATTCAGTCAGGTTGCCACGGCCTCCTCCTGGCTGAGACTTTCCTGTGTATGTAAATGGTACATAGTTTTAGGTTTTTGGTCATCAATCACACACAATTTTGAGCTCATGACTGTTTCAAATTGAATATTAACAAACCGAAAAGACTATCATTCTGACCCCAGCATTTTTCATTCTTGTCCCAATAATTTTTGGCTACTTCTGTCCATTGATATTTAACAAACCACTTTGTTAAATCATAAATTTGTGATCAATGACATCTAGTTAAAATCATAACATTTTTGACAAGAAATAAGTTCAACAATGCTTAGAATATATATGCTGCGCTATAAATATGATGAACACCTCATCAGTGTAAAATCTAAAGTGCATACATCAGATATAACAAAAAAAACATAAAGTTAAAGCGGTAGTAAACCCGCAAATTTTATTTTTATTTTTTAAACCTGCAAAGCAAAAGGCATAATGAGCTATTATGCACCGCATACTAGCTCATTATGAAATACTTACCTTAGAACGAGGCCCCGACATCTGGCCCGATCCACGCCGAGGGAGCTGACATGCTCCCTCTGCGTTTTCTTCCGGGTATCGCGGCTCCGGCGCTGTGAGTGGCCGGAGCCGCGATATCGTCACTCCCGCGCATGCGCGCGGGAGATCTCATTCCGGCCGGCCGGCCACTGCCGGATTTTCAGGCCGAGAATCCCCTTGTGCTCATGCGCCGCTGCAGTCAGTGGGGAATATCTCCTAAACCGTACAGGTTTAGGAGATATTTTTTTTACCTACAGGTAAGCCTTATTATAGGCTTTCCTGTAGGTAAAAGTTAAAAATTTGAGTATACAACCACTTTAATTGATCAATGTGTAATGTGACAGCTAAAGATAAAAAATATTAAATATAGATAATTATGCTGTTCTAGATAATATGTAATATGCACCCAATCTGGACACCAAAATGCATACATAAATAGCATAAACACAAAATTGGTGATCAATATGTGATGACAGGTTAAAAATCAAGGGAGTGAAAAACTTCAAATGAACAATTCAATACAAAGTGCTCATGTGCAAAAGACCATACATTTCATAAAGTTCATAAAAATGTCCAGAAATTGTATATTGTGAATAAATCAAAAAACAAAGTGCTCATGTGCAGATAGTGTCCTGCTGTGTCACTAATGACTGCGCTGAATAGTCCATGCAATTCAAAACAACTTGGTAGGTGATCAAACCTGCCAAGGTGTCCTCTCTTCAGAGATCCCCTAGGTAATAAATGCTCACCTTGGAGAGTGCGACCTTGCACTTAAGTTCAGTTTAAATACACATGTGAACCTCCTCTGGGTTCAGAAGGGAAAACTGTATCCTGGACTCCTCACTAAATACCTCTCCGTCACATCACTTCCCGACAAATGGGCATGTTCAACAATGCTATACCTGGGTAAAGCTGGGCTCCTCCACATCCTCTTCCTGGGTAGAAGGCCCAGGTTGGACCTCAGGAGCCTCAGCTGATGTTGAAGGAAGTGTTGAGAGTGATGGCCTGGGTTCCACCTGGTCGGACAAAACGAAGGCTGTTGTAGTACCACAGCCTGGGGACATGTACATCATCTGCTGCTGCTCCAGATCTCAGGGAATCCTGAACTTTCTTAGCTCCCTATTATATGTGCTCCTCAGGCTACCAATTTTGGCCTTCAAATAGGTGATGTCTGCCATGGGATACACAGGTTTCACTCATTCCAACAGTTTCTCCATAGCTGACTTCCACTTTAGCTTGTTAGAATAGTCCCTGCATTGTACTTGCCAGAGACATGGAAGCTCCCTGTATTTTTCAATAAAGTATGGCAGAAAATCTGGGGTTGTAAATGTATCAACCATTTTATCAGGCAAGATGGCGGATGCTTAATGGAGTAGTGCCAGTCCCCGTTCCCTCCCCGAGCGATCCTACACTGCTTCTGCAGCTTACTCAGCCACAGCATCCATCCCAAACGCTCCTGGAATCCCCCGGGCATCACATGGAGAAAATTGGACTGCAAGAACACATCTATCAAGGCTCCTTCATTCCGGCCCTCACAGCACATGGAGTGGTTCCTATATAGGCCACAATCCGTGGTCTTGAGTAATCTGGCGGACCCGATGAGCTTCGCGGAACACACTCCGGTACCACCAGATAACCCGTATTTCAGCCCTCGCTCCCTGGGGACAGACCATAATGGCTCAGTCATGGTGGCAGTATTGGACTCAAAACTGCAAGGCCTGTTACATGATCTGACACATAACATTACAGCAGCTGTGGGAAAGCTAGCACAGGAACTCAGGGGGGAGATAGATCAGCTAGGGGCATGTACAGATATGTTGGAAAGCAAATTTGACGAGATAGTACACTATGTACATGTCCTAGAAGAGGATAACGCAGCCCTTTTAGTCACCATAGCCCCACACATTCCGGACATTGACTGGCGCATGGACAGGTCCCATAGATCTCTTGCCCCAAAGCCCCCTCCAAGATCCAACCCAAGAGATATAATAATCCGCTTCCACTACTATGAGAGTAAGGAATTTCTTACTATGGCCACACGCAACAAAAATCGCATCAATTTTAAAGGATCCAAAATACAAATCTTTAGTGATTTATCCCCCATCACTTTAGCCAAAAGGCAAAAAACCTTTGTCCGGTCACCATACATCTTCAACAGCACCAGGTCCCCTACAGATGGGGGTTCCCATTCCGACTCTGCCTCCAGAGACGGAACACAATACTCCATACGTGACCTGCATGAATGCAAAACTTTTATATGCAATCTGGGACTCCCTGAGGAAGATTTTCCACTGCCACCCACAAATCTGATCACTAAACCTCTCCAACCCCTGACAAGGATCTGGACCTCAGTTTGATGGAGACACCAGAAAAACTTTTCAACCCCTTAACGATCTACTCCAGCCAAACCTCCCACCTAAGACATTCAGATACACTAAAGTGATAATCTTTCTTCTTAGGACTCCAACTGGATTTCCAGATCTTTTGATAGATGTCCCCTGGCGTCTATAGGGAGGGCTCTCCCTATCCTGGTTCCAGAAGATTGAGTTTTCCCAAAAGGTTCCTAGATGTTGACCTATTGTCTACCTTTCAAGTTAACGGTTTGTTCTGATCCACTCCTCTTTTCCTGATGTGGTCATGGTTCAGGAGACACATTTTCGACCGGGAGGTTCTTTCAAATTCGCTTCTAAATTATTCCCTAATACCTTTGTGGCCTCCGATCCTTCAGCCATTCTGATCAAACGCTCATGCCCATTAAGAATTACTTCCTCAATGTTGGATCCCCATGGTTGGTATGTTCTCCTGAATTATGTCCACCATAACACACCTCTGACCTTAGTCAATGTTTACACCCCCAATTTGGGGCAGATAGGGTTCCTCACATATGTGAAATTACACCCAAAATACATTCTGCTGCTTCTCCTTAGTACAGGGATACCACATGTGTGGAACTTTTTGGCAGTCTAACCGCGTACAGGACCCCAAAAACCAATCACCGCCTTCAGGCTTTCTAAGGGTGTACATTTTTGATTTAACTCCTCACTGCCTATCTCAGTTTCACAGTCCCGGAGGATGCTGGAACTGTGAAGTCATAAGGGTTGGGGTCACCATGTCACATCACCTGGTGACCCCGTCCATTGTCGCTATATAAGTCGCCGCACAAAAGCGTCCCTGTCATTGTGGCCAGAGAGAGCGTCGAGTCAACATCTCAAGGAAGAAGAAGAAGAGAAGACGGTGGCGACGACAGAAGACCGGGTCACCACTGGTAAAAGAGCTGGAAGAATAAAGCGGAGGCCCGTCAAGAAGAACCGAAGAGGGGGACAAGACCCCAGAAGTCGAAAGAAGACCCCCGGACGGCGGCGGCGACGAAGAAGAAAGCCAGGCTCCTCTGCTAGTAAAAGAACTAGCAGAAGATAGCAGAGGAGTCCAGCGAGAAGACCCCCCAAGACAGAAGACCACTGGAGCTGTGCAATAAATTATTTTAAAAACATGCGTTATGTTTTTTTCTTTACACTTTTTTTTCACCTGGTGAATGGGTAGGGGTACATGGTACCCCAATACTCATTCACATAGGGTGGGGGGCCGGTATCTGGGGGCCCCCTTATTAAAGGGTGCTCCTGGATTCCGATAACCCCCCTGCCCACAGACCCCGACAACCAATGGCCAGGGTTGTCGGGAAGAGGCCCTTGTCCTCATCAACATGGGGACAAGGTGCTTTGGGGTGGGGGGGCCGCAGTGCCCCCCTTGCACAAAGCACCCCCCCATGTTGAAGGCACGTGGCCTGGTATGGCTGAGGAGGGGGAGTGCTCGCTCATCCCCACCCCTTTCCTGACCGGCTGAGCTGCGTGCTCGGATAAGGGTCTGCTATGGACTTTGGGGGGACTCCACGCCGTTTTTTCGGTGTAGGGCTTCCCCTTTAAGTCCATACCAGGTGACGGGGCTAGGGACGTGTCAATCTCACCGATGGAGGTGGCGACACTGACCTCCTTCACTAGTCCCGTCTACCTGGAGCCACGTTCAAAATGAACGGACTTTTCTCCATGTGTGGGCAAGTCCATTCATTTCAAAAGTCTGGCAGACTAGCACACAGACGGCCGGATTGTCCGCCGGACTGCCGAGTCCCGCGGACAATTTTGAGTCAAAACTTCTTTCTAAGTCCGCCGGACTTTTGGAAAGAAAAAGTCCGCTGGAGCCCACACACGGGCGGATTGTCCAGTGGACTCTGGTGCGCCAGACCAAGTCCGCCGGATAGTCTGATCATGTGTACACGGCATCAGAAAGCCTGAAGGCAGTGATTTGTTTTCAGGGTCCTGTACACGGCTAGACTCCAAAAAAGTCTCACATGTGTGATATCCCCATACTCATGAGAAGCAGCAGAGTGTATTTTGTGGTGTAATTTCACATATGCCTATGGCATGTTTGAGCAATAGATCATTTAGTGACTCTGTACTCAGGAGAAGCAGCATATTGTATTTTGGTGTGTAATTCTACATATAAATATGCCATGTTTGAACAATATATAATTTAGTGACAGCTTTGTGCAAAATAAAAAGTGTAATTTTCCCGAAATGTGTGGAAAAATATAAAATATTCCATGGATTCAACGTGCCTATCAGCAAATAGCTTGGGGTGTCTACTTTCCAAAAAAGGGTCATTTGGGGGGATTTGAACTGTCCTGGCATTTTATGCACAACATTTAGAAGCTTATGTCACACATCACCCACTCTTCTAACCATTTGAAGACAATTTTTTTCTTTTAAAGGAAAGGCCCTACAGATTAAAATGGTGGGTGTTGCAATTTTTTTTTCACACAGTATTTGTACAGCGATTTTTCAAACCCGTTTTTTTTGAAAAAATACTTTTTTTAATTGTAATGCACTAAAACACACTATATTGCCCAAAGGTTTGATGAAATAATATAATATGATCTTATGGTGAGTACATGGATACCAAACACGACATGCTTTAAAATTGGCCACAAATGTACAGTGGCGATAAACTACATACATTTTTAAAAGCCTTTAAAAGCCTTTACAGGTTACAATTTTAGATTTACAGAGGAGGTCTACTGCTCAAATTACTGCCCTCAATCTGACCTTCGTGGTGATACCTCACATGCATGGAGCAATTGCTGTTTACGCATGACAACAGACCAACGCTTGATTTCGCCTTTGTGCATGAGCATGGGGGGACATGGATGCTTTTTTTTTATTATTATTTATTTTTCTTTTTTTTTATTGTATTTTTAAACTGTTCCTTTAATTTTTTTTAGCCTTTTTATTGTTATCTCAGGGAATTTAAATATCCCCTATGATAGCAATACTCTTGCTAAAAACGAATAATACAAAATAAAAAGCGATACTCTTTTTTGAAAAAATTGGGGTCTATCAGACCCTAGATCTCTTCTATGCCCTCAAAGCATCTGACCACACCAAGATTGGTGTGATAAAATGCTCTGCCAATTTCCCAATGGCGCTGTTTATATCCGGCGAACCAAAGTCCTAAAATGCTTGTAGCTTCCGGTTTCTTAGACCATAGAGATGATTGGAGCCATTCTGGTATCTGATCACCTCAATGGAACCAGCTGCATTCTCGGGTTCCCTGTTGAGACTGGAGAGCCTGAGAAAACCATGGAAGATGGTGAGAGGGGGGACGTTCCCTCCCACTGCTTATAAAAGCAGTCTAGAGGCTAATTAGCCTGTGGCCCTGTCACAGAGCTTATACATCTTGACCCCATATGCTAAGGGTCTGGTTTGATAGACAGGCAGCCAGAAAACGTAATCAGGGACTCATCAACGCAGACAAATTGATCTGGAGTAAACAAGGCTGCAAAGTGTTGGTTGAAGAGGTTTACGAGGGGCCAAATTTTGTAGAGCCGATCAAATACAGGGTCAATCCGAGGATGACAGAGTTCATTGTTGCTGAAGTGCTTGAACCACAAGATCTGCTCATATTGTGTCCTTGTTATGGAGGCAGAGAAAGTGGGCATATGGTGAATTGGGTCAGTAGACCAATATGACCGCAAATCACTCTTTTTAGTTATGCCCAGGATAGGAGGGATAGGCCCAGGAAGGTCTTAAATTTGAAAACTGTAATTGATTTCCAATCTCTGGCAAGGGTCAGCTGGGGATTAGCAGCGATGAATTGACCAGTATATAAATTGCTTTGGTCCACAATAGATCTATAGAGATCTTCAGTGAAAAACAGCGAATAAAAATCAAGTGACCTAAAATCAACTTTTTCCACCTGAATTCCGGAGTGGCCAGTGAATGGGGGAAGTACGGGGGATGCAGAAGTGGTGGGTTCCCAATTAGGATTGGCGAATGCAGCAGGAAGGGCACTATGAGCTTGATAGGCCTGTTTTGTCTTCTTCTTGGTGGCAGCGTGACACTACTCATGCTAGCCACCTCGCCAGCTTGAAGTGCACTTTTGGGACTCACCACATCACCAAGTGTTACTGCAGTGCTGGATGTATGACAAGGATGTACTAGGTCGCTGGTGCTTGCCAGTTCAGCAGAAGGATGAGCGGCGCTAGTATTGACTCTCTGCTTCATACGAGGGACATGCGGCTCTTGCACCTCATCGAGAGCAGAAGAATGTGGTCTGGTACACCTGACCTTGGCAGGGACCACAACTCCGACGTCAGAGCTATCTGTCAGGGTGCCGCTGCTGTCTACAGGTTCATATTCTGAGCCTGAATCTTCCTCTTCACTATCTGTCACGCTCAGAAATGTGTAGGCCTCTTCACTGGTGGGCCTTCAATTTAACATTTCTGACTCTATGAAAGCTGCAGTTATATGTTTTGTGTTTTTGCAAGTGACAGTGATCGATTGATACTGCACTTGGGTGGGCTGGACTGAGGGGCTAAACACAGGTGCTAGCAGGTATCTGGGCTGATCCCACTAACACTGCACTTTTGCGAACCCTAAACTGCTGGGGACACTAGTATAGATTTGATTAGATCAGATATCAATCCGTTCAGACACTATACTACTAAAGTGAGGTGTATGGTGCGTGTGTGGGTGTTAGTGCTACTGCCACTATTTGACACTGCCTGGGGCGACGCAGACCCTATATGACACTAAAGTGCAGACCCTATCTGACACTAAATCCACCGGGTGATCAGGGGTTAAACCTTTATTTAGGTAAAATACGGCGGGTGCTCTGATGCTATAAAAAATAAATTAGCTAACCTGCATCGCCCGTGACACTTTTACAGTGATCACCAGGTGACAGGGGGTGATCAAGGGCTTAAACCTTTATTAGGAGGGTTAGGAGGGGTCCCTAGACCTATCTGGGCCTAAGACTAATTACTTTAATGCTGATTTTGTCATTAATGACACCAGTACAGTGATCAAAAAAAATCTGAATGCTGCACTGCGTGACACAGTAACAGGGGATGAAGGGGTTACCTGGGGAGTGATCGGAGGGTGAAATGTGTGCCTACGTGGACTGGTGTCAGTGTAGTGTTGGTGCACTTACTGTTAGATGTTCTCTCTCCTCGGTCTGGAATGGAAAAGACCAACATGAGGAGAGATGACATCACATCCCCTGTCAGTGTTTACAGTTACACAGACAGGGGAAGGATCTCATTCACCAGGACCTATCACCAGGTCCAGACCAGATTTTATTGGGCAGGGCCTGGAGATTGATCAGTTCTGGATCAAATTCAATCATTGCGGCTGGCGGGGGCGCACGTGCGATGTATAGCTAGGATGCTTCCTAGCTATAGCCAGACCAACCTGCCACAGTATAACCACGGTGGCTGGTCCGGGAATCGGTTAAAAAGTGCTTTAATATTAAACCTACCTAAAACACACTGTCACTGACCTTTGACCCTAACCTTGACCATGACTTAGATCAAACCCTGCTTTAGCAATTTTATCTTTATTGTATATTTTTTCTTTTTTTTTTACACATACTTTTCTTGTTGACATGCTGTACTTCTCCTATAGCAAGGAGAAAATAGATAGAACAAAGGTGGGAGATTTACTAAAACTTTTGCATATGGAATCTGGTGCAGCTGTGCACAGTAACCAATTAGCTTCTTACTTCAGCTTGTTCAATTAAGCTTTGACAATAAAATCTAGAAACTCAGTGGTTACTATGCACAGCTACACCAGTTTCTGTGAGCAGCAGTTTTAGTAAACCCCCCCCCCATGTCTCTTTTCATCCATTGAATATTAGAAAGAACACAGGGCAGGTTGTGCAGTTATTAATCACTGTGACAGCCAATCACATGCTATCACAGTGATCATGTGATCGATAACCAGTCCTCCCAGTTCCCAATCATTAGTACCCAGAGCTTTCAGTGACAGCTCAGTCTTCATGCTGGGAGCGCGCTATGCAGCACAAATGTACATATATACTGTATGTGGCCACACAGAGGTAAACCCATGCTTGTCCTCAAGGGGTTAACAATGAACAAATGCAAACATGTTTTCAAAGTTATAGTATACTCAGATGATGCTAATTGTCAAATGCATTTTTTTTATAGTATTTATTTATTTAATAAAAACATTTAGGAAGCTACTGATCTCAAAGACTTGTTTAAACTGTAGGAAGGAATGAGGAAGAACTGTACTTTCCCCAAAGATGTCACATATGTAAAACGGCTTAGGCCGCGTACACACGGGCGGACTGTTCGCCCAACTTTGTCCGCTGAACAGTGTTTGGGCGGACAGTCCGCTCGTGTGTGGGCTTTCAGCGGACAGTTTCAGCGGACAGTTTGACGGACAAGGTTTTTCGGAAATTCCGTAAAACTGTCCGCTGAAACCTTGTTTCAGCGAACAGGCCGCTCGTGTGTAGGCTTGTTCGTCAAACAAAGTTGCGCGGATGCTCAGAAAGGATTTTCACGCCGAAAGCTATAATGCAGTGTATAGGACGTCGTATTTTTCGTCCCGTCGTACGTGCCGTTCACGTCATCGCGCACGGTTTCAGCAAACTGTTCGTCCGTCGTGTGTGGCCATGTCCGTCCATGCTAAGTTTGAGCGGACTGTTTGCCGAAACTGTTGGACGGACAAAGTTGGGCGAACAGTCCGCGCGTGTGTACGCGGCCTTACAGGTATATAACTCAAGAGTGGATTTCAAATTACATGCATTACCTAATGTACTCCATATTCTATTCTTTCACAATCCATTTGAAATTCTCCTGATCCAGAAATATAAAAGTAAAAACTCAGAATCAACAGTAGGCTTTTGAAATAATTCCTTTTGTCATTTTTGCATGACAAAATAATTACAATTTTTCAGCTATAGCTTTGCATAAGGTTTTGCTCAACTAGATGCTGAGCTTTACATTTCAAGGGTATTAACTTGTAAGGCTACAGACAATTTAAATAAGAGCCTTGAAAATGTTAAGACTTAATTTCACATTTGTTCACTGAATGTTCAATGAACTTTCATGGGTAAATTATGAAAAAAGTGAGGTAGCCTCCAGGGACTCAGTAGGATCATCGTTTTAGAGCTAAAACAAATAGACACACATACAATTTTTTATGAGAGCTTGCTTGCTATTGTCAGGAGGCATACTTATATTTCTCTAATCAGACTTTCTGAATCTCTAAACAGACTAAAGAGTTTAACAAAACTATGTGAAAATAGGTGAGCATACAAAATTAGAAACCATTTTTCATTACACACCTGTTTACCAATTATACACTTGATTTTTCTAAAATGCATGGCATCACTGAAGACTGTTGCAGTGACAGTCAAAAAAATATATTATTTATATTTTTTTTATTATTGGGTCAAGAGACAGAGACGACAAGAGCATTTGTCCAGGATAGTTCTGACTCCAGGACACCTCATGGTCCTGTGGTTTCCTTTCTGCCAACCTCCTTGAGCTTACCTTAGTTCTGAAATGATCAAAGGAAAGCTATAGGAGAGCTTCGGCACTTACCGGTAAATCTAAAAAAGCTGCTTTGCTCATCATTTGTACTGACACAATAACAAAAGTCCTCTCAGGAGAAGCTATGTACTATGATCTGCTTCTGTGTCTTAGTTTTGGGGTGTCATTTTCTGTGTTGTGTTGAGTTTAGTTATAGGTAGTAATAGTACTGGATTTTCAAGGAATTGTCACTGTATAGCTAGGAGGAAAAAAGGTCCTGAAACTGATCAAACAAATTTTGAATACATACATCAGCAAACCTTTAACTGATTGTGCCAAGTAATTGTGCTATCTTCAAAACTAATCAACTTTAGTATGATTTGAAAAGGTGCCTTGCATGTACGCTTCCCCAAAAACCTGCTTACTCATTCTCAAAACAAGTTACGTGAGGATGAGACATCATAAAGACTGCAGTTTTATAAGAGCATCTCATAAGAACATAATGGTCACAATTTTACCAGTGTACTGGAGTTGCTGGACATACCTATTTTTGTTGGCTAGTGCCTTCTGTTAAGCAATATATATAAGCAGCTGCCACTCTGTACTTCTACATCCTCTAAGCCCTTGTACACACAGTCGGAGATTCCGACGGAATGTGTCAGATCAGACCGTTTTGTCGGATAATCCGACTGTGTGTGGTCTTCATCGGACTGTTTCTGTCGGAGTATCCGACGGACCAAGTTTTCCAACTTATCTGTAAAATTTTCCGTCAACATGATCCAATCGGACCTTGTCCGATCATGTGTAGAAAATTCCGATCGGACAAAGTGCCATGCATGCTCAGATCAAATTCCTACATCAAGGCTATTGGCTACTAGCCTGAACGTAGTCCCGTCGTAACAAAATAATGTCATCACGTTCTGAACGATTGGATTTTCAGACAACTTTGTCCGACCGTGTGTATGCAACAGTTTCGGAAAAAATCCGTTGGACAAAATCTGACAGATTTGGTTGTCGGAATGTCCGACCGTGTGTACAAGGGCTTAGTCAGCTGCAGGGTATCAAGTCTAATCATATGTTCCCCAGCTCCCGGATTGGTCCCCAGTACAGGAGGCACCTTATTTAAAGGGGTAGTATAGCAAAAACTATTTTGGTTATTCTCCTGTAGGCCATAGGAGTGCAGTTCGTTCTGCATGCCTGTAACCCCTTTTTCAGCAGTCAGCAGAAAAAAAGTCCACTGTCAGCTGAAGTCACTCAGCTGATCCAGACCCGGGAAAGATCCCACCCCATGGTCAGGATTCACCCAGATTCCTTTAGTGTCACCTGGCTCAGCCTTTCAGTGATCCTCTGAGAGCCTGAGCGAGGCCCTTCTGTCCCCTCCACAGCCCAGTGCTCTAGTGAGTGCTAGAGCAGAGAGCCAGTGACTGAAAATGGCTCTATGCTCAGAGCGGAGGGGAGAACTGAGAAATTAGTGGTGTTTGATTACTTAGTTATCAGTGCAGAGACAGCTAGGAACAGATGCAGCATCAGATCAATGCTGCATCCTAAGGGTGAGTTCTCTTTTAAACACTATGTCTATGTCTTAGTGCTTGTGATAGCATTTCACTGTTGATCAATTGCGTGTTCCTTACATTTGCTATGAATAATGGATTCCTGAAATATCTGTTATCTGCTCTAACCTTTGCTATGTTTAATGGATTCCTCTGCTGTCTTCTACTGGCATTGACTTTGCTATAAGTAACAAATACTACTACTGTCTGCTGCCTGCTCTGACCTTTTAATCCATGGATTATGTCCACTACCAGCTGCTGCCCAGACTACATTCTACAGTAAGAGTATGTAATTTTAAGTCCTGAGGGCAACGTATTGCCAATATGCCTACTTGTCTTAAGAGAGGGAGAACTGCAAAAACTGAGGTTACACTAATCACTATTTACTCTCACTTGGCTGTCCACATCAATACTTTACATCACCACCAGACAGACGCCATTTGTGTAAGGATCCCTCCCAGGTACAGCTATCCATTTGGGAACTTGAAGACCTCACCCTTTGGGTCCAAAACATTTCCTTCAGGGTATCACAACAACAGTGTTTTAATCACAATGGCAAATATAATTGGGAACAGCAGGCAACCCAGATGGTACCTCTAGCAATAGAAATGGGTTCAGAAAGATGTCCCTGCAATTTAATCTGGGCCATGGGGCTAGAGTACAGGAAACCTAAAGTACGTAAAAATACAGTGTCCACCCCCAGGTCCTCAGAATAGCAAACAGGTAGGACCAAGATACCGAATTAAAGGCCTTCTGCAAATTAATAGAAATCCATCAGGAACACAGGAGGGAGATAAGATCAGCCGCCTTCTACTCTGGTCAGGATCTTGTCTACATGGCACAAACCTCACCCGATCCTTGTGGACATAGAGATGAATAAGGGAGGGAAATTTTTTGGCCACAATTTTTGTCAAACATTTAAGATCAATAACTATTAAGGAAATAGGACGATCATTTTCAGCAATGCTAGGATCCATCTGAGGCTTTGGCACCATGGAAATATATGCCATATTAAAAGCTGAATACATAGATTCCCCCTTCCTCAGAGCATAAAAAAAAGCATTTCAAATGAGGAACCAAAAAGTCCTTAAATTTATGATAATACATGCCTGGGAACCCATCAGGCACCAGATGACGCTGAGCAATGACCTTCTGAATTCCCCCCTCCAAAACAGGAGCTTCCAAAATATCATGGTGCTCAGGAGAAAGGGAAGGAATTGGCAGATCAGACAAAAATGAAGAGATCATCTTGCGGGGCCTGATAAAGGGAAGAGTCAAATTTATGAAAGGCCCCAAAACTTTTCAAGGGTTTTGGGAGATTGCACCACCAGGACATCTAACTTTAGGGATACCATGGCTCCTAACCCTAGGGGACAGCTCCTGTGCCAACATGGTACCTATTTTGTCCATATGGGCATAAAATTGGATGGCTTTCCAGCTTTCATGATCAGTGCTTGAGTTCCACTGTAGTTGCCTCTATTTCTTGAAGCAACACGAAGTTAGGGGTATGTTTATGAACTTACGAACAGTTGCCTTTTGGGCTGGCCATGTCATAACAGGGTAGATGTCAGCACTAACATTATGCCTAAAATAATCAAGAATAGAAATCCTCACCTCCTCACACCAACAGGTGACATTGAGAAGAGATTCATTAAAACACCACTGACATGAGCCAGGTATGTGAAATATCAATGATAAAGTGACTAAAACCTTAGAGGCCTGCTGAGCCTAGCAGTAGCTGGGTTAGACTTGTCCAGACTTAAATCCAGAGCCAAATTAGAATCACCATCACAGATTAACATTCCCTCCAAAAAAGGTGACAGAGTGTGAAACATCTCTTGGAAGAAAGTTGCTTGAGCCTTTTTCGGTGCATAATAAGAAAGGTGCAAACTCAGTTGCTCCACAACCAAACCCTTCACAAATATATAATGTCCAAAGAGGTCTCAACGTTCCAATACAGTGGCAAAAGATATTTTCTTGGCTATGCAAATAGCTACCCTGGGTTTTATCTGGGGCATTAGCCAAATAAAAAAATGGATAACGTTTGTGAAAAAAACTGTAGAAAACCAGGAAATTGGTCTCCTGGAGAAGAAGTATATCAGCCCTCAAGGCATGATAATTTCGGGACGCCTTTCGGCACTTGACAGTGGATTTGAGATCCTATACATTGTGAGAAACAGTGAGGCACAAAGGTGTTGTGAGACTAGCCATCTTGAGACAAAGAGAGGAGTAAGATAGCTGGCAGTTGTCTGGTACTTACCAAACCGCAGACCAAACAAAGGACCAATGGTCATAGATCGCTCCCAAGGACATCAGGACTATAAAAGGAGATGGAAAAACCCTGGATTGAGGAAAAACTGAAGAAAATAAGAAAACGAGAGAAAAAGAGAGAGCATAAAACATATAGAGAACAATCAAAATGGCACAGGAACCACAAACTCCTGGGCCAACCCATCCACACAACAATAAAACTGATTGGACAAATTTAAGTCGGGAATTATTCAGCATCTGGTCAAGTGGAGTTAGCAAGAAATTCAGGGCTGGCAACAACCAGCCAATCCTATAACAAATAATTTTATGAAACTCTAGAACATGCATGTAATAACCGTATGCACTCCAAAAACAGACAGGATAATTGTCTAAGAACTCAAAGGGTCAGACCTTCTCCACCCAAGCCATCAAAACAAAAATCAAAACATCCTCAAGCAAGTTAAAAAATCGAAGGAAGCCATACTCTGCCACAATGCACCAATCAAAATCAAAGGAGCGCTACATAAATAGGAAGAAAAAAAGAAATGAACACAAGGCAGATACCAGCCAAAGGTATTGGGCAGACGGGAGCGAGGAAAACAAGTAAATAAGTGAGAAAATAAATAATAAAAAAATTGGCAAACAGTCATAACAAATGCAGCGCAATAAATACTCCTACAGCAAGCATGAGACACTCTATCTAAACTAGGGGTCAAAACAAAAAAGTTCCTGGTGGACCAGTCAGCACAGCACATAAGACAAATCAATGACCCAATAGCCAGATGATCAAAGTGAGTGAGAGGTCTTCAAGGAGCCGGATATGATTTCAGCCAGATCGGTGAGACAGATCTGTTGGCCACAGCAGAATTCTCATCTTGACATTGAGAGGAGCAGCCCTCAAGGTTTTGAGAGATTATACCCAAGTGTAGCAGCAGGTCCTTACCCTCTGTAAAGGCAGTAAAGGAATAAGAGTTCTTGTTGTACAGTAAAGCGGAACAGTCCAGCGATACTTCTGATTCTTAAGGCTCTGTGCCAATGGATAATAAAAGGGGACATGTCTGCAAAGACTTGGACTTGATATCCTCTAATAGACAGCCAAGCCTGTTTCGGGATTTACTGTATGCATGACTTTGCTCCTTGACCCTGTAGTAATGGGGCTTGACCAATATGTCCCTAGATGGACCATCTGGAAGGAGTGGTTGTGGGGGCTCTATGGACCCGATCAAACTCAAATCTGGGAGGTTTGGCAAAAGTTATTGAAGAAAGGCATACGCCGCCTGAGGTACATCCTGAATTGACTCCGGGAGTCCCCAGATTAGAAAGTTGGACCTCCGGGATTGATTGTCAAGATTGTCTATTTTAGTTAATGCCTGTTCTAGCTGTTGTTGTAAGTTTTAAAGCTGTCTGTTGTGTTGGTTGGTACGAGTGATGGTAGCATGTACTTTAAGTTTAATAGTGTCCATACAGGTGCTAAGCTCTTTAAGATCTGCTTTAATATCAGATCTGCCATGCTGTCTTAGCAAGCCCAGCATCCAGGAACTCAGACAATTTAGCAACCAGCAGTTATGACTAATGTCCCCATGATATGGAGGTGCTTTGATCCTGCTCAGGTATAATTGGGCTATAGGGAGTGCCCACTGTATGTGAAGCAAATGTGTAATCTAATGTCCACTCGATTAAAGATTCAGTGGATGTTGGTGATTTCTTCCCACAGGGAGATGTGCTCTCTGTTAGCTGAAAAGTAGTTGCAGCGTCTTGATGGCACCCTGTCTTTCTTCCATGTGTCTGCATAGGGGTTGCGGCCACCATCTTTTCAGCTGAGGCCACAGGGCAAGTAACTGGTGGGAGTCTCCAGCAGGCCCTACCTCTTGTCCTGTCCTGCCTGCCATCAGCCTGATCTTAGATGGCAGCAGATACTGCTCACCCACAAGAGGCAGCGATCAGGTCCCCCAGGGCACTAGGAGAAGCAGGAAGGTTCTAGTCTGGTGTACAGATTCTAGACTAAGCAGCCACCTTGGCAAGCTGCGCTCACATGCCCTGTGTCTTTTAGTCACTGATTTCATGCACTTCCACTTTAAATTGCTGGAACAGGAATAAGATGTCAGACTGGATAGAACTCCTCAAGGATATTAGCATCTCTTTTAGAGTAGTGTCCAAGACTGGTTGGTTTAGGGTGGGAAATGCAGCAATAGAGTCCTGTATGCCAGTGTCACTATGAAGCGTTAATGTTTGCGACTGCACCTCAGTGCATATTTTTGCTGGAGAAGTCATCCTGGGTTGTGTTTTAGCAGGACTGGTGAAAGGAGATGAGGAGAGAGAAGCAGAATCTCCTTGTGACTGATGCTGGCTGCGCTCCCCTCTATGGCTCTGCACTGTATCTCCCACAGCTGCTTGTTTCATGTGGCAGATAAAGTAGCCGGCACCATCTTTGCTGATAGGATGGATCGTCCGCTTCCTTGGCTTACCCCTCTACTTGCGTTTCCTAGACATAATCCGGGCCTGCTGAAATGTGAGGAGGGCAGGATCACTACTGAGGACAATCAGTGCCCCCACTGTGTGCCCCATTGCTCTCCCTCCACCGCAGAGCTGGTTCAATGTGCAGCCATCCCACTGAGCTGTCAGCCACAATCCCCAGGTCAGTTGTTTTATGCACCTAGGACTTTATCTTAAGAATTGGGTCTCTGCTTTGAAGAAATGTTTCCATCTACATCATCTAATTCCAGCCAACCCCTTGGTCCTGGGTTACCAATGGCTAAAACATCACAATCCATGAGCTCTTGGTTAGATCTTCTCATGATCTGAGTCTTGCTTTGAAACTTGCCTGCAGAAGTACACCATTTTTATGTTCTGTGAGTAACACTAAACTTACACAGACTGCTTATTTGATTCTTCAGATGCCTTCTAGGAAAAAGATGGTACTGTTTTGCCTACTCACAGGCCTTATGACTTCCCCATAGATGTTCTGTTGGGTCATAATTTACCAAAAATGTACATATATATTTGTGGGGCATTGCGAGTAGTTAGTAATGCCTTTTGGGCTCAGAAATGTTTCCACTCTTTTTTAAGACTGTGGCAGGTTCCAAGTAATGTATTTGGATGACATTAACATATTTTCTTCTCTGAGTATACAAACTCATTTGTGTTCCTCTCTCCAAGACTTAGAAGTACTCTCTGTATGCCAAGTACTATAAATACTGTATTTTATTAGCTTTGCCAAGCTCTACAGAAAGTTCAATAAGAATTTTGATGATAGATCCCATAGCAGCCTTGACTCAGAAGAGTGTATGTACTTATAATTGGCCCTCAGGAACCCTTTCTACCTTTGAGTTAGTAAAGGTAATGTTGATGGTAACAGAAAGCTTCTAGCTGTCAAATGAGCCCCAGAGGAGTGGTTAAAGCAGTATTAAAGTCAAAAGCAAACATTTGTTGTATTGCAGCTTCCCAATTCTTAGATATGAAGACTTTATTAGTCTCCTTTTTTTTTGTGTCAATATATTTTTATTTTGCATCAAGAACAGGAAACAAAGTCAACGTGAAAATGACTAGAACATAGTGAGAGGTAGTATAGAAATATAGACAGTCTGAAGTTTGAAAATGTCAAGCCAGTTTGCAAGCTTACCGAGCATTATAATACGGACCAGGATCCAACACAAAATATATATGATAGGAAGTACACAGTCATGCATCTGAGGTAATCAATTGCCTCTAATAGGCCTGAGCTAACGTAGGCATTTGAATAAAATCCCAGTCAAAGAAGAGAAAAAAAAAATACATAAAAAATATAATTCTCAAGGAAGGAGGGAGGGATCTCCGCCACCCCATAAGGGCTCTTTGCTGTGGCCGAGGACCCCTATCCCCCTGCCCAAAATGAAGACAGAGAGGACCAGGAGTAAATCCACAAGAGGTATTAAATTATGTACGTGAGCCAACATATGTAACCAAAACATGTAGCATGACTATAATGCCAGAGTAAACCTGGGATGACTGGAACAACATCCCGAACGTGCATAGAAGCCCAGTGCAACTGGTTGAAAGTATGCACTGCAGGTTTCTGTGAACCGAGAGTAAAATACTGAGATCTACATTGCGATGCAGGAACTGGCCCTGAAATCAGCTGGCCTGGCCCTACTCCGCAATGAAGCATCCGCTACAGACCGTCTCTCACTAGGCTACCTAGAAGAAGGCGAAGAAAGAAGATAGGAGGAAAGGAGAAGAAGAGAGAGGGAGAAAGATAAAAGGAAGGTAAAGGGAAGTGGCATTTTCTTACAGGAGTCATCTGGGGGTAACAAAACCGTAATCAGGGTCTAAAACCGGGAGCATCTATGTGGATAGAGAAACTCCCACGAAGTGCGCCCATGGTTCCCAAGTGGCCCTGAATTTGTCCGAGCGGTCCAGGAGTACGCTTGCCGTATTTTCTTGTAGCATGATCCAGGAAATTTTCCTTTTGGCCTGTACAGAGGAAACAGAGGGCTGCTTCCAGGCTTTGGCAATAGTGAGCTTGGCTCCCAATAAAATGAATGTGATGAGGCGTTGCGTACTCCTGGAGGCTCCCTCTGTAGGGAAATTAAGAAGTGCCACCAAAGGAGACATCTGAACCGGTGTGGCGGAGACTCTGGATATCCAGGTAAAGATCCTATACCAGAACTGCCGTATTCTAGGGCATGTCCACCACGTGTGTATCATGTCACCTCGAAGGCCGCAACCCCTGAAGCACAGTGGGGAGGTGGAAGGGAACATTTTAGCCAATTTCGAGGGGACTAGGTACCATCTTGTTAGCACCTTGACACCAGCCTCTATCATACTTGGGTTAAGGATACCTCTGAAGGACTTCAGGAACAGACCATGCCACAGCTCGATGTTCCAGGACTGGCCAAGGTCCTCTTCCCAAGCCAACATGTAAGATGTCTTGGACTTTGTGGAAGACAGTGCCTTATAAATGACTAAAATCCCCCCCCCCTCTGCTCATCGGACTGACCGCACCATGTTTCATAAGCCATCACCTGGGGACCACTTGGAAGGGACTTGCATTTTTTGTGTAAGAAATTTGAGATCTGAGTCAATCGAAATATTTCAGTGGGGGGCATATCAAGTTTGCTGGTGCAATAGGCTTTAGATATTGGGCCTACTGGTCTGAGGAAGTGACCTATTCTATATTACTATACTATATAGCATTGACCTATAGTATATGCAACATGAGGTTTACACGCAAAATCTTACAGGCATCATCAAAAGAGGAGAAACATCATAAGACAGTTCTAGGCTGAGCACAAGGTGCCCGTGCACACCCCGCGTCATGCCTCTGATAATCCATGGCTTTAAGGGTCCTCCGCCACCGACCGCCCCAAGGGGGTCACACTGCATTCGGAGGCCAAGGGCCCGCCCTACATCTCCTTATACGAATTCAATTAAGTGTTGAAACATTTGAAAACATCAGCAAATATAACCTCTAGATTGCTGAACCTAGACCCAATTTAGCTTTTAGGTAATACATAAGCTCCCTGGTCGGGTCTACATCTATGGATGCGTGTCAATACTAATGTGTAGAGTGAAAAAGGAAATAGGAAAAGAAGCAAGAGATAGAGAAAGATGAAAAAAAAGAGAGCAACGAGGTGTAGGTGCTTAGGCTCCGCTTGTTATTTCCGCTATGATATTAAGATTAGTTCAGGTTATGTGGCATTGCGTCTATTGCTATATTGTTTGTGCCATTCTACCCATGGTCTCCAGATTTGAAATCTAGAATGGAGTCTGTTCTGGGAAGCCAGGAACATAATTTCATACGTAACATGTAGGTTAATTGTCTCAATTACTTTTGCTACAATAGGAGGATCTGGGTTCGCCCATTTTCTTGTTATCTCTAATCGTGCGCCTAGCAGGACTTGAGACAGGACGTGTCTATGGGAGTGGAGGATTGTATCTATACCTAGAGATAAGAGTGCAAGACCCGGATCATACCTCCTTTGCGTTCCTAAGATGCCACCTATAATTTTGAAAATTTCCCTCCAGTATTTTGTCAGTTTTGGGCAGGCCCACAGGATATGCAATAGGGATCCCCTTTGTCCGCATTGTCTCCAGCAAAGTGGAGACTTACCCGGGTCGAACCCAGCTAATCTTGTGGGTATTAGGTACCACCTCAGCAAGATTTTCTGGTACAATTCCCATAAATTTACGCGTTTAGTGGCTCCATATACAGACGCTATGGCGGCCTGCCATTGTTCGATTGTCCAATCTGCTTGTAGGTCTAATTCCCAAGTTCTCATGGAAGGGGATTTAAGAAAGATCTTCTTCTGGTGTAGGGAGCCATAGAATAGGGAAATACCTATCTATCTCCAATAGACTGTAGTAAATGTGCAATTTGGGTATATGCATAGTGGTCCTTGGGCTGCAATGCGTACTCAATCTGGAGTGTTCGAAAAGTTTTAAGGGCAGGCCCAATTTTCAAATCGTCTACTAAGGTGATTCCTTTAGTTACCCAATGTGCCACGTGTAAATTCGGGATCAGTACTTGTAAGCTCGTAATGGAGTGCTGTATGACCTTGGCTGGGGTTGTAGTTAAGGAATCTTTAATAAAGAGATTCCACATCTTCAATGTTGCCTTCATAGTGGGCGGCAAGTGTAGTGGGAAGCGTTGCATGAATCTGCTAGTCATAAGTAAGTCACACAGCCTTCCATTAGGAGATTGGTGTGATTCCATGTCCCTCCCCCGAGGAGTGTGGTTCCCTGGAAACCAATATTTCAGTTGAGCTAGAACTGCCACGACGTAATAGTCCTGGATAACCACATGTCCCACTCCTCCAGCCGACCTGGCTTTAATTAATTTTTGGAAAGCACATCTAGCCTTTTTCCCCTGCCACAGGAATGCGTTCAGTTTAGCTTGTGCCGTGCGGAAAAAAGCGTTTGCCACTGGAATGGGCAGGGCCCTAAATAAGTAAATAAACTGAGGAAGCACTACCATTTTGAAGGCCGCTAATCGGCCGGACCATGTCATTTCCATCTTACTAATTGTCTGGAGCTTCAGGGGAAGTTCACTCAAAAATGGTGTATAATTAGCTTCGACCATCCGTTCTGATTTATCAGTTAGGGTGACTCCAAGGTACTTGATTCCCCCGGTACTCCAGACATATGGAAATTGGGCCTTGAGTGTACTGCTAGTATAAATATCAATACCCAATCCTAATACATAAGACTTATTATCGTTAACTTTATAGTAGGACACTCGTCCGAACAATTTCAAAGTAGCATGCGTTGCTGCTAGAGAGGGGCCCACCTCCGTCATGACTACAACTACATCATCCGCAAACAAGCTGATAGAGTGTGTTTGATTACCAAGAGGGAAACCCTTAATATCCGGATGGGTTCTAATAGCAATGGCTAGGGGTTCCATCAGTAAATTGAATATTAGAGGTGACAGGGGGCACCCCTGCCTGGTACCATTCGAAATAGTAAATGGGGTTGAGAGAATACCTGATGTGTAAACTCTAGCTGAGGGTTCCGAGTACAGGGCTAGAATCGTGGACAGCGCCAGGCCAGAGAAACCAAAGGACTCCAGCACCCTAGTCATATAGAGCCAGTGCACCCGATCGAAGGCCTTCTCCGCGTCCGAAGACAGGAGCAGAGAAGGCCTTCGCTGCGTCAGTGCAAGGTGGATAACATTAATCATGCGGCGTGTGGCATCTGAGGTTTGTCTATGTTTGGTAAATCTGGTTTGATCCGGGTGTATAATTGTAGGTAGGATATCAACCAACCGTAAGGCTATTATTTTAGCATAAAGCTTAATGTCAGTATTCAATAACGATATTGGTCTAAAGTTTGCTGGAGAGGTGGGCTCCTTCCCCGGCTTTGGCAACGCAACAATCAAGGCCTCTAACATCTCCCGAGGAAAGGAAGACGAGGCAGCAGCAGATTGGAAGACTTGAAGCAACAAAGGTGACAATGAAGATTTAAATACCTTATAATATTCCCCACTAAAACCGTCTGGGCCCGGTGATTTGTTTACCGTTCACTTCCTCTATAGTGAACGGGGTATTTAAATATTGGATGTGGTCCAGTGTCAATTTGGGTATGGGTAAGCCTGTCAGAAATTGTTCGATGGTCTCTGGTGTAGGTTGGGTAGTTAGTGGGTCGTCCTTCAAGTTGTACAGTCTGCTATAATAACAACTAAAAGCGTCAGCAATTTGTTGTGGGTGATAAAGCTTCTGATTGGTAGTAGGATGTAGAATGAATTGAATTCTATGTTTATATCTATACCCTCGAATAGTATGCGCTAGCAGTTTCCCCGCCTTATTACCAGTGGAGTAATAAGTAATTTTAAGTCGTTTAGATGCTCTTTCAAAGTTTTCTAGCAGATGTAGTCTAAGGTCAGATCTAAGTGTAGACAGTTTTTGGGAGTTGGTTTGGGAAAACTGAGTTTTGTTTTGTGTTTCCAAGTCCGTTATTTCTTTAAGTAGTGCGTTAAGTCTCTGCTGCCTCCTCTTCCGGACCCCCGCTCCCAGATGAATAAATATACCCCTCATATATGCTTTTTGTGCATTCCATAAAACACATGGATCAGTCACCGATCCTACATTGTCGCTTAAAAAGTTCAATTTATGTGTGTTTATTTTCTCTTTCAAGTCTGGTTGTTGCAACAAAAAAGTATTCAACCTCCAGACCGGTGTCATACCCGGATTGTAAGAGTCTGCCACGGACAGGGTTATCGACGCATGATCCGACCACGTTATCGAGTTCACCCCAGCCGAAGCTGTCTGCATAAGTAGCTGTTGGTCCACTAAAAAAAAGTCGATTCTGGTGTAAACTCCATGTGGCGGAGAGAAAAATGTATAATCTTTTTCATTGGCGTGTAAACAGCGCCAGGCTTCGTATAATCCCTGCCCGTGGACAGACTGTGATAGGGATGGTTGAGTTCTAGTAACAGTGGTGGTGGAATCCATCTGGGGATCCGAGGTAATATTAAAATCCCCACATAGAAGCAACTGACCTTGCTTACAAGAGTTAACCCTTGCACCTGTCTGCTATTGGGGGAATAGACATTCACTATAGTGTATACATTAGAATTCAATTCACAGATCAATATTAAGTATCTACCCAGAGAGTCTGATATTTGTTCAATTAATTTAAAGGCCACAGTGTCTCTGATAGCCACTAAAACTCCCTTGGTCTTCGTTTCCGCATGTGCAGTAAATATAAAGGGAAACCGTCTGTGCGTGCATTTGGGTGGTGCCTGCTTACAAAAATGAGTTTTTTGCGCGCACACAATGTCACTGTTGTACAGGGATGCCTCCCTCCATAGAGATTTACGCTTCACAGGGTGGTTCAGACCCTTGGTGTTAGTGATAGGATGTTAAGTGGCATATTTAGGTGTGAAATATTTTGAGTTGAGCCCGCTGGGTCTCACAATTATGACATCAATACTCACAGAATAGGACACCCAGATAAGCGGAGGTAATGTCGATGTGACAAATAAGTCCTTCATGCACTGAAGAGGAAGGCTTCTCCACGGGGCGGAAAGATTCAAGAGTCGGGTCTGAAACACATTAGCCAGGCACCATAGGTAGAATAGAGAAAAATAGGAGAAAAGTTGAAAAGGGAAGAAACAAAAGAAAAAACAAAAAGAAAAGCATAAATGCAGCAAGTGCAAGTGCCCCAGGATGGCGCGGGACGCCTCCAAGTCGCTGCCATCCATCCTCGGGGGAGGTGATTAACCCCTAAGCAGCACTAAGCCGAACCTGTGTCGGGGGGATAAGTTCAGTCCTGGTATGAAAGCAGTCCTGGTCAGGGACTGAAAGTAGAAAAGCTATTTGGCCCACTTCAGTTGTGTGAAGTAGCATTATTAGCGGTGACTTGCCTCCATTCCTGTGGTAAGCCATGTGGAGTGCTAGTGGTGGAAGCCTTCTCATCTTCAGCCTAGTATGCCCCACTCCTTAAGTAAGTCGATCCCTTTTTCCAAAGATGTTATGGTAAAGGATTGATTATCTTTGGTAATAGAAAGCTTAGTGGGGTAACCCCAACAATACATGATCTTGTGGTTGCATAGGATCTTTGTTACTGTGTTGAGGCTTTTCCTCTTCTGCAGAGTATATTGCGATAAATCGCTGAAAAATTGTAGTCGGTGATATTGTGGAGGAAGCGATTCCTGTTTCCTCATAATTAGCATCAGCTGCTCCTTTACATGGAAAAAGTGTAATCTCAGAAGAACATCCCTAGGCACTTGTTCCGACAGGTGAGTCGGTTTTGGCAGGCGGTGGATCCTGTCAATGGTGACGTCCAAGTCTCTGAGATCAGGGAGTAATGCTTTGAACATGTTGGCGGCATAGAGGGTGAGATCCGATTGTTGTACAGATTCAGGGATGCCTCTGATTTTAAGGTTATTTCTCCTGGACTTATCTTCCATGTCCGCCATCTTTGCTTTAACCCATTCCATATCAGTCTCTCGTTCATCGTGAGCGTCTACCAAATCATTGATAGTACCTGCGTATTCCTCCATTTTTGCCTCCACATGATCCACTCTAGTGCCCAACTCTTGTATATCTGTGTGGAATCTATGCATATGCTTAGCCATATCAGACTGCAGTGTGCTACGCAAGGATAATAACATGTCCTTTAAGACTGTGTCCAGCACAGGCTGGTTTTGTGTAGGGAATGTCTCGATAGGTTCAGGCAGGTCTCTGGTGTCCTCCCCTGAATCTGAGGCCTGGCTTACCGCCGGACTTAATCCGCCCTCATCCAGCCTGGGTTTAGCTTTAACAGGGCTGCGGGAGGATGGGGTTGAGGGGGAGGCGGATTTCTCCTTATCTAAATCTGTATTTATGAGAAATGTACCTTTTTTCATCGGCTTATGCTTAGATGCCGTCCTCCGCGGCGTGAAGGCCTCGGCGCCATCTTGCTCCACCTCTCTCCCGCTGAGTGGATAAAAATCGGTTAAACTATGTGGTTTGCGGTGCGGGCGGCGTCTCCCCGACATGGAGAACAATGCTGTGATGAGTCCCGCTGCTGTAGCAAGGCAGAGGGCCGCTGAGCTGAGTCGCTATTAGCCGCTGTAGTCCCCGTTCGCTCGGAGCTCCAGGCTCACACGTCCATACAGCTCCGCAGTCAGGCCAAGCCCCTATTTACAAAATTTTATAACGGGAACAAAAAAAAGTTAAAAATGTTAAGTAATTTTTTATTACTTAACACAAAAAATAAAAAACCCAGTGGTGATCAAATACCATCAAAAGAAAGCTCTATTTGTGGTGGAAAAAAAAAGAAAAAAAATCATATGGCTACAGTTTCACATGACCATGCAATTGTCATTCAAATTGCAAGAGCGCTGAAAGCTGAAAATTGGCCTGGGCAAGAAAGAGGGGAAAGTGCCCAGTATTGAAATAGTTAATAGGCTTGAAGGTGCTTGTCATCCCTTTAAAGTACTGTATATACCAACCATAAATATCTGTAATACATTAGAACAACCAAATATGCTACAGTATCTCCAGACAAGCTTGTTGGTCCCTGTTGTTTAGTCTTTTTAACTTCCAAAACACTTAAGAACCTGCTTCCAAAAATGTAAAGCCTGCCCCATAGCTTTCTGCTGATATTCTCTCAGAGTCAAAGAACATCCTACCTTTTACACAGGTCCTTGGAAGGCTTTCTTCCGATCTATCTTTCTTAATTTCCAGAACACAGAGATGGGCCCCAAAGGGTCTTCCAGCTGAAAAATTAAAGTAGTTGTAAACTCCCCTGCCCAACTTTACCTCATGTAAAGCATTTTACAATCACTTACTTGTAGGTGGCTTTAAACATTTTAAAAACTGCGCTGTTTATGATATATATTGTCAATATCTGTTTCGGTGACATCACTCGCGCACACGCATTTTGTCCTTTATTTACGGCACACTCTGATAGCAGAGTTCCACGGCATCACAATCCTACAAGATCTCGATGTTCTTGAAAGGCCCCATGTGACCAGCTACGTCAGAGGGAATGTGAAACAAGGACATCCATCTTTAACTCTGGGAGGATATTTGCATATGTGCTCTTATTGGTTTGCCGGGCCGTTGTCATGGTAACGGTATACTAAACGAGGCTTGGTTAATCTTTACTGAGCATGCCCACCATTCTGGCTTTAACAGAGAGGAAAGAGCGGGAAGTACAGATGAGGTTGGAAATGAAAGGCAACCGCAAACATGAGGTGGGGTTAGGCAGGAACAGAGAAAAAAGAAACCAAGCTGCAGAAACAGTACATAGTACATAGTACATATACATAGGGCCATATGATTACTGGGAATATTTCATCTGAGTTTACTTCCTCTTTAAGTAAGTCTGTAACTTTGGATGTTCAATCTTGTGAAGTTAGTATCAAGTCTAGGCTCCACAGAACAAAATCAATGTCTTCTCATGCCTCCTTCCATTCCCAGCTGTCCATGGACCAACCTTTCTATAGATTTTGTTGTAGGCCTACCCTGTTCACTGGGCTGCTTGATTGGGTAACAGTGGAAAGTTTATATAAAATGGCACACTTTGTGGAATTTTAGGTTACCCTCCAGTATCCGACTAGCAACCCTGTTTATACAGCAGCGTGCAGAAGATCTCCTTATGCCGCATGCCCGCCGGACTTGAATTTCAGCGGACAATCCGTTCGTCAGTGTGCTAGTCCGGTGGACTAAGAATGACGCATGCTCTGAAGCAAGATCGAGAAGGAAGCTATTGGCTACTGGCTATTGAACTTCCTTTTTCTAGTCCCGTCGTATGTGCTGTACGCCATCGCGTTAGAAATCACCGGACTTTCGGAGTGTCTGTGTGGGGCCAAGTCCGTTCGTTATAAAGTCCGGCCGATTGTTTGCCGGACCAAGTCTGCCAGACAATTTGATCGTGTGTACGCGGCATTAGGCGTTGTTTCTGACCGTGGCTCACAGTTTTTTCCAAAGTCTGGCTTTCTTCTAAAGGATTCCACATCTCTTTCCTCTGCCTACTACCCTCAGTCCAATGACCATACTGAAAGAACGAATTAGTCCCTAGAGCTTTTCCTCTGGTGCTTTGCCTCAGATAACCGACTTGATTGAGCATACTATTTGTCCCGGGTATATCTCCCTGCTGAAAAAATGTATGCTGTGTGAACAGACTTGTGAATTATGATTTATGTGTTATATTATGACTCGTTACAAAATATTCTGCAGTAATGGTGTTATGTTTTTTATTTGGTCATTTACAAACAGTAAACCTGTGGGAAAGCTGTGAACATATTAAGCAATTGTATATTCCTAACTATTATTACATGAGCTGTAAAACAAGCTCATTCTGACTTAAGAATTCATTGCTATACAATGCCCGCAAAGGTCAGTGAAAGCTTTTTTAAACTAGCATACTGCTTGTTAAGAATCTGTGAATGCTTGAATGTTTATAGCCTAGGCACAGGTCCACTTTAAGGACTTAGTGAAATTTAGAAAAATACTTCACTATCAAAAATGTATGTAATTGACCTAAAGAAGGTTTTACCCTGTTCATGACCAGAGCATTTTTTGCTATTCAGCACTACACTATTTTAACTGGCAATTGCGCAGGCATGCAACACTGTATGCTAATTACATTTTCATAATTTTTCTCACACATATAGAGATTTCTTTTGATAGTATTTGATTATCACTGGGTTTTTTTTTTTTTTTTGCAATATAAACAAAAAAAGACCAAAAAATGGTAAAAAAAAAAATTATATTATCTATTTTCTGTTATAAAACATATTCAAGTAAAAAAAAAAATTCTTCATGAATTGAGAAGAAAATTTATTCTGCTATATGTCTGTGGTAAAAAAAAAATCTCAATAAGTGTATATTAACTGCTTGCTGACCAGCCGTAGGTGTATGGCGGGTGCTTTAGGAGCTTTAGGGGGCATAATGCTGAAGCTGATGTGCGTGGTAGGTGACCAGCGATCATTCCTCAGAGAGCCAGAATGGGGAACTTTTAATGTAAACAGACAGATCTCTATTCTGTCAAGAAAGTAGCGAGAGAGCTGCTGTTCCTAGTGATCAAGAACACTCCCTGTCAGTACACTCCCCCAACAGTTAGAAACACCTCCCTACTGAACACTTAACCCCTTGATCGCCCGCTAGTGTTAAACCCTTCCCTGCCAGTAACATTTATACAGTATTCAGCGTCTATTTTTTGCTCTGATCGCTGTATAAATGTCAATTGTCCCAAAAAAGCATTAAAAGTGTCAGATCTGTCTGCCGCAATGTCGCAGTCCCGCTTATCACTGATCACCGCAGTTTTTTTTTTACTAATAAAAAAAATGAATAATAATAATGCCAAAAATATATCCCCTATTTTGTAGATGCTATAACTTTTACGCAAACCAATCAATATACGTGGGCATCCCCAAGCACGGGGCGAGACAGGGAGCACTTCCCCTATCAGGGCCCAAGCCAATACTTGTAAATCCGCAAACCATATCCCTCCTCCCACCCCACAATCCCCTTCCACAAATCCTACCCCTTATTTGTTGATATTTTGACCTCATGGTTTTGAGCAGATTTCAAATTTTTTTCTTTACGGACTCCCTTGCCCCTCTGCTCTTTCAGGCCTAAGGTGGAATTTTATCTAGTGATATAACTCAAACTCCCCTACTGTCGGAGAGGTGGTTCCCGGGCCCACTGAGTGTCAATGTCTCCATCCCCTCCCTGTTTGTCTTTTGCCTTCCTCCTATCTCCCCATGTCTCCCTCCCCTCTCCTCCACTCCAGACTTCACCATTTTTATTGAATAATGGTTTAATTTTGTTGTTGTTGCTCTAGTTATACTCTTCCTAGGGATCAACTGCCACTGTTCTTCTTCTTGGTAGATCTTTCTTTTCTTAGCGTTGTCTCACTTGCTCTGTCCAGTATTGGAATTTCCATTTTTTTACAGATATCAGTAGTTTTTTTCTATGAACCTTAGTTTTTGCAGTATGTCCATTTCTCCTCCCAATCAAACATGTGAAAGGTCCTGAAAGATTTGTATAGTCTTTTCCTCATATTTTATTGGTGTTTTACCCCACAAGTTTCTCCATATTATTTTTTTTCCTCCCAATTATCAAATCTCACTGTAACGTCTCTTGGACTTTCCATAGGAATTCCTTTTGGTCTTCTTATTCTATGGGTTAAATATCTTTCTTATTATTGCTGTTAAATCTTCTGTCTGGGTGGATTCGGGAAGGCCTCGTATTCGTAAATTTGTCCTTTTATCTCCGTTCTCTTGATCTTCTAACCTATAAGCTTGTTCCTGTTCTATTTTTAAAGATTGTATTTCTCCTTTTAGTTCTTTTATTTTGTTTGTGTGGTGGTCTGTTTTTTTTCCACTTCCTCTACTTTTGTAAGCATGTGACCCAGATCTTTGTTGATTATTGACATTTCTGTTTTTAGGGAATAATCCAGGGCTGCAAGCATAACTTCCATATCTAGTTTTGTTAGCAGTTGGGCTGTCTTTTCTTGTTCCTCGTCTGTTCCTGCCCCCAGGTCTAGGTCAAGATCCTGTTCTATTCTGGATTCTGAAAGTGTACTTATTTCTAGAGATATTTTGTTCTGGCCTTTTTTCTCTTTTTTTTTCTTAGTCTCCATTTGTCACGCTTTAGTACTGTTGTTTTTCTGCTGTTTGCTTATCTCCATTCCCTCCATGGATTACAAATGTATTCATAGGGCTGGGGCTTAAGCTTGCACAGGGTGATTTTACCACCTCTCTGCCTCTTGCCGACTCCCCCCCCCCATGTTTTCTCCTTTTATTTATTTCCCCCTTTTTTATTTGAGGGCCTATATTTTAGTCCTGATTATCCAGGGGTGTAGCAGTATAGGGACCAAAACAAGAAACGGTGGTGGGGTGGTGAGTATTTTTCTCTCTCTCTGATATATATATATATATATATATATATATATTTTTTTTTTTAAATTATCAAGAATCACCATAGACTTTTAGTCTCTAGAATCTTAATACCTTTATATTTATATTGCCTTTGTCCTGTTCCTCCTGGGAGTCAGGTCTTCAAAGTGGCTGCTAAGCCCCCTAACAGGTAACACACTCAGGGCTCATCAAGTTATACATATATATCAAAAAGAGGGGATACTTGAAGAAATGCAAGTTCTTCAGTCCACACCATACAGATCTTGGTATACTATATATACAGCACCAACGGTCTTCTAAAAAGTATGCCTTCATAGATGTTTATATGCCACACATGTTATATTGTTTATATGTGCAGGAGACAAGTGCACAAGATGTAATCACTACTCCCACTTTCTTCTGTGTATCTTTGTTTCTTTTATGATTATTTATTTATTTTGCTGCTTCTTGAGGTTCTCTTAACTTTTAGTGGTGAAATGGGGGGACATCTCTGCCCGGGGTTATCATGGGATGCTATCCCTGCTCAGTCCACTCGGGGGCCTCTACTTGGCTCTATTTGGCCATCTCCACTCCCCTTCTGACTACTGCTGGTTCTTTCTGGCTATCTTCGAGCAACCGAGTGCCCCAAAGCCTCCACCTCCTCTTGTTTTTCTAGTCACCCCCAAATCCATCCATCCATCCACTATCCAGCTCTCTGTGGTCCCCGCTCACTGTACTTCGGCCAAAGGAAGAGAGGTGGGCACCTCCGCTCCTCCTCAGCCCGCTTCCACACTCTCCTTGAATTCCCTGTGACCTCCTCCATCTCCACATAGCTACTCACCTCTCTGCCCAAAGGGGGATAGACTGTACGAGTGGGATCGACAGGAAGGAGTCACCTTTTCTGTCCACGATCTACGCTCCACTCAAGCACATCCAGTCACCCTGGCTCACACCAGGTCAGGAGAGGTACAGAACAGGCAGGAAGTTTAGGTCAGGTCCGAGATGGGGTAAGGCATAGACAGCCTAGGGCTATTCCATTGGAGGGGATCGGAGACCAAGAAATCCTACGGCGTGCTCCCGGCCAGCACCATTACTAGACTCCCCTTTCCAAAAAAAACCCGAAAAAATTAATATATGCTTATTGAGATTTTTTTTTTACCAAAAATATGTAGAATGATACATATTGACCTAAACTGAAGACTTTTTTTGAGAGGGGGGGGGGGATATTTATTTATTATAGTAAAAAGTAAAAAATATATGTTTTTTTTAAATTGTCACTTTTTTTGTTTATGGCGAAAAAAAATGCAGAGGTGATTAAATATCACCAAAATAAAGCTCTATTTGTGGGGGAAAAAAGGCATAAATGTTGTTTGTGTATAACATTGCATGATCACGCAATTTTCAGTTAAAGTGACGCAGTGTCGTGCTGCAAAAATGACCTGGTCATTAAGGGGTAAATCCTTCTGGTCCTTAAAGAGGAGGGCCGGTTATACAAAAAAAAAAAAAAAAGTCAGCAGCTGCAAACACTGCAGCTGCTGACTTAATAAACACACTCACCTGTCCAGGGCGCCCGCGATGTCGGCCGCTCGAGGCCGACCCGTCCCTCGGCTCTCGGGTCCCGGCGCCGCCATTCCTTGTAAGGGAAACAGGCAGTGGAGTCTTACGGCTTCACTGCCCGTTTCCTACTGCGCATGCGCGAGTCCCGCAGCTACTGCGCATGCGCGAGTCCCGCAGCGCTTTCTGAATGGGACGCGCTGTGTTCTGGAACACACAGTTCCCAGAACACAGCGCGACCCATTACCCAGAAGACGCCGCGACGAAGACAGAAGACAGAAGATCTCCGCGGAGGAGGAAGAGGAAGATTAGGAGAAAGTGCCTAGCAACAGGCATTTCTGGTAAGTAAAAAAAAGAATTTTTATATTTTTTTTGTTTTCAGGGTGGCCCTCCACTTTAAGTTGTTAATTGGCTTGTGTAAAAGTTATAGCATCTACTAACTACTACTACTACTACTACTACTACTACTACTACTACTAACCCCTATCAAATCATTCTCTGAAACTATTACTTTTTGTACCACCACCCCCTCCCTTTAGAATGTAAGCTCTACAAGCAAAGCCCTCCTGTACCTTTTGTATTGAACTGTACTGTAATTGTGTTGTCCCCTCTATACATTGTAAAGCACTACATAAACTGTTGGCGCTATATAAATCATGTATAATAATTATAATAATAATAACTATGGTATATATACTGGAATTTACACAGATATAGATGCTGTACTGTAATGGTGGTGATAAGAGACTTATATATGACTGTGATAGGGTTGCAGCAATATGGCACTAATAGACACTATCTGGGAGGGTGACTAACTGACACAGACATTGCTAGTGACACTAATACATTGATCAGTCATAATACTCTATACTGACACTGGCTGGGGAGGACTTAACTGTGTGCTTAACAATGTGGTATGTAATGTGAAAAGAAATAGCCAGATCGCTGTTCACAGAAAAAAGGGTTCTGTTTCTGTAAAAACACAGAATTCTGTGTGTGATTGGCCACAGCTGATCCGCTGACTTCAGCCAAAATCACTGGCTGAAATCAGTTGGCAAACTCATGTTGTGTCCAATCACAGCACTGATCAGCAGGGGACGTGTGCTTGTATGTCTCAAACCCAGAAGAAAGGCCGCAACATATAGGCATGTTGCCCGGCCTGCAGCTACCACCCACAGTACAACTACTGTGGGTGGGTGAGAAGTAGTTAATGTAAAAAAATAACCCCATATTGCATTGGTTCATGTGTGTCCTGTATACTAGACAGCACATCATCATCCCTATTCCCTTATAAGGTGCAAGAAGGATTTCATTATAATTTCAGTTATGTAACCTGTTAGAATTACACAAGAGTATTTGCTTGGCATTAGTTGCTACTTTATAACATGATTATTTATATTTTAGGCTTGTGTTAATTTTAGGGTTAACCCTGTCTGCTGCCAGCATAAATTAAGCAGATACCCTTTGTGCTAGAAACACATGTACATTGTGTTTTTTTTTATTTTTCTTTTAAAATATGCATCACATGCCTTGGATATTATCTATAAATAAATCCTCTGCGGGACTTTATCAGTCTCTTTGCCTATCCCCTATCTACATTTCTAAGAGCTCCAAACTTCACAACCTGATATATATATATTTTTTTAATTATTTCTAGGATGTTATTGAATTGATATTCCGGAAGCCTGTCAGCTGCATCCTTTGTCTATACTGCTTTGCTTCTAGAACACAAATAACATGACAGCTTGCGGCTACTTGTTATCATGACGTTCGTAGTATGCTCAGGGCAGTACCAAATAAAGCATATTAAATATCTCTTCCTATTTTCATCAGCCAAATATTTTACCAATAACACGGTGATGACAGTGGTATGCACTGGGAATGTATTATGAGAGCTTTGCAGGAATTGCTGGTAAGAACAACTTTACTGCAGTGTTCCCTTTTCCTCCTACACATGTATAACCACCCACTTGATACAGAACACACTGTCAATGGCATACAGTCAGAGGGAATAAGTTTATAGCTCTCACAGCATATGAAGGTATACGTAATACATGACTAATTGAATTATTTCCCATTTTATGGTTAACACAATGCCACACTGCAGACCATGAAGAATGCTGCATATTATAATTTGTATCTTTCCCATTAGGCTGGTGTCTGAAATATCATACCCTTACTGTATGCATGACATCTGGGAGAAAATCTATTGTAGCTAAGCAGTTATTCTGTATATTGTACTTCTCTAAATAGAACAAGGTTTCTTGGCGTAGCAAGCACTGCGCAGAACATTTTTTTCCTGGAGAGAATCGCATATCTATCCATGTAGGCGATAGTTAGCAATATGGAATTTCTGGGAAAATGTTTCTCATCTCTAAAAGGCAAAACTGTACTCAGTCATGTATAACACACTTTAATAAAATCGTTCACACATTGCATTTCAGAATTACTCAGTGCTGAACAGGCCCAGAAAAGTAGTCTGGCAATTGTGGAAAGTGGAAGGAACATTGTTATGTCTGAGTATATTTGCAGGTTAATGAAAGCCCCTAAGGCTGAATTCGCACCTATGCATTTTTAGTGCTTTTTGCATTTTGCAGATTTGCGCTACAGAACATTTTCCATAGGAAACCATGTTAAATGGTCTGTAGTGCAAATCTGCAAATTGCAAAAAGTACTAAAAATGCATAGGTGTGAATCCAGCCTTAAGGCTTCAACAAGTACTAGAACTATTAACTATTACAAAATAAATAATACTCAAGACTCAAAGACTTGTGGGTTGAATAGGCCATGCCCTTTATTATAGGTATAATAATTCATAAAAGAATCATTAAGATATTATATTTTAATAATCAATACTTACATCATATCATAAAATTATTGCATAGCATACTCATAGCTCAGCTATATAAGCTTGAGCTAATACTTTAAAAAACAACTTAAAATTTTCCCTTCAAGCAAGGGAAAGCAAACAGAAACATAGGCATGCTTACTGTAATGAAACATAAACCTCATAAATAGGGCCACGACAGGGAGGGGAAGGGTGGGGCAAGCTTCCTTTCATTGTCTTCTTTCTTCTGCCATTGTAATGATGCATCCTCTTTCTTATGTAGGCACCTGCTCGTGCTAGAGGACCGTTTATTGGATAACTGCTAATTTACTTTAAACCAATCTCAGGTAAGTATTATAATATATATATATATATATATATATATATATATATATATATATATATATATATATATATATATATATATATATATATATATATATATATATATATATATATATATATATATATATTTATTATTATTATTATTAATAAAACTTTACTTTAAACATTAGTCCCTCATGATCCCATATGTGGGGGGGATGGGGACATGTTATGCCCCATCCCTCACTTTTATGGGATCATAGATAGAACTATTAACTATTACAAAATAAATGATACTCAAGACTCAATGCCCTGTGGGTTGAATAGGCCATGCCCTTTATTATAGGTATAATAATTCATAAATTAATCATTAAGATATTCAATTTTAATAATCAATACTTATATCATATCATAAAATTATTACATAGCATACTCATAGCTCAGCTATATAAGCTTGAGCTAATACTTTAAAAACAACTTAAAATTCCCCACACGCCATGTTCAAATTAACAAGATTGGCATACCCCCCGGGCCACACAGGTTTGAATGTCCATATTAAATATATCCAAAGCTATTTCTGACAAATGAACCTTTATCAGGTCTATATAAACCCGGTAAGCCTCCTTCAAGTTCTAGATGTCAGAAATAAAATCCATCAATTGTAGACATAAATTTCATTAAGGGAGGGGGGCGTGGCTTGGCTGGCGGCGAGGATGGCAGCACATTAGCTGAGCTCCGGGGAGAGAGACAACAAAGAGCCTGATATCTCAAGCGCATGGAGTCTGCGATGGGCAGAAAAACTCAACTAACCCCACACTCAAAATCCCAGCAGACCACGGCCAGCGGTAGTGCCAGAAACATCACAGACCTCTTCAGATCGCAGTCTGTGAAGAGGACAAGCGTGGCTGAACACAAGATGGTGCAGACGCAGGGAGAGGAGGAAGACTTTAGTGAGGACTCCCAATCCACAACGGAGGACGCAGGTAGGAGTCACTCACATCCCTCCCAACCCCTAACTTACCAGCACATGTCAGGCTTTGCAACCGACATTAAAATCCACATTTTCAGCCGCCATCACGGATCTAAAATCCAATTTACTGGTTCTCACAGAAAAGATCACAGCAGTGGAGACAGCGGGGAAACAAAGGGACAAAGTTATTCATAAGCTTGAGATGGTGGCTATTGCATATTCCTCACACTTTATTGAGATGAATAGGCACTTAGAGGATTTGGACAATAGGGGGAGAAGGAATAATATTAGGGTGCAGGGAATACCCGAGTCTGTGGAAGCCGACCAAATAATATCAGCCCTGCAGAGACTCTTTAACAGTTTGCTAGAAAGGCAGGAGGACTCTGCAATAGAATTTGTACGGGTGCATAGAGCCCTCAGGGCAAAAGGCCTGGACTCTGCACCCCCCAGAGACATTATATGCTGTCTCCAAAGTTTCCCCCTCAAGGAGGACATAATGCGTAGAGCCAGGAGGAACGAACGCATAATCTTTAACGGAGAAGCCGTTATGCTCTTTTAGGACTTGTCACAGATTACACTACGAAACCGAAGAGCCCTGCGCCCCCTACTGGAAGTCCTCAGGGAAAAAGATCAGGTACACGTGGCGCTTCCCCTTTGCATTAGTCGTCACCCAAGGAGGAAAACAGATCTCCCTATGCACTCCCCAGGATTTGCCAGAGTTCTGTGAAGCCCTGCACATTGATTTGGTATCCCTGCCAGAATGGTACCAAGAGTTTTCGCTGCTGCTAGGTGATAGTAGCCCTCCCAGATCACCTTTCCCAACGCCGGAGAAGCGCTTATTAAAGCACATGAGGAATAACAGAGGGAGCCACACAAACATGGGTCCCCCAATTCTACACCAACTCCCTCTAAAGCCCGAGATGAGGACCAAGGCTGACTTAATACTATAACCGTGAGGCTTGCCAACACGAATCACCCTGAACGCTTACCTGCACGGTTATTGTTACAAATTTAGCAGTTAGATGATTATCATATTATGTAGCTGTGGCAACTATGGCGGCTAGCCTGTTGCTTCCCGACTTTTTGTCACACAGTAATGTTTATTACCCGCACCGCAGACCCATGCATATGCTATTTACTATGAGGAGATGACAACGCGGTGAACATTTAGCTTCCTGGACAACATGTTTGTGGGTATATGAGGCTTGGGGAGTACTCAGGCCTGCTGTGTTTTAAGGCCATGCCCAACAGCTGACAATAACCCACAATGTAACATATCTTAAGCCCTTGCTACAGGAACTGCTGATCTTCTGTGACGGTAAACCCTGGACAATAGCCCTTGCAGAGGCATCACGTGACTCCTCCATGGGAATGTCTGAATCTATCGGCTGTTATGCAAGTTTTTAGTTGAATACAAGTTGCTGTTTCTCTCCCCCACCCCAGCGTAAATGTACTAGATTATTCTAGATTATTGTACTATTGTACTATTGTTTTACTGTTAATTGTTTGATTATTCATCGCATTCCTTGGTTAGGTCTACGGACAGAGCTTTACGCTACCCGGACCAACCCACGCTCCTACCAAGCCCTCCTGTACCGGGGTATTTACCCGATCTTGGAAAAGGCTACGTCGACACCCTGCTGGCTGGGCTCAACCAGCAGTGGTTCAATACTAGACCACTTAACTCCTAGGGACAGCTAACATCTATTTGCTGTTCCTTATTCCTCCTACCCCCCCCCTTTTTTTTTTTCTCACACTCTATACCCCATTTTCATTCCTTCAGTTATAGGCAGATAAAATGAGAATTTGTTTATTGCAAGTTACTCTCATTTTATAGCCAACTAACCACTGATCTCACACTTTTATAGATCCAACCCTAGCTGAATAATCTACGGCTGGGGCCGTTTCCTATAAAAGCTCCCAGATGGCATACACAACATTGGGGTGCACACCCTTGGTAATCTCACATAATGTGAGAGGACTAAATACCATACTGAGAGAACTTAAATGAGGTAAGCCACATTGTGTCTTCCTACAGGAGACCCACTTTATCACTCGCCAGACGCCCCAGACTGACAAACAACTTTTTTAAGAATGTCTTTCACTCCACAAACAATCTGTCTAAGACCAAAGGAGTATCGATTCTCTTAAGTAAAAATGCGCCTTTTTCCATTACTGAGACAATGACAGACCCGGAAGGATGCTACATTTTTCTAAAAGGAACATATAGAGGCAGGCCCATCACTTTAGCTAATGTATACTTCCCCAACACAAAACACCTACAATTTTTCCAGCACATAGTAAAGGAGTTACAAGGCTTTGCTTCGGGTTGTATCATCCTGGGCGGGGACATTTACATTCCTTTAAACCCACTGACAGACACCTCAACGGGCAAATCATGTGTTACATATAAAATCCTGAAAGGGATCAAAAAACTCCTACAGTCACTGCAGTTAGTGGATTTGTGGCGCCTTCTAAATCCACAAGGCAGAGACTACACGTACCACTCAATACCATATAATAAATACTCCCACATTGACTGCCTATTTGTTACCCAACATGACTTGCCCATGATCAGAGAAGCCAAAATCGGCATTCAAATTATTTTGGACCACGCCCCAATTGCATTATCCTTAGACTTTACTACGCAAAGAAAGAAGTGCAACACAAGAAAACTGAATTCGTCCCTACTGACAGACCCCAAGATGCTACACAAGATTGACACCTCCCTTAAGGAGTTTTTCTCTCTCAACGACTTGGCTGACACAGACCCCCTGGTGTTACATTAGGGGGGGAGCTAATTAAACTGGGGGCAAGATGTAAAAGAGAACAAGAGAAGGAGATAGAAGACTTATCAGAGAAAATAGCCAGACTAGAAGCACGACATAAACGCTCGTTATGTGAACAGACCGCCACCGACTTACTGGAGGCCAGGAGAGCTCTGCAGAATTTACTGACCGCTAAATCTAAACGACTCCTTTTCTTCAAAAAGAAAATATATTACGAAGGGGGTGACAAATCCGGCAGACTGCTAGCCAGGGCCATGAGAGAACACAATTCCAACCAGATTATTGCAGGTATTAAAAATGCAGGTGGATCATTGGATGTGAACAACGAAACCATTGGCTCCCATTTCCATAAATATTACACAGGGTTATATAATCTTCCACCAGAGCATAAGCCCCTGGGCCTAAAAGGGAATAGAGCACAAATAATTAAAGAATTCATATGAGAGAGTGGGCTTCCAGCTCTTGAGGACATGGACCTGACCACGCTTGACGAGCAGATCACAGACAATGAAGTTAGGCAAGCAAAACATTTCTAAACGTCCTGACAGTCTCACTGAGGAAAGCCTTGAGCTCTCTGTCCACACTCAGATGGGTCACCCCAGATTTTTTAACAGCACACATAGCGGTGATACCCAAGCCTAATAAAGACCCAACCTCCTGCGCCAGTTATAGGCTGATATCACTCCTAAATCTAGACCTGAAAATCCTGACAAAAATCCTGGCTAACAGACTGTGCCCTCTTCTACCGGAGCTGATTGGGCCAGAGCAGGTAGGCTTCATGCTAGGGAGAGAAGCCAAAGACAACATCATAAAGACACTTTTGCTGACGCAGGCAGCCCACTCGAGAAAGATCGGGGGCCTTCTCCTGTCCACGGATGCGGAGAAGGCCTTCGATTGAGTGGCATGGGACTACATGATGGCAACGTGTGGCCACATAGGGTTGGGACCGCGCATGTTGTCATGGATCTCAGCAATCTACCAAAACCCCACGGCCAAGTAAAAGATCAACGGCACTCTGTCAGAGACGGTAACCATCTCGAATGGAACAAGGCAGGGATGCCCCTTATCCCCCATTTTATTCATTCTGTCTCTTGAGTCGTTCATCAGACTAATTAACAATGATAAATCGATCAGGGGATTTAAAATTGGAGAGAGTTCAAGGCTGCGGTATACGCGGGCGACTTAATGTTTTTCTTAACAGAACAACACACGACGATCCCCAACCTACTTAAAGCATTCGCAAAGTTTGGCTATATTTCAAATGTAAAAATTAATTATACTAAGTCTGAGGCATTGAATATTGATTTAAATCCTGAAGAGCTAAGGAGGACCAAGGAAAATTGCCCATTCCAGTGGGAAGTGGTGGCGCTCAGGTATCTGGGTATTTGGATGACACCGAAAACATATTCCAACAAAACTTCCCATTTGAGCCATAGAAAAAGACCTAAAATCTTGGCGTTCGGGGTATTTTTCCTGATTTGGCCAAGCAGCAATTTTGAAGATATCAATATTACCTAGGCTGATCTACCTGTTCAGGGCGCTACCGATTCCCATCCCTAAAAGTTGTTTTCACAAACTAAACTCCCTAGTCTTGAGATTCTTCTGGAATAACAAAAGGGCGAGAATTAGATTCGCTTTGCTGACGAAACCCAAGGAACTGGGATGAATGGGGATACTGGATTTTAGGAACTACCATCTAGCTGCTTAAGTGACCAGGATAATTGACTGGCACTGTCACGGAAACTTCAAAGATTGGATGCGATTAGAGGATAAACTTAACGACAACTGATTGCACTTCTCTCCATGGATCCCCCTAGCAAGCTCAAAGCCACTAACAGAGAATACACTGATAGCTCTCCGCTCTCTGACACTGCTTCGAGATAACCCAGACTTCAGCCCAGGTAGAGGAAATGCATTATTTCACAATACATCCTCTAACACCCAGAGATTAGCTAAAGACTGTTTTTCCAATGGTAACATAAAAGACTTTGACACTCTCAGAAAAGACTCAGAGAAGCCCCAGGTTCCCCTCTGGACATATTTCCAGATTAGAAGCTATACCAATACTCCAAGTCACAAAAAAAGACTTTAATAGACAATTGACAGAATTCGAATCAGTCTGTGCGTCTGGCGAACAAATCAATAAAGCTACCTCAGTCTCCTACAATTGACTACAGAAATTAACTTAGCAAACTGACGACAGCCTTAGAAGAAAGTGGTCTCATGAGCTCCAGAGGAATATTACAGACTCCCAATGGAGGGACGCCTGTGTGTTAGCTCACAAGTGCTCAGTTAACACAAAGATGCAGGAAACGGGGTACAAACTGCTAACAAAATGGTATCACACTCCAGACAAACTACACAGATGGTTTCCACAAGTGCCAGAGATATGCTGGAGATGCCAAGGAGAGGTGGGGACACTCACACACATTTGGTGGAGCTGTCCCGGCCTAGCCCCCTACTGGGACAAGGTGAGGGCACTGATTAAGCAGATGACGAGCACTCAAATTAAACTAGACGTGACATGTTGCCTCTTACACGTTTCCAACACATCACTGAAGAGCTACAAAAATTTGCTGCTTAAGCACCTTCTTAATGCAGCCAAAGCGTTTGTGCCGATACACTGGCGTTCCTCTCGAGCTCCAAAAGTTGCAGAATGGCTGGATAAGGTAGCCGACATCTATATGATGGAGGAGACAGTAGCCCAAGCACATGAGAATAAGACAAAATTCCATGAAAGCTGGTCCCCGTGGATCGCATTCTGATACTCGAAAAAGTATGCAGATCTTCAAAAAGATAAATGAGACAAGCCTTGACATCATAGGCTATAAACTCCAAATTTATAACAGACCTATAAAAAAAACTGCCCCCCCCTCCTTTAGTTTTAACTTTTGCTAGCTTTCTCACTATCCCCTTTCTTTTCTCTGCTTCATCTCCTAACTCAGCATCAAATTTTACTATACCAACAGTTTGGTACAAGAGTTCCACGCAGACCTACAGTTTCCCTTTCTTAACATAAAGTTAGGATACTTGAAACTTGATGCTTGAAAAGAATTGTAAGAAGTTCGATCCAACAAGTAGCGATAATGTTTCACCACTAGGTTTAAGTGTTTTATGTGAAGTTACAAAAATGTTAACTTGAAGGCAAATATCTTTATAACACCCAGAGCCTGATGCAGTTTCATGCTTTTGCCATAACAATGATGTACTCCTTAGTAATACACAATAGGAGATCACCCGTGCTGTTACTAGATGGAAAGTCATTACATATCTATATGTACTGTTGGTTCAAGATGTGACTTTGTATTTAATGTTATTGTCTTATGTTTTCTTCAATAAACTTTTCTTGATGTAAAAAAAAAAAAAAAAAATTTATGAAGGAAATTAACACATTTGCAAATTTTATCAAAGAAACCAAGTTCCGGCGATAGTGACCAAAGTAATCGAGGAACAATTTCATAGAAAATAAAAATATTAGGTAACATTGCATGAAAACAGGACAAATTGAATTTGATTTGCGCTATCAAACCCAAGATATTACAACGACCAATATCATTACTAAAAAGGTGTAAAATGACAATTCGTGGAACCAGCCATTGTTCATGGAGAAACGATAAAGTGTCATGTAACTCTTTCTACTGCATACCTTGTTTCCCGAACCAATGTATGGCATACTGATTAGATGGTAAACCCAAATTGGAACCATATAATATCCTTTCAGTGTGTTTCTTAGCCCAAAACACAAAGGAATGGCCGACAATTCACACATCACACAAATCATCTGAAATTAAAGGGAAAAATTAGGCCACGCATAAGACCTAAAACAATTAGACTTCCATCTACCAATGTTTTTAATAACAGTTTCATTAAAACCTAGCATGGCCGCTTCCATGGCTGCTCCAATCCTGAAGGAGTACGATGTAATTTTCAAATTATCCAAGTTTAATCGGATCAAACACTTCTTCAAAACAGCTGAAAACTGGTACACTGTCACAGATTTCCCATCCATATGAATGAGAAAATGTTGTGAAAAAGATGGTCAAAAAGTCAAATAATGTTGTAGAAGAGTAAATACACAAAACTGAGAATTCAAATTTTTCCTTAAAGTATCCACTTGCCATGACCGAATGGATCGGTCCTGCTCTGGCTCAACAATATTTGAGCACAATCCAATTTCAACACAACATCATTAAACAAAATACCTGAACCATCTCCCAGTTTATGTGGAAGTAACTCAGAAACCCGAAACGCACGAAACAACAAAGGTAAAAAGCAACTCGAAATAATAATGCCTCATAGGGCAAAAAACAGAATTCTTTAGTAGTGTCCCCAATAGAAACCAATATTTCACTAGAAATAGGCAACCTGAAGACAGGCTCCCTCATACGCTTGCGGTAGCCCATCAAAACATTTTTTGCAGTAAAGAGCTGCAGACAAGAACCAAAACCAGACATATGCGCGGAAAAGGAAACTCCCGCTAAAATCTTCACAATATAAGAGTAAGAATACGAACAAGACATAAGGTAATGAAGAAAATACAAAATCAAGCCTTTTTTCGAGAAGGAAGCTTGTTTTAAACCGGATGACATAAAAAAGGAACACCATAACAACCACGCTGCTGTGTAGGACGCCCACGTGGTAGTAGCTACAGAATTCCTAGCCTGAAGTAGAGGATCTAAACAAGGTCCTATAAGTGTTGTGGGCAAGAAATGGAATGCAGATCCACATCCGACACCAAATCTCTGAATTCCGAAATCTGCAAACGGGACAAACGATCAGCAATGATATTCTCAACACCAGGTACATAACGTGCTTTAAGCCATACATTTAATGAGAAACATTTTTAAAAGAAATTGTCGTAAGATGGTAATAACTGGTAAAGATTTTGACGAAAGACAGTTAATAGCAAATACTACACCCTTGTTATCCGAGTGAAGCAGAATCTGCCTATTAACAAAATGGGCTCCCCATAGATCCAATGCAACCAAAACAGGAAAGAGTTCCAAAAGAACAATATTAGACATCAAACCAGAAACTATCTACCTATCAGGCCATACTTCTGCCGACCAATGACCTTCCCAAAAAGCTCCATAACTGCAAGATCCAGCTGCGTCAGTATATAAACCAAGCGCAGATGTGGAACAAAACGGAGATTGCCAAAGGGAACTACTATTAAAATTGCGTAAAAACTTACACCAGACAATCAAATCATCTTTGATGTCTTTTGTAATACTGACAAAATAAAATGGAGATGACAAACCCAAAATAGCTCTAGAAAGACATTTGGAAAAAACTCTACCCATGGGCATCACCCTAGAAGCAAAAGCCAGCAAACCCAATAATGATTGCAGAACCTTCAACCTAACTTGCATGCACACAATTTTATCCAATGTTAAATGGAATTCCATTGAAACAGTGTCAATCTGTATCCCTAAAAACTCAAGACACGATGTTGGATAAATAGACTTCTCTGGAGCCAAAGGATTGCCGAATTCCCGACATACAATCTTGAATTCGGTAAAAAGATACAAACAATCCGCTGATTCTGCCTTTCTAACAAACAAAAAATCAAGATAATGAAGTAAATTGTCAGAACAAGCACATTGACTAACGACCCATTTGACAAAAGATGAAAAAAAGCTCAAAATAATGGCACGAAAGGGAGCATTCCATAGGAAAACATTAATCATAATAGAACTAATTTTGAAAGTGAAAACCTTAAGAATTAAACGCATCCATACGCATATTAGCAGCAATCGAAAAGCAGATTTAATATCCGCTTTTGCAAGCAAAGCCGCCCTAACCACCTTACTAATCTTCAACAATGCATCATCAAAAGACACATATTGAACAGAACAAAGCACTGGATTGATCTTGTCATTTAAGGATAATCCTTTCGGATACGATAGGGGGTATATTAACCTAAATGCATTTGGTTCTTTCTTCGGAATAATTCCTAATGGAGAAATTCTAAAATTAGAGAAAGGAGGAGCAGTAAAAGGACCTGCAACTCTAATATCAGCAATTTCTTTATCGATTTTTTTTTTAACCTCAGCCACATGTAAAGAAACAGAGGGTAGGTTATCAACAACAGTACAACCGGAACCAGTAAACAATGGCAACACAAAACCTGGATCTGGATACTGCCAGAGCCATGGTAACATGTTTTGCTTTTGAGAAAAAGCTCCTTGTAAACATTTGTTGAACCCGTGGATAATTTCTTTACACATCTGGATGCTGGGTGTTGACCCACACAGAAATTGCATTCATGTTTAAACTTACAAGAATTGGGCCATTCATTGGCCATCATTAAATTGATTGGGCCATTGGGCCATTCATTGGCCATCATTAAAACGAAAACAAATGCCCTTCCTATAAACAGTAGTAGGAGTCTTTGTTTGACAAATTGTTTTTACAGCAAGAAAAGATTCAGCCATAATCCGACATCTTTAACACATAATTTCATGAACTCATACACCAATAATTTCTGCTGAAATGATTTTCCATACGTGAACAAAGAAAGTCCAGGGAAATTCTTGTAGGCCTCAAGAATTATTTCTACATGCTGAAATAAACCACAGCACAAATCCGGTCTCTTTTCCCACAAAACGCTAGCAAAAACACAGAAAGCTTGAAGCCAGTTATTAAACGACCTCAGTATATTTTTGCGTTTGTCATCTTTAAAGTCTTCCATGTCTTTTCTATCATTTCTATATTCTTTAGACGAAGGGAGCAAAGAGAGAAGGTCAACATAATCGTCCCTCCATATTTTTTCTTTAATAGAATTACTTAAGTGAAAACCTAAAGATGACAATTCTCATTTAATCACCTCCTTCAAACAAACTTCAGGGACACGCAATAAAGAACTGTCAACAGAAGGAGCATCATTGGTAGCCATAGCAACAGAGGTACAAACTGGAGTACCCATAGCCATCAGAGCAAGTCACACAGGGGAAACACTCGGATTTAATGGCAGTAAATCAACATTTTGAAAATCAGATGAAAATTTAGACATCAAATCAGACATAGAAGAAAACAATTGTTTAAATTGTAACAATTCATTTGACTCACCCTGGGGAGTCATTACAACAGGGATGGATGCATTATTAGCGTCAGCAGGCTGATCTCGCAATGCCATCCTATCCGTTTCTTCTGATCGGCGGTCACCATCTGTAAACAAGAGCAACCTTAGAATGATTAACATCAGCTTTAAACAGTATTGATTGATTTGCATAAGAATAATCAGTTAAATTTGAAACAATCTCATCTTAAACATTACTAGGCATTTGGTCTTCAGGTATATGTAACCCATATTGATTCACCCATTTTTTAAATCACTTTACCTCTTTTTTTAGTCACTCGTCGGACAGGGGATTCAAACCTGCTAGGTCTCTTCATCGATCTATTATAATGACGTCCAGGATTTTTCACTGTGTCATTCTCCTCTGCACTGGGAGCCGAGGGCCGAATGGGATCCGAAGCTGGAGGCGGGTCCACCATGATGCAGGCCGGATGCGTGACCATAGGAGGAAAGGAACATTGAATAGAAGAGCCTGAACTTCTAGGAGCAGCCCGGGGGAATAGCAGGGGACCGGCACCATCAGGAGATAAACCAGCCACAGGATCAGACACTGGAATCCCAGAGAAATGTGGGGAAATGATCCTGTGGCACTGAAGCATCAGAAGGAGAAGACAAATCCAGGCAGCGGTGCATCCATTTGTCCCCGTGCTCTGCAGCAGCATGCTCCATCATCATACACAGTAAGCTCTCCATAGCGATGCAGATCACAAGCTTCCTTTCGTTGTCTTCTTTCTTCTGCCATTGTGATGACGCATCCTCTTTCTTATATAGATGCCTACTCGTGCCAGAGGACCGTTTATTGGATAACTGCTAATTTACTTTAAACCAATCTCAAGTAAGTATTATAATAATTTATTATTTTTTTTATTAAGAAAACTTTATTTTAAACATTATTCCCTCGTGATCCCATATGTGGTGGGGATGGGGACATGTTATGCCCCATCCTCACTTTTATTCCAGTGAAAATTTTTTACTTTACTGTAGTTGTTACCAGACCAAAGTTAATAAGTAACATACAGTGGTGTGAAAAAGTGTTTGCCCCCTTCCTCATTTCCTGTTCCTTTGCATGTTTGTCACACTTAAGTGTTTCGGAACATCAAACCAATTTAAACAATAGTCTAGGACAACACAAGTAAACACAAAATGCAATTTGTAAATGAAGGTGTTTATTATTAAAGGTGAAAAAAAATCCAAACCATCATGGCCCTGTGTGAAAAAGTGATTGCCCCCCTTGTTAAAACATACTATAACTGTGGTTGTCCACACCTGAGTTCAATTTCTCTAGCCACACCCAGGCCTGATTATTTCCACACCTGTTCACAATCAAGGCATCACTTAAATAGGAGCTGCTTGACACAGTAAGGTCCACCAGAAGATCCTTAAAAGCTACACATCATGCCGAGACCCAAAGAAATTCAGGAACAATTGAGAAAGAAAGTAATTGAGATCTATCAGTCTGGAAAGGATTATAAAGCCATTTCCAAAGCTTTGGGAATCTAGCGAACCACAGTGAGAGCCATTATCCACAAATGGCAAAGACATGGAACAGTGGTGAACCTTCCCAGGAGTGGCCGGCCGCCCAAAATTACCCCAAGAGCGCAGCGACGACTCATCCAAGAGGTCACAAAAGACCCCACAACAACGTCCAAGGAACTGCAGGCCTCACTTGCCTCAGTTAAGGTCAGCGTTCATGCCTCCACCATCAGGAAAAGACTGGGCAAAAATGGCCTGCATGGCAGAGTTCCAAGGAGAAAACCACTGCTGAGCAAAAAGAACATCAAAGCTCGTCTCAATTTCTCCACAACACATCTTGATGATCCCCAAGACTTTTGGGACAACATTCTGTGGACCGATGAGACAAAAGTGGAACTCTTTGGAAGGTGTGTGTCCAAGTATATCTGGCGTAGAAGGAACACTGCATTTCATAAAAAGAACATTATACCAACAGTAAAATATGGTGGTGGTAGTGTGATGGTCTGGGGCTGTTTTGCTGCTTCAGGACCTGGAAGACTTGCCGTGATAAAAGGAACTATGAATTCTGCTGTCTACCAAGAGATCCTGAAGGAGAATGTCCGACCATCTGTTCGTGTACTCAAGCTGGACCGAACTTGGGTTCTGCAGCAGGACAATGATCCTAAACACACCAGCAAGTCCACCACCGAATGGCTGAAGAAAAACAAAATGAAGACTTTGGAGTGGCCTAGCCAAAGTCCTGACCTGAATCCTATTGGGATGTTGTGGTATGACCTTAAAAAGGCCGTTCATGCTCGAAAACCCTCTAATGTAACTGAATTAGGACAATTCTGCAAAGATGAGTGGGCCAAAATTCCTCCAGGACGCTGTAAAAGCCTCATTGCACGTTATCGCAAACGCTTGGTTGCAGTTGTTGCTGCTAAGGGTGGCCCAACCAGTTATTAGGTTTAGGGGGCAATCACTTTTTCACACAGGGCCATGATGGTTTGGATTTTTTTTTCACCTTTAATAATAAACACCTTCATTTATAAATTGCATTTTGTGTTTACTTGTGTTGTCCTTGACTATTGTTTAAATTGGTTTGATGTTCCGAAACACTTAAGTGTGACAAACATGCAAAGGAACAGGAAATGAGGAAGGGGGCAAACACTTTTTCACACCACTGTATATCTATTGCTATGCTCTATAATGATAATAATATATACAGTACTTACTGTATATTGCATAATGCAAATATAGCATATCTCTGAGGAAGTCCCGTCCAGTGACGCAAAGTCAGTGTTCTATCCCTCACAGCAGTACTCCCTTATAGAAGCTAAAAGCATGCTATCTTTGTGAGTATATTTATTTCTATTTAATATTAAAGCCATAATGACATAATTTAGCGGAGCTTGTTTCTTTGTTATAGAGTGGTAAAAATCGGCTAGTGTATGATGTGTGGTAAAATAAGCTTATGCATCCTCTTATGATCTTGAGGTCTCGATGAGGGTGAGCATATTTATTGCTCACAGTGTGGAGGTGATGGTGGTGGTTCTGCAAGCACCATGCTTGGAGCTTGCACATTTGGAAGACATTTGTGTAACTTCATACAGACTCTTTTTGTGTTGGAGTTCTTTTTTTTTTGGCTTGATCATGTTTATGTGTTTGCGAGTTCTTTTGTTTGAAGATGTATGGTTTGTGAATTTCTTTGTAAGAGCGCTGTACATTTTTTACATTTATTGAATTTTTTTTAAAGTTACCGTAATAGCAATGATAAAGTGGTTCCAATGGCTAATGTTTTTTTGTTTTTTAACCTTTTTTCTTTAAACATACATGTTATACTTACCTTCTCTGTGCAGTGGTTATGCACAGAGCAGCCCAAATCCCCCTCTTCACAGGTCCCCTGCCAGTGCTCCTGGCCCCACCCTCCTGCTCAATGCCCCCAGAGCAAACAGCCTACAATGGGGGCACCTAACAGGCTTGCTCCCAAGCTGCGGCTCTGCATGTCTATTCCCACACAGATCAACAGGTCGGCCCTGCCCTTCTCTCTCCTCATTAGCTCACTGGCTGTGATTGACAGCAGTGGGAGCCAATGACCAACTCAGCCAATGAGGTGGGAGAGTCCTCTGAGAGCCAAGTCTCTTGTGTACATTGTTGGATCATGGTGGGGCTCAGGTAGGTTTTAAGGTGGAGGAAGGCAGCACAGAGAAGGTTTTTTTACCATCATTCTTAGCACAGGATCACACCTAGCACTCCTTATACTTACCTGAGCCTGATATAGATTCAGCACTGTGCCGAAGAGCAGTGGCTCTCTCTGCTCTCTCCTTCCTCACCGAACAAAGACACAGCAGGATGAGCCGTTGGCTCTTTCTACCATCAGTCTAACCCTGGGAGGAGGGATGGGGGTGGGCAAGCTGCACTGTGGATCTATGGACACAGGCAGTGCGCGTTTCAGAATTTAGTAAATGCCCACATAGGAAGCGACTCACCAAAAAAAATTGCAAAGAGCAGGTAAGCATTACATGTGTGTTATTAAAAAAAATATACAATCACTTTAATTAATTTCCTATATTTGTTTGATGCATTTTAATTTCCTAATCACACTGTAACTGTTATAAGTACATTTTAAACCAGGTCTAATAATGATTCCCAAACACCAAAGTAGGTGTAATAAGTTCTCTCAGATTGAGATTTGTCAGTAGTGTAGGTTATATGTAAACTGGATCTGTCTGTGTGTCCCTAGTCCATTTGCTGTGTGCTCTACTTGCTATGGAGAAAATGGGAATTAAAGAGGAAGTAAACCCTGATGGGTTTACTTCCTCTTTGATTCCCTGCAAAGGTAAAGCATAATGGACTACTATGCATCGCATAGTAGCCCATTATGTGTCATTTACCTGACACAGGAGCCAGCGAAGTTACCGCTGTCCCCTGTAGTTCCGAGCGTCCATCTTCTTGGTGGGTCTCCGTGGGTCTCGCTGCTCCGGAGCAGCTATGACATCACTCCCGCGCATGCGCACGGAAGCCGACACTTGCGGCATATCGCCGCGATCTGCGGCTTACCCAGTGCGCCTGAGCGCCGCTGTCTACGTACCGTATAGGTTTAGGAGAGATTTCTTGGACCTACAGGTAAGCCTTAATCTAGGGTTTACAATCACTTTAACAGGCACATTTTATACTGTTCAATGAACTCTATGGGGAACCTCAGTGTAAAACTGAGCCTTTTAATTGTATATACTGGCACTCTGGCAGTAGAGCAAAGAATCTAATGCCTAAACCCCTATATCAAAAAACAAACAACCTTGGGTTGTCACTGCTAAAAATTAAGTGTTAAAAAGCGGTCATGTATGTCTCCTGACCCTCAGGATGATGCAGACGTTGATTCCCCCCCTTACCCAAGCTTAATTTACAGTTAACCTCTCTCAAATACATAACAGCTAAAGCACATGCAAACCCATCACTAAAATCAAATATACTCTTTAACCAATGCAATTCTAAAAGCAAAATGTTTGAATATGCAGTTAAATAATCCCTAGTGATCCTGTCAGGAAGACCCTCTTTGAGGCACATCCTGCTATAGGGTGCCATGACAGCACTTGTCTGCCAACTGTGCTACTCTGCTGTCTCCCTGCCATTAAGGGTGACAGCAGAAAGAAACAAGTAGCTACAGTATTTAACACAGAGTATGCAAGCATGGCCCTCTGCTGTTGACATCAGGAAACCAAAATCCTAATCCAGCCTAAGAAATGCAATGCAGCCATCACTTTTAGACAAGAGGTTTATTTAAAAAAAAGTAATTTGTTTATGATAGTTATATAAAAGTGCTGCACCGGGGATGCAAGGAAAAAAAAAAAGAACAGCATTTGTGCTTTCACATGATTGGATGATGGAACTCGGCAGAGATTTACTGCATTTACTAAGCTATGGGGAAAGTTAGTTCAACTGCACTTGCAATTTGCCTTTAGTAAATCAACCCCAAAGCCTCAATACTATAAAGTGAATATAAATTCCATTGTGAATCACTCACTCTGTAATTCCTGACATAGATTACAGAGCATCAATATTGCAAGGTGAGTATATATATATATATATATATATATATATATAAATCACTGTTAAACATAATCATAATAAAGATTAATGGTGTTTAGAGTCCAAGAAGTCTCCCAAAGTCCAAAAATGAATCAGTGTGGAAAAAAAAACATGCTGTAAATATGTAACACAAATCCTCCTCCGAAATTGTGCTCTCCCCTGACTGATTGTCCCTCACTACAAAGGTCAAAAATTTCCTGGGAACCAAATATCCAGGTCATGATGTCTGAATATCGAGCTCAATGAAAAAACACTCACCGGTTACTTTATTAGGTACACCCATTCAATTGCTTGATAACACAAATTACTAATCAGCCAATCACGCGGCAGCAACTCAATGCATTTAGATATCTATACATGGTGAAGATGACTTGTTGAAGTTCAAACCAAGCATCAGAATTAGGAAGAAAGGGGATTTATGTGGCTTTGAACATGGCATGGTTGTTGGCAAAACAAGCTGGTCTGAATATTTCAAAAACTGTTGATCTACTAGGATTTTCATACTCAACCCTCTCTAGGGTTTACAGAGAATGGTCTAAAAGAGAGAAAATATCCAGTGAGCGGCAGTTGTGTGGACAAAAATGATTTATTGATTTCAGAGGTCACAGGAGAATGGGTAGACTGGTTCAAGATGATGGAAGGGCAGCAGTAACTCAAATAGCCACTCGTTACAACCAAGGTATGCAGAATAATACCATCACTGAATGCATAAAACATCAATCCTGGAACAAGATGGGCTACTGCAGCAGAAGACCACACCGGGTGACACTCCTGTCAGCTAACAACAGGAAACCAAGGGTACAATTCTCATAAGCTCATCAAATTTGGACAATAGAAGAGTGAAAAAACATTACCTGGCCTGACAAGTCTTGATTTCAGCTGCAACATTCAGATGGTAGGGTAAGAATTTGACAAAAAGAACATGAAAGCATGAATCTGTCCTGCCTTTTATTAACGGTTTAGACTGGTGTTGGTTGTGTAATAGCATGGGGATATTTTCTTGGCACACTTTGGGCCTCTTATGCCATGTACACACAACCAGACTTTCCAGCAGACTAGGGTCCGATGGACTTTCCGAACGAACAGACTTGCCCACACATGACCGGACTTTCCGTCAGACTATGTCCGCCAGACTTCCCGGCGGAGTTCTGACGGAGTTCCAGCGGACTTCCAAATGAACGGACTTGCCCACACACGGACTAAAGTCTGTTCGTTTTGAACGTGATGAGTTACGACGGGACTAGAAAAGGAAGTCAATCTTGCCGCTTTTATCGGCAAGATTGACTCCTTGCAAGTCCCGTCGCCTGGTATGGATTTTAAGGGGAACCCCTATGCCGAAAACATGGCATGGGGGTCCCCCCAAAATCCATACCAGACCCTTATCCGAGCACGCAGCCCGGCTGGTCAGGAAAGGAGTGGGGACAAGCGAGCGCCCCCACCCCCTGAACCATACCAGGCCGCATGCCCTCAACATAGGGGGAGGGTGCTTTGGGAAAGATAGCACATGTACTGTAGCCTGCAGAATCCCTCTTTCTATCCTGAACCAATTGTCTCCACCCTACACGTTAACCTAAGGAAATTGGCTAAATTGACTCTATCACTTTAATTCCAGAAAACACCTACAGGTACCTGCACGGGGACAGATTTAACAGCTTTCATTGACCTCATTTTGCCAGACATCTAATTCCATATGTAAATATCCTGATAGCCTCGTGTAATGCCAAGCACAGCATCACTCAACCTGGTTGAGGGGGGGAGTTTGTTGGGCTGCACCTTGGAACAATATGGTGCTTTCCTAATTTGCACAGAGAAATTTGACTTACCAGATCCTGGAAAGGTTCCTCCACGCTGCAGTCACCCTGCACCCTGCATAAGTCTTTTGACCTCATCCAGAACAATGCAGGGCCCATAGCCCTGCACTGAACATAGGAAAGATTAACAACGTTACGTTGCTATAACATAGGGGGTCAAATCCAGCCAGGAGAAAGGTGGGGTGGGGCCCACTGCAAGGGGGATTTTTATGTTCCCTGGAGTTATGCTTTAAGGACTAAATATACACAAGCTAAATCCTTTGGCAGGTATACAACAGCTTTTATATTTCACTGACCTGGCTAGGCTTTCTGGAATGGTGGTACAGACAACAGAAATGTAGATGAAAACTCCTCACAATGAGTGACTATCCAATTGTTTACAGGTGTCACTGTAATCAGTGTCCCCATTGGTAAATTTCCCCTCTACACCTGTTCAGGTAGCAAATGTATAATGCTATATTTCATCTCTCTTTCTGAAATAATGGCAGAAAATGAGCCCTCTTTAGGATCACAAAATTCATTAAAACCTGACAAAGGTTCTAACCCTTCCATCTTTCAAGATCAGTTTTCTTCTACATTAGGAAATGTTTTGTCTAGAATTTTACTGTACTTTTTCTCTAAACTAACCCTAAAAATAAGCCTTTAGTAAGTACCAATTGAAAGCCTAATCATACCCTTGACCAGAACTGAAACTTAACCACCTCAATACCAGGCACTTTTACCCTCTTTCTGACCAGGCCATTTTTTACGATTTCAGTGCTGTCATACTTTGAATGAGAGTTACTCAGTCACGCTACACTGTATACATTTTTTTTATCAATTTTAGAGAGACAGAGCTTTATCTTGGTAGTATTTAATCACCACTGTTAAGCAAAAACATTTTTTTAACATGTTTTTTTGCTTCTTTCCATCCCAATTCTTGAGGCCCTATAATGACAAGACAATACAAATACACTCCAAATGATCCCTTATTAGAAAGTAGACAGTCCAAGGTATTTAATAAGAGGCATGGTAATTCTCTCGAAGTTAAAAAAAAAATGGAAGAGGGGCGTGGCCGGAAGTCGAGGACGTCGGACGTGTCTGGGGAGAGCTCCGCCGAGGCCTAGCTCAATCTTACCCCATCCTCGTCCACCGCATCCCTGTTTTGTCCACCGACCTCTCCATCTCGCCGGTGGGACATTGGAGCTCCGGACGGAGCCGTTATTTTTGTCGGATCCGCCGCCGTTTTTGCCCTGCGGCGGCGGGTGACGCGACAGGCTGGACGCCGCCATCTTGCGGCCTACACCGCTACCCGGAGCCTCCGGATCGAGCATCCTGGGTCCCCCCTCAGCCGGGATCGCAGCAAGCGCTCACCGCGGACCCCTCGGGACAGCCTCTCCTGAGCCAGACCACCGCTAATCACCGCTTGGATGCCTGAAGGGACTCCCGGACCCCAGCTAGACAGGTGAGCTCCGGCGGCCATCTTGCTACACCCGAGGCCTTCAGCAACGTGCCTGCCCTCTCCTGCAGCCGGATTATTGCTCCTGCCAGCACAGGCATTGCCCCTGCATCAGACTAACTTGCTAACCCTCCTGAGTGCCTGCCTGTACTCCCCGGTCACATCCTCCTGTACTGCACTTATCTCTGGCCTACTCAGCGGCCATCTTGGTCCACTCATCACCTTTCCCAGCTGCCTGTGGCCCACATTGGCCTGCTACTCACCCTGTTTTTTGTGCCCTACTTTGTGCCTCCCCCCCTTGTTTCAACCAGTGGGGCAGTGGTGTCTGGATTTCATTCACCTGGCTGTTTGGAACTGCTGCGGCCTGCACTCCTGCTTCATCCCCCCTCCCCTCCCCCCCACGGTTGGTTTGGGCCTCCTGAACGGCAGCTTACTATTTTGGGGTCTCATCTTGGGTCCCAATTGTTTGACAGCCATGTGATCATCCCACGTAGGCCTTAGCCGCCTTCCAATGCTCCCGTGCTGCTCACAGCTGCAACTTTCCTATGGGAATCACCGCATGTAACTGAATATACGCCTAGTCCCAACGCCTCATGGTGAAATACGGGCCGAAACACCTTCCTCAGTCTACGTCCCCGGATTTGCGGCCCTCACAGACACAGACTCTGGATCGATTTTTAAGCAGGCCAGTCTCCCCAGCCCCTTCTCCAGGTTCTTTCACATACGCACAAGTGGCGTCCCAAGCACCGGCACACGACAGTCCACAATCCCTGTCACACAGCCACTCGGACGCAATGTCCGCCCCGGTCACAGTTGATGTACTTGACGACAAACTGCGAGCACTCCTACAAGATTTGACGAGTAATGTTTCTAAGGAAATGGGTAAGCTGGCCCATGAACTGCGGGGAGAGCTTGCCCAGATTGGAGAACGGACTGATGTCCTGGAATCCAAATTTGATGACCTGATACAATATGTCCACGTTCTGGAAGAAGACAACGCCAGTCTGAAACAATCAGTCTCTCAGCTCCAATCCCAACAGGAAGATTTGGAGAATAGGGAACGTCGCCAAAACCTTCGGATCAGAGGCGTCCCGGAGGCTATTGGTGAGGGGGAGATCAGACCATACCTACTCAGCCTCTTTAACGTTGTTGCCCCTAAAGTCCCGGACATAGACTGGAGAATGGATAGGGCCCACAGATCTCTGGCCCCAAAACCACCGGCCGGAGCCAATCCCAGAGACATTATCGTACGCTTCCATTACTACGATAGCAAAGAAGCTTTGACCATGGCCACCCGGAACAAATCCCGTTTGGAGTTTAAAGGAGCCAAGATACAAATTTTTAGTGACTTATCCCCTATTACTCTTGCCAAACGTCGCAGCTTCCGTCCCGTGACTGCCCACCTACAAAACCATCAGTTTCCGTATCGTTGGGGGTTTCCTTTCCGCCTTTCTGCTACTAAGGATGGGATTCAATACTCTATGAGAGATCTTCAGGAGAGTGAAGCTTTCATACGTAACCTGGGCCTACCACCGCTTCCAGGCGAAGACCCCATGCCGCTTCCGACGACGCCCAGACCCTCATCCATTCCTGCTCGGATCTGGACCCCAGCACGCCAGAAGCCGCAGAAATCCTTTTCTACTCCTCAACGTAACCTGCATCCTAGACTCCCTCCCTGATGGAAGCTTCCATGTGTTATGTTTGGCTGATCCTGGCCTCGGCCCCTATCTCACCATGTTTCCTCTTTAACAAGGGATTTTTGCAATTTTAGTTACAGGTTCTTTTTTCCACCGCCCCTGTTCTTTTTTGGTTGTTGGGACTACAGTGTTTTGCTCTCATTTCCTGTAGATATTGCTGGAAGGTGGCGGGGTCTCTCCAGATGAGATGGAACCCCTGATGTGCCTTCTTTGGTTCCATGGCTACGGCTGTGGACTCCTGGGTGGTTTTTACCCCCCAGGCTTTTTTTCTTTTAGTAATGTTTTTTTTTCTATTTTCTAGGCCTATTTTTTGGCCTTTTTTTCATCTTTTGTTCAATTTGGATACACTCTACTACAATTCATAATTACATTGTTGTTATTATATGTCTTCATTTGCCTTTTACTTCTAGGACACACCACGAGTCCCGATTTCTTCATGGTTGGTATGGTTATGTCCGTTTTTTATGTGTCTATTACGGTTGTCTTAAGCTTTCTCTGATTTCTAAACGATGGCTTTGAAGGTACTTACCTACAATGTTAAGGGCCTGAACTCAATCCATAAGCGTTGGTTGGCTTTGAAGGAGTTCAAGTCCTCTAACGCGGATGTGGTCCTAGTCCAGGAGACCCACTTTCGCCCGGGGGGATCTCTTAAATTTGCGGCCAAACATTTTCCGGTCTCTTTTATGGCCTCCGACCCCTCTGGCAAAGCAGGGGTGGCAATACTGATTAAAAAGACATGCCCGCTACGGGTTAAGTCCTCATTTATTGATCCTCAGGGCAGATACATTCTCCTGGACTGTGACTACTTATCTCGTTCTCTTACTATAATCAATGTTTATGCTCCTAACTCAGGCCGGATTCACTTCCTCGCTGAGGTCTTGGACGGCCTGGGCACCTATGCCCAGCCGTTCATGATCCTTGGCGGGGACTTTAATATGGCCATGTCTGCTAGGAAGGATAGGCAGACCCTGTTTTCAGACAATCCCTCTTTAAAAACGGAACGTCAATCTGCTGCGTTCCGCAAGCTTATTAGGTCTCATAACTTTTTAGACACCTGGAGGATTAAACACCCTACACATCGGCAATTCTCCTTTTACTCTCCCCCACACAAGATGTACTCTAGATTAGACTACATCTTTGTTTCGGCACCTCTCCTAACGCCGGTAGTGGCCTCGGAGTTAAATCCCATGACGTGGTCTGATCACGCATCGGTACAGCTCGATCTCGTCCGCACCCTCTCCACACCTAAGACCTGCCACTGGAGATTCAACGAGTTCCTCCTCCGCGATCCAGTTACCGAAACTCATCTATCTCACGGGTTAGCCGAATTTTTTCAGCTTAATGAAGGGTCGGTGCGGGACGTGTCCACCCTTTGGGAAGCCCACAAGGCTGTCTTTAGAGGATTATGTATCTCGGCTGGCTCTCGCCTAAAGCGGGACTCGGCAGCGCAGAGACTGGACCTCCTCTCGCAATTGCAAAGAGCTGAAGCTCTGCTTGTGTCCTCCCCATCGGTGCCGCGTCTTCGCACAGTGACCTCTCTCCGCGAACGGTTAAAGTCTTTAGACATGCACAAATGTTCTAAGGCTCTGCTTTGGACTAAACAGCGGTTCTATGAATTTGCCAACAAGCCTCATAGGATGTTGGTGAACAAGCTTAAGCCCCGTCCGTTTCACTCCTATCCTGACCTCCTGCTGCAGCCGGACGGCACTCCGACTTACTGCCCCTTGACGATGACTAAAGTGTTTGGCACTTTTTACAAAAAATTATATAACTGCCTAGCTTCTGACCCCAATCATGAGTTCTCCCAAGGTAGCTTTGATGACTTCTGCGCCTCCTTGAAATTACCAGTGCTGTCTTCCCCACAAGTAGACACCTTAAATGCCCCCGTTACACCGGAGGAGCTGGCTGCGGTTGTAAAAGACCTTCCGTCCCATAATTCCCCGGGTCCTGATGGGCTTCCTTATGTTTATTATAAAACTTTTCTCCCGACACTAAGCCCCCACCTGCTTAATCTTTTTACCTCCCTGCAAAGGGGCAATATCCCGCATTCTCAGTTTCTCCACGCACATATCACAGTTATCCCGAAACCGGGTAAATCCCCTACACTGCCAGATAATTACAGACCCATAGCCTTACTCAACTCCGACTATAAAATCTTCACCAAAATTTTAGCTAATAGGCTTTCCTTATTGATTCCTGCTCTGGTTCATAATGACCAGGTGGGATTTGTGCTGGGCAGACGGGCTGGGGATAATACCAGGCGTACCATTGACCTCATCGATCTACTCGATAAAATGTCTCGTCCGGCCATTGTTTTGAGTTTAGACGCACAAAAAGCCTTTGACAGGCTGGGATGGCCCTACATGTTTGCAACGCTTAAGCGCTTTGGTCTTTCTGGTTCTTTCCTATCAGCCCTGCAAGCCCTATACTCGTCTCCCATGTCCCAAGTCCAATTGGCATCTTACAGATCCCCGCTATTCACACATAGTAATGGTACCAGACAGGGATGCCCTCTCTCCCCCTTGCTGTTTATATTATGCTTAGAACCCTTGGCTGCAGCTATACGGGCGGATTCGGACATAAGGGGAGTCTCCCTCAGACTGAAAGAATACAAGCTGTCTCTTTTTGCGGACGACATTCTCCTCACACTGACGAAACCCCTAACCTCCCTTCCCAAACTTCACACTATTTTAGATTCCTTCGGTAGGCTCTCGGGTTATAAGGTAAATGCGTCTAAAACCGAAGCGCTCCCTATTCATATCCCCCCCGCACTTCAAGCTTCCTTGGAATCCACGTATCCCTACCGTTGGTGCCCCGTTTCTCTCAAATATCTTGGCATTAACCTGACCGCCAAGTACGGCTCCCTTTATGAAGCTAACTATACATCTTTAATAGCGGAAACGCATAGTCTACTCAGAAGTTGGTCGTCCTGCCCCCTATCTCTCCTGGGTAGGATTAATGTATTGAAAATGGCCATACTCCCTAAGTTTTTATATCTTTTTGAAACATTGCCAGTTGCTATCTCTATGCCTCAGCTTAGGAATATTCAGCGAGCCTTTGCTAAATTTATATGGGGGAATAAGAGGCATCGGATTGCCCAAACGGTGGTTTTTGCTCCACGATCTCATGGAGGACTGGGAGCCCCCGATATCGTGAAGTACTACTATGCGTCGCACCTAGTGGCGGCTATCTCCTGGTCGTCGTATTTTGCTACCAGTAGATGGTCGGAGCTAGAAATGAGTGTGGTCACCCCGGTCCATCCATGCTCCATGCTATGGTCTGATTTGACCTCCTCTATGGCGCAGCTTAGGCGTATATGCCTGGGACCGATGCTTTTTACTCTCTCCGTATGGAAACAGTGTCACAAACGGTTCTCTCTCTCTTCTCCATGCTCACCCCTGCTGAATGTCATTTTTAATCCGGATATGCCTGACAGCCTCTCGGTGAAGAATATGTTTCCTTGGTATAGGTCTGGCGTCTTTCAACTCCGCCATCTGGTGCATCCAGTATCTCGCAAATTCCTATCATTTCCTGAGCTTCAGAACAAATATGACATTCCTGATCGACTCTCTTTCTCTTACATTCAATTCAAACATTATTTCCACTCTAGATCTCCTGACCTGATTCTGGCCAACCCTAACACCTTTGAAATTTTGTGCTCACAAGGCCCGTGCCAGAAAGGACTTATATCCTCTATTTATAGTGTCCTCCACAATTCGACCTCACCCACTACGGACACACATCTCTATATGAGAAGATGGGCTACGGTTTTACCTTCCCCCTTAACCATTTCCCAATGGCAGGACATCTGGACCTCTACCTCTAGAGTCTCCAGATGTGTGGAGCAGAGAGAGACGGCCTACAAGATACTAATGTTCTGGTACAAAACCCCTGAAATGTTACATAAATATGATCACTCCGTATCTAAGTTGTGTTGGAGATGCCAACGAGATGAGGGCACCCATTACCATATTTTCTGGAGCTGCCCTTTGATTGTGCCTTTTTGGTCCATGGTCCAATCCTTACTACAATCTGTTCTGGAGGTAGATATTCCATTAGACCCTAAACATTATTTGTTAGGCCTGCCTGTCGCGGCGTTATCTAAACACGCCAAGAAATTGACAGCCTATATTCTTCTAGCTGCTAAGAGAACGATTCCCACTCTTTGGTTATCCACCTCCCCTCCGTCCCAATCGCAGCTAATCTCGGCTATTGCATATATACGCAGAATGGAACATATGACTGCGTTGGTGCAAGATACTCTACCCAAGTTTTCTAAAATATGGGACAGGTGGGATATTTCCATGGTTAACCCTGAGACTGTACCTTAACTCTTTTGACCATTTACTCTAGGGAATGGTTTTCTCAGGTTTGGCCCTGGGACTTCTACTCCACAACCCCTTCCACAATGATATATATATCCTTTGGTTTTTCTATGTGTTCTTACTGGTAGACTCGTGGTGTGTCCTTTTTTCTTTTTATTTTTTGATGTGCTGTATTGAAATGTTCACAGTCCATTTCCCGCCTGCGGTGGTTTTCTTTGGTGATGTTACATTATCAATAAGTGACTATTTGTATCGCTGTGTACGAATTCACCTGTTGTATGGAAAATTTTTCTTCAATAAAAAACATATTTAAAAAAAAAAAAAAAAAAAAAAATGGAAAATTAAGAAATTAAATACCATTTGTGTTTGTTTTTTTCCCACAAAGTCGTTATTTTAGCAAGTTATGTCTCACACACTTTGTAACCCTATTTATAATCCCCCCCAAAAAACACATTCCGCTTTGCATCCAAAGTATGGTTATACCTCACTTTTTCACAGTCTAGATGCATAGGAGGCAAAACACATAGCTTACACATCTAATTTCCTTAATATCTATCACATTTTGTGAGGCCTTGGAGCAACAGGATAGTGGAAACGCCAATAAATGATCTAATTTTAGAAAGCAAACACTCAAAGGTATTTTCTGAAAAGTATAGTAAGTCTTTTAAAATTGTAATTTTTTGCCATACTGTTTTGGAAAATGCAGAAAGAAAATTAAAATATGGTATATATTTTTTTTACACAGTTGTCAATTAGTAAGATATTTCTAAGGCCGCGTACACACGGGCGGACTGTTCGCCCAACCTTGTCCGCTGAACAGTGTTTGGGCGGACAGTCCGCTCGTGTGTGGGCTTTCAGCGGACAGTTTCAGCGGACAGTTGGACGGACAAAGTCTTTCGGAAATTCCGAAAAACTGTCCGCTGAAACTGTGTTTGAGCGAACAGTCCGCCCGTGTGTAGGCTACTTTCGAAATGAGCAAACTGTTCCCGCTCGGAAAGTCCGCCCATTTCGAGCGCGTGTACAGGTAGGCGGGGCCCGCGAAGGAGACGTCGCGGGCTCCGCCGCCTGGAATGGGCTTAAAGGGGAACCCCAACGCCGAAAAAAATCGGCGTGGGGGTTCCCCCAAAGTCCACACCAGACCCTTGTCCGAGCACGCTACCCGGCCGGCCAGGAAAGGGGGGCGAGCGAGCGCGCCCCTCCTCCTGAGCCGTACCAGGCCGCGTGCCCTCAACATGGGGGGGTGCCTTGGGGAAGGGGGGGCCGCGCGCCCCCCCCACCCCAAAGCACCTTGTCCCCATGTTGATGAGGACAAGGGCCTCTTCCCGACAACCCTGGCCGTTGGTTGTCGGGGTCTGCGGGCGGGGGGCTTATCGGAATCCGGGAGCCCCCTTTAAGAAGGGGGCCCCCGGATACCGGCCCCCCACCCTATGTGAATGAGTATGGGGTACAATGTACCCCTACCCATTCACCTGTGAAATAAAGTACAAAAAAAAACACAACACAGGGAAAAAATATTTTATTGCACAGCTCCGGGGGTCTTCCGTCTTCGGGGGTCTTCTCGCCGGACTCCTCCGCTATCTGTGTGTAGCTCTTTTGCTAGCGGAGGAGTCCGGCTTTCTTCCTCCCCGCCGCCGGCCTCTTCTCCCGACTTCGGGGGTTTTGTCCCCCTCTTCGGTTCTTCTGCCGGGCCACCGCGCCTTCTTGTAGCTCTTTTGCAGGCGGTGGCCCGGTCTTCTGTCGCCGCTGCCTTCCGTTCTTCTGTCGCCGCCTTCGGTTCTTCTGCCGGGCCACCGCGCCTTCTTGTAGCTCTTTTACAGGCGGTGGCCCGGTCTTCTGTCGCCGCTGTCGTCGCCGCTGTCGTCGCCGCCGCCGCCGCCTTCCGTTCTTGTTCTTCTTCTTGTTGTTCTTCTTCTTCTCCTGGAGATGTTGACTCGACGAGCTCTCCGGCCGGAATGCCAGGGACACGCTCCGCTGCCACTTATATAGTGACAATGGGGCGGTGTCACATGGTATATGTCACATGGGTTGGTCACATGGGTTGATGTCACATGGGGACTATGACATCGTAAGGGGGCGGGGTCACCATGTGACCAACCCATGTGACATATACCATGTGACACCGCCCCATTGTCACTATATAAGTGGCAGCGGAGCGTGTCCCTGGCATTCCGGCCGGAGAGCTCGTCGAGTCAACATCTCCAGGAGAAGAAGAAGAACAACAAGAAGAAGAACAAGAACGGAAGGCGGCGGCGGCGGCGACGACAGCGGCGACGACAGCGGCGACAGAAGACCGGGCCACCGCCTGTAAAAGAGCTACAAGAAGGCGCGGTGGCCCGGCAGAAGAACCGAAGGCGGCGACAGAAGAACGGAAGGCAGCGGCGACAGAAGACCGGGCCACCGCCTGCAAAAGAGCTACAAGAAGGCGCGGTGGCCCGGCAGAAGAACCGAAGAGGGGGACAAGACCCCCGAAGTCGGGAGAAGAGGCCGGCGGCGGGGAGGAAGAAAGCCGGACTCCTCCGCTAGCAAAAGAGCTACACACAGATAGCGGAGGAGTCCGGCGAGAAGACCCCCGAAGACGGAAGACCCCCGGAGCTGTGCAATAAAATATGTTTTCCCTGTGTTGTGTTTTTTTTTGTACTTTATTTCACAGGTGAATGGGTAGGGGTACATTGTACCCCATACTCATTCACATAGGGTGGGGGGCCGGTATCCGGGGGCCCCCTTCTTAAAGGGGGCTCCCGGATTCCGATAAGCCCCCCGCCCGCAGACCCCGACAACCAACGGCCAGGGTTGTCGGGAAGAGGCACTTGTCCTCATCAACATGGGGACAAGGTGCTTTGGGGTGGGGGGGCCGCGCGGCCCCCCCTTCCCCAAGGCACCCCCCATGTTGAGGGCACGCGGCCTGGTACGGCTCAGGAGGGGGGGCGCGCTCGCTCGCCCCCCTTTCCTGGCCGGCCGGGTAGCGTGCTCGGACAAGGGTCTGGTGTGGACTTTGGGGGAACCCCCACGCCGATTTTTTTCGGCGTTGGGGTTCCCCTTTAAGCCCATTCCAGGCGGCGGAGCCCGCGACGTCTCCTTCGCGGGCCCCGCCTACCTGTACACGCGCTCGAAATGGGCGGATTTGCCTCCTCCTTACGTGGGCGAGTCCGTTCATTTCAAAAGTTGAGCGAACTGTTTGGCAAACAGTTCGCTGAAACAGTCCGCTCGTGTGTGTGCAAGTCCGCTCATGCAAATTTTGAGCGGACTGTTTGCCGAAACTGTTTGACGAACAAGGTTGGGCAAACAGTCCGCGCGTGTGTACGCGGCCTAACACACACCATAGGCATATGATATTAAATGCACCATCTATGGTAAATATTACAAGGGGTGTTTTAAGTCTTCACCTTTTATAGCATGTTACATGTTTCAGCCATACAGTATGTAAGGTGTAACATGTTACTGTGCAGCAGCTGATCTCTGCCCATCAACCTCCCCACTCCTCATGATGGCTGGCAGGGATTTCTCTCCCCACACATGATTTCAAAACAGTTTGGCTGGTCAAGGCTCCTCCCACACAGCCACATCATTCATTCACAGGAGTCTGTGAATAAATTAACAAGTACTGCCCTGTCCACTGCGGCAGATGGCTTGAAGTTCTCAATGAACTATGAGAGTGTTAATGAGTGCCCTCATAGTTTATTAAAATTTTTTTGCCATTATATCCTTTTTATTGCAAATGTAAAGAGAACAACATTTGTACAAATTGTACCAGAGTTTAACCATTGTACACAAATACACATGAATAGTATGATTGTCATAACATGTACTTAACTTCATCAATTTGTTCCTAGACAATATACAAGATGAGTTGAAAGAACAGTATAGTCAGTTATGTAAAATTCTGATTTTAAAACTAAAAACTGATGTACTCATCAATCATTATGTTGCATTTGGTCTGAGTGTTTGCTCTAATTTGTGTAAGCATGGTATCTGATATGTGGGCAAGAGTAACAATAATGCCACGTACACACGATCAAATTGTCCAGCGGAATTGGTCCGGCAAACAGTCCGCCGGACTTTATAATGAACGGACTTGGCCACACACGAACGCTCCGAAAGTCCGGTGATTTCTAGCGCGATGTCGTACTGCACGTACGACGGAACTAGAAAAAGGAAGTTCAATAGCCAGTAGCCAATAGCTTCCTTCTCGTACTTGCTTCAGAGCATGCGTCATTCTTAGTCCACCGGACTAGCATACTGACGAATGGATTGTCTGCTGAAAGCCAAGTCCGGTGGACACATTTTGAGTCAAAACGAATTTCTAAGTCCGCCGGACTTTGCGATGAAAAAGTCCGCAGGAGCCCACACACAATCAAATAGTCTGGCGTACTTTGGTCCGGCGGAATGAGTCCGCCGGACAATTCGATCATGTGTACACGGCATAAGAAGTATAGGTAGATAGAGTTGAGAGATAAAAGTTGGGAAAAGGATAGAGATAAAAGGTATAGCGCAAATAGAGTAAGGGCCCAAGCGTTGCCATGATTGGTTTCCAGCCCGTGAGTCATAATCTGTAGACTACGTATTTGAAGTTGACCCAAGACGGCCATGTTTTGTTAATCTTCTCAGTTGTTTCATGAGCAGTTGCCCTTATTTCCTCCATTGCATATAGGTTGTGTACCTCATTGAGCCATTCCTTAATTGTTGGGGTGTTTGTGGATTTCCAATGCCTAGGGATCACTGCTTTAGCAGCAGTGAGTAGGAATCTGGTCAGTGATCGTTAATATGTTTTCATTGAACGATTTTAGATGTGAAGCAGGCAGTATGCTGCAGTCAGTTGGATTGATGTTTCTGTTACATGTTGTATGAGTTCACAGACTTTACGCCAGAATGGTTGTATCAGGATACTATCCCACCATATGTGTAGTAATGAGCCCTTCTCCTGGTTACAGCACCAACAAAGATCCGGAGCTGTGGGGATCCATCTGTGTATCATAATTGGTGTATTGTACCAATTAGTCAAACGTTTCCCTCATAGTTTATTGACTTCTACATTTCAGTAAATGTCTGCATACATTGGAGGTAAATTGCACTGAGTGTCTGCAGGAACCTAGCATTGCATTCATGATGCACTGATTGCAGGCGCATTGCTTTGCAGGCTGCAATGTAAAACAATAATAAATGCCCTTTTTTAACCTACAAAATCATGTACATTTATGTACATTTTTTTTTAATAAAAGTTGAACAAAACTTTTAATAAAGAGAAAGGTCAAACCAAATTTTTCAGTAGGTATCCCTAATGCCGCATACACACGATCAGACATTCCGACAACAAAATCCATGGGGTTTTTTCTGATGGATGTTGGCTCAATGTCTTGCGTACACACGGTTGTCGGAAATTCCAAACGTCAAGAACACTGGGACGTACGACGAGCCGAGAAAATTGAAGTTCAGTATCCAGTGCGGCTCTTCTGCTTTATTCCGAGCATGCAAAGAACTTTGTTTAACAAGGGGACCCCCAGATTCTGCCCCCTCTAGGTCAATGAGTATGGGGTACATTGTACCCCTACTCATTCACCCAAAAAAGTGTCAATAAGCAAAAAACATTTTTTTGACAGTCCCTTTATTTAAAAAATTAAAAAAACAATGCTCCCCTGAGGTAGATCCATCGTCACTCATGATGCCGCTGCCACTACCGGACCTGAAAAAATAAAAAAAATGCTCCACTATCACTGAAGGCTAACCACCTATTGCAGGCTCCAACGTTTGATTGTTCTTATATGGGTAAGGAGTGAAGCACCAGGCAACGTCACCTGGTGACACCCCCCTTGTGACACCACCAACCAGTGCATGTACAAGGGTGCAGTGCCACAAGGTGACATTGCCAGGTGGCTCTGACCCTTACCCATATAAAAACTCTCAATTGGCAGAGCCTGAAGTAGGCGGTTAGCCTTCGTTGACAGTGGAGCATTTAAAATAAAATGTTTTAAGGTATGATGGTGGCGGTGGCATAATGATTGGCCATGGATATAAATTGAGGTACTTTTTTTTTTAATAAAGGAATTGTCAAAAACTATGTATGTGTTTTTATTTATTTTTAACACTTTTTTGGTGAATAGATTGGGGTACTATGTACCCCATACTCATTCACATAGAGGGGGCCAGGATCTGTGGGCCCCCTTGCTACAGAGGTAGAGCCCCCCACCTCAAAGCACCCCCCATGTTGAGGGTGTTGCTTGCCCCCCTTTCCTGACATGCTTGGCTGCATGCTAGAATAAAGGTCTGGTATGTTTTTTTTGGGGGGGACCCCACGCCTTTTTTTTTTACATTTTGCCATGGGACTCCCTTTAAAATCCATACCAGACCTAAAGGGCCTGGGATGGATTGAGGGGGGACCCCACACCATTTTTCTAATTTTTCTTTTGCAAGCAATTTAATTGTATGCCGGCAAATTAAATGTAATTTTTTTTTCTTTAGAAATGTCAGTTTTGCTACAGCAGGTTCTATACAAAGTACAGATCTTCCACTTAACAAGTAGACTAAGGGGGCCCCAGGCACTATAGTTAAAGGAATTTTTAATTTTCATTGTTTCACTTTAAGAATCATTAAAATTACTGCTCCTTTTAAAACAATATTTTTTAAAGGTTTTTTTTTTGTATTGGTACATGTACCCCAGGGCAGTACCCAGGCCCCCATACACTTTTTATGGCCAATAACTTGCATATAAGCCTTCCAAATGGGGAGTTTTAATTTTTCAAGTTTGGGCCTTATAGACTTCAATAGGGTTTGGAGTTTGGGTCCAAACTTTTGCAATGTTTGGCAGTTCTGGTGCAAACTGAACCAGGGGGTGTTCAGCCTATCTCTAGTATACTGTATAGCTAATGGTCTTTACCTAAACATAAAGAAAGAAAAACATCGTACCATAACTGCACAGGGGCTGCAAATAGCAGAGGCTACTCATTTTTGCAACTATGGTGGAGCAACACAGGATAGCCACAATTCCGATAACCTAATTAAAAAAATAAAAATAAAGCTTTACAATACAAAATAAACATGAGTATATAAAGCATGCAATGAAATTAAATAAGCACGAAAAATGAACTATACAACTTGTTCTATTGTTTTATACTTGTTTGTAAATATATTCCTTTCCTTGTTTAGTACTGTGCTGAATCTGAAGTATCTGCAGTGTAATGGGTTTACTTAGTTCAATACAATAGAGACCACTAAAAGCATCTTCCTGCTGCAAAGTAAGCTTTAAGATGATACATTTCTCTTACTAAAGTTTTTATTACTCTGAATTGCACTCTAAAAAATGATTGCGCCCCCCCCCCCCCCCCAGAAAAAAAGAAAACATATAGTGTAAATATCTTTTTTTTTTAGTTTCTTTCCTTTTATATGTTAAATGGTAAATGTTATGAGGTGGAAATAAAATATCTATAACAATGTATGAGCACCCCATGGAATATACTAGCTGGATAATATATGAACATAGAGGCTGCAATAAATAGGAAGGTAGACAGTATCGGCATCATAATATTATTCTCTACGGCTAGATTTCTGAGACAGTGACTTTTCAATCAAGAGACCTAACAACTTGCTGTATGTGCCCTCATGGTAACAATCTTTTTGCATTGTAATTATTTACTCTGTGGATAGAAGGTAGCAAATAGGAAGTCTCACAAAACATATAACTGGTGTTAGTAAAAGTTGGTCAAATACAAGGGTATGATTGTTTATTTGCAAAACTTCAAACTCTTGAAAGATGTCTAAAACAGCTCAAGTGCCCTTATTTGACTTCAATAAGTACGTATTTGATTTGTACGTTTTTACAACCTCACACTGATTTTCCCAGAAGCAAATCAGCAGTCCTGGGTTAGACTAGTCTGGGGCCTTTCCCAGCATTGGTAAACCAGTGTTATAATTTTTGGCTAGGTTAAAGCAGATGTAATGTAACATCAATGCAAATGCAAATAATCAATGCACCCATTACTAATTTGGTAAATACTGTCTCTTCTTATTATAGTCAAGGCAATTTAATATATATATTTGACCAGACATATGTTGACCTGCCATATATTTTAACTTTTGTATAATTCCCATGTGTTATTTTATTTCTTGTGAAAAAAGGGTATTTACAGAGTTCAAAACCTAAAGCTAAATTTCCACATATGAAATAATAGGTCCAAGGAGTTACTGCTTCATATGAGATTGCCCTATTCAAAGTTTCAATAACACAGAGTAACCTTGAGGGCAGGGAGCTTCTGCTGTACTGTCTCTTAGATAACTCATCGTTATCTGGTAATCTGTTGCCATTAAAAAAAATATTTTTAGATCAAGGAAAAAGTCTTGTGAGGAATGTTTACTTGCTGATCTAGTGATTCATGTTTAAAAAATCCATGCTGAATGATTGTAAAGAAATCTGCTTTTATATTTCTGTCACCTTCCTCTCTTGTCTGTGATAAGCGTTTGCATGTTGGGGGGGTGACATCATAATAAGTCATCAAGCAGATGAATTCTAGAAGCTGCCCACACCAAATTGTACTATAGATCCCTAATACAGATCTGGTTAGTAGTTAGAGCACCACAGCTTTGTAAACAAATACATTTGTAATTTGAGTTAGCATGGTTGACTGCAGTCTGTGTGTATGCGATGAAGGAGTGCCATACAAAGTCATGTTTTTTGTGGGTAGGGGTCATATACATGTGATATTTAGGACAATAAGTGATTAGGGGGAAGAGGAAACCACTGCCTGCAATGTCTGTGTACTAGTTTGGGGACAGAAATGACTGTATTTAACATCTGTGTACTGGTCAAAGGCCTCACAGTTTTAACAAATGGGTGGGGATGGTGGTGACAGAGCCAGCACGCGCCCAGGGGGGAGCACAGCATGGCAACCAGAGGTGCTGTGTGTCAGTCTAACAGAGGCTTCATACCATGTAATCAGCTGTGACCAATCACAGCTGATCATCGCGTGAACAAGGAAGTTCCTTGGTTCACGCTGACAGGAAGAGCGGCACAGCGGCTCTCCCTGTCAGAGGGGGATCTGTACTGATAATCAGACCACTGATTATCAGCACAGCCCCCATCATAAGGTGCCCATCAGCTGTCAATCAGTGCCCATTACCTGTCAGCCTGTCCCTCTCTATAAACGCCTGTCAGTGCCCATAAAAGTGCAGATTAGTGCACACAACAGTGTCAATTAGTGCCCACAAAAGTGCCAACCAGTGTCCCATCAGTAATGCCTGTCAGTGCCCCATCAAAGTGCTAATCTGTGCCACTCAGTAATGCCTGTCAGTAGCTCCTCATCAGTGCCGCCTATCAGTGCCGTCAGTGCTGCCTATCAGTGCCTATCAGGTTTTTTTTTTCAAAATTGTCAGTCTTTTTTCATTTATAGCGCAAAAATTTAAAACCAAAGAGGTGCTCAAATACCACCAAAATAAAGCTCTATTTGTGGGAGGAAAATGATTCAAATTTAGTTTGCGTACAGTGTTGCATGACTACGCAATAGTCATTCAAAATGCGTCAGCACCGAAAGCTAAAAATTGTCCTAGGCAGGAAGGGGGGAAAGTGCTTGATGTTGAAGTGATTAATTTCAAATGGACCAATCAATTTTGGCCCCATTTTCCTGGAAGGACAAGACAGCTTGAGGTTAATAGAAGAGAACCATACATTGTCTCCAACCTTGAAGCTAGGATTACTTCTTCTCCTCCTGCCATACTGACTCTTAAAGTCCTCTTGAGCCATATGCATGGTTTCCCGGAGAGTTTGCTAATTAGTTTGGATGAAGGTTATCCTGTCCTGAGCTGAGGCTTCAGGGATGGTGTTGGGCAGAAATGAAGGATGAAATCCATAATTCGCCCAAAAGGGTGACCGGTTGCAGATAGGGATGAGCCGAACACCCCCCGGTTCGGTTCGCACCAGAATCAAACCGGATCAAAAATTAGTACGAACATTAGAACCCCATTAAAGTCTATGGGACTCGAATATTCGAAATCAAAAGTGCTAATTTTAAAAGCTAATATGCAAGTTATTGTCTTTAAAAGGGTTTGGGAACCTGGCTGCTGCCCCAGGGGACATGTATCAATGCAAAAAAAAGTTTTGAAAACAGCTGTTTTTTGGGAGCACTGATTTTAATGACATTTAAAGTGAAACAAAAGTGAAATATTCCTTTAAATATCGTGCCTGGGGGGTTTCTATAGTATGCCTGTGAAGTGGCACGTATTTCCCGTGTTTAGAACAGTCCTTGCACAAAATGACATTTAACGGAAAAAAAGTCATTTAAAACTGCTCGCGGTTTTAATGTAATGTCTGGTTCCGGCAATATGGATGAAAATCATTGAGAAAAATGGCATGGGTAGCCCCCTGCCCATTACCAGCCCCTTTGGGTCTTGTACGAGTATTAAGGGGAACCCCGTACCCAAATTTAAAAAAGGAAAGGCGTGGGGCCTCTAGACCCTATATACTCAGAACAGCAGTATACAGGCAGTGCAAATAAGACAGGGACTATTTAGGTTTGTTGTGTTAAGTAGAATCTGTTTGTGATTTTGAACTGGTAAATTTTTAAAGTTTAGCTCCAGTCAAAAAATCTATTTTTAAGCTTTTTGGAAAACTTAGGGAAAGGTTATCACCCCTGTATAATTTATTTTTCCTTCCGTCTTTTTCCATCTCCCTTCCTGTTGTCTTCTTCCGTTTGCAAGTAGGAGACGTTTGTAAGTTGGATGTTTGAAAGTAGGAGCCTGCCCTATATGCTCTGCAGAAATTTGGGCCTAAGGTGTTGGTGTTGCCACAACACTGTAAGTCCTCAAAGTGACTCTTGGTGGGCGCTGGAACGCCCTACTGTGAACTATTATATCAATAATTGTAATTACATGCCATTGTTGAACAGTGGTAGAAAAATTGGACCTTTGGTGGTGGTGGTGGTGCTGGTGCCACAACACTATAAGTCCTCGCAGTTACTCTTGGTGGGTGCTGGAGTGGGCCCTGCTGTGAAATATTATATCAAGAATTGTAATTACATGCCTCTTTTAAACAGGGGCTGAAAAATTGGGCCTTAGGCACTGGTGCCACAACACTGCAATCACTCACAACTATTGTAGTTGAGCACAGCAATGAACCCTCCTGCAAAATATTACATCAAAAATTGTAATTACATGCACCTGTTAAACAGGGGCTAAAAAATTGGGCCTTAGGCACTGGTACCATGACACCCTCTCCCAGATACTCTAGTTGGAGTGCAGGAATGAGTCCCACTGCAAAATATTGAATACAAAATTGTAATTACATGCCCCTGTTAAACAGGGGCTGAAAAATTGGGCCTTAGGCACTGGTGCTGGTGCCACAACACTGAAACCCCTTCCAGATACTCTAATTGGAGTGCAGGAATGAGCCCTGCTGCAAAGTATTGCATCAAAAATTGTAATTACATGCCCCTGTTAAACAGGGGCTGAAAAATTGGGCCTTAGCCACTGGTGGCGGCACGAGAACCAAAAATGTTCTTCCAAGCTGTCAGCAGGATCATTGAGGAGGAAGAGGATAGTCAGTCAACATAACAGGACAGTCACTCACCATCAGCATAGACAGTCTTGAAGGGATGTGACATTTAAAAAAAAATATTCGGTTACATCAGCTTCAGGTGCTTGGTAGCTGGCAGTAATCCAAGACTGATTCATCTTTATGAAGGTCAGTCGATCAACCGAGTCAGTGGACAGGCGCACCCTGTGATCGGTTACAAAGCACTGAATGTGCGTTCCAAAAGAACGCTGGATGCAGGACAGGCCAGTAGTTCAGTTGCATACTGTGCAAGATCTGGCCAGTGATCCATCCTCAAGACCCAGTAAGCCAGAGGATTTTCGGTGGGAAAGGTGTCCAAGTCTGACCTTGCCCCTAGATATTCCTGCACCATGTAAATCATACGCTGGCGATGGTTGCTGGAACTGATCATACCTTGGGGCTGCGGACTAAAAAATTGCCTGAACGCATCGGTCAGACAGCCACCTTCTCAACTGCTCCTTCTGTGACTGACCGAAGCCTCAGCAACACGTTATCCAGGACCAGGAGTTTGTAACCTCCCAGTCTCTGGGAATGCGTTGCACAGACCTTTCCGCAAGGCCTCCCAGAGCTGTCTCATCCTCTGCTCCCTCTGTGACAGCAAGATAAGGTCCGCAACCTTACCCTTGTACCGTGGATAAAGGAGAGTTGCCAGCCAGTAATGATCCCTCTCCTTGAGCCAAAGAATACGAGGATCCTTCCACAGGCTTTGCAGGATCAGGGAGGCCATGCAGAGTAGGTTAGCTGAGGCATTCGGTCCGGAGTCCTCTAGGTCACTAAGGATGACATGATCCGCAGCCACCTCTTCCCAGCCACGTACAAGTCCACGGGTTTCTTGGGACTGTAAATCATCCCTAAAAGACTGCTGATGCTGAGTGCCAGGCTCCACCTTCGTACTGACACAATCCTCCTCCTCCTCCTCCTCTTCCTGTGTGATCAGTGGGACAGCAGGAACACTGTCTGGATAAAGGGGGCCTTGAGAGGCAAGGAAGTCCTCCTCTTCCTGTATATGTTCTGCCTCAAGTGCCCTGTCCATTATTCCATGCAGCGTGTGCTCCAACAGGTGGACAAGAGGTACAGTGACACTGATGCATGCACTGTCACTGCTCACCATTCTCGTGGCCTCCTCAAATAGTGACAGGACAGTGCATGCATCCCTGATCATGGTGTGGGGAAAAAAAAGAGCTCCCCTGACCCTGTCCTGGTGCCGTAGTCACACAGGCACTCATTGAGGCCCTCTGCTGCGTGTGCAGCAGCTGCAGCATGGCCAACGTTGAGTTCCACCTGGTGGGCATGTCACAGATAAGGCGGTTCTTGGGCAGGTTCAACTCCTTTTGAACCTCAGCCAGCCAAGCACTGGCATTATATGACCGGCGGAAATGAACACCAGACTTTCCTGGCCTGCCTCAGGACATCCTGTAAGCCCGGGTACCTGCCCAAGAACCATTGCACCACCAAGTTAAGCACGTGAGCCACACAGGGCACATGGGTCAGTTGTCCCTGTTGGAGGGCGGAGAGGAGGTTGGTGCCATTGTCGCAAACCACAATTCCTGGTTTAAGCTGGTGTGGCGTCAACCACCTCTCAGCCTGCCCCTGCAGAGCTGACAGAATATCTGCCCCAGTGTGGCTCCTGCCCCCCAAGCACACCAGAGCAAGCACAGCATGGCATCTTTTTGACTGCGTACTTGCGTAGCCCTTTGAATGCCTATGGAGCACCGCTGGTTCCAAGGACAAAGCACAGGAAGAGGCCATGGAGGAAGAAGAAGAGAAGTGGGTGGAGGAGAGAGGTGTGTCACAACCAGTAGTAGCCACTACTGCACCTTGTCCTGCATCCTTCCCAGCTGCCAGAAGAGTGACCCAATGGGCCGGGAAAGATAGATAACGTCCCTGTCCATGCCTGCTGGACCATGAGTCAGCGGTAATATGCACCTTACTGCTGACCGCCCTGTCCAGCGAGGCATGGACATTGCCTTCCACATGCCAGTAGAGAGCCGGAATCGGCTTTCGTGAGAAAAAGTGGTGTTTGGGAACCTGCCACTGAGGAACCGCATATTGCACAAACTCACGGAAGGGGGAAGAGTCTACCAACTGAAAAGGCAGCAGTTGAAGTGCTAGCAATTTAGCCAAGCTAGCATTCAATCACTGGGCATGTGGATGGCTGGGAGTGAACTTCTTTCAACAGTCCAGCAGCTGGGGCAGGGAAATTTGCCTGGTACACTGTAATTCTACACCTTCATTCCTCTCAGTGCAGGTTTCAGAGAGGACTGAAGGTTTAGTGGGGTTGGAGATCCCAGCTGATGAGGAGCAAGGAGAGGTCCGCTTTTTTTTTTGGTGGGGGTCTTTAACCAGTTGCCGACCGCCGCACGACGATGTACGTCGACAGCATGGCACGGGCAGGCATATTGGCGTACATGTACGTCCCTTGCCTCCCGCGGGTCGGGGGCCCGATCGGGCCCCCGCCCGGTGCCTGCGGCGGTCGGTTTTCGTCCGGGAGCGATCCGGGACGAGGGGGCGGCCATTCATTCATGGCCACCCCCTCGCGATCGCTCCCGACGAATAGGAATCCCCCGTGACATCACTTCCTCTCCTGTAATGTAAACACAGGAGAGGAAGTGATGTATTCTCTCCTCCGTGTCGGTATTTTTCTTTCCGACACGGAGGAGAGCGGATCGGTGAGTTGCACCAACACTCTACACACACAGTAGAACATGCCAGGCACACTCACACCCCCCTTTACCCCCCGATCACCCCCCCAATTACCCCTGCCCCCCAGTCACAGTGACACCAATGTCATTTTTTTTTTTTTTTGCATTGGTGTCATTTGTGACTGTAATAACTGTTAGGGCAGTTAGAGTTAGCCCCCTTTAGTTCTAATGTACCCCCCTAACCCCCCCAATAAAGGTTTAACCCCATGATCACCCCCCGTCGCCAGTGTCACTAAGGCTGGGTTCACATTGCAGCGGTTTATGAGAACGAATGTGATTCGCACCGCACTGCAGTGCAAATCACATCCGATCTCTGTGCGATTCGAGTTCAGCCATTCGCCGCACCCGCCGCACCCGCCGCACCCGCTGCACCCACCGCAAATTCGCACGGGACCCTTTTTTTGGCCCGCAGCAGAATCGGATCGCATGGGTGTTCACACCATGCGATCCGAGTTTGCAGATCGCACTGCGATATGCGAACTGATCTGAGGGTGTCAGTAACATTTCACTGACACTCCCAGCAGTTCGCATAGGGCAGTGTGAACTGCCGCCGGGAGGCATGCGATGCGGGAACCCGCCGCGGATTTGCGGCGTTTCCGCATCGCTCCAGTGTGAACCCAGCCTAATAAGCGATCATTTTTCTGATCGCTGTATTAGTGTCACAGGTGACGCTAGTTAGGCAGGTAGGTATTTAGGTTCGCCGCAGCTTTTTATAGCGCCAGGGACCCCCATATACTACCGCATAAAGCCCCCTGATTGCCCCCTAGTTAACCCTTTCACCAGTGATCACCATATAACTGTTACAGGTGACGCTGGTTGGTTAGTTATTTTTTATAGTTTCAGGGCACCCGCCATTTATTACCTAATAAAGGTTTAACCCCCTGATCACCCGGCGGGTGTCATTTGTGACTAATAACTGTTAGGGCAGTTAGGGTTAGCCCCCTTTAGTTCTAAGGTACCCCCCTAACCCCCCCAATAAAGGTTTAACCCCGTGATCACCCCCCGTCGCCAGTGTCACTAAGGCTGGGTTCACATTGCAGCGGTTTATGAGAACGGATGTGATTCGCACCGCACTGCAGTGCAAATCACATCCGATCTCTGTGCGATTCGAGTTCAGCCATTCGCCGCACCCGCCACACCCGCCGCAAATTCGCACGGGACCCTTTTTTTGGCCCGCAGCAGAATCGGATCGCATGGGTGTTCACACCATGCGATCCGAGTTTGCAGATCGCACTGCGATATGCGAACTGATCTGGGGGTGTCAGTAACATTTCACTGACACTCCCAGCAGTTCGCATAGGGCAGTGTGAACTGCCGCCGGGAGGCATGCGATGCGGGAACCCGCCGCGCATTCGTGGCGTTCCCGCATCGCTCCAGTGTGAACCCAGCCTAATAAGCGATCGTTTTTCTGATCGCTGTATTAGTGTCACAGGTGACGCTAGTTAGGCAGGTAGGTATTTAGGTTCGCCGCAGCTTTTTATAGCGCCAGGGACCCCCATATACTACCGCATAAAGCCCCCTGATTGCCCCCTAGTTAACCCTTTCACCAGTGATCACCATATAACTGTTACAGGTGACGCTGGTTGGTTAGTTATTTTTTTATAGTTTCAGGGCACCCGCCATTTATTACCTAGTCTCACTAGTGTACCCCTAAATTTAGGGGTGTCTACTTTCCAAAATGGGGTCATTTGGGGGGGGTTTGTGCCATCTTGGCATTTTATGGCCTTCAAAACTGTAACGCCCTTAGAAAGCCTGAAGGCGGTGCTTGGTTTTCGGGGCCCCGTACGCGGCTAGGCTCCCAAAAAGTCCCACATATGTGGTATCCCCGTACTCAGGAGAAGCAGCAGAATTTATTTTGGGGTGTCATTTCACATATGCCCATGGCATGCGTGAGCAATATATCATTTAGTGACAACTTTGTGAAAAAAAAAAAAAGTTTGTAATTTTCCCGCAACTTGTGGCAAAATATAAAATATTCCATGGACTCAACATGCCTCTCAGCAAATAGCTTGGGGTGTCTACTTTCTAAAATGGGGTCATTTGTGGGGGTTTTGTGCCATCTTGGCATTTTATGGCCTTCAAAACTGTAATAGGTAGTGAGAAGTGAACTCAAAAATTTACGCCCTTAGAAAGCCTGAAGGCGGTGCTTGGTTTTCGGGGCCCCGTACGCGGCTAGGCTCCCAAAAAGTCCCACATATGTGGTATCCCCGTACTCAGGAGAAGCAGCAGAATTTATTTTGGGGTGTCATTTCACATATGCCCATGGCATGCATGAGCAATATATCATTTAGTGACAACTTTGTGAAAAAAAAAAAAAAAAAAAAAGTTTGTAATTTTCCCGCAACTTGTGGCAAAATATAAAATATTCCATGAACTCAACATGCCTCTCAGCAAATAGCTTGGGGTGTCTACTTTCTAAAATGGGGTCATTTGTGGGGGTTTTGTGCCATCTTGGCATTTTATGGCCTTCAAAACTGTAATAGGTAGTGAGAAGTGAACTCAAAAATTTACGCCCTTAGAAAGCCTGAAGGCGGTGCTTGGTTTTCGGGGCCCCGTACGCGGCTAGGCTCCCAAAAAGTCCCACATATGTGGTATCCCCGTACTCAGGAGAAGCAGCAGAATTTATTTTGGGGTGTTATTTCACATACGCCCATAGCATGTGTGAGCAATATATCATTTAGTGACAACTTTGTGTAAAAAAAAAAAAAAAAAATTTTTTTTGTCATTATTCAATCGCTTGAGGCAAAAAAATAAAATATTCAATGGGCTCAACATGCCTCTTATCAATTTCCTTAGGGGGTCTACTTTCCAAAATGGGGTCATTTGGGGGGGTTTTGTACTGCCCTGCCATTTTAGCACCTCAAGAAATGAGATAGGCAGTCGTAAACTAAAAGCTGCGTAAATTGCAGAAAACGTACCTTAGTTTGTAGATGTGACAACTTTTGCGCAAACCAATAAATATACAATTATTGACTTTTTTTTTACCAAAGACATGTGGCTGAATACATTTTGGCCTAAATGTATGACTAAAATTGAGTTTATTGGATTTTTCTAATAACAAAAAGTAGAAAATATCATTTTTTTTCAAAATTTGCGGTCTTTTTACGTTTATATCGCAAAAAATAAAAATCGCAGAGGCAATCAAATACCATCAAAAGAAAGCTCTATTTGTGGGAAGAAAAGGACGCAAATTTTGTTTGGGTACAACATTGCATGACCGCGCAATTACCAGTTAAAGCAGCGCAGTGCCAAAGTGTAAAAAGACCTCTGGTCATTTACCAGCAAAATGGTCCGGTCTGAAAGTGGTTAAGGTACACTTGCCAATGAGCTGCATGGCAGGTCAACATATGTCTGGTCAAGCATGTGGTGCCCAAGCGGCTGATGTTTTGGCAACGTGAGATATGCTTGAGACATATGTTGCAAATAGCAGCGATGTGATCTGATGCACTCGTCTCAAAAAAGGCCCATACCAAAGAACTTTTGGAATAAAGCGCAGAGGCAGCGCCCTGCACAGGCGGAGCTCTGCAGTGTGATTCAGTTGGTGTGCTGCCCTTAAGCTGGCCCCTGGAGGGCATCCTGCCTCATTGGAGATGTGCCTCCTCCTCCTCTCTCCTATCAGGCACCCAGATGGAGTCAGTGACCTCACCGTCCCCTCCCTCTTCATCACTGGAGCAAACCTGGCAGTATGCTGCAGCTGGTGGAACATGACTGCCAGATTGCTGTCCTTCTTGAGCATCTCCTCTCTCTGGGCTCACACTACTGCCTTCCGCTAGCTGGGTATCATCATCAGAGCCTTCAAAACGCTGGGCATCCTCCTGGAGCATGTACCCAACACTGTGCTCAAACACTTCAGGGGACTCCTCAGGAGGACATGGTGGGTCTAGGGAAGGAGGGGCTGATGCCATTGATACGAGGGAAGAGGACGCGTTGGCAGATGCTTTGCCAGTACCCTGAGCCTGGGTAAGAGAGGATGAGGAGGGCTTGGTCATCCACTCTATCAAGTCTTCAGCATGTTGTGGCTCAACACATCCAGCTGCCACAAATAAAGACAAACGTGTCCCATGGCCATGTACTGTTGACGATGCACCACGTCCACGACTCGCACTGTAGCCTTTAGACACAGTGCCTTCTTGCCCTCTTTTATTGGCTTGTGACTGTCTGCCTCTCCTTGCTGGCCTTCCAGAAATACTAATGGCCTGCAAGGAGATGAGAACACCAGCAATTGGAGTAGCTTTAGGTGCACACTGAGCAGATGACACAGTACACCGACTGTAATTATTGCAGCTGCCTGCCTGTGGTATAGGATCTGAAGAACACGAGCAATAAGGGGTAGCTTCAGGGGTATACTGTGCAGGTGGCACAATACACCGACTGTAACTGCTGCAGATGCCTGTGGTATAGGAACAGAACAACACCAGGAATTGGGGGTAGCTTCAGGTGTATACTGTGCAGGTGGCACAATACACCAACTGTAACTGATGCAGATGCCTGTGGTATAGGAACAGAACAACCCCAGCAATTGGGAATAGCTTCAGGTGTATACTTTGCAGGTGGCACAATACACCAACTGTAACTGCTGCAGATGCCTGTTGTATAGGAACAGAACAACACCAGCAATTCAGGGTAGCTTCTGGTGTATACTGTGCAGGGTGCACAATACACCCACTGTAACTGCTGCAGCTGCCTGTGGTATAGCAACAGAACAACCCCAGCAATTGGGGCTAGCTTCAGGTGTATATTGTGCAGGGGGCACAATACACCCACTGAAACTGCTCTAGGTTCAATCACAAGAAATCTAGACACCGTCCCTGCCTATCATTCTCTGTATGAATGCTGCAACACACTACACAAGGCTGCCGCTAAACTATAATTGGCCACAGGCATCCTGCTTGTGGGCAATTATGGCTCTCCTCGCTGCCAGCGCTGTGTTTGACCAAGCATGCAAGTCACAGTGCGTGCTTGGCCAATTATCAGCCAGCAATGCACTGCGATGACTCAATGCATTGTGGGCCATGAGCGCCACACGAATATCGTGGGAATGGCCCACAAAGTTCTGGCTTCACCAAATGAGTGAGCACCCGATGTTCAAGTCAAACATGCATGCGACTCGAACACCTAGCTCATCCCTAGTTGCAGCATTTACAGAGTTGTTATAAGAAAATTTAACAGACGGAAGTAAGGAGAGCCAGTCATATTGGGAGAAAGAACAGTAGACAGTAGAACATTGTAGATACTGTTCTAGAGTTTGGTCTGCTCTTTCAGTTTTATCATTACTCTGTGGATGACAGGCAGAGGATATGCACACCTCAATTGCCAGAGACTTCTCCAAAATCTAGAAGTAAACTGTAGACCTCTATCGGAAACAATCATGTCGGGTAAATCATGTAGTCTGACTATTTCTTTAACCACTTCAGCCCCGGAAGAATTTCCCCCTTTCCTGACCAGAGCCCTTTTTGCGATTCGGCAATGCGTCACTTTGCGTGCGATGTTGCACCCAAACAAAATTGATGTCCTTTTTTCCCATAAATAGAGCTTTCTTTTGGTGGTATTTGATCACCTCTGTGCTTTTTATTTTTTGTATAAACAAAAAGAGAGCGACAATTTTGAAAATGGTGGTGATCTGCGATTTTTATCATGACTGAAACATTATGGCGGATACATCGAACACTTTTGACACTATTTTGGGACCATTGTCATTTATACAGCGAACAGTGCTATAAAAATGCACTGATTACTGTGTAAATGACAAAAGCAGGGAGGGGGGTTAAACACTAGGGGGCAATCAAGGGGTTAAATGTGTCCTAGGGTGTGATTATAACTGTAGAGGGATGGGCTACCTAGGACATGACAGTCCTGCTCCTGATGAAAGGGAGCAGTAGATATCTGTCTTGTCACTAGGCAGAATGGGGAAATGCCATTCTGACACTCCATGACACGATCACGGGACACCGGTGGACATCAAGTCCATGGTTTCCGCAGGCACGGTCACGGAGCATGCGGCAGGCGCACACGTGCCCACAATGTCGCTTCTTAAAGGAGACGTACCTGTATGCCCATTTGCACAGCCGTACCATTGTGCTGATATATATCATTGTGCACTGGTTGACAAGCGGGTAATGAAGATATTTGCTGTGTCCCCAGTGGAAGGCGTGCCTATCATAGGCAGGAAGTGTGCCATTTTGGACAGGCAGTCCACTACCACAAAAATGGTTGTGCACCCTTCTGATGGAGGCAAGTCCATTAGAAAGTCCATTGATATCTTTTTCCATGGTTGTTCCCTGGACTGGTAATGGCCTTAACAGACCCCAAGGTTTAGCATTGGACCCCTTGTTATGCTGACAGATGGCACAGGAATTCACATACCTCCTACAGTCCAGTTTCAAAATGGGTCACTACAGGGTTCATTGAATGAGTTCCATTGTCTTCTGAACCTCAAAATGGTCAGCAAGTTGGTGGTCATGGAAAGTTTTCAGGACCTGCAGTCTGACTTGTTGTGGGACAAAGATCTTATCCTGAGGCCACAGGAACCCCTCCTGATTTCTTAAGGAAAATGCTTCCAGTTCTGTGCACTGGATGGAGACTTGTTCGATTGATGCCCTTAGGTTGTGTTGGATTAGTAAAAGGTTCTGGGTTGACATAATTGTGCAAAGTGTTGTTTTCGTTGGGGTATTAGGAAACATCCAGGACAGGGCATCGGCTTTCCCATTCTTTGACCCTGGCTGGTAGGTAATATGGAAGTTGAAACTGGAGAAAAACAACGCCCATTGAACCTGTCTGGGTTTTAAGCACTTGGCCGTTCTAAGGTACTCCAGGTTCTTGTGGTCTGTGAAAATCCTAATAGGGTGTGCAGAACCCTCCAGGAGATACCTCCACTTCTCCAGGGTTATCTATATGGCCAATAGCTCTGGGTCCCTGACATTGTAGTTCCTTTCCGGCTGGCTTATTTTATGTGAGGAAAAGTCTATGGGGTGAAGTAACGCCTTGGATCCCTAGCGCTTATACACAATTGCTCCTGTGGCCACCTCTGAAGCATCAACCTCCAAGACCTAGGGTAGAGCAGGATCAGGGTGCTGAAGAACTGGAGCTGAAATGAACAAAGACTTTGGTTTGTCAAAGGCTGCTTAGCTTCAGAAGACCATTAAAATTGGGTACGCTGACAGGTTACTTGAGTGATGGGTGAGATGATAGCAGAAATATTTTTTTTCAAACCTTCTGTAAACATTTGCGAAGCCCACAAACCTTGGAACATTCTTTTTAACAGCTGAAGCCAGCCATTCCAGGATAGCTTTCACTTTTTGTGTTGTTAACCAGATGCTGGAACATGGCTGGCACATTACAAAGTCTGATTGGCATTACCAAGTATTCAAACTGCCCGAACCTTGTGCTAAATGCAGTCTTCCACTTGTCACCTTCACAAATGCAGACAATGTTGAAGGCACCTCGTAAAGATTTGGGCATTAATGGACCTTTGAAATTGTTCTGAGATAAGAGGGAGCGTGTAACGTTTTTTGATCTTATTTAGCTCCCTCTAGTCCACAGATAGTGTCTTATCTTTCTTCTCCACAAAGAATATACCGGCGCCAGCAAGAGAGGAGGATGGGCTAATGAACCTATTCTCTAAATTATCATCAAGTTATAACCGTAATGTTTTGAGCTTCATTTCTGAGAGAGGGAATATGTGCCCGAAGGGGATCTCAGAACCTGGATGTAGCTCAATTGGACAGTCATATGGCCGGTGAGCAGGAAGGACATTGGCTTTTTTCTTGACATCCAGGAACTCCTGGTAAGCAGGTGTTACATTCTGGATGGCACTGGATCCTGGTTGGAAGGCCAAGCAACTAGTAGAATCCCGGGGCATGGGAGTAAAACAATGCTGCTGGTAGTAAGAAGAGGAAAATAGGACTTCTTTCTTGAACCAGTTAATTTGCGGATTATGCGCCTGCAGCCATAGGATTCCTAAAATTACCAGGAACATGGGTGAGCTTGGAGCATCAAATCCATATGAACTCTTGATCCCCATATTCAGTCAAGGGGAGGAGAGGTGCAGTCTCTTTTGTGACAGACCCAGAACTGGACGTGGAGCCATCAGCTAGGTGAACTGTTAGTCACTGCTTCTGACAATAAAGGGAAAGGGCAAGTTTCTTTGCCAGGGTCAAGTCCAGAAAACAGCTGCAGCCCTGCAATCAATTATTCCCAGAAGCCAGACTTCATCTTCCACCACCTGCAAGGAGACAGAGAGAACAAGCTGAGATGGGGAAGATCCTGAAACCTGGAAGTACACTGAAATACATGGAGATGGCTTACTAGGTCTTATGGGGCAATTACGTAAGAAATGCCCAGTTCCCCCAAAGTAAAGGCAAAGGTTAGCTTGCCAATGATGGAGTCTTTCTTCTGGAGTTAGAGCTGAGCGGACCAAGCCAATCTGCATGGGTTCAACTTCAGATGTTAATGCGATAGGAGGCACAGATGCTAGAGATGAGGGGGATCTAGGCAACATCTAGGTGGGACTGAAGGCTTGGGATCTTTCAGACCGCTCTCATAGATGTCTATTGAGTTGAATGGCTAATTGAATGAGGCCCTCCAGTGTAGAGGGAGTCTCTATTCTGGCCAGCTCATCTTTGAGGGATTCCGACAATCCCTGCCAGTATTGATATCTTAGGGCTGCTTTATGCCATCTTGTGTCAATGGGCCATTTGCAGAAATCCACTGTGTAGTCCTCTGCTGGATGTCGTTCCTGCTGTAACCTATACAAGACAGCTTCAATGGTGGCCACATGCTGGGGGTCATCATACAATTGTGCCAGAACGACTCCACAGAGTTGATGACAGGACTCTTCTGTTCCAACAGACTGTGAGCCCAAACCCGGCGGGTTCATCAGATAATTAGGAAATAATGAACCCCACCTTTACTCTTTCAATAGAGAAAGTCCTTGGTTGTAGGTCCACATACAGCAAACAGGAATTCTTGAAAGCTCTGAACTTTTTCCGTTCTCCGGAGAGATGGTTCTGGGGCACTAGCACAATATGTGTAGAGGTTGTCCTTTCTTGGGCAGGAACAGCTGAGGCTGGACTGGCAATAGATGGCCCAGGGTCCCTGGAAGCTGGTGTCACCAACCAGTTTCTGTAGACCCTCCAGCTGGAAGTAACCCCCCTGAAGTCTTTGTACAGCTGTGACCTGCTAAGACAGAGCCTCCAATGGGATCCATCTGCCTCTGATGATGGCTGGATTATATTATCACATGTCAGGTGGGAGGCCAAGGTTCTGAGAGGGCTCCCCTTGCGCCTAAGTGCAGTGTAACCCTGAAGGTGGTACAGGGAATGCAGTGCCCAAAGAAGCATGGTTTGCCAGTTGCTGTGGTCTAAAGAGCTGGTCACCAAGAGGTAGTGGGAACAAGCTGGATGTACTGTAGGGCAGGCGTGCTTGGATAATACTAGACATACTTTGCAGTTGGGCAGAACCAGGAGCTAGGCCAGGGGTCATAAACAGTAAGATCAGTAGCAGAATCAGTAAGCCAAGCCAAGGTCAAACACAACAGAGTGAGTTGGAATGAAGTCAGAGAACAAGCCAAGGGTCAAACCAGAAGATCAGGATAAGCAGGTCAAGGTAAGCCAGTTTGGTAATTGGAGGTCAAAGATCAGGATACACAGGGAACACAGGGAAGCTGATGATAATCCAGCAATCCAGAGGTCTCAGCAGCAGGTTAATATAGGCCAGTGGGCGCCAGCATCTGTCACGTTGTGCGTATGCTCCGGTTAGCGCTGTTGTGCATCTGCGTGCACTTGTTCATGCCATTGCGCATCTGCTTGCACCAATGCCCAGATGTGACCTTGCTGGGGGCTGGTAACATTGCCAGTTTTATGACTGTTTCCCTGACACATGGCTGGGTGTTCAATTTTAAATCAATGATGCCACCAGCTTCTCCACTACGTTGATATGTGCGGATATGAGGCAGGAAATTCCTCAGCTGCAAATTATTGGGCCTGTAGCTTTCTATCATGTGATATCTTATCTCAGGTTGACCTAAACCCTAGCTTACCACTGCCTGCAATATATGCGTACTGGGCGTTGGAGGTAAAACACTGCCTACAGAGTCTGTGTACTGGTTGTGGATGCTTTATTATATCTTTTCATGTGACAACACTGAAGGCATGCCACTTTGCAAAATGTAAAGTAGTGAGTGCACAGCTTGTATAACAGTGTACATTTGCTGTCCCCTCAAAATAACTCAATACACAGCCATTAATGTCAAAACCACTGGCAACAAAAGTGAGTACACCCCTAAGTGAAAATGTCCAGATTGGGCCCAATTAGCCATTTTCTCTCCCCGGTGTCATTTGACTTGTTAGGGTTACAAGGTCTCAGGTGTGAATGGGGGAGCAGGTGTGTTAAATTTGGTGTTATTGCTCTCACTCTCTCATACTGGTCACTGGAAGTTCAACATGGCACCTCATGGCAAAGAACTCTGAGGCTCTGAAAAAAAGAATTGTTGCTTTACATAAAGATGGCATAGTATAAAAGAAGATTGCCAAGACCAGGCTTCACCATTGTCGACCAAAGAAGTTGTGTGCACATGCTCAGTGTCATATCCAGAGGTTGTCTTTGGGAAATAGACTTATGAGTGTTGCCAGAATTTCTGCAGAGGTTGAAGGGGTGGGGAGTCAGCCTGTCAGTGCTCAGACCATATACTGCACACTGCATCAAATTGGTCTGTATGTCATCCCAGAAGGACATTTTCCTGCAGACAAGCAGACTAAGGACATGGATTACTGGAACCATGTCCTATGGTCTGATGAGACCAAGATAAACTTATTTTGTTCAAGCTTGTGTGACGGCAACCAAGTGAGGAGTACAAAGACAAGTGTGTCTTGCCTACAGTCAAGCATGGTGGTGGGAGTGTCATGGTCTGGGGATGCATGAGTGCTGATGGCACTGTGGAGTTACAGTTCATTGAGGGAACCATGAATGCCAACATGTACTGTGACATACTGAAGCCAAGTATGATCCCCTCCCTTTGGCGACTGAACCCCAGGGCAGTATTCTAACATAACGACCCCAAACACAAATCCAAGATGACCACTGTTTTGCTAAAGAAACTAAGGGTAAAGGTGATGGACTGGCATAGTATGTCTCCAGACCTAAACCCTATTGAGCATCTGTGGGGCATCCTCAAATGGAAGGTGGATGAGTGCAAGGTCTCTAACATCCACCAGCTCCATGATGTCATCATGGAGGAGTAAAAAAGGAATCCAGTGGCAACCTGCAAAGCTCTGGTGAACACCATGCCCAAGAGGGCTAAGGCAGTGAAAAATAATGGTGACACTTTGACACAATATATTGACACTTTGGACCCAATTTGGACATTTTCATTTTGGGGTGTACTCACTTTTGTTGCCAGCGGTTTAGACATTAATGGCTGTGTGTTGATTTATTTTGAGGGGACAGCAAATGTACACTGTTATACACTCTGTACACTCGCTATTTTACATTGTAGCAAAGTGTAATTTCTTCAGTGTTGTCACATGAAAAGATATAATAAAATATGTAAAAAAATGTGAGGGGTGTACTCACTTTTGTGAGATACTGTATGTTATTCCAAGTATATTGGTATCATTAAACAATAGAGAGACATATTCTTTCTTTCTCTCCCTTTGCATGTGATTGAGAAACCGGAGAAACCGTAAAAAAAATGCAATCACAGGGATAATTACAAACTCCATACACATATTGTCCTGGCTGGTATTTTTTATTAGAAATGTATTTGTATGTTTTTGGTGGATGTTTCAGAATGAGTGTTCAGCCACTTCAAAGATTCCTCTGGAGCTGTCAGACACATCCAACAGTGATACCTATTTGGTAAACACTATGCAAAAAATTATCGCAGGCATGATTGAAATACAAAGTCATACAAGAAGTTATCTATGTTTGCTTTACATGCATTGTGTGTGTAATGGAAATTTGTAAGTTATGTATATAATTGTATTCTATTTTATATGTATTGCACAATTCCTTCACTGTGCACACGACACTAATAATGTTTTCAGTACATGTTTTCCATTCTTTCGAGTACTGATTAGAATTAGCCTGCCTATGTAATGCCCTTTGTTACCATAAACGTACAATTGTAATATTAATGTGATACCTACGTAATCACATGTATAAAACCCTTCAAATGCGTCATAATAAAGGAGAACAGTTATTTAGAAAGATGCTGAGCATATCTTTTGTGTCTGTTCCCTACTGCAGTAGTTATTATTAATCTGGAACCACTAATCAATAGTGATGGCCGAACGGTTCGCCCGGCGGTCGTTTCGCGGCGAATTTCCGACTTTCGCCGTCCGCGGGTTCGAACGCCTTTTTCCGTCGTTCGCCCCGGCGGACTTACGTGTTTAATGTATACAAGAACTTTAACCTTTCGTGACACGTTTATCATGTGTTACAGGACAACCAATTGAGACATGACAGCTCATGGACACTTGGACATTCCCCCTAACCTATAAATACACCCGATCCGGTGGCCATTTTACATTCTTTCTTCTGTCACTGTAGGGAAAGGATCCTGTGTGGAGTAGGGACAGAGAAAACGCTAGCTATTTGGTACACAAAAGTTCTTTTCAGGACTGGTATAGGTGTTAGGTCAGCAGCCTGAGTTTCTTTTGTCAGTTTAGATAAAGGGACAGAGCGCTGTATGCTGCTATTTTAGGGACAGCTCAGCCAGATTAGTCTTTCTTCATCATCATCATCATCATCATCATTAGCTGTTACTATCAGGTCCACAAAAGAGCTGTTCCAGCTAATCGTTCCAGCCTACTCTTTTTTGCCAATTTGTATAGGGACAGGCAGGAAGCAGTGTGTCAGGCAGTGAGGATAATTTTAAAGACTTGCTGTTACTATTAGTTCCACAAAGGTTCTTTTCAGGACTGGTATCAGTGGTACGGTAATAGGCTTGTACACGTATAATATTCTTTCTTCCAAATATAGAAAGAATATTATACTTGACTGCTGCCCTTCTGCTGCAGTCTGCTAATCATTCACAACTCACTTGTTCCACAAAGCTCTTTATCAGGACTGGTAACTTGGTCTGTCTAGGGTGCTACGGTACATAGGCTTGGGTGCGGTACAGTCTGCTGTTCTGTAAGGACCGCTATCGGTCCACAATACATAGGGTTGCCGTGCACTACTGCTGACCGCTGCCCTATACTGCAGCAGTCCTTCATTGGTATAGGGACTGACGTACAGTCTGCTAATCACTAACACACAACCTGCTTGGTCCACAAAAGTTCTTATAAGGACTGGTAACTTGGTATAGGGTGCTACGGTACATAGGCCTGAGTGCGTTACAGTCTGCTGTTCTGTAAGGACCGCTATCGGTCCACAATACATAGGGTTGCCGTGCACTACTGCTGACCGCTGCCCTATACTGCAGCAGTCCTTCAGCGGTATAGGGACTGACGCACAGTCTGCTAAACACTAACACACAACCTGCTTGGTCCACAAAAGTTTTTATAAGGACTGGTAACTTGGTATAGGGTGCTACGGTACATAGGCCTGAGTGCAGTACAGTCTGCTGTTCTGTAAGGACCGCTATCGGTCCACAATACATAGGGTTGCCGTGCACTACTGCTGACCGCTGCCCTATACTGCAGCAGTCCTTCATTGGTATAGGGACTGACGTACAGTCTGCTAATCACTAACACACAACCTGCTTGGTCCACAAAAGTTCTTATAAGGACTGGTAACTTGGTATAGGGTGCTACGGTACATAGGCCTGAGTGCGTTACAGTCTGCTGTTCTGTAAGGACCGCTATCGGTCCACAATACATAGGGTTGACGTGCACCACTGCTGACCGCTGCCCTATACTGCAGCAGTCCTTCAGCGGTATAGGGACTGACGTACAGTCTGCTAAACACTAATACACAACCTGCTTGGTCCACAAAAGTTCTTATAAGGACTGGTAACTTGGTATAGGGTGCTACGGTACATAGGCTTGAGTGCGGTACAGTCTGCTGTTCTGTAAGGACCGCTATCGGTCCACAATAGATAGGGTTGACGTGCACCACTGCTGACCGCTGCCCTATACTGCAGCAGTCCTTCAGCGGTATAGGGACTGACGCACAGTCTGCTAAACACTAACACACAACCTGCTTGGTCCACAAAAGTTTTTATAAGGACTGGTAACTTGGTATAGGGTGCTACGGTACATAGGCCTGAGTGCGTTACAGTCTGCTGTTCTGTAAGGACCGCTATCGGTCCACAATACATAGGGTTGCCGTGCACTACTGCTGACCGCTGCCCTATACTGCAGCAGTCCTTCATTGGTATAGGGACTGACGTACAGTCTGCTAATCACTAACACACAACCTGCTTGGTCCACAAAAGTTCTTATAAGGACTGGTAACTTGGTATAGGGTGCTACGGTACATAGGCCTGAGTGCGTTACAGTCTGCTGTTCTGTAAGGACCGCTATCGGTCCACAATACATAGGGTTGACGTGCACCACTGCTGACCGCTGCCCTATACTGCAGCAGTCCTTCATTGGTATAGGGACTGACGTACAGTCTGCTAATCACTAACACACAACCTGCTTGTTCCACAAAAGTTCTTATAAGGACTGGTAACTTGGTATAGGGTGCTACGGTACATAGGCTTGAGTGCGGTACAGTCTGCTGTTCTGTAAGGACCGCTATCGGTCCACAATAGATAGGGTTGACGTGCACCACTGCTGACCGCTGCCCTATACTGCAGCAGTCCTTCAGCGGTATAGGGACTGACGTACAGTCTGCTAAACACTAATACACAACCTGCTTGGTCCACAAAAGTTCTTATAAGGACTGGTAACTTGGTATAGGGTGCTACGGTACATAGGCTTGAGTGCGGTACAGTCTGCTGTTCTGTAAGGACCGCTATCGGTCCACAATAGATAGGGTTGACGTGCACCACTGCTGACCGCTGCCCTATACTGCAGCAGTCCTTCAGCGGTATAGGGACTGACGTACAGTCTGCTAAACACTAATACACAACCTGCTTGGTCCACAAAAGTTCTTATAAGGACTGGTAACTTGGTATAGGGTGCTACGGTACATAGGCTTGAGTGCGGTACAGTCTGCTGTTCTGTAAGGACCGCTATCGGTCCACAATACATAGGGTTGCCGTGCACTACTGCTGACCGCTGCCCTATACTGCAGCAGTCCTTCATTGGTATAGGGACTGACGTACAGTCTGCTAATCACTAACACACAACCTGCTTGTTCCACAAAAGTTCTTATAAGGACTGGTAACTTGGTATAGGGTGCTACGGTACATAGGCTTGAGTGCGGTACAGTCTGCTGTTCTGTAAGGACCGCTATCGGTCCACAATAGATAGGGTTGACGTGCACCACTGCTGACCGCTGCCCTATACTGCAGCAGTCCTTCATTGGTATAGGGACTGACGTACAGTCTGCTAATCACTAACACACAACCTGCTTGGTCCACAAAAGTTCTTATAAGGACTGGTAACTTGGTATAGGGTGCTACGGTACATAGGCCTGAGTGCGTTACAGTCTGCTGTTCTGTAAGGACCGCTATCGGTCCACAATACATAGGGTTGACGTGCACCACTGCTGACCGCTGCCCTATACTGCAGCAGTCCTTCAGCGGTATAGGGACTGACGTACAGTCTGCTAAACACTAATACACAACCTGCTTGGTCCACAAAAGTTCTTATAAGGACTGGTAACTTGGTATAGGGTGCTACGGTACATAGGCTTGAGTGCGGTACAGTCTGCTGTTCTGTAAGGACCGCTATCGGTCCACAATAGATAGGGTTGACGTGCACCACTGCTGACCGCTGCCCTATACTGCAGCAGTCCTTCAGCGGTATAGGGACTGACGCACAGTCTGCTAAACACTAACACACAACCTGCTTGGTCCACAAAAGTTTTTATAAGGACTGGTAACTTGGTATAGGGTGCTACGGTACATAGGCCTGAGTGCGTTACAGTCTGCTGTTCTGTAAGGACCGCTATCGGTCCACAATACATAGGGTTGCCGTGCACTACTGCTGACCGCTGCCCTATACTGCAGCAGTCCTTCATTGGTATAGGGACTGACGTACAGTCTGCTAATCACTAACACACAACCTGCTTGGTCCACAAAAGTTCTTATAAGGACTGGTAACTTGGTATAGGGTGCTACGGTACATAGGCCTGAGTGCGTTACAGTCTGCTGTTCTGTAAGGACCGCTATCGGTCCACAATACATAGGGTTGACGTGCACCACTGCTGACCGCTGCCCTATACTGCAGCAGTCCTTCATTGGTATAGGGACTGACGTACAGTCTGCTAATCACTAACACACAACCTGCTTGTTCCACAAAAGTTCTTATAAGGACTGGTAACTTGGTATAGGGTGCTACGGTACATAGGCTTGAGTGCGGTACAGTCTGCTGTTCTGTAAGGACCGCTATCGGTCCACAATAGATAGGGTTGACGTGCACCACTGCTGACCGCTGCCCTATACTGCAGCAGTCCTTCAGCGGTATAGGGACTGACGTACAGTCTGCTAAACACTAATACACAACCTGCTTGGTCCACAAAAGTTCTTATAAGGACTGGTAACTTGGTATAGGGTGCTACGGTACATAGGCTTGAGTGCGGTACAGTCTGCTGTTCTGTAAGGACCGCTATCGGTCCACAATAGATAGGGTTGACGTGCACCACTGCTGACCGCTGCCCTATACTGCAGCAGTCCTTCAGCGGTATAGGGACTGACGTACAGTCTGCTAAACACTAATACACAACCTGCTTGGTCCACAAAAGTTCTTATAAGGACTGGTAACTTGGTATAGGGTGCTACGGTACATAGGCTTGAGTGCGGTACAGTCTGCTGTTCTGTAAGGACCGCTATCGGTCCACAATACATAGGGTTGCCGTGCACTACTGCTGACCGCTGCCCTATACTGCAGCAGTCCTTCATTGGTATAGGGACTGACGTACAGTCTGCTAATCACTAACACACAACCTGCTTGTTCCACAAAAGTTCTTATAAGGACTGGTAACTTGGTATAGGGTGCTACGGTACATAGGCTTGAGTGCGGTACAGTCTGCTGTTCTGTAAGGACCGCTATCGGTCCACAATAGATAGGGTTGACGTGCACCACTGCTGACCGCTGCCCTATACTGCAGCAGTCCTTCAGCGGTATAGGGACTGACGTACAGTCTGCTAAACACTAATACACAACCTGCTTGGTCCACAAAAGTTCTTATAAGGACTGGTAACTTGGTATAGGGTGCTACGGTACATAGGCTTGAGTGCGGTACAGTCTGCTGTTCTGTAAGGACCGCTATCGGTCCACAATAGATAGGGTTGACGTGCACCACTGCTGACCGCTGCCCTATACTGCAGCAGTCCTTCAGCGGTATAGGGACTGACGTACAGTCTGCTAAACACTAATACACAACCTGCTTGGTCCACAAAAGTTCTTATAAGGACTGGTAACTTGGTATAGGGTGCTACGGTACATAGGCTTGAGTGCGGTACAGTCTGCTGTTCTGTAAGGACCGCTATAGGTCCACAATAGATAGGGTTGACGTGCACCACTGCTGACCGCTCACCTATACTGCAGCAGTCCTTCAGCGGTATAGGGACTAAGAGTTTTGTCACAGGGTCATTTAAAAAATGACATGCAGAGGAAGAGGCAGGCCCTTCCGCAGGGGTGGTAGGGGTAGGGCAGGAGCAACAGGCTTGAGCCAAAGTGGGAAGTTGCAGAAGGTGCGTTCAATTACTTTAAAGGATGCACCAGACTTGGTTGAGTGGCTCGCTCAGCCTTACTCTTCTGCACCCTCCTCATCCTCTCGATCTGCACCCTCTTCTTCACTCTCTGCTATGTGCACCCCCAAAGACACTACCACCAACAACACGACCACCACCACCACCACCACATACCTTCCGCTTGAGTCACTGGAATTATTTTCCGATCCATATCAAGAGGACATTTCTGATGCGCAGCCACTCTTGGTATTGGATCAGGAAGAGGAGGTAGCAACAAGCGCTACTCAGCAGTCTGACGCCAGTACCCAGATCAGCCCAAGGAGGAGGTTGGTCCCCGGTGTTGCTGCCTACTCTACTTATAGCGGTGGGGAAGGTGACGTTGATGATGACGTGTCTAGTGATGTCACGTGGGTGCCCACAAGAGAGGAAGAGGAGGGGAGTTCAGAGGGAGATATGGACCAGCAGATAGGGAGGAGAAGCAGCAATGACTTACATTGCACAGCAGGGACAAAGCAGACTGCAAATGTATCAGGAGCGAGTCATCGACCATGTACGGTCACATCTGGCGCTCCCAGGACACCGGCACATGGCTCCGCAGTGTGGGCTTTTTTTAACGTGTCCGCTGCTGACAATAGCGTTGCCATCTGCAATCTTTGCAGTCAACGCGTTAGTCGCGGTAAGCCCAATACTCACCTAGGGACGACCGCCTTAAGAAGGCACATGAGCAGCCATCACCGAGCCCAGTGGGAGCAACGGAACACACAAAGCCACACTGCAGGCTCTCACCGTCCAGCCTCGTCTTCTACTTCTCCTTCTCCTCTCTCCTCACAATTGTCCTCCACTCCACCTTCCATCACGCCAAGCTCACATTTTTCTGCAAAAAGGCAGGCTTCCGTGGGCCTAATGTTTGAGCGTAAAAAAATGATGACGCCGGATAACCCTCTTGCCCAACGGTTGGCGGCTGGCTTGTCAGAACTCATAGCCCGCCAACTACTGCCATATAAACTGGTGGACTCGGAGGCCTTTCGCAAATTTGTGGCCATTGGAACACCACAATGGAAGGTCCCAGGAAGGAAGTATTTCTCAGAGAAGGGCATCCCAGAGCTATATGGCCATGTTCAGCGGCAAGTGAATGTATCTCTGGCACACAGTGTCGGTGCCAAGATACATCTGACCACAGACACGTGGTCTAGCAAACACGGGCAGGGAAGGTATATCAGTTTTACTGCCCACTGGGTGAACCTTCTGACGGCCGTCAAGCATGTAACCCGTGGCACCCGTGTAGATTTGGTTTTACCGCCACGGATTGCATGCAGGCCTGACTCTTCTTCTCCTCCTCCTACTCCATCCTCCTCCCTCTCCTCCTCAGCTGCCTCCTCCTTTTCCGCTGCTAGCGTCTCTTCCACTGCACCGCCCAAGCTCCCCAGAACCTATTCCACATGCCAGGTGAGACGTTGCCATGCCGTGCTGCGTCTGTTGTGCCTGGAAGCAAAGAGCCACACTGGCCCGGCACTCCTTTCAGCTTTGCGTTCACAGGCAGATGAGTGGCTAACACCGCTCAATTTGACAGTTGGTAAAGTGGTGTGTGACAACGGTGCCAATCTGCTTAGCGCATTGAAACAGGGCAAAATCACGCACGTGCCGTGCATGGCACACGTCTTAAACTTGGTCGTGCAGCGATTCCTTGTCAAATACCCTGGGGTCCAGGACATCTTGCGGCAGGCAAGGAAAATCTCGGCCCATTTCAGAAGATCTTACACGGCCATGGCTCGCCTTGCTGACATTCAGCGGCGACACCATCTGCCGGTCAGACGTCTTATTTGCGATTGCCCGACGCGATGGAACTCAACCTTCTATATGCTTGATAGGCTGCTCCAGCAGAAACGTGCAGTTAACGTCTACCTGTATGAACTCTGCGAAAGAAACGGTTCTGGGGAGCTGGGTTTTTTTTCACCGCGCCAGTGGCTGCTCATGCGCGACACATGCAGACTTCTGCGGCCATTTGAGGAGATCACCAAACTGGTCAGTCGCAGCCATGGCGCCATCAGTGACATGGTACCTTATGCCTTCTTTCTGGAGCGTGCATTGCGTCGTGTCATTGATCAGGCTGTGGAGGAGCAGGAGCGGGAAGATGAGGAAGTCGCAATGCTGGATGAATTCCCAGGGGGGGCTACTCTATCTGAGACAAGTCAACAACAGGAGTCTGATGAGGAGTCAGAGGAGGATGGTGCCGGGGCGGATGAGCAGGAGCAAGAAGAGCATGCTTTAAACCTTTCTGGGATCCCTGTTGTGCGAGGATGGGGAGAGGAGAATGAAGAGGACGACATTATCCTGGATGATGAGCAGGAGCCAGGCCACCACACCGCTTCCACTTTAGTGCAAATGGGGGCCTTCATGCTCCAGTGTTTTAATAGGGACCCCCGTATAAAAAGCATGAGGGTCAAGGACCAGTACTGGGTGGCAACGTACTTAGACCCCCGGTACAAACACAAAATGGCGGAAATGTTACCGCCGTCGCAGAGGGCTGTCAGAATGCAGCACTTCCAGGCCTTGCTTCGAGAAATGCTGCATTCTGCTTTTGCGTGCGCTGGCAGAGGAGCAATTCCCACTCCCAGAGAAGGATTTGCGGGTACCAATCCAACAGCGCCTGCAAGAAGAGGCCGGTTTGAAGATGTGTTGGTGACTTCGGATATGAGGTCATTCTTTCAGCCGACCCATCGACAGGTGTCATCCGGATCCAGCATCAGGGAACGCCTAGACCGTCAGGTGTCCGACTACATTGGGTTAACGGCCGATGTGGACGCTCTGAGGAGTGATGAACCCCTAGACTACTGGGTGGGCAGGCTTGACCTCTGGCCAGAGCTTGCCCAATTTGCAATCGAACTGTTGGCTTGCCCCTCATCCAGTGTCCTGTCCGAAAGGACGTTCAGCGCAGCAGGGGGGATTGTGACCGATAAGCGTACTCGCCTAGCTCACCACAGTGTTAACTACCTCACATTTCTAAAAATGAATGAGGCATGGATCTCGGAGGAATTCAACACATGTGATCAGTAGACCATGTATATGTCTATAAACAATTTTTGGAATCAAGCACACAGACCTTCTTAATTCATTTGGCTCACTTCCCTGACCCAAAAAAGCACACCGTACTATATGCCCCTACCCTCCTCTTTGAAGAGGTTGAGCGGTGTCATATTTCTACTGGGGCTGCTTATTATGAGGGGTTCCCACCATCCCTGTGCTGTGCTGACTTCCTCCTGGGTGTTCTTATTATGAGGGGCTCCCACCATCCCTGTGCTGTGCTGACTTCCTCCTGGGGGTTCTTATTATGAGGGGATCACACCATCCCTGTGCTGTGCTGACTTCCTCCTGGGGCTGCTTACGGTGCTGCTGTCAGCGCTGTATGTCACGGAGCTGCTGTCAGCGCTGTATGTCACGGAGCTGCTGTCAGCGCTGTATGTCACGGAGCTGCTGTCAGCGCTGTATGTCACGGAGCTGCTGTCAGCGCTGTATGTCACGGAGCTGCTGTCAGCGCTGTATGTCACGGAGCTGCTGTCAGCGCTGTATGTCACGGAGCTGCTGTCAGCGCTGTATGTCACGGAGCTGCTGTCAGCGCTGTATGTCACGGAGCTGCTGTCAGCGCTGTATGTCACGGAGCTGCTGTCAGCGCTGTATGTCACGGAGCTGCTGTCAGCGCTGTATGTCACGGAGCTGCTGTCAGCGCTGTATGTCACGGTGCTGCTGTCAGCGCTGTATGTCACGGAGCTGCTGTCAGCGCTGTATGTCACGGAGCTGCTGTCAGTGCTGTATGTCACGGAGCTGCTGTCAGCGCTGTATGTCACGGAGCTGCTGTCAGCGCTGTATGTCACGGAGCTGCTGTCAGCGCTGTATGTCACGGTGCTGCTGTCAGCGCTGTATGTCACGGAGCTGCTGTCAGCGCTGTATGTCACGGAGCTGCTGTCAGCGCTGTATGTCACGGAGCTGCTGTCAGCGCTGTATGTCACGGAGCTGCTGTCAGCGCTGTATGTCACGGAGCTGCTGTCAGCGCTGTATGTCACGGTGCTGCTGTCAGCGCTGTATGTCACGGAGCTGCTGTCAGCGCTGTATGTCACGGAGCTGCTGTCAGTGCTGTATGTCACGGAGCTGCTGTCAGCGCTGTATGTCACGGAGCTGCTGTCAGCGCTGTATGTCACGGAGCTGCTGTCAGCGCTGTATGTCACGGTGCTGCTGTCAGCGCTGTATGTCACGGAGCTGCTGTCAGCGCTGTATGTCACGGAGCTGCTGTCAGCGCTGTATGTCACGGAGCTGCTGTCAGCGCTGTATGTCACGGAGCTGCTGTCAGCGCTGTATGTCACGGAGCTGCTGTCAGCGCTGTATGTCACGGTGCTGATGTCAGTGCTCTGTATTACGGTGCTGCTGTCAGTGCTCTGTATCTCCTGCACCCTCTTGTTTGCCTACCCTGGTCCCTGACCTTCCCTCTCCTCCATTGCCTTCATTAGCTCCATAGTCCTGAATTGTCAGAACAATTTCCCAAATAAAAAAAAAATGCTTGTAGTTATCGATCCCAAATTCACCTCATACATGTATTATGCTATTGTCCAGGTGGTGGGACTACGTGCTACCCCCTAATAATTACCCCGTGGCCGCAAATTCGACCTAAAGGTTTGCGAAATTCGCCTCCCATTGAAGTCAATGGAGCCCGCGGCGAACGGTCGTTTTCGCGAACGTTTGTGTCCGTTCGCGTTTCGCGTTCGCGAAACGTCCCGTCGGAAGTTCGTCCATCACTACTAATCAATATGAGCATAGGAGTTGCCTATCTATAAGGCTGGGTTCACACTGGAGCGATGCAGGAACGCCGCGAATCCGCTGCGTTTTCCCGCATCACATGCCTCCCGCCGGCAGTTCACACTGCCCTATGCGGACTGCTGGGAGTGTCAGTGAAATGTTAATGACACCCCCAGATCAGTTCGCATATCGCAGTGCGATCTGCAAACTCGGACAGGAATCGGATCGCATGGTGTGAACACCCATGCGATCCGATTCTGCTGCGGACCAAAAAAAGGGTCCCGTGCGAGTTTGCGGCGGGTGCGATGCGAATTCAGCCATACTATCTGTATGGCTGAACTCGCATCGCACAGAGATCGGATGTGATTTGCACTGCAGTGCGGTGCAAATCACATCCGGGTCTCCCAGCCGCAGCGGTGTGAACCCAGCCTAAAATATCTATTTCAGGTGGTGAGCCAGCCAGGAGAGGTTTCCAGGTGACCCTGAGTATCTGAAACGAGGAGCTTGAGACAATCCGGGAATTTCTGATAATCAGCCAGCTGAGGTAAGCCTTTTTCTTACATTTGAGTTATCAGGCTTCCTTGATCGGTAAGGCATTTTCAGGACAAAGGGTACCTATTTTACTCCCCTTAATCGAACTATATTGATTGGTGGTTATATGTTATGTTGTCACTCTCTACTGTCCATCAGAGTGTTAGAGATAAGAAAGGTAAGAATAGTGCTGCTCACAGGTATATGTAGTACATCTGCTAGATAAAGTAATTATGGGCATTAAATTAAGTAAGGGAATGAAGGGTAAGAGACCCTCAAAAATGGCCAGCACAAGAGGAGCACTATATGTGAACCGAAGATGTGGTTCCGCCTATACTGAGCCCTTAGATTAATGGTTAAAGTGGACAGGGATCCACAATGGGTAAATGGGTTACCACCAAAGTCTACAGGGACAAAGAATCATGCAGAGTAAACAGCTAGAGAAACAGCTATCAATGTGTGCTGGATGTATCAAGGGTGACAATTAACACTAGACAGAAATGGACATTTTGATGTTAAGTTGTGGGATGAATTTGGGGTCAGGCATTACAACTAGTAAAGTCAAGAAACAGTAATGAGAGTTAAAACAGAATATTTTATATGTTGTCAGAGAGGGAAGATGGGATGAGCACTATGACTGCCTGTCTGATCATAGAAGTTATAGTATGTGACGTATGGTATTACAATACATTGGATGCAAAGGATATCAGAGCAAAATAAAGAAAGGAGAAGTTTAAGCAATGAAGTATTAAAAAGCGTTAAAAGAAAGTGAGAGAATGATATGCATGTGTTGTGTACAAATTGGAAAAATGTAAGCGATTTTAGAGAGATATTGGTGTATGTTTGTGAATGCTGGAACCTTTAGTTCTATCGCTTGTGTGTGTCGTGTATGCTGATGTGACCCCCTCCTTTGCGCTCTCATAAAAGAATGTAGCTGGGATGAGAGATTAGGGATAAGCTGGAAGGACACCATGCCAATTTCAGCTTTTTAGACAAAACATTTATAACAAAATGTGTCGGGTTAACGAATCTAATGATAAACAATGTGATCACAATTATTTTTTAATCTACATTTAACCAGGGAGGGGAAAAGAAGGGAAAAAGAAAGGGGGGGATTTTTACAACGGTGCTAATTATACTGCAAAATAAGCAAAAAATGCTAAAAATCCATAGTGGTTTATTAATATATATTAAAAAATATCATGACATCTCATATAATGCACAAAAATATAAGGAATGGTATACACATTGCTAGTAGTCAAGAGGAATCCCAGATGACAGGCTGACAGCACTTATTCCCAACATGTTTCGCAATGAGCTTCCTCAGGGGAAATGTGCGACTATTAATAAATTAAATAAAGAATTAGTTGATATACAGTAAATCATACATATTACCAAAAAATGAATAACATAGAATTACAAATACATATGAGGACCCCAGCGTGTGAAATCTAAAAGTAGCGCTTACCGCCTATCCCCGAGCAGGTCGCATACCAGAGATCGATGAAGATGGAAAAAATGTCAGTCAACAGGCCAAAATCAAAAAGCCACCAAGCCAAATGAGGGGCATAGATGGGGGCAAACAGCGCTAAAAGAAATAAGGGAATGCGGATGAGTGGAACATAAATAAATAACAAAATATATAGGACAAGGAATGTTGAAATTGGCCGGGTTAAGATAAGAATATTATTATTATTAATATTTGATCAAGGAACAATAGCCTCAATTATATGAGGAAAAAGGGGCAAAAGCCTCCATAAAAAGTATGCATAAAAACTCTGGAGACCATCCTAATATAAAAGGAAAATGAAGATTTTTAACATATAAAGTCGCAGATGGGGTAAGAGTATAATGAATGCAAAGCTAGCTAGAGATACAACTCGTAATAAGTAAATAAAAATGTACTTACACCTATTATGTAGAATGAAATAGTAAACGGTGATGTATGAACATTAGGACAAGCTGTTCGCATAAAGTAGTGAGGTTGACCAGAAAAATATACGGTCAGCAAACAGTCAGGTACATCAAAAGCGCTGCCCCTGGAGACAATAGCTTCCTAAGGGACAGCAAAAAGATTGCAACAAAAAAAAAGGAAATATGAGTATAAAATACAGTGACAATAGTACAGCACTGTGTTCAAACGAATAAGTAGAAAGGATACGTACAGACCACGATGGCGAATCAGCATCCGCACTGCCAAAAATCATATAGGATTAGTGTGTACGCTAGTACAGGGAAAAGCGCTATTTAAATATCCCCCATCCATCGAGCCGGCATCTGACGTCACCGGCTCGATGCGGACACTCGAGGAAAGCCACTGCGCATGTCCGGAGCCGGCGAAGCGAAGTCCGGATTACATTACCCAACATGCCGCTGTGCAGGCAGGAAATATGCCTGCAGAGCGGTTGCTAACAAAAGTCGGCAAGTGGGGAAAAGAGTGGGACGGTCTCCAAGGTCTACGAATAGGGAGAGGAGACAAAATGCAGACCGGCCAATCTGCCAAGAGGACCCATCTCCACAGAGTGGAGTTACGCGCAGAAGCTTCACCAAAAACGGGCGCCCCGATTGGTACTAGACCAATAGGGGAGCCCTGAGTGTCCGTATGCCCCCCAATCCAAAGTGGCCGGGGAGCATAACGACATGACCAGGTGCTGCCAAAACGATTTACTCTGAGCGGCCCGCCGGCAAGCAGGAGGAGCGCCACTAAGTGAACGGGACACATAGCGAAGAACAGAGATCCCATTGTTAAACAGCCAGGGGTCCAACTCACAGATCACACGCGCTAGGGGGAACCGTAAACAAAAAAATATAATAAAATACATTTAATCACAGACACAGACATATAATTGATGGATATTACAGCAAAATAAATAGTCTGATCTTGCTATATAAATACATATCGAATAAAAATAGAAAAAAAAAAGAGGGAGAGAAAGAAAAAATAATAAATCATAAATGAAAACGTCCATGGGGGCCTAAAGCGGAGGCCTAGAGGCTCAATAGCAGAGAAAGGAATGGCCTACCAAGAGGAATTATAGAAAAGATCTATAACTAATATTTTCGTTAAAGCCTGGATATTCAGTGGCTTTTAAAGTAAAGATCCATTTGGCTTCAATCTGCAGAAGGGACTTATCAACAGAACCACCTCGTGAATTTAGAGGTATATGTTCCAAAGCTGTGAAACTAATCCAATCGGGGTCAAAGGAGTCATAAACTCCTATGTGCCTACTAATGGCAGTGACAATCTTTTTGTTTAATATAGGTTTGATGTGATCTCTGATGCGAATTGAGAACAATCGTTTAGTCTTGCCTACGTAAAAGCCTCCACACCGGCACTGAGCTAAATATACAATGCCGGGAGTGGAGCACGTAACGCGGGACTTAGGAAATAACCAGCTGCCATTAGGTAATTTAAGTTTACCAGAATTATTAACATATGGACACATGTCACATTGACCACAGGGATATGTGCCTAGTTGTTTGGATCTACTACAGGAAGCCCTATCTGTAAAGTGGCTTTGTACCAAACGGTCTCGAAGTGACTGAGATCTTTTGAAGGTAATTGCAGGCAAATGAGGTATATATTGGTTCACAATAGGATCGGCCTGTAATAAAGGCCAAAATTGTTGCAAAATGGCCCGAAAATGTTTATGCTGATTTGAATATTTAGTAACAATGCGTACTGTATTCATATTTTTATTTTTTTTCTCCATCTTATTTCAAAAGAGAAGGTTAGTTCTGTCCTTCTCCTTCACTCTATTATAAGATCTTTTCAGAGATGCGTGGCTATAGCCACGTATTCTGAGTCGTTTGTAAAGGTCTTTGGCTGCAAGCCGAAAGTCATCATGCTTACTACAGTTGCGCTTAATTCTCAAATACTGACTGTAAGGAATGCTTTGTAAAAGAGGTTCAGGGTGAGAGCTGGTGGCATGCAGAATAGTGTTGCCCGCCGTGGGTTTTCTGTAGAGGGCAGAGTGAAGGTAGCCTTTTGGGTCAATTTTAATGGTTAGGTCTAGAAATTCAATAACATCTTGGCTATATTTTAATGTAAATTTTAGATTAAAAGAATTAACTGAAAGTAGGTCAAACATGTGTTTGAGCTCACTTTCCGAACCAGACCAAAAAAACAGGACATCGTCGATGTACCTGTGCCAGGCTATGATGTTGTCCAAAAAAGGAGTAAGGTCCTCACATGCAAAAATCTCCTTTTCCCACCCCCCCAGGTACAGGTTGGCATACGATGGGGCACATTTAGTCCCCATCGCAACCCCCTGCACCTGGAGGTAGTGGGATTGGTTAAATTGAAACACATTGTGTTTAAGAATAAAGTCCAATAATTCAATGACAAATTCATTATATGCGAAGGCCGAAGACCCCCTCTCTTCCAGAAAGTTACGTATAGTTTGTATACCTTTCTGATGTTGGATAGCATTATATAAGCACTCTACATCAATGGAGACTAACCAAGACTTTTCAGGTAGGGACAGTCCATCAAGTATTTTCAAAAGGTCGATAGTGTCCTTAACATAAGTAAAAAGAGAGAGAACGTGTGGGGTAAGGTAATTGCCAACAAGACAGCTTGCATTTTCAGTTAGGCTTTCACAACTAGAAACAATCGGACGACCAGGGGGGTCCACTAGTGACTTGTGCACCTTAGGGAGGGCATAGAACGTTGGGATTTTGGGATCCTTCATGTTGAGAAAGTCCCAAGTACTTTTGTCGATTAAGCCCGATTGATAGGCTCTAAAGATAATCTTACGATACTGCAAATCATAATGGGAAATTAAAGAAGTTGAAATGGGACGGTACTAGACATGTGCAGAGTAAAATATTTCGTTTCGGAATTTCGTTTTCGTCTGAAAACTTAATTTATTTAGTTACTCCCGAAATTCGTTTTTATTTATTTCGTTTTTCGTTCAAAAATTGCATTCGTCCGAAAATCCACATGAATTATGGTCGAATCTGTCTTGGAAGGCTTATGGTGTCTGTCGAATGTATAAAGAAGATTCGACGGAGCTAACTATATAGCATACTTTAGAACCCTATTAAAGTCTATGGGACTCCAACGTTCAAAATCTAAAGTGCTAATTTTAAAGGCTAATTTGCAAGTTACTGTCCTAAAAAGTGTTTGGGGACCCGGGTCCTGCCCCAGGGGACATGTATCAATGCAAAAAAAAGTTTTAAAAACGGCCGTTTTTTCGGGAGCAGTGATTTTAATAATGATTAAAGTGAAACAATAAAAGTGTAATATTCCTTTAAATTTCGTAGGGGGGGGTTGTCTATAGTGTGCCTGTGAAGGGGCGCATGTTTCCCGTGCTTAGAATTGTCCCTGCACAAAGTGTCATTTATGCAGGAAAAAAAGTCCTTTAAAATCACTCGCAGCTATAATGAATTGTCGGCTCCCGTAATACAGAGAACACTCATTGAAAGTCATTGATAAAAAAATAAATAAATAAATAAATAAAAAAGCGTGGGGGTCCCCCAAATTCAATTACCAGGCCCTTCAGGTCTGGTATGGATATTAAGGAGAACCCTGCCTCAAATTTAAGAAAAAATTTGACGTGGGGTTCCCCCTAAATATCCATAACCAGACCCTTCAGGTCTGGTATGGATATTAAGGGGAACCCCGCGTCAAATTTTAAAAAAAATTGACGTGGGGTTCCCCCTAAAAATCCATACCAGACCCTTTATCCGAGCACGCAACCTGGCAGGCCGCAGGAAAAGAGGGGGGGACGAGAGAGCGGCCCCCCTCCCTCCTGAACCGTACCAGGCCACATGCCCTCAACATTGGGAGGATGCTTTGGGGGTCCGTGACCCCTCAAAGCACCTTGTCCCCATGTTGATGAGGACAAGGGCCTCATCCCCACAACCCTGGCCGGTGGTTGTGGAGGTCTGCGGGCGGGGGGCTTATCAGAATCTGGAAGCCCCCTTTAACAAGGGGACCCCCAGATCCCGCCCCCCCCCCTGTTTGAAATGGTAAGGGGGTACAAAAGTACCCCTACCATTTCACAAAGAAAGTGTAAAAAATGTTTAAATAAAACAAACACACTTTTGAAAAATTCCTTTATTAAAAATAAAAAAAAGATTCCAGCGGCGGTAATCCACTCTTGCTATCCAGCGACGGACGGTCAGCTCTCCATCGATGTCTAATGTCATCCAGCGCAGCGCAGCATCCTTCTTCTGTCTCCTCCACGGAGACACTGGAGGCATTCCGGCGCTGACGTTTCTTATATACGGAGGGCGGGGCCACCCGTCACCTGACCCCGCCCCCTCTGACGCAAGGGGAAACCCGGGGTTCCCCGTGACGTATGGGTGACCCCGCCCCCCTCTGATGTAACGGAAACCTGCCTGTGTTACATCAGAGGGGTGCGGGTCACCCCTACGTCACAGGGAACCCCGGGTTTCCCCTTGCGTCAGAGGGGGGCGGGGTCAGGTGACGGGTGGCCCCGCCCACCCTATATAAGAAACGTCAAGCCGCCGGAATGTCTGTAGTGTCTCCTCCACGGAGACAGAAGAAGGATGCTGCGCTGCGCTGGATGACATTAGACATCGATGGAGAGCTGACCGTCCGTCGCTGGATAGCAAGAGTGGATTACGCCGCTGGAATCTTTTTTTTATTTTTAATAAAGGAATTTTTCAAAAGTGTGTTTGTTTTATTTAACCATTTTTTACACTTTCTTTGTGAAATGGTAGGGGTACTTTTGTACCCCCTTACCATTTCAAACAGGGGGGGGGCCGGGATCTGGGGGTCCCCTTGTTAAAGGGGGCTTCCAGATTCTGATAAGCCCCCCGCCCGCAGACCTCCACAACCACCGGCCAGGGTTGTGGGGATGAGGCCCTTGTCCTCATCAACATGGGGACAAGGTGCTTTGAGGGGTCACGGACCCCCAAAGCATCCTCCCAATGTTGAGGGCATGTGGCCTGGTACGGTTCAGGAGGGAGGGGGGGCCACTCTCTCGTCCCCCCCTCTTTTCCTGCGGCCTGCCAGGTTGCGTGCTCGGATAAAGGGTCTGGTATGGATTTTTAGGGGGAACCCCATGTCAAATTTTTTTTAAATTTGATGCGGGGTTCCCCTTAATATCCATACCAGACCTGAAGGGTCTGGTTATGGATATTTAGGGGGAACCCCACGTCAAATTTTTTCTTAAATTTGAGGCAGGGTTCCCCTTAATATCCATACCAGACCTGAAGGGCCTGGAAATTGAATTTGGGGGACCCCCACGCTTTTTTTTTTATTTATTTATTTATTTTTTTATCAATGACTTTCAATGAGTGTTCTCTGTATTACGGGAGCCGACAATTCATAATAGCTGCGAGTGATTTTAAAGGACTTTTTTTCCTGCATAAATGACACTTTGTGCAGGGACAATTCTAAGCACGGGAAACATGCGCCCCTTCACAGGCATACTATAGACAACCCCCCCCCTACGAAATTTAAAGGAATATTACACTTTTATTGTTTCACTTTAATCATTATTAAAATCACTGCTCCCGAAAAAACGGCCGTTTTTAAAACTTTTTTTTGCATTGATACATGTCCCCTGGGGCAGGACCCAGGTCCCCAAACACTTTTTAGGACAGTAACTTGCAGAATCTTTTCTCTCTGTCAAATCTTTTTTCTCTGTCGAATATTTTCTCTATATAATCTTGGACTAATAGAGGTAAGGTTAAGCACATTCGACCACAGGTTCTATAGACAGATTGTTATCGTCAGAGTCATGTCGAATCTCCTATTCTATATCGAACTGTTGTAACAATGAAAACGAAAATAAAGCATTTATTTATGTCGGATCTTTCGTTTTTCGGATTTTGTGCTTTCGTTATCGTTTGTCAAAACGAAAACGAAAATAGCTGAAATTTGGACGAAAATGCATTCGGACGAAAACGAATGCACATGTCTAGACGGTACCACTCATGGTTTCTGAGAATATTGGAACACATGGTAAGATATTGTGGGACATTCATGACAACGATATTACCGCCCTTGTCTGCAGGCTTAATCACAATATTTGGGTTTCCTTGGAGTTGTTTAAGTGCCTTGTGCGGAGCATGAGTTAAATTGTGCAATTTCCTAGATGGAAAATGACTTTGTTCTATAGCTTGGCAAACCTGTTTGGTAAAGGCCCATATGTTAGGATTCGTATTAAGAATTGGAAAATAGGTAGATTTTAAATTTAAAGGTCTGTAAAGGGGGAAAAGACACTGACTTGACCGAAAGACTCACAGGGAGAATAACTCCCTGGTCATCCGAAGTTTCATGGCTTTCTTCCCATAACTCCATTAAATTAGATAGAGCCATATGCTCCACTGGATTAGCTTCGTTGGAAGGATTGAGTGTCCGTGAATCAGTAGATGTATTAGGCTTGTGATATATAGCCTGTCATCTGGGATTCCTCTTGACTACTAGCAATGTGTATACCATTCCTTATATTTTTGTGCATTATATGAGATGTCATGATATTTTTTAATATATATTAATAAACTACTATGAATTTTTAGCATTTTTTGCTTATTTTGCAGTATAATTAGCACCGTTGTAAAAATCCCCCCCTTTCTTTCTCCCTTCTTTTCCCCTCCCTGGTTAAATGTATATATACAATAGGGGATGAGGTGCCTACTTCTTTAGGGTGTCAGCAAGCGATTTGGACCAAAAATTTTCTATTTTTTAATCTGTTTTCCAAACATGGCAAAATGAAGCTTACATTTAACCATGTCTTATGCAAATTGAATATCCTTTGATAGTGGAAACAGTGTATTTAAAAAAGGAAAATTAAGTAATATGTCCCCCTTAAGGACATTTATCTGTGCATATATATTAGTGTGTGATATTGAAATTATCATATGAGTATTCATTTCTAATATGAGTTTAACAATTTTATTAATAAATATAGATATAGTGAAATTAGTTTAGACAACCTTTGGTTGGAAATGAAATCCAGGTTAATGGAGAAATTGGTAAAAAAATGGGATAGTTTATATAAAGATAACAATTTTGTAATTTTACATTTATTGAGTGGAAAGAAAAAAAGATTAAGATGAGGTTGTTAATTTGAATACAGCTGCCATAATATTTAACCAAGCCAAGATGGATGGGATACATAAAAAGTTTTTCTACAAAAATGAAATCTTAAAGTCGGATAATAACTTGATGTGCAGTCCATGATGTGATAATAAATACAATTTTAAAACAATAGACACATCGCATCAAGTCCACACACCCTGTTAGGATAGATGCCACCTGCAGACAGTAGTTTCAGCCCTTGTACACACGGTCGGACATTCCGACAACCAAATCAGTCGGATTTTGTCCGACGGATTTTGTCCGAAACTGTTGCATACACACGGTCAGACAAAGTTGTCGGAAACAGAACGTGATAACGTTATTTCGTTACGGTGGGACTACGTTCACGCTAGTAGCCAATAGCTTTGGTGTAGAAATTTGATCTGAGCATGCGTGGCACTTTGTCCGATCGGAATTCTCTACACATGATCAGAGTATGTCCGATTGGAGCATTTTGTCAGAAAATTTTACCAACAAGTTGGAAAACTTGGTCCGTCCGATGGAGACCACACACAGTCGGAATATCCGACAAAACGGTCCGATCAGACACATTCCGTCGGAATCTCCGACCGTGTGTACAAGGGCTCATAGTTTTTGATGTGGCTGAGTGCTTTGTTTTTATTTATTTTTATTTTTGAAATCCAAAGCAGAATATGTGGATTGTGAAATGATGTGCCCCTTTTCCTTTTAAGTGCAGTGGGTATAAGTAGAGGAATATTTTGGATTTATGTACATCTCTGCATGACCGCAGGGTATTGTTATCATTTATTATAATATTGCCAGGAAAAAGTTGTCTTTTTAAAACATGAAACTGGAGTTCTTACACAAACAGCATGATAGAAAACAAGCCATTGTTATATTTATGCAAGCTGGACCCAGTAATGAAGGGTTCACCCCAGTATTTCAGAGCTGTAGCTTTATGCAAAGGTGCTATTAGACAAAGTTACAGACATTACTTTGGTCAAATATTTAATTTTTAATGGTTTGACATTCTGCACAGCAAATATATAAATATAACTAACTAACTAAATGTTTGTCTAATGAAAGGTTCAAAATATGAATTTGTTTTGTTTGTTTATGTACAAATCTAACAATGAAAAATGCGTACAATTGCATCCAGCCACCTTATTGCCTCCATTGGAGGAGGCTGGAGACAAAGAAAAATCCCATGTGTTCAATTGATGACATGGGAATCAGCTGCTGTGAGCCCAGTGCAGGACACACTCCCTGAAGACCCCGATATTTAGTGTAGATTTGATCCCAGTTTTATACTGAGGATGGCAATACCCATATTGAGTATGCAGTTTATCACCCAGAAGGACACTCTGTATTCAGAGAAATTGGATCCTTTTTCCTCAGCTCAAGAAGCAGAGCTCCATGTTTTTGCAAAGCCTGTGAGCTATAAAAATAGTATATATTTATATAGATAGTCGAGATATAGAGAGCTTTTGATTTCATTTGAAGGGCCAGAAGTTTGTTTTTACTTTGGCAGTTAAACCAATCAAGCATGCTAAGTTAATTTGATTGGCTGTTTTCAGCCTTCCAGGTTCTTGCTGAGGTAGCCATACTAACATTAAAACTCACACATGGAAGCAGACCGGGCAACTTATGATGCTGCATTTACAGCCCCGGACACTTGTTGGGTCTGTGCAACTCACAGATTCCACCCTAGTTCTGGCCCAGTATAACTGGGATTAATAATTCAACTTTAAGGACCCCAGAACCAGAAGAACAAGTGGTCCACAGAGGGCAACTTCTTACGAAACAAGACTTTGGAAAAGGTGATCATTTATGTCTGCCAGCCACTCTTTTCCCTCCACCTGACACATGAACCATGCCATCAGTCACAAGCAGTTATGGCTGCCTTAGTAAATGAGCATGGGATAGAGCCAGGGTTGACCACAGTTGTTTTATAACATACTGCTTTTTGTTTTACCTGTTACCAAAGGTGTTACCAAAAGCTAAACATCCCTTCCAGAGGTAACAAAAAGATATATCCAGATGCCCAAGTCAGGATCTTACGAGTATGTATTTTGTTTGTATGGGCATGTTTTCTGGATGTCCAGTGGCAAATGCTACTGCAAAGGCCACAGCAAAAAGGTGTTATCAGAAGTAGTTTGTAAGTACAGAGTGCAGAATCTACAGAGAGTAACAGAGGAAATCAATTTTATAAGAGAGTCCTTACTACAAGTTTTGAAGTTTTATTTTTACACCCACTACTGTCTACAATGTAGCGGACAAAGTAGAGTAAGAAACTAGAAAACTTTTGCCTGAATGTTTTATTATATTTTAACAAGCCCCTAAGGGATGTTGGACACTCTCCCTATGGGATTTGGTTTGGGAGTGTGTTTATATTTTGTCTTAGCAGCTGAAATCCTCCATTCGGATCTCACAGAGAATGTTGCTGATCTTTTAAGGTTTTTGACCAACTCATTTATGTGTTTACTCCCTAATTCCAGATCCTAAAAGTTTGGAAGGATCTAAAACAGGTGACTTGTGTATTGTTAAGAGACATTTATATATAAGGAAATGTTTGGAGACTAAATACAGCATCTATTTCATTTACAGTTTTGCAAAACTTGCAGGAAAAGTCACCTGGATCCACACCAGACACTGCAAAAATGACTAAATTAAAGAAATCTCTGTGCTTGATTTGTTTCGATCACAGTCTAGGGTACGTTTTGATTCAATTAATTGGATGGGATATATATATATATATATATATATATATATATATATATATATATATATATATATATATATATATATATATATATATATATATATATATATATATATATATATATATATATATATATATATATATATATATATATATTTGAAAAGTAGTTTAGCCATGTTGAAGTCATATCTGTCTTTTATACGTCTTCCATTTTATGAAGAATTGTCTCTGTTTACATATGCTGATAAGTCGGCATACCAACAATTAAGCTAGAAGGGCATTCTGGTCACAGGAGTGTACAGTCAGTATTCTGTAAATATGTATTATCAATCATTTGTTTTTCACAATGAAAAGTCATTTTATAATGAAAAAAAGCTGCTCAGCTATTATTTTATCCACAATGGAGTTTTTGCCTCTTTGGCCAGGACTACCTCTACCTAAGTGTGTGGAGGTTCCAGGTTAAAGGTAATAGCAGGTATGGTTAGTGATCAAAATATTGTTTAAAAGAGAGGAGACTTTAACGGAAATTTGTAAGTTCTGTATATAATTGTATTCTATTTTATATGTATTGCACAATGCCTTCACTGTGCACACGGCACTAATAATGTTTTGAATACATGTTTTGCATTCTTTCGAGTCCTGATTAGAATTAGCCTGCCTATGTAACGCCCTTTGTTACCATAAACGTACAATTGTAATTTTAATGTGATACCTATGTAATTATGTGTATAAAACCCATCAAATACATCATAATAAAGGAGAACAGTTATTTGGAAAGATGCTAAGTGTATATTTTGTATCTGTTCCCTACTGCAGTAGTCATTATTAATTTGGAACCACTAATCAATATGAGGATAGGAGTTGCCTATCTATAAAATATCTATTTCATGTGTAATATATTCAAAATGCTTTTATCGTTTTATTTGTGCCCACTAAAGGATTTGGGATATTTTCCTTCTGTAAACAGGACATCTTCCGTTTATGTGAAATTCTCACTTAGAATCAGTAAGTTCCTTTTTTAGTTGTATTTATAAATCGTTCATTATATTCTCTTTTTATATTATTTTCTTTTGTTTCCATCGTTTTTTTCCCATTTAAATCAATCTATTAACTTAAGTCTGTTTTTTTTTTTGTTTTTTTTAACCACTTCCCGACCAGCGCACGACGATGTACGTCGACAGAATGGCACGGGCAGGCATATTGGCATACAGGTACGTCCAATATTCGATGCCGCCCTGCCATCGGGAGCACGCCGCCGGCGGCACGCTCCCGCGCTGGTCGGGACCCCCGTGAGTCCGGTCGCGGGACCCGCGGACTCGATCGCCGCGGGCATCCCCGCGATCGTCTCACGGAGCGGCCGAATGGAGGAAATGCTGTGTAAACAACATTTTTCCATTCTGCCTAGCAACTAGTGACGCTGATCTCTGCTCCATGTGATTGGAGCAGAGATCAGTGTACACTAAATGAAAGCCCAACCCCCCCACAGTTAGTAACACACCCCTAGGAACACTTAACCCCTACACTGCCACCCACTGGTTAACCCTTTCACTGCCAGTGTCATTTACACAGGAATCACTGCATTTATATAGCAGTGATTACTGTATAAATGACAATGGTCCCAAAAATGTGTCAAAAATGTCCGATGGGTCCCCGACAATGTCGCAGTCACAATAAAAATCACAGATCGCCGCCATTACTAGTAAAAAAAAAAATAATAAAAAATTCTTAATAAAAATGCTATAAAACTATCCCTATTTTGTAAACGCTATAACTTTTGCGAAAACCAATCAATAATCGCTTATTGCGATTTTTTTTAACAAAAATATGTAGAAGAATACGTATCGGCCTAAATTGAGGGAAAAAAATGTTTTTTTATATATTTTTGGGGGATATTTATTATAACAAAAAGTAAAAAATAATGCGTTTTTTTCTAAATTGTCGCTCTATTTTTGTTTATAGCGCAAAAAATAAAAACCGCAGGGGTGATCAAATACCACCAAAAGAAAACTCTATTTGTGGGAAAAAAAGGACGTCAATTTTGTTTGGGAGCCACGTCGCATGACCGCGCAATTGTCAGTTAAAGCGACGCAGTGCCGAATCGCAAAAAGTGGTCTGGTCTTTGACCAGCAAATTGGTCCAGTCTGAAAGTGGTCAAAGCCTGTTTATGGACACATTATAATTCCCCTGTATCCCTCTTAAACCCACACTACATGATGCTTTAGACCTCAACACTGATGTCACTTTTCTTCTGCATCCTAAGAGCACCTGAACCTGGGCAGCCAATAGGAAGTGCCCTCATCATGTAAGCATCATACCCAAAGGAGTACGTTGCCTCATGTAAAAAGTAAAGAATACAAGACTCCAGATTGGTGCTTCATGTGACTGTGGCTTTAGGTAAGTGAAAATATATTTTAGATAAGATAGCAATCATTTAGAGGGAAATAGGGAGTTGGGGGAGCGAGTAGTTGGGTTTTAAAATTTATAAATGAAACCATCACTTCAATTTCATGCAATCCTTGTATTAAAAAACAGTCTTTCATTGGCACATTATCTGTCCCTATAAAATTGAAAACAAACCCTGGTCTTTTTACAATGTATGTTTTGTTTGATGTACCATATGCCATCTATTCAGAAAAACAGTGATGAGATACCTGCAACAGTTCTATTATATAATAAATCACAGCCAGGTAATAACTTTTTTTGTTTTACATTTTTTTCTTTGTCCATTTTTATTGTAAAGAGACACAAAATATATGAATATTTTCCTATTTCAGCATATGAAAGTGATGTGTTGCCTTGCTGACATGTCAAGATCAGAGGGATTGTCAACCACTAGCTGCCCTTACAGTGATCCACAGTGGATAAACATTGAGGCAACTCTTTCCCCTGATTCAAAGACATAGGTATGACTAGGTTTACTTGATTACTTGATTACTTGTTCTTATGCTAAAATGCATCCTGATGTATACAAGAGGCTTCATCTTGTTGGGAGGAGAAAGATCTGAAAGCTCTCTTTGAAGCTGGTTAACTTGCAGAATACAAAAGGACAAATTAAAGCGTGAATGCATAGATGAAGACCTATTGAAGTGGATACTATCAGTGAGTTATATACTGACAGCTGCAGCATATAAAACCTACACTACTCAGTAACTACATTGTTTTGTGTGTGTATGTGTATATGTTTTTTTTTTGTTATTTAGGTTAAGTGTATTTCAAGTCCGCCGGATAGTCCGATCGTGTGTACGGGGCATAAGTGTTCGCTTTAGAGCTCTTCTGATATTGTGTAGTTCAGTTTCTAGGAGTGAGGAGGGCTGGGTTTTGCGTGCAATTTCAAGAGAGCATATTTGATCTAGTAATTTATTGGTGGTAGCATTGATTTCCTTTTTTCATGTGCCCCTAATTTAATGAGGAGACCCCTGAGACATGCCTTATGCACATTTCAGCAGACAGTGGGGTTTGACACAGAATCGGCATTTAGCAAGAAATTGTTTTCAATTTGGGATGCGACATGTTTCTGGATTTGGAGGCGAGAGATAAGGGAGGTGTTAAGCCTTCACATTTTCCTCAATTGTTTAGGGTGAGGAGAAAAGAACTTAAGTAGAATTGGGGCATGGTCAGATCACGTGATGGTGTCAGTTTTTGTGTCATGTACTGTTTGGAGGGTATGTTTGTCCACCAGAAACATGTCTATCCTGGAATAGGATTTTTGCATGTCCGAATAAAAGGTCAAGGGTCATATATGTCTTCAAATTTAGAGATGAGGGAGCGGTGGATTGTCTCCGTATTGGGTTATTGGATTATGAAAACAAGATGGAGGGTTGAGAGATGAGAGGTGGGTTTATTGAAAGCACATGAGATCTACGTTAAGTCTCAGTGCTTCTTTCCATAGTAAATGACGCTTAAAGGTGGAGTTGAGGCCTTTGACATTTAGGAAGATAATATTAAGAGCCATAGTGAGTTTGTGTTAAAAAAGGCTTTGAGATGCGGAATGGGGGAGGGGGAAAACACCTGTTAATTCGCACACCAAACTTGAGTGCTGTTTATTACATATAACAATAGTACTTACTGATAACTGGTAGCCCTTGTACACGCGGTCCGACGGATTTTGTCCGAAACTGTTGCATACACATGGTCGGAAAAAGTTGTCGGAAAATCCGATTTTACATAACGTGATGACGTTATTTCATTACAACGGGACTATGTTCAGGCTAGTAGCCAATAGCTTTGATCTAGGAATTTGATCTGAGTATGCGTGGCACTTTGTCCGTCGGAGTAGGCCGATCAGAGCATGTTGTCGGAAAATTTTATAGACAAGTTGGAAAACTTGGTCCGTCGGATATTATGACGAAAACAGTCCGATGGAGACCACACACAGTCGTATTATCCGACAATACGGTCCGATCGGACACATTTCGTCTGAATCTCCGACCATGTGTACAAGGGCTTACAATAGTAAAAACAAGAAAACGTAAAAAGCAATAAGGATAGTGTATTTGGGCAGCCGAGTGGTGTAGTGGTTAGCACTCTCACCTAGCAGCAATAGGGTCGCTGGTTCAAACCTTGACCATGACACCATATGCCTGGAGTTTGCATGTTCTCCCTGTGCCTGTGTGGGTTTCCTTCAGGTACTCTGGTTTTCCCCCACACTCCAAAAACATGCTGGTAGGTTAATTAGATTCTGTCTATAAATTGGCCGTGGTATGTGTGTATGTGCTTGTAAGTGCATCGGGACCCTACGGGGTAAATGACCAAGCTATATCAAGATGCAGCTCAACTCATTGAACTTTTAGTACAGTTTAGAACTTGTGGTAGAGTGCTTGGCACTCTATGTTATCCAGGGGGAAGTGTGAGAGAAAAAAGCACTGAAACAAAGACAAAAAAGGAAAGAAAAAAAGCAAGGTGAACATAGAATACTCATCTGGGACCTTAAGTTGCTCAGGAGAGAAGTAATGTCCAAATTGCTTGTTTAGGAACATAGGTGGCCCCAAATGAGACTGGAATGTCAATGAAGGCATTGGTTGCGGGGTAAGGCGGGGTTGGTGTTGTTGCGGTCATGGCCGAATGATCGTTGTCAGCGTGCATGCATCTCTGGTGGGGTTGAGGAGATGAGGCCCCAATTTAGCAATCTTTTAATGCCTTCTTTAGGAGTGAAGATAGTGGTTGATTGATTTTGTAATGTCACCATCAATTTGGTGGGGAAATCCCGGAGGACTGTAGTGACTGGAGCAAGTTCTCTTTGTTTTTGCACAGTGGCAGCTGAGATATCTGTGTAAAGCAAGATTGAGGAATAGGGATCTGGCAGAGAAGGGCTAGTTCGGGTGTGGACATGACTTTTAACTTGGAAGAAATGATTAAGTGCCAGCACATCTTGCGGGACTGTTTCTGGTACGTAATCCTGTGAGTGCGGTCTATAGCAAGATCAGCTTGTGATAGTTGGGGAATAAGCTTGAGAAACAGTTGCTGAATGTAGTGGATGAGGTATGGAGGTTTGATAGTCTCAGGGATGCCTCTGAGCCTTATATTATTCCTCCTGGAGCGATCCTCGAGATTGGCCACTTTAGCTGGTAAAAATTGGATTTCTTGTGAGTGCTGGTGGTATGCCTCAGATGCCTCAAAGTGGGCAATGTTATGTTCTGCAATTTGCCTCTCAAGCATGTCTGTATGCTCCTTTATCTGATCCCCTCTGGAGTGGAAGGGGGATAAAGATGAGTGGAGCTCATTGCGCAAGTCCTTTTGCAGGGACATTAGCATCGGTTTCAGGGTGTGTTCTGAGGCAGGCTGATTGCTGGCGAGGAGAGCAGCCAGGGATTCCTGTGCACTTTCACTCAAGTTCATCCCAGTGCTGTTTTTTGTACAGTGGGGCTGTGGAGGGAGAGGGTGCTGGGAACTGTGCTGCCCGCTTACCTCTATTAGCAGGTGAGCTTTGATGAAGTGGTAAGTCGGGCTCAGTGTTGTCCATGTCCTCCAGATTACATGCTGGATCTGATGGTGCCTCTGTTGCTGGTGCGGGAGGAGGGGGAGCCGCTATTCCGCTGCCATTTTGGCTGCGCTGCATGCCTGTGCTTGTGACTGTGCCTGCTTGTGTATAGAAGTCCGTGAGGAGGCGCAACTTGTATGTGCAGTGGTATTTCTTCTTTGACATACCACTGTAATCCTCACTGTTCCAGCTCCTCTCCAGTGAAGGAGAGAGGGGAGAGGGTTGAGCAGAGTTTATGGGTTAAGCAGCCATCTTACTCTGTGGCCAGGCGTGCCCCTATCTCAATGATTATTTTATGAGCAAGGCACCAAACCGGGTAGACTCTAAGCTAGAGGCATGCAAAAACATACACTCGCTTCTACGGTGCATCATGTGATAGATACCGTACATCAGAGATGACCTATTCTAAAAATGAAGACATTGCTTATCAGTTCCAATTCTTTTACAAAGGTTTTTATTATAAATTTACAAGTTTATGTTCCAATACAATAGGCTTACATTCAGATTTCAGTACAGGTGTTTCACAGTATGGTATAAATTTAAGCAGGCTGCCGCCTACCAATGTACACAATTCCTGGATCCGAGCGGACTTGGGTTTTCACATAACTGCAACACAAGCGTGTCGTTCAATATACAGAAAGCCCATAGTAATCATTTTCATAAAATTGGTAAGACGAAAAGAGGAGAAGGGAAGAAGGAGATGTACAAAGGGTCAAGAATAGATTAGAAGAGATTTTTAGATTGGAAAGCAGGGGAGGAGTAGCGAGGGTCAAAAGAGAAGAAAGAGAAGTCAGAGAAAGGGGGAGGGGGGGAGAAGGGAATGGGTTCACAGGGTGTGCCCAGCCGAGCTCCTACAGTGACAGTAAAGTGACATTGAATCTAGGAGAATGATGATATTCAATCCAGGGTTGCCAGACCCTGAGAAATTTGGTATGAGTGTCAGAAAGAATAGAAGACAATTTTTAATTGACCATAACATTGTTCAGTCGGTTCTTGACTGCCTCAAAACTCAGGGCTGGGGTTCTCCATGCTCTCGCTATTGTCAACTTAGTCACAGTAAAGAGATGTTGCGCTAACTGCCGTTCTGGGCTTAGTAATGCTGTGATTGGTTTGCCAAGAAGTGCCTCGAACTGATCTTTTTTAAGATCTACTCGGAGTAGACTAAGGAGTAACGCATAAACCCTGACCCATAGCCTACACACCCGCAGACACGTCCACCAAATATGGGCCATGGTGCCCTCCTGGGCGCACCCCCTGAAGCAAAGAGAGGAACAGGTTGGGACAAAGCGGGCCAGGCATATCGGGGTGTAACACCACGGTACAGGACCTTGTAGGCATTTTCCAAAATTGTTACGTTGCGCGAGCATTTGGATAAGGCTAGGGTCATTGCCTGCCAGTCCTCCGGGTCCAGCCTCTTTCCCAACTCCCTCTCCCACTGCAGATGATAGGACCGCACCGGAGGTCTCTTCATAGAGATCAAAGCTGAGTATGTCAGAGATATCAGACCAGGAGAGTGGGGCCTAGATCTACAGATGCTCTCGAACGGTGTCAACCTGTATGGGGTGTCCTGAGATTTAATGAGACTTTGGAGGAAATGACGGATCTGTAGATACCTGAAGTGCTCTCGTAAAGGTATGTTGTTCGACAAGCGCAAAGCTTCAAATGATAAGATCCTAGTGGGAGTAAGCAATGAATGGACGTCAACAAATCCATTCATGGTCCACCATTTGAATTGTGCTGAGTTATCAAGACCCGGGGGAAAAAGTGGACAACGAAGGAGCCGCATCAGCAGGAGATAGGGAGAAACCAGCCCCACAGAGTACTTCACCGAGTCCCAGACTCGCAACGTGTGAATCATATAAGGCCCCGTAATCGTAGGGCGGTGTGTAGGTGGGAGCCAGGGTAAGGAGGAAATTGGGGTGGGGTCAACTTCAAGTAGATCGATAGTAGCCCATAGTGGGAGCTGATACGTCTCATGAAGGTGGGAGAGCGGAGCTATGGTGGCTGCTACATAGTAGTCTCTTAGATTTGGAACCGGGAGGCCCCCATTCATTCTTTTGGCGAACATGATTTGTCTGTTAATGCGGGGGCAAGACGATCCCCAGATAAATTGTAAGATCCTACGCTGATGGGTATTGAGGATATGTGAAGGAACCGGAATAGGAAGAACCCGAAAATAGTATAGTAGCTTCAGGAGATATGTCATTCTGATGGCTGATATTCTCCCGAACCATGAAAGAGGTAAAGAGGACCACAATGACAACGAATCCGTAAATTTTTTGAACAGTGGTGGATAATTCGCCTGATATAGAGCCTGATATGTGGAAGTGAGACGGATTCCCAAGTAGGGCAATGAGGAAACCCATTGGTAAGGAAAGGCCGACTGCAAGTCCCGCAATAACTCCAGAGAGAGGTTAGTCGACAGTGCCTTTGACTTTCATGGGTTAATCTGGAGTCTCGAGAGAGATGCAAAGGCCTGTAACACTGTGTGTAGGTTTGGCAGGGAAGTTCTAGGAGAAGTGACAGATAGAAGAATGTCGTCGGCAAATAAGGAGATCTTATGGGAACAACTTGCTATTTCAATGCCCCTAATATCTGGATGAATTCTTATTGCTTCCGCCAGGGGTTCCAATGCCAATACAAAAAGAAGGGGTGACAGCGGACACCCCTGGTGGATACCCCTTCGGATATCAAAAATGGGGATTCAAACCCGTAATATTTCATTTTTGCCTGGGGGAATTGTATAGGGCTGACATCCAAGTCATGAATGAGGACCCAAAGCCATAATGCCGCAGAACAGACATGAGGTAGGGCCAAGATAAGGTGTCAAAGGCCTTATTTATATCGAGGGAAAGGAGCATGGATTCAAGATAGCGAGTGTGGGCTACATGCTGGAGTTGCACTATACGTCGAATTGGATCGCCAGCCTGCCTCTGGGCACAAAGCCAACCTGGTCTTTTTTTATCAAGCGAGGGAGGAAAGAGTTCAGGCGTGTCGCCAAGATTTTTGTCAGGAGTTTCATATCGATATTAATGAGCGAGATAGGTCTGAAATTGGCCCAGGATGAGTGGTCACGGTCCGGCTTAGGAATCATCACTACATTTGCTGTCAGAAGATCCGGGGTTAAGGGACAACCTTTCTTTACCGAATTGTACATAGCTATCAGGTGGGGCGTTACTAATGGTGCCAACTTCCTATAATAAAGCGCGGTGTAGCTGTCAGGCCCTAGTCGCTTTCCCACCTTAATTTCCTTTATTGCTTGTAAAACTTCTGAAAGTTGAATGTCCCTATCCATGAGGGTAACGTGAGCCCCCATCAAGGATGGGAGGGAAAGGCTCTCAAGGAAGTCCACCGTACTCTGAGCAGCAGTCCCCTCCGACTCCGTGTACAGCTTCGCAAGGCGAAACCCAAACTCCTCTGGGACATGTTTCGGATTCCCTGATAGGACATTGTTTCGATCTCGCAGTGTGATTGGGTTTAATTTAGGGGCAAATGTTCGGAGTCTGTTGGCCAACATTCGAGTCGGCTTATTTGCTCTTATATACCATCTCTGGTGGGACCAGCGTAATACACGCTCAGCCCCCTCAGTGAGGCACAGGTCGGGCTCCGATCTGGCTTGTTCCAGTAATTTACGGTTACCCGGGGTAGGAAATTGCTTAAACGTCTCAGATAGCGACGCCAATCGGGACTCGAGCTCTTTCTGTTTTGTCTCCCTAGCTCTCTTACAGACCGATGCCAGGCCAATTATCCGTCCGCGTAGCACCACCTTATAAGCCTCCCATAGGACCACCGGCGACGTCACCGAGCCCAGATTGTCGCAAAAGTAGTCCTCTGAAGCCCTAATAATTTCCTCTGTAACCCCTGTATGAGAAAGGAGTGAATCATTCATCACCCAGGGAGAAAATCAGGGTCTATCCAGGATGGAATGGCAGACAACCAGCACCGGGTTGTGATCCGACCACGGGACAGCCAAGATTGAGGCCGAAACCATTAACGGAAGGTGGCGTCTAAGCATAAACATGTGGTCTATCTGTGAATAAACCTGATGGGGGTGGGAATAATGGGTATAGTCCTTGCCCTGTGGATGACACTCCCTCCACAGGTCAACTAGGTCATGTGTTTGCAAGGAGCGAGTAAACTTTTTAGCGCTTGCCGACGGGCCGTTTCTCTCCGATGGGTTCTTGTCTAGTTTAGGGTTTAAAATTAGATTAGAGTCGCCCGCAAGAAGGAGGGTGCCCTTGCAGTGTGATGTCAGCAGGGCGCAGACATGGGTCAAAAAGGGCCCGGGTTCACATTAGGGACATAGTACATCATTATGGTTACCTCCGTGTCATAAATGGTGCCTTGGAGCAGTAAATACCTGCCATCAGGGTCTGCAATCTGTTTAGCGCAACTAAATGGAACTGACTTGCGAAATGCCACGAGAACCCCCCTTTGCTTAGTTGGAGCATTTGCCAAAAAGACCTGAGGAAAACTGAGCATCAAAGTACTTGGGATGGGAGGCCTCAGAAAAATGCGTCTCCTGTAAACAAGCAATGTCAATTTGTTGTTTGCGCAGATATTTAAAAACCTTCACTCTCTTATGGGGGGAGTTCATGCCCTGTACATTCAGGGACAACCAATTAAATGTCATTGGGATAGCAACGGGTGGCCGCTTACCTGGAACCAAAGTGCACACCCCACGAACCCAGAGGAGATAGGAAGGGACAGAAGTAGTAAAGAGGGGGACAGAAAAGAAATGGAAAGTGTCATGTCAGAAAAGGTAGTAGAATCATGCAGTGCTGTGTACAAATAACTTTTATACAGCGAGATTGCTATTGGTCGTGGGTTTAAAATCCCACTACTTGGTCGGGTGTTGACCCGAACGCTAGTCCGAGCCAAGAACCAACACATGGGGGAGCAGTGGTCCGTCGGAAACCACTTGGCATAACATAAACAGTTTCTATGAATATTAGAGAACATGTCAACAGTGGCATATAAGTGTGAACATCAAAAAAAAAACAAGTGAACAAAGGCTTGAGAAACAGATTTGTGTATGTGGTGAACCTCAGCTCAGAAACAAACATCATGAAACTGGTGCCATCTGAGTTAGGCATAAAAACAAGTGAACCTGTAGACCGCGGGGCGGACCAAAGGCCTCACCCCATCAGGGCATTAACAATCAGGGTCCAAGCCCATATCGTATGTACAAAAATACATTTTCCATAGTCCTCAGATGGCCATGGTAGAAGGCCCCCTGGACTGCGAGTGTCTGGCTGTCAATAGGAAACCAGACACTGTGTGTCATGGCTTACATCCGATCAAGCCTTCGAGGGGCATAAAAACAAAAACAAAAAGGGGGGGGGGGGGGATTTCTCCAATACTGCAGTAAGCGGTGACCTGGACAATAGGGAGCAAGGGGGAAGAGGAAAAATACAAAAACGAGAAATTAAAAATGAAAATAAAGATTAGAACACAGTATATAAAAATATACAATATTGGGAAAAATCTCAATTTTTTTTGAAAAAGTGTATTTAACTGGGGGGGGGGGGGGGGGGGGAGAAGGCAGTCGTTACCTGAGTGCAATAATTGTCCTAGTTCCCCAGCCCACCATCATCAGCATGTAAGATGGGCTGCTGTAGTCCGGAATTTTGGGTCTGCATAGTCCATCTTGAATTCAAAGGAAGACTGGTTTACTTCTTACCAGAGTCGCAGATGGGCTTCAGGGGTGATTCACTCCATCCGCCTGGCGGCATAAATTGCAGCAGGCTCAAGAGCTATAAGCTGGCTAGTTTTATGGCGGCAGGAAAAAGAAAAAACAAACAAAAGGGGGGATTTGCTGTCTTCTAGCGATGTCCGTCTGTAGGAACCTCATGGAACTTCTGGGCCTTGAGAGAATGGAGGGCTTGGGATCCATGTTGAGAGGATTGCGAGGATCTTGTTGGGGCCCGGGAGGGACCCAGGCGGGCCGTGGAAGCTTCAGGTTGAGAAGGAAGGAGGTCAAACTGCAGTTCCTGGAATTGCCGCCGCAAATCCGGCAAGGATGAAGCGTGAAATTGACGTCCCAGGTGGTAAAAGGAAAGTTTAAAGGGGAACCCCCACCTATAACGGATGTTCCTGGCTTGCAAGATTTGCAGATAGGGCTTCATATTCCGCCTTTTAGCAATAGTGACCGGGGAAAGATCTGCAAACAGTTGGAGGGAGTTTCCCTAAAATGAAATAACTGGCAATTCCCTGGCCGCTTGGAGAAGCCGCTCCTTGGTTCCGTAGAAGTGAAATTTTATGATTACATCTCTGGGAGGACCCTCAGTGGGCTTGGGGGTGAGGGACCTATGTATACGGTCAAATTCTAGGCGTTCCGTTGGGATATCAGGTGCAAGCTCCTGGAAAAATGCTGTAGCTGTTCCCCGGAGGTCTGTAATCGTCTCTGGGAGGCCTCAAGTTTGTCCTGGAGATTAATAAGTTCAGCATTCAATTTTCAGTTCCAATTCTTTTATAGCAACTTATACAGCCTTTGGTCTAGTGAATCCAATCTTTTAGCAGCAAATACACGTGCTAAACTGATCCGAGACTTTTTGTCAATATAGCCCCCATGCCCTATCTGAAGATGACTCAAAGGAATTGGAAGCCCCTTGTCATTAGAGGTGTGGGAAGAGGCATTAAAAGCTACAAACCCGGGCAAATGCCCAGTCCCTGATAGCTTTCCAGCTCAATATTACAAAAGCTTTGCATATCTTTTGGCCCCAGGTTTACTTAGAGCCTTCAATTCACTGTCCACCACACCTTGTTCCTCAGAAAGGTTACGAGAATCTTCTATTTCAGTGATCTCTAAAGATAATAAGGACCCCACTAATGTTTCTAATTACTGCCCGATATCTCTCCTTAACATTGACGTTAAGCTGTTCTCCAAGATTCTGTCAACCCAGTTGTCCTATCATATACATGCTTGGTGGGATTTGTTTCCTGGAAGAGAGGCCAGGGACAACACTATTAGGCCTTGAATCTACATCATTGGCTTAACTTAAGCAGATGGGAAGGTTTCTTTCTAGCGATGGATGCAGAGAAGGCGTTTTCTTTTTCTCTCATCACCACTGACGTCCTTACCGAATCTTATGCCAGACCTAGAACAGTTCAAATGTCTTTCAAACTTAAAAATCAACTATGCAAATAGTTTTTCCCTTAACTTTTCACTATCTACAGAGATAGTAAAGCAGTGCCAGACAAAATGTCCCTTTCAATGGAAAGCAGATGCCATTAGTTACCTAGGTATATAGCTCACTGCTGACCTATCAAAGCAGATGATCAAAGCTCGCAACAGCGCCTAGAGGCGATTCAGTTCGTATTGTGCGCTATACAAGTATTTCATTCATTCATATGCCAAAAATTACATAGTGGAGTTGATCAGCATACACCAGGATGTTCAAAGATGGGATGTACCCACCATTTCATGATTTGGACGGGCTTACATTTTAAAGATGACGATTCTTCCACGCTTACTATACAAACTGTAAACTCTTCCAATCCGTTTGCTGCTTTCTTTCTTTGCATCCTACATGGACATTAGCAGGACCTTTCTGTGGGGTAAAAAACCTGTGCAAAGTGGGCAAAGCTGGTACTACCGAAAGTCCAGTGGTGTAATTGGTCTCCCTGACCTTAAATGTTACTATTGGATGGTTCACCTTGCTCGAGTGGTGGATTGGAAAGTACATACTGGCTGTAATAGGTGGATAATAATGAAACACTTATGCGGCGTACACACGACCGGACTTTTCAATCTGACAGACTTGGCCACACACGATCACTCCAAAAGTCTGACGGATTCAAACGTGATGACATAGAATAAGGAAGTTCATAGCCAGTAGCCAATAGCTGCCCTAACATCGGTTTTAGTCCGTCGGACTAGCACACAGACGACCGGATTTTTGGACCAGACTTGAGTCCGTTGGAAAGATTCGAAGTAAGTTTTATTTCTAGGTTCGTCTGTCTTTTAGGAAGAAAAAGTCAGCTGGAGCACACACACAATCAAATTGGATTCCAGTCCGCCGGACCAAGTCCGTTGAAAAGTCTGGTCGTGTGTATGCGGCATTAGTCTCAAACTCAGAGCTACGCTCTATTCTCATCCCTTTATTCCTTTAACAGAGAATGTGCAGTACATGCTCTTTCTGACAAGATTTGCTCAATCAACCCAGTTAGCAGCAACCCAGACTTTCTTCCTGGTCTGTCTAAGACCTATCTGGCAGCAGAATGGCCATATGAGGAAATGCAGGCAAAACTTTTTTTTTCACAGAAGCAGATTCATGCGACAGGGGGAACTTGCAGAACTACCCAATACTAGCTCATTTCCTTTCTGGTCCTATGTCCAACTGAAGCACTACTTGGATATTACATCCCATAGAGGAAGATTTACTAAAGCTCCCACAGTCTTTGAATCACTTTGTTCCCGGTCGTCTCCACAGAGTCATGTGATCTCCGTGCTATACACTTCAATGTTTGGGGAGCCACATGCTCTCTTGTGCTCTGATCACATATTCTGGGATTCCGCATTAAACATGGAAATAGATGAGGCCAGCTGGGACCGCATTCACTTATATATTCACAAGGGCTCTCTAAATGTGGCTACCCAAGAAATGGATGTATGCTTAAAATGAGGTGGTACAAAACACCAGATCTGCATCACAGATTTGTCCCATCTGACCACTGCTGGAGGTGCGATAAGGGGATGGGGATGTTTCTCCATATATGATGGACATGCCCCCTGATCCAGCCTTATGGGAGTAAGGTACACAACACTACAATTGCAATCTCTTTACTCCCGCCAGCACAGTACCTCCTTCACTTCTCTAAAATACCCAAAAAGCAATACTATAATTTGGGAGCTATGCATATGATAAACGCTGCTAGGCTTTGCGTACTGGTCCATTGGAGATCCAGGCCCCCCCCCCCCCCTTTGATGATGGAGTGGGTCGATCATATTAACCACATTGCAATGATGGAGGAGCTGATCTATACCACCCTTGATAACATTTCTAAACATTCAGACACATGGGAAGCCTGGACAACATTTTGAAATTCTCAGTCAAACCAAGACCTGTTACAGGATCAGAGAACATTTGAGATGTTCCCACAGGTCAATAACTTATTATAAATAGAATTTAGAAATCACCTTTGACCTGATGCAAAAATTTGTATACCCAGAAACAGATGGAGAGGGTAGCTGATGGTCCTCCCACCCCCTCTCCTCTCTTTATCTTTTGCATGCTACTAACCAATGACAACTCCCTTCACCCCTTTCCAAGATTTTCTAATATGAAAAAAAAATCTAAAACATCATTTTAATTATATTGTTCAAATAAGCATGTCTCAAAAAGTTTAATAGCCTTTATGGATACGCCTCCCACATAATGGATTTTTCCTTTGGGTAAATACTTACCTGAAGCCCCACTTTTAAAAGTCTTCACTGTGTGTCCTAGCCTTTTCCTAAAAACAGCCCAACCAAGATTGGTGTCTATTCCTATTCAGCCCTATAGATTGTGAAGACTGTATTCTTTATTTGGAGTACATGCATGGACTCACCCAAAAGAATGAGCAGGGACTGTGGATATGTTTGGTAGGAGCAGAGGCTAGAACTGTTTTCAAAGATAGGGTATCTAAAAGAATGCAGTGCTCTTTCTTTATAAAAGTCATGGAATACTGGGAATGCTGTGTTAAGATAAACCCTGTAGTAAATTTGATATATGATTTATAGCTAAATAAGTACATTTAAATAAAAATCATACAATATAATAGTGCAAATACACTTTAACCATTTAACCTTTCATTATTCCCATTTACCAGCTTAAGTATTCATATTACCTCTTCATCTATAAACTAATTACTAGTAAACAAAGATCATTTTAGAATTCTGTTGTTAATTAAGCTGCTTTTGAGCACCTATTGGCCAGCAGATATCTGTGCAATTGCACTATTGCTCCTATCCTATTTAATAAACACTGTCTTTTTGTGGCAAGTGTTTTTTTATTTTTTTATTTGAAATGTGCTGCAAGGTTATTGTTGATGTGTGCTAGAATTTCACTGTAGAAAAGGTGAAAAGTTGTCTTAGTGATAATGAAAAAAAATCAGACTTTTAAGTCCAAGGATAGAAAACCATGATTGGACACATAGGGGGGATTTTTTCTTTGTGCAACTATGGTTACTGAAGGAGATGACATTGCAGAGCAAATGTGCAAGTAGTGGTGTAACATTTTATAATATTCTGTCAATTCTAGCTGTGACTGTTGCATTAAAGCGGAGGTCCACCCTAAAGTGGACCTCCGCTCATCGGAACCCTCCCCCCCTCCGGCGCCACAATTGGCACCTTTCAGGGGGGAGGGGGGTGCAGATACCTGTACAGTACAGGTATTCTGCACCCACTTCCGGGATAGCTCTCTGCGGAAAGGGGCGTAGATTACGCCCCTTTCCGCAAGTGCCCGCCCCTTTCCGCAAGTGCCCCGCTACCTGCTGGGAAACACACAGATCCCAGAGGCAGCGGGGACCATCCTTATTGCGCAGCGCGATTCGCGCATGCGCAGTAGGGAACCGGGAAATGAAGCCGAAAGGCTCCATTTGCTGATTCCCATACCCAAGATGGCGGCGGCAGCAACCGACAAGACGATCTAGAGATTGGCTTCGGGTGCCGACATCGCGGGCGCGCTGGACAGGTAAGTGTCACTATTTTAAAAGTCAGCAGCTGCAGTATTTGTAGCTGCTGGCTTTTAAAAAAAAAAAAAAAAAATGCGGAGTCCTGGCGGACTCCCGCTTTAAAACAGATACCAAGCAATCCCATGTAAATTACACAATGTAATGCAGCTCAGTATTCATCAGTACACCATTAAATGTATGTTTGTTAATGCAGTCAATGTAAGCCCCTGAATTGGACTTTGTATCAGCCTTTTAAAGTCCCTGGACAGTGGAGCTCAGACTGGGTTATATAGATGCTGATAGATGGAGAGAGCAGAATGACAGAGTGATGAAGTAATTGGTGTATTGCATCTCTTTACACTGTCCAGAGTGTGGGAGAGACAAGGTCTGTAAATGCTACTGAATGGCAACAGAAAAAAAAAAAGGTCTTCTTCCCTTCCAGACTTGGCTGTTCGGTTGACAGAGCATCAAGAGTCTTCCCGACTGACTTTTGATGGAGTTACAATGGACTTCCAAATGAACGGACTTGACTAAAGCCTGTTTGAAAGTCCATTCGTTTTGAACGTGATGGCGTACGACGGGACTAGAAAAGGAAATTCAATAGCCAGTAGCCAATAGCTGCCCTTGTGTCGTATTTGGTCCATCGGACCAGCATACAGACGAATGGTTTTCCTGATAGGAATTGAGTCTGTCGGACAGATTTGAAATATGTTCTATTTCTAGATTCTAGGTCTATTTCTAGGTCCATCGGAATTTTTTAAAGAAAAAATTATTATCCCACACACGATCGGACTATCCGACACAATGATTCCATTGGACCTATTCCGGTCGTGTGTACGCGGCATTAGAACTAGAACAACATAAACAGGAGTCCATTGACAGGTAAAACAGTTCCCTTATGCAGTATACTGTATGTTCCATCTGTGTATTTCGCTGTCCAGAATTCAACTGTCATCAATTAATTTGTCAGTTTTTGGTGCAGTGGCTAACAACTGCAACATAAAGACACATTTAATTGGTTTTAAGGAGATTAAATTATATGTGGTTTTGTTTACATTTTTCTTTGTTTATTATGACCAGAATTATTATTATTTATTTATTTTTCATTTTTTTTTTGGCAAATATCTATACAAGTGATGGAGCTGTAATCTCATTTTTTACATCATCAGAATGATTACTTTTCAGCGTCGCTAAAAGAAACCCTTTGTTTACAGACTTTGAATGAGTCATCAAATTGGTGCGTTATCTTTTCTAAAGTTCCAATGTCTGAGATTTCAATCAGTCAAACAAAATGTCAAAAGCAGGTGTGCTGTCTCTTCAGATAACTAATGGTGCTCTGGAAAGCCTTTCTTGTTGAATAATGTGTAATGTTTTGTGTAATAAAAAAAATCATTAAAAGTGATCCAGCAGATTCCTACAACTCTCTATAGGATGGAACACTGGTCTGCTTCCTTTTATTTAAAATTCCATGTAACACAAAACTGAGAACAGGTTATGGCAACACTGCCCTTCCACACTTGTAAACTTGAGGAAGAGCAATGTTGCCAAAACTATGGAATTATTTTAATAGTATGGGGAACATTTAAGTTTTGAAAAATAAATGTAATCATGCTGTTTTATCTATTTAATGTTTATGAGGCTACTTATGTTTGAATGGGAGAATGCTTAATAGAGGGTTTATCAAATGACATAGACTAGTGAAAAAAAGGTAAAAAAAACAAAATTGGAAAAAAAATTCACCTTGAAGACTGTATCTTCTATCTTTGTTGCAAACTATGAACTGTGCAAAGTTTAGGATTCCATAAATGATGAGCAAACGTCTGGGCTTAAGTGTTGGTAATGTCTACCTACAAATATATTTAGCTGAATAATTTCTGCCTTGGTCACAATAAAAGGGAGAAAAAGCTTTCTACTGTACTTACTAAACTGTTCTAATAACTGTGATGGATAAATAGAGACCCATTTGAGCTTTTTAAAATATCACTTATTGGAGGGAGGCGTGGTGACCAAGCTCCAAGATGGACGCTTAACATAGGAGCTATGCTCATCCGCTGGAGACAATCCACCATCATCTGAGCCCACCGGCACCATCCGCGGCCCTGTACACTGCCATTGCATCGCCATTAACCTGCTGCATTGCACAAAGATGCCCAGGAGCAGGAAAAACACACAACAGTCACAGAAACTGTCAAGCTACTTTACCACAGCTCTGCGCAAGATACAACAAAATGGCAGCGGCACTCAGAAACAATGGCCTGAATACAGGGCTGGAGCACACAACAGCAGCCGTGGGATACCCTCCACATCATCCTCCACAGCCAAGCCACACAGTGAGTTATCCTCTGGGACTTCCAACCCCTCTACAAGATGCCCAGATAAATCCAAGTCAAGGAGGGACTCTCCAGCTAGGACGCAGGCTGACCCAGATATGGAAGTAAGCGGGCCCCAACATATTACCACAGCCCAGAATGCACCATCATATAGCTGACTTCCCCACATCAGACAGACAAATCTCAGACACAATGCTTAAAGAAATGCTGCTGTCTTTGCGGTCCTCACTACAAGCTGACATGGTCAGGGGAATCAACAAGTGCCAAATGGAGGTCCATACCATAGGCAACAGGGTAGATCAGGTTGAAAGCAAGATGGAGGAATATACATCCTCATACAACATGATGGTAGAGGCACATACAGCACAGGCAGAAGACATAACATGAATGAAAGACAAAATCACAGACTTTGATGACAAATCTAGAAGGAACAACCTCAAACTGAGGGGCATCCCAGAGTCTGTTCCCCCTAATCAATTCCTGCAATATGCCCGCACCCTGTTCTCTACACTAGGGCCAGCGCTGACGGCACAAGACCTTATATTGGACAGTATCCATAGGGTCCCCAAACCACCCTTTCTCCCTGAAGAACCCCCAAGGGATGTATTACTGAGAGTCCAGTACTACCACATAAAGGAACAAATACTGCAAGCATTGCATAAACCAGAAAACATTCACTCTCAATACGCCAATATACATTTACTCCCTGACCTCTCCATGCATACACAGCAAAGACACTGTAACCTGGCGACAATCACTAAGGCCCTAAGGAACCATAAAATCGTCTATAAGTCAAAATAGTCAGTGACACTCTCTATCACCCACAATGGGGGTCACAATATCAGTCTCAACCTTGGAGGAAGGGATTACAGCCCTTAGAAATGGAATATACTTCCTGACCAGGCCTCACTACCTTCATTAGTACCACAAGCAATACAAACATAGTGGCAAGTACTATCTCATAAGCGAGCCAACAAAAAAAGTGCCGGTGGAAGCTCTTAAAGAAACCACACAACTACCCACGAATGTCTCTGGTTATAGGAAATAACAGTTTATTTTCTCCTCTTCCCCTCTAACTTAGCAATAGCAGCTACATTTGCATGCAGCTCTGTTACAAGATCCAGTTCTTATGTTTCCTATGTTGACTTTTCATTTTCTTTGTTCCTTTTATTGCTTATTTGATATATATCATATCCAAAGCAATTTCTACTCATCTACTGAAGAAATCATGGATACCTTCTCCACATCATACCAAACCATACCAGAGCAATCCCTGTGGATGTACTGAGTACCTACACCACACAATCATACAGCAAGATGCATCACCCATGTAATGATGATTGCACGCCTTTCAATTAATGCCCGGGGTCTAAATCATCCCGCAAAACAATTTTCACTGTGGAAAGAGGCAGGCAAACAGAAGGCAGACATGTCCTGTGTGCAGGAAACCCACTTCCAACTAACTTGTACAACCAACCACATAAAAGGAGGAGACCTATTAGACATAAAGAATTCCCTCTCCTTCCAACCTAAGGAGACATTCCTTAATGAAGGAGTCAGATACATAATCACAACTGGGGACATCAACTCCAAACCATACACGCTAGGTACACTATATTCCCTGAACTCCCACCAACTTCCATTTATAAGGAAGGTACTCGAAAAAAGCCAACGCTATGAAATATGGAAACCTCTTGATATGTGGGGACTTTAACTTGATTTCACATCCATCACTGGACACCACCACAGGTAAACCCAAAGGTACAGCATCCCTTCAGGCATTACTCCACACTGAGGAACAGTTTGACACATGAAAATGTCATCATGAAAAGGACTATACCTTTTTTTCCCATAGACATTTCTCATATTCACGTATTGACATGTTCCTGACTGATAAGTGGCTCTTACAACAAGTAGAAACTGCTCAAATACATGACATTATGCGGTCAGACCATGCTGCCACATATATCTGTTACAAAAGAGGGAGTCTCCTCTTCATTCCCCATCTGGCGCTGTAATGTTCGACTTCTACAAGAACCCCAAACCCACACAAAAATCTCTCAGAATTTCCAGGATTTTTCCCAAGACAATGCAGCGTCAGTAAATGACCTATATATCCTATGGAACACACATAAGGCTTTTAAGAGGGGCATACTTATCCAATTAAGGGCCAAAGAAAAAAAAATGTTACTCGTCGAAACTTAATGCATTGTTATCTGAAATACATACTACAGAAACTCAAAACAAAAAGTCGCCTACAGCAACAAACACACTCACCAAACTCAGAGAGAATCTGAGAGAACACTTTTTCCAACAATACGACAAATATCTTAAACGCTTACAGCTAAACCACTATGCCAACGCCAACAGAGCAGGCAAGTACTTGGCAAATAGACTGAAGGAAGCATGCACGGAATCCAGAATAGCATACCCAAAACATACCCCTACCCTACACCACAAAATCGTAAACCCACAAGCTATAGCAAAGCAATTCACTGAATACTTTGGCACACTATATAACTTAAACAAAGATCCCAACATGCCTCAACCAACCACAGAAAAAATACAAACATTTCTTCAGAGCTTGAACATTCCATCTCTCTCTGAACATCAACTTGCTGAATTAAATGCCCCATTCATAACCCAAGAAATAGAACTAGTCATAAACACATTACCGAATGGTAAATCACCAGGGCCAGATGGTTTCTCCAACAAATACTTCAAGACATTTAAAAACATACTTTCACCACACATGCGAATAGTCTTTAAAAAAAAAACACAAATTCTGAAACTTTTCCCCAAGAGATGCTGAGAGCACATATAGTAACCCTACTCAAACCAGGAAAGGATCCCAATACACCAGCTAATTTTAGACCAATATCACTTCTCAACTCAGATATCAAAGTATATGCAAAACTGCTATCCAAAAGATTAACGGATATCATTCCCTCAATTATTCAATGCGACCAGATGGGATTTGTGAAGGGGACACAAACCTCAGATGCAACTAGAAGAATCATAAATGTGATACACCATGCTGAAAAAAGTTGACTCTCTGCTGCTATCAAATTCATCAAAGGTGTTCAATAGGGTCCATTGAACCAACGTGGAGCTATTTTGGCTCTAAACTCATGTCCATCTGCACAGGTATACTCAGCTGGCTTCCTATCCACACCCTTCAACATATCAAATGGGACCCAAGAGGGGTGCCCCCAGACACCGACCATCTTTAATCTAATGATAGAACCACTGGCCAAAGCAGTTAAAACACACCCCTTGATCATAGGTTTTCAGCTTGTCTCTAGCATGCACACTATAAACTTACTTGCAGACGATATCATCCTACTCTTGAACAACCTGCTCACATCCCTAGAACAGATTTCAGCGATATCTCGTATTACAAAGTTAACTTCACCAAATCTCTAATTTTAGATGTAGGAGTACCGCCTTACATACGGAATATACTACAAAAACAACTCTATATATGTGGAGTAAGAACGGTATTACTTACCTAGGAATTACACTGACAAATACAACCACTGCACTAGTTAAAGCAGATCCGCTAATTAACAAACTGGAAACCCAACTTGCGTGGAAATGTGAAATATGGAAAAAGGAACTATCCTGGCTAGGCAAAATAGCAAAAAATAACAGAAATTGCCAGGATCAACCATAAATATAATTTAGATGTTGCCAATACTACCATTCATATCGTAAAGAAAGAATGTAGTTCAGGTGACAAAAAAAGCATAAATAAAAAACTAGGAGAAACAGATTTCTCCAAAAGAAGTCACCATAGAACATATACATACATGCATTTTTGTTTTGGTGTTTTATTAATTTGAATAATTGGTGGTTTTGTTATAATTAAAATTAAATTATTATTATTTATTTTTTTTTGCATTTACATATATGTTCTATGGTGACTTCTTTTGGAGAATTCTGTTTCTCCTACTTTTTTCTTTAGGCAAAATAGCAGCCTTCAATGTCAATCTTGCCACAAATCTTATACTGTATATATTCCGCACCCTACCAATCCATATACCTCACATTAACCTCAAAACTCTGTCCAGTCTAATCTGGAAGTACATTTGGGATGGTAAAAAAGCTAGATGCTCCCGCAATAAGCTCACCTCCCACAAAAAAGTAGGGGGGGCAGGACTAGTGGACTTATACGACTATCTATAAGTAGTTACACTGGACCATATCTAATACTGGTTATACAAGAGAAATACACCACTATGAGTAGACAAATAAAAGATGAAATCCCCAAAGAATGACCTAACAACACTACTCATGGGCGAGATCTGGATACCATTGGGGCATGAACACTCTATCTCCTCCTATGAAGACATCACTGATGGCATGGAGAGTCCTCCTAAACCAGAATCACACTGATTGAGTCAGGGTACAAACTACCATTGAACCACCTAGAAACAAAAAGCCCTATGTTATCGGTTAAGGACCTGGTAAACCATGGCATCACACATATCAGACCACTATAGTGGACCTAAGCCTAAATCTACCCAACAAATAATGACACAGTGCCAACTGCCAAACAACAAGCTGTTATCCTGTTCATGAATAGCACTTTTTCTCAAATCTCATTCAAGCCCAAAGATAAAAATACTGTCCAAAGTATGGCAATTTTACTCTACCCCCAAACAAAACCTAAAAGGAATCTCATTATTTTATAACCTCATCCATGACAAACTAGTATTTAAAAAAGCCATAGTAATGGGGAAGTGGGAGATAGACTTGGGCACCACCTTCTCAGACGTACAATGGCAACATATTTTCAGAGAAACACACAAAGTTTCACACTGTGTTAAGCATTGGGAACTGATGATCAAAATGGCAAACAGGTGACATTATACCCCATATAGAATAACAAGCTATTTCCCAGAAACATTGTCACACTGTTGGAGGGGCTGCGGGCAAATAGGACACCTACTCAATATATTCTGGCAGTGCCCAAATATAGAAAGCCTATGGAATTGAATATTCCAGCATTAGCAATTCTTCACTTGGGCATAGAGAACTTCCCACCCAACTCCAGGACAGTCATTACTCACATGCTCCTAGAGATCTCCTATTGATACTTCACAAATGGAAAAATAACACTTTCAGATGTTGCGAGAGCAGTCCACAGAAACTATACGTTTGACTGACTCATTGCAATCAATTCTATACACTGTAACATATTTGACAAACATCAGTCTATATGGACAAAACATAACAGCGGCACAGAAAGCTTCTTTGACCCATTAACTTTTATGTACTTTCGCTTCTTTCTACTGATTAGTTAATGATATGTTATAGTTAACCACTCAAACCTTTTTATACGGGTGTATACTGTGTACAGTATATCAAACTGTCTTATTTGTTCGAAATGTTCATACTAATCTGTTAATATCTGAAATACTCAATAAAAAGTATTGAAATAAAAAATATCACCTATCTGTTCATTTTAATTTATCTTAAAGTAATTTAAATAAATTCTGTGCCTAAATTCAGGTTATTACTGAAAAAAATCAGAACAAATGTGTTTTGATCAGCCTTCACACGAAGCATGTATTCATGGTTTCTAAACTCACAGACATACTTATGTCCAAAAACATATTATTAAAGTATAATCTCACTCTATAACTGCAGTGCCATTTTAATTCCATAATATTTCTGCCATCTGGCATATCTAATCAATGTATTGTGTTTTAGGTCTTTTAGAAAATGTTCACGGTAATTCTATCATTATAAAATAATCCTTCCACCATAACTGTGATAAATTGTACTGATACTTCAATAGATAATTCAAATAAAAACTGATTCAAGGTAAAACGTTGCACACTTTAATAAAGATTTGATCTTAGACCTCAATCAGATTCCCTGAGGCTGTTAATTAATACATTCTTTTTGTTAAAAAGTCATTGGCTTTTAGAACAAACTTTATAATGTTCAGGCCCAACTAGCCAAATTTTTGTCCAATTCAGTGTGAACTTGGACATGAGATAAAATGTGTCAATTTGAGACTATGTAACATTATTTGATGCCTAAACTGAATACACGAAGAGTTGAATCATATATCAAAGACTTTTCAAGTTCAGATATTGGTGAACATGTTTGTTGAAAGCTGAATGACTTCACTGCCTGTTTTATCACTTTCCTTCTACAAACAGACATGAAGTAAAAATCTGAACTGCTCTCAGTGATGAAAGCAATAATGAATAAAGCCTTTTCTTTGACTCTGAGGTAATAGATTGGACAGATACTTCAACTACACAACAATTTTGGAGGTTAATAAAATACCTCAAAATAGTAAAGCAGGCCTAATAGATTGCTAGTAATTTTCAAGTGCTGGAACAAAATGTTTTTACCTCTCAGACTAATCTGTCTCTAAAGCCGTGTACACACGATCAGATTTTCTGATGGGAAATGTCTGATGACAAGCTGTTGCCAGAAAATCCGACCTTTTGTACGCTCCATCGGACAATTGTTGTCGGATTTTTCGCGGACAAATGTTGGATGGCAGGATTTACATTTTTCCGCAAACAAATGTCTGATTTTCCAAGCATGTGTACACACGCTCATCTGACAAAATTCCAAAGTACAAACATGCATGCTCGGAAGCAAGAATGAGCCGGAAAAGGTTGGTTTTGTAAAACTAGTGTTCATAATGGAGAATTAATATTCATGACGCAGAAAATTATGAAATCTCCAAATGCAGCGCACATTCTCTTCTTCTTTAGAATGGGATCATAATGAAGCTGCTTTGCTGGTGATACTGATGGAGTTCTGCCAAACACATTTAAAAAAGTCTTTTTTTTTCAGTCAAGTTACCACAAAACCATTATCCCATAGTTTTGAAGATCTAAGGTACAACTATGTTGGCGTTCCTTGTTAATTTTACATTGTATTTTTTGAATGTTACAAACAAAAATTCTGATGTATAGCACCAGAAAAGAGTTACCAATGGTATCAGAAATCAGTCTTATTAGAGTATCAAAAATTCAGGTTTATTATAATAATTTAAAACAGATTAGGCATTGTCATTAGTCAATATCAGAAGAGAAAATGAGCAACTTAACAAAAATGGCCTAACAATTCACTAACAAAAAATAATAAATCACTACATATACACATAAACACAACACATAACATGTAACTCTTTTCTGGTGCTACACATCAGAATTTTTGTTTGTGACATATGATCTTTGTTATGGTTACAGCACTCTATGAGGTCTATGAGTGCCCACTTCCTCCTTTAAGGTGGCTTAATACATGCAAAGCCTGCATTTTTATTTACATTATTTTTTAAATGTGCCTGCCTGCTCACAAACTGTTATTTGAAGTAAATCACATAGTCACATATTTTTCTATTATTAAATTATTATTATTATTATTATTATTTTGTTTACAAAAAGTTTTTATTCGATGAATATAAAAAAGAGTACAACAGTTGCGTCAGACCAGATTAGATATATAGAGCGAGACAAGATATTAATATACAAGATGGGATATAAAGGATTAGTAAGTACAGAAATCGACCTGAGGGAATATAAAGCAAAGCAAATGCTAAAGGGCGAAAGTTAGGAAAACATACAGGATCCTAATGGGAGTGTCCTATAAATTACAGTAGTGTCGTGTTCCAGTGTTTCCATTTATCTTCAAATATCTGCATAGTATCACATAAAATATGGTGGATGCGTTCAGATAATTTAATAGTTTCCATCCTTGCTATGACCTGAGCCCAAGGGAGAGATGAAGAACGCCAGTTAAAAGCAATGACCCAATGGATCGCTACAAAAAGTGTATAAATAAGCTTTCTACAGTGTGTTGGTATATCAGGGATGGAAGAAAAGCATAGGCAGATTTGCATCGTGAAAGTAATAGGACGGCCTACTATAGAGGAAACTACAGCGGAGGACTTCTGCCATATTGGGTTAAGGTGACTACAGCTCCAAAAAATATGTGATAGTGTGCCTGTTTCATTGCAGCCACGAAAGCAAAGTGGGGAAACTGCAGGATATATCGAATGGATTTTTGCAGGGGTCATGTACCATCTCGTATGCAGTTTAACAGCGGTCTCCCGTATTGAGTATGATCGTGTACTTTTAAACATGTTGGTCAGCATTATATGATAAGCCTATATCCATTTCCCATTTAAGCATTGGTTTGGTTTTATCATTTAGAGTGGTAAGCGATAAATGATGGAGATAATACCTCTATCTCTAGGGGAATGAGAGCATATACGTTCAAAACAAGTGCTTTGCAGGCGCATGTCCAAGGAGCCTCTAAGCTGGAAAAAGTGTTTAATTATTGTGTAATTATGTAGTTGTGTGGGGGGAAGTTTGTATTGCGTTTGTAATTGAGGAAAAGTCTTAAAGTGGGTTCCTGTCTTGAAGTTTTGGAATGTGGTTATGTTAGCCTTGTGCCATAGAAAGAACTGTGAGGAGTCGTGGAACGCTTGGGGAAACTCGGGATCTCCTAGGTATGAGAGTAAAGGCGAGATAGAGGAGGCTAGATGGAATTTCTTTCTATAAAGTGACCATAAATACATAGATTGATATACGATTGTATTGCGAGAAGTGAAACAACTGGGTTTAATTGAATTCGACCATTGTAATCCCGAGGGTAGAAAGGGGTAGATGGAGTGGCTTTCGAATTTGAGCCATGGAATATTGGCTGGAGGACTATGCCATTGAGCTGATTGGGCCAGTCTGGCGGATAAATAGTAAATCCAAAGATTTGGGAGGCCTAGACCTCCCATGGGTAGAGGTCTATATAGCAAGGATTTATGGAATCTGGGCTTTTTATGGTGCCAAATAAATTTGTTAATATCTCTTTGAATGGAGTCTATGTAGATTTTTGTGATATAAATAGGTAGGGATCTAAAGAAAAAAAGTAATTTTGGTAATATAGCCATCTTTATGGCCGTGACCCTGCCAAGGAATGAGATATGATATTTATCCCAAGTAAGTAGGAGCGATCTAATATTTGAAACTACAGGGTGATAATTTGTTTGGAACAAAGTTTTAAATTCAGGGGTAAGTTGTATACCTAGGTAGCAAAATGTTTGGGTGCACCAAGCAAAGGGGAAGTGGCGTTGTAATGATAAGGCTAAGTCATTAGGAATATTAATGGGCATAGCTGAGCATTTGGCCAAATTAACTCATAATCCTGAAATAGTATGAAAAGAGTCTAATAAAGGGATTAAGTTGGGAAGCGCAATTAGGGGGTTAGTGATAAATAAAAGTACAACGTCAGCATATAGGCTTATTTTGAATTCGTCTGGGCCTTTGTGATAACCTTGAATGTTAGTGTTTTCTTTAATGGCACGGGCTAGGGGCTCTATTGCAAGAGCAAAGAGGAGGGGGGATAAAGGACATCCCTGCCTTGTGCCTCTCTGTAGTGGGAAAAATTGGGAGTTATTACCTGGTAATTTTATTCTGGTTTGGGGGTCTCTATATAAGGCGTGGAAACCGTGTAAAAATTCGCCTGAGGTACCGAATTTGGGTAATAGGTGGTCTAAGTAGGACCAGCTGACACTATCAAACGCCTTGTGAACGTCAAGGCTAAGCAAGAGCGTTTGGCTAGAGTGGAGATTGGCGTCCTGAATTATGTTGGTGACCAAGCGAATATTGTCAGTAATTTGTCGGCTTGGGATAAACCCAGTTTGATCCGGTGAGATTAGGGAAGATATAACAGAGGCCAACCTATTGGCTAACAATTTACCGAAGATTTTTAAATCATTATTTATAACTGAGATAGGGCGAAACTTTTGGGGGAGTGAATGGTCTTTGTGGGGTTTAGGGATAAGGGACATGTTGGCTAATAACATTTCTGCAGGGAAGTTATTACCTTTTAATATATGGTTATAGAGAGAAGTCAGTTTGGGTGCTAAGATGTGTGCGAATTTCTTGTAGTAGGAGGCTGAGTATCCGTCTGGACCTGGTGCAGTAGAGGTTTTAAGTGATTTGATAAGCGTCGAGATCTCTAGCTCTGAGCATGGGGTGTTTAACATTTCTATCTGTTGGGGTGATAAGGATGGCAGTGAGAGGTTCGAGAACCAAGATTGGGAGGAAGGGTCCTTGGTAGGATAAGGAGCTGCATATAGCTTTTCATAGTATTCTGCAAATATTTTTATTATGTCACTTGGGTGTGAGACCAAAGCACCTGTCGAGTTACGGAGTTTGTAGTTGTGAGTCGGTTTAATAGTTTGGTTGAGTTTGCGTGCAAACATTGTAGAAGCTGAGTTACTGTAAAGGAGGAATTTAGCTTTTGCCCATCGCAGAGATTTTTCTGTTTTATCAGATAATAAAAGGTCTAAGGTTTGTTTTTTGCTAGTTATCTGCTGTAATAAATGGGGGGTAGGTGATTGGTTATAACAATTGTATAATTTATCAAGTGTTTTTGTAAGTGTTCTAAGTTCCAATAATTTAGCTTTGTTCTTTTTGGAGGCTATGTTGATGAGATGACCACGCATCACTGCTTTGTGGGCAGTCCATAGAGAGCCTGGTTGGGTGTCTGGAAGCTGATTCTCAGTAAAATAGTCATTAAGATGTGTTGTAAGAGAATCTATAATTGATGAGTCAGTTAACAAAGAGTAATTTAGTCTCCAGGTGTAGGTGGTGGGCTTAAGGCCTAATCTAGAGATGCTAAAAGCCACGATCTGGTGATCTGACCATGGGCAGACATGTATATCTGCGCTGGTGGAATTTGCAAGTACTGTGGGGGTGCAGAAGATGTAGTCTATACGGGCTGAGCTATCGTGTGGGTGTGAATAGAAAGTATATGATTTACAGCCGATATTATGTGCTCGCCATGCGTCTAAAAGTTGATGCGTGTTCAAACTGTGTGTGAGAGATTTAGGGAAGGCCTTGGAGGAGGGGGTAATATTACTTCTATCAAGGGTGGGGTGTGCTGTTAGATTAAAGTCGCCACCTACTATCATGTGGGGAGATATATATCTATCAAGAATGGTAAAAAATTGTTGAAAAAAAGTTGCTTGTGCAGCATTTGGGGCGTAGACAGAGGCAATTGTTGTGGTACGGCCTTGCAGTTTACCTTGCAGGATTATAAATCTGCTACTAGGGTCTCTATAAACATGTTCGGGGTCAAAAAATAGTGAGTTTTTAATGAATATGGCCACTCCACGAGATTTGGAAGTATAGGAAGTTACAAAGAATTGTTTATATGCTTTGTCAAAGTATTGTGGGTGGTTATCGGTAGAGAAATGGGTCTCTTGGAGCAGGAGGATATCTGCGCCAAGGCTTTTGTATTGATAAAAGGCTTTTTTGCGTTTTTGTGGTAGGTTAAAGCCTTGAACATTATGTGATATAATTTTTAAAGCCATTGGTAAATTATCAATTTTTTGAGTAAGATATCACAAACGGGATAGAGTGAATTTGCGTATCGTGGAGAGACCATATACAGAATGCATACATAATAACAGAAGTAATGAGGAAATCTATGTCTTGGCATTGTAAGGGTAACTGTCTGACTAACTGAAACATTTGGAATACTTAAAGGAGTGCTAAATTTATGTAATGATATAACTGATTTATAGAGTATCATTGAAAAAATCAGAAAAGAGAAAAAACCCAGGATAAAGAAGTGGCTCAGTAGGAGGCAGGAAAAAAAAACCGGGTCTTTTTCTCATTATCCTAAGAGCAACAATGGGGTCACAAGAAAAAAAAATCTTAATGACCAAAAAATAAAAGATAACTTTGGACAACAAGTCCAATATCAACCAGTGGACTCAGAAAAAAGAGGGGACCAGTGGCTGATAGGGGGGCATGACTGCGGACGAGGGGAGACCAGTCGCCCGAAGAACTAATAGTGCATAACAAATAAGTGCATAGGTGTAAGAATGCCGTCCCAATTTTGCAGGATGTAAAAACCGTAAAGGGTGGTTAAAAAAAAAGAACAGGGGGGGGTAGGGGAGGGGGAGAACCCAGCGTTCAGCACGGGACATAGAAGTTGGATTGATAGATTGAGTAGTGAACGATTGGGCCTAAGAGGCCAACAGCTAAAGGGAAAAAATAAAAGTTAAATTTGAGCTCGAGTCTGTGATGAATGAGAACGTAGGAAAAAGGGTGATTCAGGCTGGCTTGTCGTGGAGAGATTGGCGCCAACTACTTTGACCACGGCGTGAAGAAGGTGTGTTCCATATAGGACTAGGTGCCGGTGTAGAAGGGCGGCGGATCGGAATGTCCGGTTCCAAGAGTCCCAACTTGATCAGTATCTCCTTTCCTTCTGATGCGTTGTATGCTGTATATGTTGAGCCATTATGTGGTACCGTGAGTTTGAACGGGAATCCCCATCTGTAGCGGATCCGAGCAGCTTGTAGCACAGAAGTGACCTCTTTCATTTTTCGTCTACGGTCTAATGTAGCTTGGGAGATGTCTGGATAGATTTGAATTTTAACTCCCTCCAGTTCAATGTTGGTGGAGTTTCTTGCTGAGCGCAGGATTTCTTCCTTAGTCAAATAGTCTTTAAGACACAGTATGATATCACGAGGCGGTTTATCTGCAGGAGGCTTGGGGCGGAGTGCCCTGTGTATCCTGTCACATGTGAACGATGAGGAAGGGGTGGTGGGGAGGAGTGATTGAAATATTTTGATGCCCGCCGCAGGAAGGTCGGTGACAGCTTCGGGAATGCCACGCAAACAAAGATTATTTCTGCGGTTACGATTGTCGAGGTCCTCGACCTGAGATTGAACCATTTGGAAGTTTTCGGCCAAGGATTCGTAATCTTTACGAAGATCAGCGTGCGCTAGTGCCAGCTCATCGTGTTTGGTCTCTAGGATATCCGTTCGGTTGCCTAGATTCGTAATTTCCAATGATAAAGTGTTCGTAGCTTTATGCAACTCTGATTGGAAAGTCCCAGCTAGCTTTTCATACATAGATGTCAGGCTATCTTCCAAGTCTGTTTTAGTGAGATATGCGGGACACTCACCCTCATCCTGAGCTGGAGAGGAGATTCCAGGGCAGACCTCTGGGGATGAAGTGAACCGCCGTGCCTGGGCGCCATCTTTAGCCATGCTTGTTCTGGAAGTTGTGCGGAGGAGGTAAGTTGTAAGTGACCCTTGCGGCTTGTTATTCTTCGATTTTTTGCGGGACGGCATACACCTGGAACTCCCGCAGGGGTGCCTGACAATTTGAACTAAGTTCGGTGGGATAATAGCCCTGCAGGAAGGCGAAATGTCTCCGTTCCTCTGGAGCTCTCTCTAAGGACGTCCGCTCTCCATCGCGTCACGCATGCGCCCCTATTATTATTATTATTTAATCCTCCTTTGGTCCACATTCATATCCCTCCACTTATTTACTGCCTCATCTGCATCTGGGGCCATACTTATTGTTATTGTTGCGTGGCTCAGGAAGGCAGCTGTGGCCTTGTCTAGGTTTCTGCTTTTGCTGGCCCTTTTAGCAGGAGGGAGTAGGGGAGGAATCTGTGACTCTATGTGGATGCTGGGCACGTTTCCTCCAAACTGCCACTTTTCTGTGTATGAAAATGGGACATAATTATTAATTTTGTAAACATTTTAGTTATCAATCACACACAATTTTGGGCTCATGACTGTTGCAAATTGAATGTGGAAAAATAGAAGAGACTATAATTCTGACCCCAGCATTTTTCCTTCTTGTCCCAATCATTTTTGGCCACTACTGTCTATTGATTTGAAAACCCCTTTGTTAAGGCAGAAATTTGTGAACAATAATGTCTAGTTATCATCATTCTATTTTTGGATAGAAATATGTTAATCAATGCTATACATGGGTCAAGCTGAGCTCCTCCACATCCTGTGTTGAAAGACCAGGGTGGACCTCAGGAGCTGTGGCCTCATCCGATGTGGAAGGAAGTGTTGACAGTGATGGCCTGGGTTGGATTAGGTCTGCCAAAAAACGTAGGCTGTAATAGTATCACAGCCTGGGGACATATATGTCATCTGCTGATGCTCCCAATCGCTGTAAATCTTGGATCTTCTTGTGCTTCCTATTAAATTTGTTCCTCAGATTCCCAATTTTGCTCTTCACAAAATTTATTTCTGCCCTGGGTTACAGAGGCTTCACCAATTCCAGAAGTTTCTACATCGCTGCCTTCCTCTTGATTTTATTTGAATAATCCCTACTTTTCACTTTCCACAGATAGGGCAACTCCCGTTATTGGTTGATATATTGAGGCAAAAAGTCTGATGCAGTAATTCACCATTTTCAAATATTTCTCTGATGCCTTCAAGACAGGACACACGACAAATCATAATGTTAGGCTTAACTCATAATCTGGTCCCAATATAGGCCTCAATCTAAGCAGTATAGGCCACTAACACCGCCGATGCCCCAATTTACAATTGTACCTTCGTTTAGGGCTCCTTTTGTGTGCTGGCAATGGAGATTGTTCATCCTCCACTCACAGATCATTCCTATGGACGTTACATCGATTTGGCGTTTTGGCTTTATATACACTGCACATGCGTGAAACTCCGCCCCTGTATTTCTTTCTAGTGTTTTCCCCAACTCTTCCCTTTTGGGGCAGTGAGAGAGCAAATGGCGGTGAGACAGCAGGTGTGTGGTGAGCGCAGCAATGATGAAAACCCAGAGAAAGCCACTTCCAGATCCAGGAGGAGCTATAAGGCCACACATATATTGTTTGAAGAAATGGGGGAGAGGGTGGACATTTTAGTGAGGACAGACTATGATGGGAAGCATGGACTTTACAGAAACCCAAATGCCAGAAAAGCCAAGATCATGGTTAAAGTTGTGAGAAGTCGGAGAGGAATTTTGGGGTACAACAAAACAAGGATCAGTTAAGAAAATGCTGGTCAGATCTTAAATTGAGAGAGGAAGATCAGTATAGAAAGATCAGGAAAGTTCTGCGAAAAGTAAGTATTTGTCCTGTGTTCCTATTATTACTTTCATGCTGGTCTATGTTCTTTTCTTTACTGTTCTACAGTTTAAAATTTCAAGTTTTATTTTCGTAGACACAGGAATCGCTCATGGGACATTAAACATCATTTTTATCGACCACTTCGTTATTGGGAGATGCATGTTAAATGCGTTTGTTATGGCCTAGTTTGAGGTAACATAAGTTAATTAGATTGTTGTCTAGATGTGTTTGTAACTAATGAAATGTCAACTTTATTCAGTGTCAGTAGAGGACACTCAACAGCTATTATGCAGCTGGATGCAGGAGCACCAGTGTGGGACACCATAACACCCTTGTTATGGTGTCCCATGCAGGTGCTCTAGTGGATACTAGGAGTATTTTCATTTGTGAAACTTACACAAAACAGATAAGTATTCCAGTTTTGGAAAGGGAAAAAAACATGTATTCAGCTTGAAACTCTGACAAAACAGACAATTGAAAGACACTTCCAAACAATGTTTTTTTTTTTTTTCACAATAAAGTTTATTGATGATAATAAACAATAACAGAAAAAAGTAAAAGCAACATAAGATATACAAAATATGAGCTTTCGATTGTTAGAGCATTATTCCATAGGGTTACATTGCACAAAGAAACAAAGATTTATGAAACAATTGGTTTCGTCAAGTCATTATATGCTAATGTTGATAAGAGTTAGTAGGTATTAGTAAGGGATGTGGACCACATTGAGTCTAATGTCGTGGACCACCAGATACCCAAAAATGTATGTCATCCCAAGTATTTAAGTCTAGGTTTAGTAAATCAGGTGAATTTGTCCGTCTCGGAAAGCGGAAGAGGTGTTTAATCCTCTGTGAGCGCTAGAACTGATTATTTGGATACAATTCTGAAGGTGTCTGAGTTTATAAAAGTACGCCAAGGTTTCCACATCAGATGGAACTGCTCTGCGTGTTCTTTTTTGGTGGCAATAATTTCTTCCATGTTGTGAATTGAATTTATTTTTGAGAGCCAATCTTTAATAGAGGGAATGTCCTGAGAGTTCCAATGTAGGGGAATCAAGCTTTTTGCTGCGTAAAGCAAGTGTCTAATAAGGGATTTCTTTTAAAACCTGTATGATAAGTGTGTTATGTGAAGAAGACACCAGGCAGCATTGAGATCCTTTGTGTAGCCTGTGATGTGTTTAGTCCAATGGTTTACCTGGGCCCAGAAAGGTTGAATATTTGGGCAATTCCACCAAATATGAAGAAAGGAACCTGTTTCTTCTCTGCATCTCCAGCACGTATCAGATCCCTGGAAGACCAATGTTTCTTTTTTATTGGTGTGATGTACCACTGTGATCGTATTTTATATGAAGTTTCTTGCATGCGGGAGCCTCAAGGAGCATTTGTGGGTGAAAATGTTTGCTTTTTCCCACTGAGACTCTGGGATCTGTATTTGGAGATCTCTTTCCCATAATGTTTTATGTATGTCTGGGGAGTCCGACACCAGCCGGATAAGCCATCTATACAGTAAGGACGTGTTTTTTTTAAATTGGTTCTCTCTTGGCACAAATGTTTTCAAAATTAGTTAAGGGTCTAAAGAGGGCATCTTTGCTTTTATTATTTAAGATAAAACCTTGGATTTGAGTGTACGACCAGAGGTTCAAGGGATACGATCCAAACTCGCAGCTTAAATCAGCAAATGTTTTCAGGTGATTGTTAAGGAGGCATTGGAAGACCACCATTGGTTCATTAGGGTATTCTCTAAACATTTTTTTATTGTTTAATCCTGGGGGGAAATCAGGGTTGTTGGCTAATGAGCTAAGAGGGCTTGGGGTTGTTGAGATCTCGTGTTTTGCTGCAATTTTGTAAAAAATCTTTAGTGTGGTGTTAAAAATGTTTTGTATTACTATTTCTAGCCTAACATATCTGTCTGCTAAGTATACCTTTTTTGGATTCACTTAGGGGAGAAAAGAAGAGGAACATCTGAGCTGTGTTTGGACACTAGTAACCCAGCACCTCCTGAGGATACAGAAAGTCAACTCACCAGACACCCTAAAGAAGCTGTTGATGCTGATGTACAGAAAGTACTGTGTGAAGTTCTCAAAACTGTGTTGACCACAGGTCAGTGTCTGAGACCACAGTTCAAGTAATAGATAGATGCCTGCATATTTCTAATACATGGTGTGTCTTATATTTTTTAGCTGATGTGGATATTGTGGAAGACCAAATTCACTTCAGCAGTGCAAGTGCACAAATACTTATCAGTGAGCTCTTGGTTTGCAATAGGGAATTGGAGAAAATGAAAGAAAACATGCATGATCTCCAAAACAGAGTTATCAACGTCATTGATATTTTAGCTAAAATTTAAAAAACAAACATGTTTTCTTTTTTTCGTTCTGTAGTACATGTGTTTGTAAATTTTTCAATTGATTAACTTTTGCATTTTTTAAATAATTGCAACTGTTATATTTGAATGTACAATTTTACTTTAGCAAAAGATCGACATATGAACCTGCAACTCCATTATCTATTTTGTTGCCAACATCATGTTAAACAGGATCAAACCGATGTGTTTCAGCACTTGCAGCCTTCCTCAGATGAGTAATTATGCTTTAGATGAAACGCATCAGCTTGTTTCCTATTTACATTTTTGGTGAGAAAAAGAGGAATCCACGAGTTGCCAGCTCCTTTTTTAACTTTTTTAATTTCTCAGGGTAGTTTGCTCCCCCAGCTACAGCACCAAATTGGACACCGCACATTGTTGAATATGGTGGGGTAGCTTGTCTAAAAGTATTGTCATGTACAAAAAGCTTGAATGTGTGCTTTCACACACATATTGTACAATTGTACATTGTACAAATATCCATGTTTTGTATATTACTATTTCACCGCTAATTCTGTGTCACACCAATTGGAACAGTGCCATTGCCTCCAATAGGCTGTGACTTGTCATGCAATTATATCTCTCAAATCGCATGGCACGACGCTCCAATGTGAACCTAGGCTTTAGTATCCGAGGTCAGTGTTTCTCCACTCCACTTCTCTAGGTGTACCACCAGGTCCTGTTTTCTGTATTCTCCTCAGTAGAAAGACGACTATGTGAATTACTAACCTTGAAAATTACATCATCATCTGTGACAAAAGCAAAAAATATATAAAACATGGCCTGATGGTGCACCTAGAGAAGTGGAGTGGAGAAACACTGCTCTAAGTAATGCTAATTGTAATCTTTATGTGTTTAAGAATTAAAAAGCCAATATTTGAAGATGCCCACAAATGGTGTCAAAATATTCTTATTTCCCTCATTATCCCATGCCTAAAATGTGTGTCTTTCCCTACATCTAGTTTGGTAAAACCACAAAACACACAGTGGGTGAACATGTGCTTGCTCCTATAATGGGGTCTCAATGGACACGTTTTGGGGGTGCAACCCCTTCCTCTTACCTATTTTAGTTATGAGGAAGGTGTTGCACCCCAAAATGCGGCCATTTATACCCTGTGATGGGAGATAACACATGTTCACACACTGTTTATGGGGCTTTAGAAACAAACCTGTTTGTACCTACACATATTTGAGGCAGGAGGTCATAAATAAGGGACATTTAATAGTTATGCCTCTATGTGCACGTGGCTTCAAATTTTGGCTTTTAGAGGAATGAGATCACCACATCTGAGGAAGGCAACATCAACACAGTCTTGTGATACTAATGTCTCATATGGCCTTCACTTTAGCAAAATCGAACTTTGTAAGCTCCTGAGTTGGGAATGCGTATCTTATGTTTTCAAATATGCCTGTTTAGCCCCAATAAAGGCAAAATAATGGCAAACATACATGTTTATACACCAAGATGTTTTTTTGTTATAAAACCTTAAAATGCACATGTGAATGTGCTTTGAGTCATTTTTTTTTTTTACTGAACAATGTGTGGCTTATTATTTCAATGCTCAATACCAGTGTATTTGGTGTAACTACCATGACAATATGCTCTAAAATGTGCCCAAATTAAAGGAGTTGAAAAAGCATAATGTTTTTGAACTTAATGCATTAGATACATTAAAAACAAAAACATTGTGTGTGTGTGTGTGTGTGTGTGTGTGTGTGTAACAGACCCATAGCACAACATAATAGTTAGCTGAAGAAGAGGTTGTTACATTATGTAGCAAATAAGGTACGTTTGCACTATTGTCTAAAATGGACAAAAAATTTCATTTGACAACCTATTATAGAGATAAGAAACACAGACAACAGTAGTTCAAATGAAATTGTAGTTTATGATAAAATTATGATTCTTGATCAGATACATTTTGCTGCCAAGCCCCTGCCCCTCTACCCACAAAATATTCAAGATATTTTTGGCAGGGGCATTTTGGAGGGCAACCCAGCACGGGCAGGTTCCAGAGCCGTCAAGTTGCCCACCCATGGACGAGCTGCAGCCTCTTCAGCTGGGCCTGACACTGCATGGTCAACATCAGCTGGCAGTGAGGAAAGGTAGCTGTTTGCATTCCTCCGTAAAAAAATTGTGGAGGATGCAACAGCACAAAACCACATAATTTTTTTATATTGGGCCAGGTTTATGGGGGTTAAAAAGAGCCTGAAGCGACTTGACAGGATACCAAAGGCATTTTTAACCACCCTTCTGGCACGAGAGAGCCTGTAGTTGAAGATTCTCTGCTCTGGGGTGAGGTTCCTCATAGGAAAGGGCTTCATAACATGTTCCCCCAGAGCAAAGGCCTCATCTGCCACAAAAAACTAAATTGAGGCCCTCAACATTGTCTTGAGCAGGTGGAAAATTTAGGGTGCCATTCTGGAGCCGATGGTAGAACTCCGTCTGCATTATGACACCTCCATCTGAGCAGCCATTCTTCCCAACATCCAAAAAAACTCATACGTTGCAGAAACAACAACTAGCAGCACTGTGCTGCAAAAGCCCTTGTAATTATAATAATGTGAGACCAAGTTGGGCGGTGGGACAATCCTCACATGTTCCCCATCAATAACACCACCATAGTTGGGAAAACCCCACTGATGATGAAACTGACCTGCAACATCCTGCCATTGCTGGGGGTTGGAAGGAAATTGTGGAGTCAAAAAAGAAAGAATAAATTACTGTTTCTGCACATAACATTGCAAGCAGATTTGACAAAAACATTCTTGGCCAACATAAGTATAACATTGAAATGAGTATTTAAAGACACAAGTGTAAGGTCAACCTATCAGATTCATCACCCCTCTGGTGGCCCATTGGAAAAATGTTATGGTGTGGGGGGGTAATGGGTAGATGATTTGTACAGGTAACCCTCTCCACTTCCATGAGAGCTGAATGCCTAAATAATGTGTGATACTTTGGCCAGCCCCTCCTTACTTACACTATTGGCAGCCCAGTGGACAGGTAAGAAGTGTCATAATCTAAAAATATGGATATACACTGTCCAAATTGAAGCACAATTTGCCATTCATAAATTACCTATCAAGATAATATGAGACAAAAACTTACTAAGTTACAATTTGAAGGTAATCAGGCAAACCCTTGCACTACATCCTTTGGTGAATTCATCCATAAATATGACCACAAAAGAGATATGGTGTGTATGGGTTTTGCAAAGTCAGTAGATAAAGAATTGGTTTCGGTTGACTTAGCATTTTGGGGGGGTTCCAAGTGAGTTAGGGCTCAAAAAAATTACCTCTTGCACTCTGCCTAAATTTGAGGACAACAATAACATTTGGACACATTTTAGGGGGTGTTTAGGGCAAGCACAAAAATGTAGCTGACAAAATACATTAAGTTACTAGGCTAGGTGTGTATGGACACAGGATAGCATGCTGGAGAGGTTAGTGAAGGAAAATATGCATGAAGGACAAAAAAGGAGCATTAAAAGCTTACAGCATGCATGAGGACAAAGAGGACATTCACAACATATTACAATAATGGTAATTATGGAATCAAGAAATTAATACAATAAATTAGCAACATTAAATCCATAGAATGTGATGGTAAAGGCTAAAACTTATAAAACTTGTTTTTCCAACTTTTAGGCCATGTATACAGAGGCATCATCAATATGTACAGCAAATAAAGTATCTTCAAGCCTTTCAGCAATCTGTGCACAGCTTTCTTGAGGATTCAAACCCTTCACTATCTCCACCATAACTATTGCAGTGGCAGAAGCACTAGTACGTAAACAAACTCCCAACCACCACAGCAACCCAGAGTATATTTAGCTGTTCATACCTGGCTTCTGGCTATGCAGTAGAAGTGCCTTTAAAAGCTGATAATCCACCCAGTTGCTTCTGCATGTGAGTGAAGGTGCCACTCTGCTGGAATGTAGAGGAGTAGGAGATCAATAAACATCCATTTGTTGATCCTTCCAGGGTAGTATTAACTCAGAAGCTGAAAGAGCTTCTGATTTCAGAGCAATTTAACCCTGGCTGTTCTAACTGGGGAAGGAGCTGACTGAGCACAGTTTGGTCTAATAGACCACTAAAGTCTCTTTGAAGAGAACCTGTCACCTACATTATGTTATCAAAAGGTTGTTAGCCCCTTCTGATAAGAATTAATAATAAAATAAAAATAAAAAGTTTAATAAACTAATGAAATAACACCCCACATGTTTATAACACCGATCACTGTATAAATGCAGATCACCGCCATTGCTAATAAAGAAATAATAATAATAAAAATGTCATAAAAGTATCCCTTATTTTGTAGACACTATAACTTTTGTGCAAACCAATCAATATATGCTCCTTTCAATTTTTTTTACCAAAAATATGTAGAAGAATACATATCGGCCTAAACTGAGGAAAACATTTTTTTTATATTTTTTGGGGGGATATTTATTATAGCAAAAAGTAAAAAATATTGCTTTTAAAAAAAAAAAAAAAAAGACGTTCATTTTGTTTGGGTGCAACATTGCACGGCCACGCAATTGTCAGTTAAGCGATGTAGAACCAAATCACAAAAAGTGCTCTGGTCAGGAAGGGGGTAATATCTTCCGGGGCTGAAGTGGTTAAAGTCTTACAACCTAAAATTAAAATGGAGGTTTTAATGGAGATCTCATGATGTGATTATTTCATCTTACATCAAATTGTGTAAGATTTGTAAATCTGAGACCATCAACCCTGAGGAAGAGAGAGACCCTACCCCTGAAATCCATTTGCTTGATTTGATGCTCTCAATCTATAAATATTTCAAAAAGATCTATGAGTGATAAAAACGTTAAAGTTTAAATAAAGTTTATCATTGCCATGCATTCTTTTTGTCATTATCAGAGAGGTAGCAGGCTAGGACCAAAACAAGGTGAACTTACAATGTACTTTCATTACTTATTAGCTCCTTTGAAGAAAGATGCATTTCACTTCACCTCTATTGGTCCGGCGCTATCACATACACATTGAAAATATGACATATTTCCACATCCGCAATCAAGTCTGTGTTGTTTGTAATCAATAGGTCTAGTAATGCATTATCTCTTGTTGATGCATTAACCAACTTATCCATAAAATTGTCCTACAAGATATTTAGGAAATGGCGAGTCTTAGATAGACGAGCAGTTCCTGCCACCCAGCCGATATCTGAATAATTGAAATCCTCCATTATAATAAAATGGCCCTTGCCCTCATTCCTAACTGTGATAGGAGGTTCAACTCCTCCTCATCCTTCAGGTTAGGGGGCCTGTAGCATAGTCCAGATATTACTTTCCAATTAGTTTCCGCCCATTGGAGCTCCACTCACAAGGATTTCACCTCCTCTCTTGCTCCATTAGTAATGTCACCCCTCTTACAAATGTCACCCCACTTGCAAATGATTCTTGATGTACAGGCATACCCCTCCCCCTTTCCTACCCTCCCTGTCCCCACAATATTGTGAATATCCCTGAATGGTTGGCAGCCAATCATGTGAGCTGTCAAACCAAGTTTATGAAATTCCCATAAAAGGAACATACTCTTCAGGAGATGAGCAGAACATGTGGGACATTTAGATTCCCAAATATATTGATTTATTTGTTTTTGTACAGCTTTAAAAAATTGGAGGGAAGTGGGATGAGAAGGGTTCTGAATAAATATAGTAATTTAGGGAGTATAAACATTTTGACTACTGTGATTTGTCCCAATTTGAATGTGCCAAAGGATTGGAATGATTATAAATCTTTGGATATGGACTGCATTTGTGATTTATGATTACATTCGAATAGCTGGCTAGTTGAAGGGGTTCGATCAATGTCTAGATATGCAATACATTTCTTGGCCCAGGTAAATGGGAAAGTTTTAGTAAGAGCATTTTGTGTGACCAGGGGGGTGTGTAGATTTAGAATCACAGATTTTGATTTGTTTAGTTTATAATAGGAAACTTTAGCAAAAATCTATAATAGGAAACTTTAGCAAATTGGGATAAAATATTGCGTATCAAGTAAAGAGATTTGGAGGGGTTGGTGACCATTATATTGTCCGCAAAAAGACAAATTTTATGTTCAGCCCCTTTTTTATGAAATGCCAGAGATGTGGGAATCCGTTGGTGTTTTGGCAGCAAGGGGTTCTATGAGGAGTGTGAATATTATGGGGGATATTGGGCATCCTTTCCTTGGTGCTATTAGAGAATACCCATAAAACTGTTTTAAACCTAGTCAAATGTGACAAAACCATCCTTGCAGTGGGAAACTTTTATACTTCAAGGGTTAAATGCTTGATTAATCTAGAGAACTTTTCAGGATGTGTTATTGGCCTTCTATACCCGCACATGCACCCCATCCCCTGTCTCTGCCGACTTTGGCATTTTCCTTCACTCTTTGAAGCTCTAGTCCGTTGGTGGGGCCCTCATTATCACATACAAGTATCTTAAGGGGAAAGCATGTGACTGCAGCCCTGAAGCACCTTGGAGAGGAAGCTGGGGGGGTTGCATGAACTGAGGGAAACTGCTGGATTCAGAAGGCTCCATATCTGTACACTCTAGACTAAAGAAACTTCAGCTTTAAACTCTAACATATTATACTGAAACAGATATTCTGTAGAATGCTGCTTTATATTATCTTAATTCTGTGAAACTATTGTATAAGACATAACTTTACAGAAATGTATTTATTCTGTTATCCAATATTGCTGGTGTTCATTAAAGACCTAAAATTGTAAAAACAAAAAAGTAAGCATAGCAAAAGTAAGGTTTGGTTTATTTACCTTTTAGTGCTAGCTGCTGTTTTCTTTACTTTTTCTGCTAAGTGCTGATCTTACATTATTCATCTCTCATTGATGACTGTTTAAATCACAGGTCAACTGTGGTATCTATAGCGTTTGATCAAAAATAAGGATAGATGTTTTGCTATTTAAGCCTCTCAGCCCATTTAGCAATGGTGTAAGTTCATTTTCAGGACTTCACAAGCATTACTCTGTCTAAGCAAATGTTTCCAGTTTATTATGTATTTGAATTTAATATTTGCACTCGTTCTCTTTGTCATTTTCCTTCCTGTGCTGTACTTGTAGCCTTTGTTATATGCAAAAGGTTCTTTTAAGCAAGCGTCTGCAACCTCTATATACTTCTGCTTCCCGGAGAGAATCTGATGAAAGATGTCACAGAAGCTGACAAGTGGTTCTAAGAATTATGCTACTTGACAAGTGACACTTTTTTAAATTCCACTTCCATCTTTTTTTTTTTCTCGCCATGACATAAAAGGTGGCTATGAAAAAAAAAAAGAATACTCAATCTATTCTGAACAAAAAAAAAGAAGCTATTCTCTAAGCCTTTGTCTATGCTGGGGATTTTTGGCTACAGATGTCCTAGAACATTTAATATTGAGAATGGTAAAAGTAAATAGGAATTTGGTCACAGAGACACTCTTAAACCCCAGAAGAAGGTTTGTTGCACAGCTTGGCAAATGAACTTGATGATAAATGCATATGACGCTACCTGTCTTTTTAGTCTCCTAAATCATCTTTAACCATTTTTTTTTTGTCTATAATAAGTAAAGCTGTTTTTAAAAATTGAGCATGGGAATTTGGGATTAGCTAAGCAACAAAGAATTCTGAATACATTAGAAAGATAGATAAAAATTAATTGTGCACAGTGTTACTCAATGGTCCTGATTTTCCTATGGATACTGTAGAACTGCCGTATTTAAAAAAAATATTTGCTTGTGCTATGATATAATATATATATATATATATATATATATATATATATATATATATATATATATATATATATATATATATATATATATATATATATATATATATATATATATATATATATATATATATATATTACACTATATATTATATATATATATATATATATATATATATATATATATATATATATATATATATCTATATATCTATATATATATTCATATATATACTGTATATGTACAGTATAGTATTATTGTCTTTATTTTTTTCACATGTATCATCCCCGAGAAAGCCTTAAATTAAGGCAAAACAAGTTGGGATGTTTTGGGTTATTTTTTTTTTTCCAAAATCAAAGTGTATTGTATACAGAAGATATATTGCAAAATAGGAATACATTTGTAGAATGCCAAAACTGCAGTACAATGCAATATTATAATTCGTCAAAGATATTACTGGGAGTAGTGCAATGTTTTTCAGTAAGGTGAAAAATAATAACTTATGAAAAACACATTAAAAGGTGACCAACATGGGCACTGAGCCCTGAAAATGCCTTAATAGTTTTATAGCCATCGCTGTTATCCTGTTCGGTTAGCGTACTGGAGTTTCCCTGTCTTGACAGTGTGCCTGACCGTTAGGGTAGCTGTGAGCCCTCAAGTTTCTTGGGGTATGTACAATATATCACTATAGGTTGAAGGTATGCGTTTTAGGGAGCTTTGTCAATAATAGGGGGGTGGGTGTAGGCTTAGTGGTCATGCTTCCCTTTTGGAGATATTTGTATGTTATGGGTTGGATGCCCAAGTTTGACCATGGGCTAGGTGTCCAATGACTCTAGGGTAGGTGAAACCCTGTGTGACCACCAGCAAACCCTAGTTGAAAGGTGGGTCCAATGGGCACCTTCCACATTCATTTGGGTTAGTGGAGTCAGTGGGAAGAACCCATTAGGTTAGTTGAGCGGGAGTGATGAGGGGACCTAGTATAGAAAGGCTCCTCTCGGGTGATGATTTCTAAAGTGGATACAGATATCAGGAAGGGGTAAAAGGCCTGGGTAGAAGGGGGGGGGGGGGTTGGTATTGTATTTTTATGTATAGATGTATTATTTGGAATCACAGTGTGGTATGTGTGTAAAGGATAGGAAAAGGGAAGTGGGGGGTAGCTTAAGGTTGAGAAGGGTGGACTTATCCTCCTCCTCCGACCTGACATCACGTTCTCTCATTACTGAGAAAATAATTTAGCATATTCATCAGGTGTTTTAAAGTGCCAACAAGCCCAAATTTTCCTGAATTTGTTTGTCGTGTCTTTGGCTTGGTGAACTAAGTCTTCCATTTCTACCACTTAATTTATGTGTCTGATCCAGTCTGCAATGGTTGGGGGTTCAGAGGACTTCCAGAGATTTGGGACACACATTTTTGCATCAGTTATAAGGTATAGAAATAGTGAGTGTTGATAGTCTATCTTTGGAATGGCGGGGTGGTGTAAGAGCATTTGGGCCGGGGTAAATTCTATCTGGTATGTTGTAATTAGGGCAGTGAGGAGGTGAACCTCTTTCCAGAACTTTTGGATTGAGGGACATGACCACCATATGTAGAGGAGTGACCCATCTGTGTCAGAGCATCTCCAGCAGTTGGAGGGAGATTTTATGTAGTCTAAGGGGGTCTTGTACCATCTAGAAAAGACTTTGAAGCCATTTTCCTGTGCGGATACATTTATTGACCCCTTGTGGATATAGGAATAAATGTTTTACCATTCTCCATCGGAGGGGTCAATAGAGAGTTCCCTTTCCCAGATTCAGCTTGCAATATTGGATTTGGGGTTATGATCCAAGAATAGGATAGCATATATGGCAGACATCACATGTCTTTGTGGTTCTTTTTTGGTACAAAGTTCTTCAAGAGGTATGCGTTGTCTAGCATAGTCGCGGCGTGTTTGTGGGTGCATGAGGAAATGTCAGAGTTGACAGTATGTCCAGAATGGGAAGGATTGTCCTGACATCTGCCTAGAAAAAGTGGGTAAAGTTAGAAAGGTTTCCCTGGCAAAGAAGTGTTCTGCCCTCATGTCAGTATGGAGCCAAATTTCTGAAAGGAATGATTATGATAGGCCTGATGGGAAATATGGGTTGTTATGGATGGGGGTTAGTGGACCCCCATCCATAACAGGTGAAGTGAGGAGGAAAGTTTGAATTGATAGCATGCTTTCTGGAAGATTTTTAGTGTGTTATAAATCAGGGGGTGTTGTTTGAATCCTGGTGGAAAGTATCTTGAGGCTGTCCAGGGTAGTTGATGTACTGTATTCGCATGGGGGAGAATGCATTTTCGGCCATGGTTTCGTATGGGTATGAACATTCCAATCTATTCTCATCAAGTGGCACGCCCAGTGGTATTTGACAATATCAGAAAAGCCTATGCCACCTTTTAGTTTGGGTAGTGTCAATCTTTCGAAGCTGGGTCTTGGACACCCTTTGCTCCACAGAAATTCTGTACAGGTTCTATGATACAAAGCAAAGAAAGCTTTTGGCAATTTTATGGGGATTGTTTTCCATAATGTACCATGTTCTCAGGAGGATGTTCATTTTGATTATGGACGCCCTGCCAAGCTATGCGAAGATGCCCTGCGACCATGACTTGAGGTCACTCTGTATGTGTTGAAGGATCAGGATTTAATTTTTGGCATACAAGCCAGATGACTGAGATGTCAGATGGATCCCAAGATAAGTGATCGAGTCTTGGTTCCATCTGAATGGAAAGTTTTTTTGACAGTGTGTTAGGACCTCTTTTTGCAGGTAAATATTCAAAGCTTCAGATTTCCTGAACTTGATTTGTAAGTTGGTTAGTGTATTAAACTTGGCAAAACTTGGTCCCTAAGTTGGGTAGTGTAATGTGTGGTTCTGTCAAAAACAAGAGGATTAGCCCTTGTACACACGGTCTGAGATTCCGACGGAATGTGTCCTATCGGACTTGTCCGTAAAATTTTCCGACAAAATGCTCCGATCGGACATACTCCCATCATGTGTAGCCTAGTCCGACGGACAAAGTGCCATGCATGCTCAGATCAAATTCCTAGACCAAAGCTATTGGCTACTAGCCTGAACGTAGTCCCGTCGTAACGAAATAACATCATCATGTTATGTACAATCGGATTTTCCGACAACTTTGTCCGACCGTGTGTATGCAACAGTTTCAGACAAAATCCGTCGGACAAAATCCAACGGATTTTGTTGTCAGAATGTCCGACCGTGTGTACAAGAGCTTAGAGATTGTCCCTCCTTTGATGTCTGGGTTGGACCTAACGCATTGGAGTAGCGGTTCCAAGGCGAGGACAAATAGAGAGAGGGCAGCCTTGGCGAGTTGCCTTTGAAATGAAGGCGTTCGATAGGTGGTCATTGGCTCGGACTTTAGCGGTCAGAAAGGAATAGAGTGCCAAGATAAATTGTAGCATATGATTTCTTATGCCAATTACTTATTCTGTCATGTAGTCCCATGCCACTCTATCGAACGCCTTCTCCGCATCTAGGGATATAAAAAATCATCGTTGCTGTGTAGAGGTTAGCCATTTGCAAATATTAATGGGTTTTATGGTGTTGTCTCTCACTTCTTTGCCCAGTATAAAGCCTACTTGGTCTAGTGAGATGAGTTTGCGTAATAAGGGTAGTAGGTGATTTGCTAGGATTTTGGCATAGGTTTTAAGATCTACGTTCAGTAGGGAGATTGGGCAATAGTTTGTTACCAGGGAGGGGTCTTTATTTGGTTTTGGGATCACGGTAATGTGTACCGTAAGGAGGTCTCAAGGCAGTGGGGTTGTTGGGGAAAGGGAGTTGAATGCACGCAGGAAGTGTGGCTTAAGTGTTTCTATAAATGTTTTATAATATCCTGTCATCAGACCGTCTGACCCTGGACTCTTTCCAGGTTTCATTTGTTTAAGTACTGTGTCTAGCTCTGTGTGTGATATAGGCTGTTCCAGGTCTGCAGCTTCTGAATTGGTCAGGGGTCTGGCGCTGTATTTAGTGAGGAAATCCCTAATCTCCTGTGATCTTGTGTTGGCATCTGTCCAAGGTTCAGGTGGGTGTAGATTGTAAAGGTGAGAGTAGTATTGGGCAAAGTGGTCAGCTATCTGATCTGTGGAGACGGCCTGTCTGGTCAGTGAGCGAGTGAATTGTCATGGATACGTTTTTCGATCGGAGGATTTATTGCCATATTCATATTTTTCAGGACAATATGTAGTTATGTTTTGTTTTTTTGTCTAATACCTCCAAAAGTTCTGGCCTTGATTGTATCTGGGAGGGAAGATGCCGCTTGGGTAGTTTTATGAGCTCGTTCCAGTCTATGGATGCGTGTGATCAAATTTGTAATGTGAGATTGTCTTTTTTCTGCTGCGTTTGGCAGAAATGGCAATTAATTCTCCACATATGGTAAATTTGTGCCTCTCATCTCAACATTGGAAATATGTCCAGGGAGCTGTTTTCTCAGCAGTATTGTGATAGACTTTTGTCTACTTCAAGTGCTATACTATTGTCTGTGAGGAAGGAGGTGTAAGTGGCTTATTTTCAAATTCAATGGTCATGGAGATAGGATGGTGATCCGATAAAACATGGGGTCAACGGTGGCTGCACTCAGCATTGGTAGGTCTCTTTGTGATAGGAATAGGTAGTTGAGTCTGGAATAGCGGTCGTGTGGGGCCGAGTAGAATGTGTAGTCTTTTGCGTTAGGGTAAAGTGTTCACCATGAATCGTGCAGTGTTAACTCTTGAAGTTGTATTTTAATTGCACATAGTGCTTTGTAGGGTATGGTGGAAGTACCCGCCAATGTACAATGTACTGTACAATGTATTGCAAAGGGCTGAGAGGGACATTGAAATCTCCACCAGTATTTCTTGGGTCTCGAGTGATATCGGGTAGATGTTGTGATATCTGATATTCAAAATACCTTACATGGGAAATCCCAGCATCAATTGTGTCATTCTAAGAATCCAGATAGAAGGGTTGGTGTCTGTAGGGCAACAGAGTTTATGAAATCATGTCATTTTCAGATTGGAACCTGTGCCATATGTGCCGTGTCTGTTTCCTCTGTAGGATAATGTGCTCATTCCCCATTAGAACTTGTGCCTAGTCTTGAATGGTATACCATAAGCATGTATCAGGTGTGTGATTGGTTTCTAAGCAATGCTGTTGGGTTCAATAAGAGAGGATTCCCTGTAGGCATTTACTATATGCTGTGGTGAGGATGAACTGCAGGGACCACTCTCCCAAGCCCCTACCATAAGAGGTTGCAGGATGTACAAGGTTAATATGTTAGGGCTTACCACTTTTTGGTAATAGCGTTTTGTGGGATTAGGTTGTTTCGTTGTGGCCCATAATGTGCCATATGTCGAGATGTGACGTTATAGAGGTGTGAGCCATGGTGGCATAACTGGCAGAGATCACCTCGGGGGATGCAGTATACAGTGGTCAGAGCGATGGGGCCATGCAGCTCATTCTTTGCCAAGACTACTATATTATTTCATACATGCATGAACATAACAACTAAAAGAGCAAGATTAATTAATAAAAAAAGTGAGGTGGTGTAATTAGTATAACCACTCAGCTGTAAAGCATCTACAGCTGCTATAGTCCTGGACTCACGTGGGTAAATGGGCATATGGTTAGGGTTTTCGGTCACAGTGCATTCAGTAGGTAAGGGTCCAAGTGAAGAGTTTTGGATGTTAATGGATCTTGTGGTTGGGTGGAGGGAGAACCACTTAAAAAAAATGTCATTTGAGAAATGGGTGGGATAAATGGGGATGTGTAAAGAGAGAGAGAAAATAAAACTCACGAAAAATAAAAATAAAACATGGAGAACGAGTTAGAACTTAGCTGGACAGTGAGGACTTAAACATTGCTGCTCAACGATCACGGCAAGCTCTTCTCATGTGTGGTGCTTTCGATGGGCTTGAGCCATGGTTAGGACTTGGCGTGAAGTGGCGGGACCTGTCTTCAGATGGCGAACATTGCCTTTCGGAAGCGATACTCATGGATTTCCATGGGTTCACTGCCCGGGGGAGTGCATCTATCAGTTTGAGGGCAAAATTCTGCATACCATTCTGGAACCTCTGTGTAGGGGATCTACAGCCTGTCACAGAAGTAACGTAGATCTGCTAGCACCCTGAGCAGTGCTGAAAGGCCCTGTGTGGAGGCTGAGAGACCGAAGGGGTACTTCCACCTGTATTGGATTCCATTGGTGCATGGTACCTCTAGGAGCAAGCAGAGTTCTCTCGTTGAATGGTGATGGTGGAAAGATCCTGGAATGATTGAATATTCGCGTTGTTGTACTTTAGTGGGGTCTTGGTGCAGGCCTTCCTTAAGATGTCCTCTTTAATTTGATAGTCTATTTTTGCAGCAGACTACATCCCTGGGAGGATCTGAATCTCTGCCTCATGAACGGATGTTGGTGCGATGTGAGGATTATCTCTCAAACATCAGGAGAGAGCTGTATGGAGGCTGCATTTCCAGATGGTGAGCCTGACGGTGGGGGAGAGCCTCATGCAGACGCCATGTTACTTGCCTGAGGCCAGAACATTTCAGGGATGTTGTGGCTCGTTCTTCTGGTCAGATTGCAGGGAGACTTAGATGGGGATGCAGAGGAACTGCAGCAGGAGGTCCCCATGACGGTGCAGGTGGGTTAGTGTGCAATAAAACCTCAGTTGTAGGCTGGTAATCCTCTCTGTCAGCGGGAGCTCACGAACTAAGCTGCCATCTTCCGCCGAGGTCTGACAAACAATCTGTTTTTGGTTATGTTGGGGACTTTTTAGCATTTATTTTTTGATTCTCCTCCAGGGTTGCAAAATCAGGAAATAGTAGCGTCTTTAGTATTACAGAGAGTTATGCATATTTAACTATTTTTTTGTGTAAAGATTTGGTTTGAGAGATGTAAGGTATGTCCCCTCTAAAATACGTTTTTCTCACCTTGTAGTTATTTAGCCTCATGAAGTACTGCAACAATTTCTAAAATATTTTAGTGAAGGTATTGAAATAATAGTTATATTTTAAGCCTTAGCAGGTAAGGTGGGCAATGATTTGAATGCATTACCTATATAAAAATTTTAAAAAGATAGTAGTAAAGACCTTTCCTTTTTAAGTATTTGTTACAAAATATTGCATATACATATTTTGTATCTTCATATACTGGGAGTATATTGAGCCCTAAGATTCTTTTCACATGCTTTTCAGGCTATTCTTACCTACCTTTCTGGTAAAAGACTGCAAAGGTAAAAATTCGAAGCTAAAGTCTGCACATATCTGAATGAGACAGAGCAGTGATTCCTAAAAAACAAAAGTCTTAAAAACATTTGACCATAAAAGTTCGGCTATTTTCACACTGAAGCGGTTTTTAGATGCTTTAGCGCCAAAAATAGTCTCCGAAAAGTACCTGAAAAGTGCCTCCTATTCATTATATATTTTTTCACACTGGGGCAGTGTGCTTGCGGGACATTACAAAAAGTCCTGCAAGCAGCATCTTTGGGGCAAATTGGGAGCCTTGTAATTAGCTCTCCCAAAATGCCCTGCCCATTGTAATGAATGAGCAACACTTCCAAAGCACTTGAAAAGCAATTTGAAAGTGCCCCAAAATTGGACTTTTTACAATTTTTTGGGGCAAGTAAAAGGCAGATGAAAAGCGTTATTAAAACAAGCGGCGCTTTAGTGCTAATGGCCGTGTGCTGCCAGTGTGAAAGGGGTCTTAAACATTCTATCAATAGAGAAAATAGTCTAGCACTGTAGACTAAGACAATTTGACCAGAAGGGGGAATAATATGAGATCTCTGTACTGTGTATAGTATTTATAAGCTGCAGATCTGTTCACTGTTTGGGGAAGTTTATGGAATGACTGAATAAATGGTTGTTCAGTCAAGCCAAACCTACAGCTACAACAGGAGCTGAAACATTATAAGTGGTGTTACTACTGCTGCTAAATGCAAAAACTCCCTGCATATGGCTCTTGAGATTCCTGGTTGTTAAGAAGCCGGCACCTGCTTGCATCCCAGCAACCAGTGACTCATCCCTGCTGAGCACATTCAGCTGTCAGCATGGGATTACCATCTGACATGTAAATATAAACAAAGAGGGGAGGGTAGTGTTGACAAAAAATTGCACGGGTGTTCCCCTTACAATTTTATACCAGACCCTTTAAGGTTTAGGAGAGAAACTCACTCAAAGTGTAAGGTTCACCCCCCAAATACATACCATACCCTTATCCACTAAAGCTAAAGGCTAAACTAAGCAGCATGGTTTCCTATGTGACATCAGAGACCAAATATGGAGATTACCATATTTGGTCAATAGCGCTATTGACCAGTTATGGTCATATCCACATTTGTTGGTCAATGACTTCACTCAGGAGCCTCTGCTGCTTAATTACTTTAGTGGCAGTGACTAGGCAATTATTTGTTGTGTACCCACACTAGAATCTAAACCCAATTTAAATTAAATCAAATTAAATTACTGTACATGTCTACAATAAGGACGGCTGCTATTCTAATAAGGCTATAAACCCTCATGAACTAAAGATAACTATTTAGGTGCTGCTCAGTTAAATATCTCACAAAAATATAATGTATATATCCAAAAGAAATCTAAAAAATATCAAAAAGATAAATATGTAGAATGAATAATGATTAGGTCAGGTGACAGCTATTGGTGATGTCATATCTGGCCGGAGAAGCACAAAGTAGCACAATACTTCTGGTCCCTTGATTTTGCTTGTATACTACATGTGAAAAGAGAGTGTAATAATATTTTTAGCATTTTAAAATCAATTAAATGGAATTATGAAATGTGGATTCCCTCTATTGTCTACTTCACATATGCACCGTGTGAGAAATATACATCCCTAAGACACATCGCTATCTGAATTAGGATACAGCCATCGAGGAGGACTACAAATCGCAGCAAAACACCAGGATATTCCAATAAAGCATGACTCATATATAATTAAGAGTCCACAGAAGTTAGTGAATGAATGGGATCACTGGCAGGGAGCACAGAAAATGTGCACCTATTTAAAGTGAGTCAAGCAACAGGTTTGGACCTTTTGATGGGCTGGGCTTTTTTTTCTTTCAGAAAGTCTGTGGGCTTCTGGCATCATGATTGGTGTGGATCTGCATCTGTGGGTGACATAACTGATGGCTCATATATATTCTGGGACATTTTTGTGGGCTTGCCAAAAACTGTGTGTGTGATTATTTTTTAAGGTTTACCTTTTTGTGACTAAGTAAGGGGACTACTTACTTATACTCATTTACATGGGGGAGTATCTGGGGGCTATTTATTGTTTAAGGGGGCTTTTAGATTCCTATCCTAAGGCTAATTTCACACTGAGGCACTTTACAGATGCTACAGCACTAAAAATAACGCCTGCATAGCACCTGTAAAGAGCCTCTCCTGTCTCTATAGTGTGAACGCCTGAGACAGTAATACCATTTATTTATTTTTTTTATTACCACATGTACTATACCTATTAAGGATGATACCTCTACCAATGTTACAGTTACATCTTTGCAGCATCCAAAACATTGTCAACACATTTACTTTGGAGGGGTAAAAATAACCCGCAATCGTTACTCCAGCTTATGGACTCCTACAAAGTTCTCTGGCATGGGAGTGCCTGATGTCTCTAAGTATTATAAAGCTGTCATTTTGTCCCAAGCTAAAAACTAGTCTATTTGGGACCAGTACTTAATGGCTGCTTATTGCTTCTGTCATACAATAATAACCAAGCAACTAATTTTTGGATACCCCAACCACCACTTGTGTCTGAAACTATCCTATCCCTTGCACACCTGGACTCCTCAGGAGGGTGAAGCCAAGAACACTGGTCATATCTCTTACAAAATGCCAAGAACCCATTGCACAATCAACCACCTAGCTATTTCTAAAAATCTGGTCCCAGGATTGGAGATTTCCTATCACCCAAATCCCTATGAATTCTCAAGACACAAGGTCCCAACTTTATTTTACCAACCACAGAACAAACTGACAAAACATATTCCTCCAAATTAAATAATCACCCTAAAACTCCTCAACCTGTCTAGTTGAAATTGCTGGGCAACATACACCATTGCAGCTAACTGCACTGTCACACCATCTAAAAACCTTCTAAGACATACCTATCATTTAAGTCATAAAGACCTTTCCCAATACCTTTGAATCAAACATGCACTTTCTTCACTACAATGGAATGGCAACATTCCAATTTGGGACTTCTTGAAGCTCTTTTATAGTTTTATAAACAGAAGCCACTCATTTTCAGCCTTATATGCTGTATTACAGAAACCACAGTGGCAAAGTAAATGTACCACAATGGAATTCTGGAAAGAGAGCTTCATTTTACCATATCTATCGAACAATGTATTGCTACAACCATGAAACCTCTATAAAGCCTCAAAGTGCGTATCACACTGGAAATCAGTGCAACAATTAATCCAAAAATGGTACTACACAACTTACAGATTGCAGATGATCTTTCAACAACATTCTCCATTATGTTGGAGAAGCTTTGGACACACAGAAAATGTAACCATGTCTGGTGGTACCGTCCACATTAAGTCAATTTCTGGTTTGATATTTTGAAATGTATTATCTCTGTTACCCATATTTCCTGCATCCAACACCAAAAAAATAGCTCTATTTGGAGTGGGAATTGAGCAGTGGTCTGTTAATTTTCAAACCTTTGAAAGCCATACTTTTATATTGGCTAGACTTGCTGTCATGAGACTTTGGAAATATACCATAACACTGCCTCTCTATGGTCATCTAGAAAATGATTGACCACATCCTATACACATATCTATTTGCCAGAGCACACCTAATATCTTCTGGCAACAATGGTACCCTTGGCTATTTGTCAACAGATGCATCACCCTACCTTAGCAATATGACCTAACTCCCTGATAAGATTTACCCTGCTTGATCCTTTTAACTACACTTATAAATGCAGGTTAAACCGATTGATAAATAAATTACCAGTTGCATCTCAGGAAATATGAACATAGTTTAGTAATTTGTTAGTTAGATGTTTATAATTCATACAACCTTTGTAACTAGATACTCCTTTCTTTCTTCTCTTGCCAAGCCATGCTATAAGGGGTATGAATTTTTCTCCTTGTTCTAATATTTTCACCATTAGAACCAGGTCAACAATTGTACCAATGACTTGATACTTTTGGCATACCAAACTATGTATTGTGAATATGTTATGTGACATTTTGTTTATTCTATTACATGATACCCCTTACCAAAGTATTGGTATTCTTGTACCAATAATAGAAATAATAAAGAAATAAAGTAAAAAAAAAATGAACTCGTAAAACGAAAGTATTTATCTGGTTAGGCAGTAGCACTTTCCTACACAAAGATGTCACACAGCCAGCATTGAGCAAGATATAGCTTAAAACTGAATTGCACTGATTTGTACAGAACATGTTTCAACAGTACACTTATAATCACAATAATGTGAATAGCTAGAAGGGACAACTAAATTATAGATATACAAACCCTTTTCTCTAAATAAACAAACAGATAATAAGAATATTTGCAGGAATTTTTTTTTTTATTCAACTAGAGATTGAGAAAATTAGCAGTGCGTAGTCAATTTGTTGTCAACCAAAATACCAGATTTTTCTACTGTTAGACAAATGCAGAATCAAAGCTCAAAGACCTATACAGGGGCAGGCAACCTATTCAGCATAGTAAGGCCTTTATGTACACTGCTGCTGGTAAACAGACGTTTAGGAGCAGTTGGGCATTTTTTAAGCTGCCCCTGAACTCTCCTCTATGTTATCTTATCAGTACATTTACACAGGGTCGTTTATAGTCATTTCTAGGCAGTTGAGTTTAGAAGTATTTTTTTGGAAAGCAAAAAAATGCATTCAGGACAGATGTTCAGAGGCATTTGAAATGCTAGATGCCTGTAACAGCTTGTAAATGCGGTAACTCGTGCTTAGCTGTGCTTCATTTACAGGCATTTTTAATGGAGATACATTTTTGACTATTTGAAAAAAAATGCTTCTAAAAACAAATGCGGCAAAACGCAGCTAAACGCGGCATGTAAATGCAACAAAACTGACTTTTTAAACATTGGTTACTATCTGTCATGTTAAATCATTCAGGAGAGGTTTTAAGACATCTAGTGTACATTGGGCTTTAGGCTTAATGTACATGGGATGTTTTTACAACCTCTCCTGAATGAATGACAGATAAAATCCCACGCTTAAAACGTCTGTTTTGCCACGTTTACATGCCACATTTAGCAGGGGTTTGCCGTGCTTCGTTCAGAAGCGTTTGGAATTTTTATTATTTTTTTAAATAGCCAAAAATGAAAAACTCCTGTAAACAAAATGCGGCTAAATGCCGGTACTTCATTTAGGCGCGCTTGGCGTCTGAAATGTCGGAAACTTCGGCGTTTGAACTCATTTTTTTGCATTTAAAGAAAAGCCTTTAAACGCAACTGCCTAAAAGCAACATTAAACAAACCTGTGTACATGTACACATAAGATAACACTGGATGAGTTCAGGGGTAGCTGACAAAAGCCGCCATTGTCTCTGAGTGTCAGTACACCAGCAGTGTACATGAGACCTTATGCTGCTTACACACGATTGTTTTTTCCCTCAGAATAAACTCTGGCGGTTTTTCCGATGGAGTTCCGACGGAGTTACGCTGAAACGGACTTGCGTACACAGGATCACACCAAAGTCTGATCGTTTAGAATGCAGTGATGTACAAAACATACAACGGGGCTATAAAAAGGATGTTAAATAGCCGGTAGCCAATAGCTGGCCTTGCATCGTTTTTGGTCCATTGGAATAGCATACAGACGAATGGTTTTCCAGATAGGAATTGATTCCATCGGCAAGATTTAAAACATGTTTTATTTCTAGGTCCGTCAGAATTTTTGAAAGAATAAGGCCGCGTACACACGCACGGACTGTTCGCCCAACTTTGTCCGTCAAACAGTTTCGGCAAACAGTCCGCTCAAAATTAGCATGGACGGACATGGCCACACACGACGGACGAACAGTTTGCTGAAACCGTGCGCGATGACGTGAACGGCACGTACGACGGGACGAAAAATACGACGTCCTATACACTGCATTATAACTTTCGGCGTGTAAATCCTTTCTGAGCATGCGCGGAACTTAGTTTGACGAACAAGCCTACACACGAGCGGACTGTTCGCTGAAACAAGGTTTCAGCGGACAGTTTTTCGGAAATTCCGTAAAACCTTGTTCGTCAAACTGTCCGCTGAAACTGTCCGCTGAAAGCCCACACACGAGCGGACTGTCCGCCCAAACACTGTTCAGCGGACAAAGTTGGGCGAACAGTCCGCCCGTGTGTACGCGGCCTAAGTCAGATGAAGCCCACACACGATCAGTATACGCGATTAAATGATTCCGTCTGACCTTTTCTGCCGGAAAGTCCGGTCATGTGTACGCGGCATTAGTGTGTTGAAAAATGTTTGTAAGAAATTGTGAGTGTCAGATATATAAAGCAAAATACTTTACACTCCTTATCATGTAAAGGAATATTTAGTAACTAACAACAAATGGTAACATTGGTATCAGTGACTGCAAAAACAACCCCCATTTCTCATTTTGGTAACGGATATAATAAACCCCCAGAAATGGTGTTAGTGTGGCAAAATACCCCCAGATTTCATGTCAACATAGCAAAAAATTTGTGCAAACAGGCAAACACCTAAAAGTCTATGGGACATGAACATGAAAAATCGAAAGTGCTAATTTTAAATATTTTATAATGCATGTTATTGCCATGGGACCTGCCCCAGGGGACATGTATCAATGCAAAAAAAGTTTTAAAATTTAAATTTTTCCAGGAGAAGTGATTTTAGGAATGCTTAAATTGAAACAATAAAAATGAAATATTCCGGAGTGCGCATGCACGAGCGCTCCGTAATGGCCGCTTAAGCCGGGAGCTCCGCATCACCCCTGCTCCATAATAGCTTGCGGCACCACAGCACCGGCCCGAACGGCTCCTTTCCACCCCGTTCGCTTCGGGGACCCCGACGGGAACACCCGCAGATGCCCGGTCCGGCGGCCAGATGCGATCTGGGACCGGATTTTAACAAAGAAAAACGGAGAGGGTGTACCAAGATGGCCGCCGTCCAGCTTACCTCACAGCCTCACACAGCCACAGGGGACAAGCCAACTGAACACAGGCAAGTGTTAACCCCTGCAACTTTGTCATATTCACAAGTGGCCCAGGGTAGTCATCACTATCCCCAGACTCCGTCCCCAGCCTCCACAGAATCGCTCCTGAGCCGTCACATTGAAGATAATGCCCTGTCTCCATTAGGGCCTTTATCTCCGCGCCTCATGGCTACACCTCCCCCACACAGGCCTACACAGGACTCTGTCTCCCCGCAGGAAGACCTTTTTATCAAACTGTCAGCCCTCCTGGAAAGGGGCCTGGCGAACACCGCAGCACAAATCACTAATGACATGAGGTCTGATTTTGCTAACCTAGGTTCTAGAATGGAAGCGATTGAAAGTAAACTGGACATTACTGTCTCACGCACGAACCAAAATGCAGCGCATATTCAAACCCTTCAGGAGCAACTAGATATGGCCCTATCTAGGATCGACGACCTCGAAAATAGGTCCAGGCGTTATAATATACGGACCTGGGGCCTTCCTGAATCCTTTTCGGATGTATCAACAGTTGTCCAGGAACTGTTTAAAGAATTGATCCCAAATATTCCCTAACATAGACTGGAACTAGACAGGGCCCACAGAGCCCTTGGACCCCTGAGAAAAGATGGCTCCCCCAGAGACATCATAGTGAAGCCACACTTTTATGCCGTAAAGGAAGAGGTCCTGAAGCAGTCGAGACTGAGGCAACAGGTCTCCTGTCACGGTCACCAACTCCAAATCTTTGCTGACCTGTCCCCTTCAACCATTCAGAAGAGACGAGCCCTGAAACCGCTTCTCGTGGCCCTCTCTAACCAGGAGATCAAGTATCGCTGGGCTTTTCCCTTCGCAGTTAAATTTACCCACAAGGAACGCACCTACTCATTTTCCAGTCTGCAGGAAGGTGAAAAGCTTCTCCTCCACCTGAAGATTATCTCCCAGGAGGCTCCCATGGAAGTGTCGGCCAACGCAGAAGCTTCAGCCAAGCGTCCACAACCAATGAGCCCGGTCTCCCCCCTTTGGGCATCCGGAAAGAGCAAGAAATCAAGGGATGGAAGACCCCCCTAACAAGGACTTCAGGAACCCCACACTGGTTTCCTCCAAGCTTGGTATCTACTTCGGGACGGGTTTCCCTCTGTTGTTGTGAGCCTTAGGCTCCTACTACACCTTGTCCCCCTACAGGACCTTTTCTGGCTCCTCCGGAATAGGTTTCCCCCTTTTTTTTTTGATTTTTGAATTCACCTGTTTTTAATCTAATTTTTCTCTCGACGGCCATGTCGGTTGATTTTTTCTCCCTTCACAGGGGAGGTGTGGAGGATCTGTTAAACTGCACACAATCGTTTTCTTCCTAGTTACTCCTTCATGGTTCCTCCACATTATGATCTACCCACCGAACGGTTTCTTCCATCGGGCAGGACTGAACTGTGACTGATACATTTTGCTAGTTTTGCTTCTTTTATCGCAGGTTGTTCAGGTTTACTTTCTGTTTTATACGACCTCTCATAAGTCGTGCCTTAAGCATATTTGTTTGGTTTTTTTTAATTGATTTTTCAGTCAGGGGCAGGGGTGACCCCCTTGCGCCTCCATCCTTCCCGCGAAGACAAGTTCTTGTATTTGCGGGACGGACAGCCGGCCCTCAGTTAGGGTGCCGGCTCCTTTGGCCGTTTGGTCTATGGGGGGTAATTTCCCCCGAACTTTACTGTACTTATTTGTCGTTGTCTTCTCATGTATGTTTATTTCTCTCTTTACCTTTCTTCCCTTCTTCCTTTTTCCCCGGAGCCAGCCGCCAGGTCAAGCCCGGACCACGGAGCCAATTTTGCATTTGTCTACCTCCTCAACTCCAGCCAGTCCTCAGGGTAGGGGATCATCCTCGGGTAAGAGCAGCCTGCCTACACATCTCACCATCCACAGGGTTCCATGACTGATCCCAGTAGTCCTTCAGGGGCTCTCCGTTTTGCCTCTCACAACACTCAGGGACTAAACTCCCCCAGAAAAAGGAGATTAGCCTTTGACCACTATCGCTCTCTCAAACTCGATATAGTTCTTCTACAAGAAACACACTTCCCCCGGTACAGCCCTAACTTCCTCCATCCACACTACCCCAATTTCTTCTTAGCAAATGCGGAGAACAAGACTAAAGGGGTAGCCATCCTCTTTTCTAAAACGTGCAAGTTTGAACACTCTTTTACATATAGCGACCCCGGGGGTAGGTTTATACTGGTCAAGGGATTGATTGAGGGCAACATGTATTCCATAATCTCGTATTACGCCCCTAATACAGGACAATTAAAAAAATTTCAAGACCTTCTCAAAACTTTACTCCCCCTGACGAAGGGAAAGGTGATTTTCGGAGGAGATTCGAATGTTGCCTTTGATCAGGGCCTAGACAGATCCAAACCCCCTAGTTCTCAATTAACGCGCCCCACCAAAATCAGCTTATCCATTGCGAGGTTCCTTCACAGGCACAGCTTAGTTGACATATGGAGGGAATTGAACCCTACCAAACGCGATTTCACACACTACTCTTCACCACACCAATCCTACTCTAGGATAGACCATATATTGGTTCCTCCGGAGTTGATCCCACCCACCCGTAAGGCCTCCATTATCGATGTGCCCTGGTCAGATCATTCGATAGTTAGCATCTCCATGGACAATATCATTACAAAAAGGTCAGGGACACATTGGAGACTCAACGAATCTCTCCTAAATGATTCTCTGGTTACCAAAGAAATTGAGAGCTCCTTGAAGGAATATTTTAGCCTTAATGAGGTTGGGGGGATCTCTCCGGAGACCCTTCGGGCGGCCCATAAAGCTGGGGTTAGAGGTAAAATTATAGGTATAGCCTCGCGCAACAAGAAAGCAAGGCAGTTCGCCATACAGGAACTTGAAACTAAATTTAAATCCCTAAAGTCCCAGCATAAGAAACATCCCTCTGGGGACCTAGCCGAGCAGGTTGATGCGACCAGATTAGAACTAAACTTGGCCCTAACGGTTAGGACAGAGAAAGAGATCCGTTGGAGCAGCGCAAGATTTTATCACCAGAAAGACAAAATAGGGTCCATGCTAGCGACCAAATTGACCCCTAAGTCTCGTTCTCACTACTTCCCTAAAATTAGAATGCAGGACAAACGCTTTCAGCTAATCCTGACAAAATACTGAAGGCCTTCCAAGACTTCTATGCCAAACTTTACAGTTCAAACCATGCAAGAGACCGTCAAGCCTGCAATGCCCTCTTCCGAGACTTGCCCATGCCTAAACTGTCGGTTGACCATAGAGATGTAATGGAAGCGGAATTCTCGACTGAGGAGATAAGGGAGGTAGTGAAATCCCTCAAAACGGGTTCGGCTCCGGGGCCTGATGGTCTTTCTGCCATATATTATAAGACATTTGTGGACCCCTTAGCACCTTACATGGCAAAATTCTTCAACTCAATCACTAAAGGTGCCCCATTAGATCCTCAGCTAATTTCCGCATTCATTACGGTTATCCCAAAGCCGAATAAAAGCCCGGAAGAGGTAGAAAATTATAGACCCATATCTCTAATAAATAATGACCTTAAGATACTTACAAAGATTCCTGGCCAACCGGCTAGCATCCTTTATTGGAAGATATGTCCATAAGGACCAAGTGGGATTTATCCCTGGAAGACAAGGGCCGGATCTAACTAGAAGGGCAGTAGACATCATTTCTGTTCTTCAATCTAACTGGATAGGGAGTCCTAAACAAGAGGGTATGCTTTTGTCCATTGACCTACACAAAGCTTTTGACTCCATCGAATGGTCTTATATCTTTTCGCTCATGGAACAGTGGGGATTTGGCAACAGATTTCTGGGCATCCTACATGCCCTCTACTCGAATCCGACCGCATCTATTCGATTGTTGGGCCACTACTCCCAACCTCTCACCATAGCCAGAGGCACTAGGCAGGGGTGCCCTTTATCCCCCTTAATCTTTGCCCTAGCTATCGAGACTCTAGCCATTGCCATCCGCATGAATCCTGACATACAAGGGGTCTCATGTGGCGCCCAATCTCATAAATGCGGTCTGTTCGCAGACGACCTACTGCTCTTCCTCACCTCACCACTCACCTCGCTGCCCGTCCTCTATAAAACCCTAAAGACCTTTTCAGTAGCCTCAGGCCTCAAGGTCAATTTTGCCAAATCTCATGCCCTAAATATTTCACTCCCAGGGCAGACAGTAAGCAGCCTGCAGAACAACTTTGAATTTGCATGGAGGGACACGTCCCTGGATTATCTAGGGATTAAACTCACTCCTAAAATAGAACAACTATACTCGGCCAACTTCCCTCCCACCTACAAGAAGTTAGAACTAGACTTACGAAATTGGGCAAAGCATGGTCTTTCATGGCTGGGCAGGGTTCATTCCCTTAAAATGACTCTCCTTCCCAGACTTCTCTATCTATTCAGAGCAATGCCAATAGCCATCAGGACTGACCACCTTAAATCTTTTCAGAGGAAGGTAACTCAGTTTATATGGGGGAAGAAGGGTCACAGACTGCCCTGTAGCGCGCTTTTTAGGCTGCGAAAACAAGGTGGGATCGGAGTCCCGCGGCTGCTTTGGTATTACCAAGCGGCCAGAATTGCACAATTATCCACTGTTTACTCCAGGCTTGAAAAACCGGAATGGTTGAATATAGAGCGACAGGCTGCCCCATTACATACCTTAGTCTTCCTGCTCTGGGTCCCCGCCAAGGAGAGGCCCCCCATTCTCTCGCTCACCCTATCACAATCTTTTTCCCTTTGGGATAAGCTTAAAACAAACAAATCCTTAGTGTCAGACTCTCACCCGCTTGCTCATATTTTTAATAATCGGGACTGGATATTAAGTCATTCAAGTGGTGGTTGGATAAGGGGCTGTACCGAATTGGTCATTTCTTTACTCCCTCGGGCCCTATCTCCCTGCAGTTTTGTAAAAAGAAGCTAGAACTCCCCAATACGGAACTATTTAGATTTTCTCAGATTCAACATTACCTTAATGGGATCTGGAGGGAGAAGCCGGGTCCTCCGCGCTTTTCTGATTATGAAGTTTGGTGTGGTCAAGCCACAGATCAGAGAGGGGGGATCTCGATTATTTACCAAGCTCTTGCCCAGAATGGCAGTAAACCACCCTTCATGATAGTCTGGGAAAAGGATCTTCTCATTCAATGGAAACCGGAGTCCTGGTTCTCCTCCTACTCCAGAGCCTATAAGGGAATTAAGAATGTTTCCCTGATCGAAGCTAACATTAAAGTACTGACCAGATGGTATTTGACCCCGAATAAATTGGCCCGAATGTTTCCCTCAACCAGCCCCTTATGCTTTAGAGGTTGTGACATGGTAGGAACGATGGCCCACACTTGGTGGAAATGCATCAAACTCAGGCCATTCTGGCGGAAGATGTTCAACCTAATCTACCAGGTAACAAAAACTCAGATTCCTAGAACCCCTGCAGTGGCCCTCCTGAATGGCCCCATCCCACAAACGGGCAAGTATACTAACATCTTGATCCACTTTATGCTGCTTGGAGCCAAGGTCACCATAGCCAAATCTTGGAAACAGCCCAGAGTTTCTCTACGGGCAGTCAAACATAAGATATCTTGGATTATGACCCAGGAGAAATTGACTAGCATTTTATTAGACTATAAAGACAAATTCAAATTAGTTTGGGAACCTTGGGCCCAACATGTGGGCATCTCCCTCATCACTGGCATATAACGTAATCTGGATTATAGGGCACCTAGGTCCTGGCACTGGCTCTGTCGACTGGCTCTCTTCTCCCTCCCCTACCTTGGCTTTATCCCCTCTACCTGATGAACACCTCCTCCAGTCAAATATACTAGGCGATTCTTTTGTGTTGTTACCCACCGGGTGTTTATCAGACATTTCTATCTTTCCTTAGTTGTCTTTTCTACTCTCTTCTGGGTCTCTTCACCCCACTGTTCCCCTGTCTTCGTCTTCTTTCAGACTCATAGCATTTTAGCCTCATGATAGATTCTGAAGATAACGGTATTTTTTTTCTTTTTTTGGCTGGTCTCAAGAGTCTATTGGCCTTTTCTCTATAGGTCTTAATCCGGTTTTATAACCTCACTGATCCCTCGGACCCTTCTGGTTTTATATTGGGTGCGGGGGGGCGGGGGGGCCTGGGTTGGGCTTGCCTTGCACAGCACGTTCCCGTGAGGGGTGCTGGGCTGGCCCCCTAGGGCCTCTGGTCCTCCTAACCTTGATGTAGCCAGGGACTACTATAGCCATACAGCATGTACTGTTAATGTTATGTTCCCTCTTTTTATTTATATTGAGTTGGGGCCCCTGGGGTCAAGGCCTTGTTTCATTGTTCATAATATTTGTCTCGCTGAAGGTCGATCAGTCTTTGATGTCTATCTTGGGGTATTGTTTATACTTCTTACTTGATTGTATACTTTTGTAACTAATAAAAACCTTGAAAGAAAAAAAAAATGAAATATTCCTTTAAATATTGTGTCTGGGCGTGTCCTTGGTCTGGCTGTAAAGTAGCATATCTTTCCTGTGTTTATAACAGTACCACAGCAAAATGACATTTCTAAAGGAAAAATTGTCATTTAAAACTGCTTGTGGCTGTATTGTATAGTCAGATCCCAGTATTATAGATAAAAATCATTGAAAAGAATGGCATGGGTTTCCCCACCGCAGTCCATTACCAGGCCCTTTGGGTCTGGTATGAATATTAAGGGAAACCCCACACCAAAAATCCATAACAGGCCCTTATATGTATAACAGGGCCATGTTATAAAAAATTTTGATATAATATTTCACAGCATGGCCCGCCCGTTCCTGTGGATTTTAAGGGGAACCCCATGCCAAAATAAAAAAATTGCATGGGGGTCCCCCCAGAATCCAACCAGACCCTTACCTGAGCATGCAACCTGGCAGACCGCAGGAAAAGGGGGGGTGAGAGAGCACCCCCTTCCGCTCCTGAACCGTATCAAGCCGCATATTGTTCCCCTCAACATGGGGAAGGTGTTTTCAGGTTCCCCTCAAAACACTTTGTCCCCATGTTGATGAGGCCTCTTCCCCTCTTGCCCGGTGGGTGTGAGGGTCTGTGGGCAGGGGGCTTATCGGAATCTGGAAGCCCCCTTTAACAAGGGGAACCCTAGATCCCTTCCCCCAGGCCCCCCCTTCCCCAAGGCACCCCCCATGTTGAGGGCACGCGGCCTGGAACGGCTCAGGAGGGGGGGGGGGCGCTCGCTCGCCCCTCCTTTCCTGGCCGGCCGGGTAGCGTGCACAGACAAGGGTCTGTTGTGGACTTTGGGGGGGACCCCACGCCGATTTTTTTCGGCATTGGGGTTCCCCTTTAAGTCCATACCAGGCGGCGGGGCCAGCGACGTCTCCTTCGCGGGCCCCGCCTACCTGGAGACCCGCTTGAAATGAGCAGACTTTTCTCCGGGCGGGAAAAGTCCGTTCATTTCAAAAGTACGGCGGACTGGCATACACACGGCCGGATTGTCCGCCGAAATGCGAGTCCGGCAGGAAGATTGGAGTGTAAAACTACATTCTAAGTCCGCCGTACTTTCGGGTCAAAAAAGTATGCCGGAGGCTACACACGGGGGGACTGTTTGGCGGACTTGAGTTTGCCGGACTTTTCCACCCGCTTGTTTGATCGTGTGTACACGGCATAACAGTACCACAGCAAAATGACATTTTTAAAGGAAAACATGTCATGTAAAACTGCTTGCAGCTGTAATGTATTGTCGGATCCCGACACCCTTTGGGTCTGATGTACCAAAAATACCAAAAAAAATGGTGTGGATGTACCCCACAAAATCCATACCAGGCCCTTCAGCTCTGCTATGGATATTAAGGTGAACCCTGCACCAAAATTTAAAAGAAATGGTGTGGGGGGACTTTGAACCACAGTACATATACTGTATAGACTGCCCTATATACTCAGCAGAAAAATTGGGTCTTGGATGTTGGTGGTGCCAGGACACTGTAACCCCTCACAGTTACTCTTGTTGGCTCAGGAACAGGCCCTGCTTAACTATTATTTCAATAATTGTAATTACATGCCCCTGCTAAACAGGTCAGAAAAATTGGGCTTTTGGTTTTGTCGGTGCCAGGACACTGTAAGCCCTCACAGTTACTCTTGTTGGGCACAGGAACAGGCGCTGCTGTGATATATTATATACAATATTTTAATCACATGCCCCTGTTAAACAGGAGTTGAAAAATTGGGCCTTGGGTGGTGGTGGTGCCACAACACTGTAACCCCTCACAGTTACTCTTGTTGGGTAAAGGAATGGGCCCTGCTGTGAAATATTATATAAAAAATTGTAATAACATGCCCTTGTTAAACAGGAATCAAAAAAAGTGGGCCTTGGGTAGTGGTGGTGGTGCCCTAAACAAAAAATATTGTTGGAAGCTAGCATTATCAAGACTGAGGAGGAATAGGATAGGCACCATAGGGAGTCTTCAAGGGATCCCAGATCCATAGCAAATTCAATCAGTTACATCAGCATCGGGTGATTGATAGCTGCTGATCCAGGACTGATTAATTATTATAAATGTGAGTCTATCAACAGAGTCTGTGGAAAGGTGCACTCTTTGATACATTTCAAACCCTCCAGCAGCACTGAATGTGCATTCAGAAAGCATGATGGATGCAGGACAGGCCAGTAGCGCAATTGCATATTGAGCAAGTTCTGGCCAGTGGTCAATTCTCAAGATCCAGTAACCCAGTGAATGCTCTGTTGGAAAGTTCTCCAAGTCTGTTCTTGCCCCTAGATATTCCTCCACCATATAATGCAGACACTGGCTATGTTTGCTTGAACCGATCAGACCTTGGCGCTGAGGACTGAAAAATAGTTAAAGGCATTTTTTAGCTGGCCACCTTCTCCACCACTCTTCCCCTGACAGAACAAAGCCTCAGCAACACATTGTCAAGCACCAGGAAATGGTAATCTCCCAGGGTCTGGAAATGTGTTACACAAGCCTTTCTTCAAGACATCCTGAAGACGTTTCATCCTCTGCTTCCTCTGAATGAATGAATGAATGAAATACTTGTATAGCGCACAATGCGAAATTAACCGCCTCTAGGCGCTGTGGCGAGCTTTGATCATCTGCTAAAAGAGGAAGGTCTTGAGTTTTTTCCTAAAAGCCAGGTGATTTTCTTCCAGGCGGATGTTGATTGGTAGAGCATTCCATAGCCGAGGCCCTTGGACAGCGAATCTCCGATCCCCCTTGGATTTATACCGGGCTTTGGGCACGAGGAGGAGGTTTTTGTTGGCTGATCGAAGACTGCGGTTTGGTGTGTAATGATTTATTTTCTCCATTAGGTATTGCGGAGCTTCTCTATGCACACATTTGTGGGTGAGGCAAAGGGTCTTGAACGTGATCCGATTTTTTACGGTTAGCCAATGTAAGCTCCTCAGCGAAGGAGAGATGGATTCCCAGGGTTTTTTCCTGTTATCAGCCTTGCCACCGTGTTTTGGATCAGTTGTAATCGCGCAAGTTGATATTGTGGTAATCCTATGTAAAGCGAATTTGCGTAGTCCAGTCGTGAATTAATGATTTTTCCAACTACCACTGTTTTGTCATTTTTTGGGATAAAAGGGATGAGTCTGCGAAGCATGCGCAGTAGATGGTGAGATCCACTGATTACTGCTCCTATTTGCGCATCCATTGACATTTGTGCGTCTAAAATAACCCTGAGACTCTTCGCTTTGGTCTTTGGGGAGATAGTCTGCCCAAAGACGGTTGGTGGAGACCAGGAGGTTTTGGTTGCGGGCTTATGATTTGGGTGTAAGATAAGAAGCTCTGAATTGTTATATGTTGTAACTTTTTGCCTTTTTATTCTCAATAAAAACCTTTGTGAAAAAAAAAAAAAGAAGCCCTGTCTTTGATTTGTTCAGCTGGAGGGAGTTAGTGGTCATCCAGTCCTTTATTGATTTGAGAAGGCAGGATGAGTTCTGCAACTTTACCCTTGAAACGTATATCAAGAAGGGTTGCCAGTCAGTAATGATCCCTCTCCTTGATACCATGAATCCTGTGGTCCTTTCCCAGGCTTTGGAGAATTAGGGAGGCCAAGCAGCATAAGTTTGCAGAGGCATTTGATTCTAAATCCATTGGGTCACTAAGGATCTTATTATCCATAATCCATAACTACCTCCTCCAGCCACGTGCAACTCCTTGGGTTTCTGGGGACTGAAAACCATCCCTTGAAGACAGCTGATGAGTGTTATCCTCTACATCCATGCTGACAAAACCCTCCTCCTCCTTCTCCTCCTCTTCTTCCTGTGTGTTTGGTGGGCCTGCAGGAATGCTATTTGGATAAAGGGGGCCTTGAGAGGAAAGGAAATCCTCCTCTTTCTCCTACTGTTCTGCCTCAAGTGCCCTGTCCATGATTCTACTAAGCGTGTGCTCCAGCAGGAAGACTAGAAGGACAGTGTCACTGATGCATGCATTGTCGCTGCTCACCATTCTTGTGGCCTCCTCAAATGGTGACATGATAGTGCATGCATCCTTGATAAGTAGCCACTGGCGTGACAAAAAGAAGCCAAGCTCCCCTGACCCTATCTTGGTGCCATACTCGTGTGTTCAGGTGCAGAAAAATTGGGCTTTGGGTGTTGGTGGGGCCTTCACACCATATCACTATAAAGGTGCTCTTGATGAAATCAAAAATTGACAGATGCATATAATTTCAAACAGATACAAATACAAATAATAACAATAGTACAAATGCAGGTATACAGTGTAGGTATCTCATCATGAAATGCACTGGTAGTAGGAAGAGTGAGCAACAGTAAGTATTTTTATTCAAAATGAAAAGATATATTTCAAAGAGGTAGTTAAGTATCCTGGTATTAGAAAAGAGGGAGGTATCGACTATGGTTTGACTTTGCAAGTAGGAAAGAACCAGCGGCAGTTAGGAGTCGGGTATCCCCCACTCGTTGTTGCATCAGAAGAAAGATTAGGATAATACGATAAATATTAGGAGCGACATTTCAAATTCAAGGATTTACCATTTTCCAGTCATGCCATGGTAGTCACATGCAAGTAGTGTAGTCTACTCTGAGTTGAATGCAAGGATTTGTTTGTATGAGTGATGCTTTCGGGTACAATTTATCATTTCCCATAGAATGGAAGGTTCAGGTTTTTATAATCTGGTTATGCTAAGTCTGGCGGCTAAAATAATATGGATGGTGATATATTGGTATGTGTGAGGAAACAATTCCACATCTAATGATAGAAGTCCTAGGCTGGGAGATGCAAGGATAGTTTTGAGACACTTCAGTTAAAAGTTTGAAGCTGGATAACCAATACAATGTCAATTTAGGGCAACTCCAGAAGATGAGAAGAAGGTTGCACTTTTGACCACAATTTCTCCATCATTGATTAGTTATGCCTTTACCAAATTGAGATATTCTGTCGGGGTTCATGTACCACCTATGTGTCAGATTAATGGAGAGTTCCCAGGGGGTGGAGCAACTAGTGACTTTATAAGTAGTAGCAACTCGTTACTGTCAGTGTATGTGCGACCCAGGTTGTTGTCCCATCTATGCAGAGGGGCAGGCTGAGTAAAACAACACTTTTGTTGGAGGATGGAATAGAAGAGTGATATACCTACTATTGGGGTGTGATAGCGGTGAGAAAAGCACAGGCTGGGGGGGTATTTTACAAGGCCTAGAGGATAGTGCCGACATGCAATGTTTTGTGTGGATGTACTGGAATAGATCTGAGATGGGTAAGAGAAGGCAAAAATGGTGATTTTAAGGATGGTGGATTTTGGGTAGGTATGGGTTAAGAGGATTAAACATTTCTAGGATTTTACAGATGCTTGCATAGTAGAGGTTATGTATGAGGGAGTCTGAGCTCCCAATGGTACACTAATGAGCGAAGTGGATAGAGGGTGCTCTGGTATATAAGAGTATGCCATGTCACCCCAAAGTGTGTTGTGGGAAGGTATAAACCACTCCCTAAGTTGTGTAAGTAAAGTGACTTAGGAGTAACCAAAGAAGTCTACATATCCAGTTCTACCACAGAGTGATATTTAATTAGCTTCATATGAGCACATTGAGATTTCTTTTCTTGCCAGATGAAGCTGTATAGAATAGACTGCAGTGATTTAAAGTAGCTATTGGTATAGATAAAGTTCTGAAGGGGTAGAGAAGTTGTGGGAGGTGCAGCATTTTAAACGCAGCTAATTTTCCCATCCAGGAGAATTCAAATGTTGCCAAGTTGTTAAGGTCTTGTTGTAATTTAAGGAGGACGGGGATATACTATAATTAACTAGGAATAGGGATCTAGTTGACTTAGTTTATTTTATCTCTAAATATGATATGCTAATTTTGCCCCAAGTGTACGGAAATTGTTGTTGGAGCATGTTGCTGTTTGATGCATCAACTCCCAGGTCAAGTATCCAGGATTTTGTGTCATTAACTTTATAGTAGGAAACGTCACTAAAACCAGGATAGTGTTTTTTGTATTTCTGGTAAAGAAGTAGAAAGAATCATAAGAATTACATTGTCAGCAAATAAACTGATCGTGTATTCTTCAGGAATGATTAATTTTGATAAATGTCAGCCGGTCAACGGAATCTATGGACAGACATGCTTTTATCTGTCACAAAACCTCTGACAGCACTTAATGCCTGTTCAGAAAGCACTCTGGATGCAGTGCAGCCCATCAGCTAAATTGCATACTGGGCAAGTTCTGGTCAGTGGTCTATTCTCCATAAAACAGAAAAGAGCAAATCCATTGTTCCAGGAGCTTGGTATGCAGAATTTGTGCACAGAAAAAAAATTCAACACCAAAACAGTGTCCCAGATTTAAAAATACTGTATTTTACTATATACGTTCAGTTTACTGGTCAAAATCAGTGTGAAATGCAAAACTTGTGTTGCCTTATGAGTTTATGGGAAATCTTCATTAATAGCTGTAAAATATTGTAATTAGGAACATATATAATTTAGCTTGTCTCTATGCAGGCCGGGAACATATTATCTTCACATATATCTCTGGATAGACCAGACAAGCCAGGGCCTAGGCTTGTCTATACAAACAATGGGATCCAAATCCTCATTGTTTTACACATACTGACTTCAAAGGATCCAATGTTGGGATATGCAATAAAGGGAGGCCAACCCAGAATCAATACTTAACTTTCTGGGAACATTCAAGTTAATCTCCTGCTCAGAATAGTCAGAAGGATTTGCATTAAAGGGGACTGACTTATGCAAAGTATACTGACTGGAGATGCAGCCAGTCCTTAACCAGCAAGAGGGAAGCTCACCAATCAGAGCTATGCCAACCAATGAGGCATCAGCCTTTAAGGATATACACAAACTAGATGGAAGGGGAAGACACACTTTATGGGAGAGCAGCCATCAGAATGGAATCTTGGTGAAAAGGGTAATTATGGGAAAGGCCTGCATTTTACTTGTAACTAAATGTGTTTGTAGATTAATGTTTTAAGGCATATACTCTGTATTTCTTCATGTGATTCTCTCATTTTAACCTAATATTTTCTTCCTTGGTGTAGACTATAGATAGATGGTTGTGTATTAGATAGACTTTCAACTATTTACCAATAAATGTTGTTATTGTATTAAAGCTTTCACTCTTGGTCAAAGAACTCTCATTTAACCCAAATTATATCTGAGAGATATTAAATCTTAAATATAGTAGACGGGTAACAATTGGCGACCACCGAAGTCGAGTACAGGACTAAAAGTATTTAATATAATACCGAGATTTGCGTAAAGCAAATTAAGGTTATTGGGGGAAATTTAAACTGAGTCAGTTTTTCCGGTAAGTTGGAGGTCACAGCAAATTTATCTAGGGAAAAATATAGGTAAATATAGGTAAATGTTTTTGTTTTATTAGTGGGTATTAGATTAACTCTAAAAAGGAGGGAGGATACACCACATATTTTGTTTTGCTTAACCGCTAAAGCACCGAACCATTTGGCTGGCCAAAGACCAGACTACTTTTTGCGATTCGGTATTGCGTCGCTTTAACTGACAATTGCGCGGTCGTATGACGTGGCTCCCAAACAAAATCAATCTCCTTTTTTTCCCACAAATAGAGCTTTCTTTTGGTGGTGTTTGATTACCTCTTTGTTTTTTATTTTTTGCGCTATAAACAAAAAAGAGCGACAGTTTTGAAAAAAAAAACATTATTTTTTACTTTTTGCTATAATAAATATCCACCAAAAATATATAAAAATATTTATTTTTCCTCAGTTTGGGCTGATTTGTATTCTTCTACATATTTTTGGTAAAAAAAAAAAATCGCAATAAGCGTTCGTGTCCCGCGTCAAAAACAGGCTACACCCAATGTTTCATCATGAGAATGCATCATCAGGGCGTTTATTGATTGGTTTGCGCTAAAGTTATAGCATCTACAAAATAGGGGATTGTTTTATGGCATTTTTATTAATATTTTTTTTTTTTTACTAGTAATGGCTGTGATCAGTGATTTTTATCATGACTGCTACATTATGGTGGACACGTCGGACAATTTTGACACATTTTTGGGACCATTGGCATTAATACAGCGATCAATGCGATTAAAATTGCAATGATTACTGTAAAAATGTCACTGGCAGTGAAGGGGTTAACACTAGGGAACAGTGAAGGGGTTAATGTATGTCCTAGTATGTGTTCTAATTGAAGGGGGGGTGGGACTGTGCAGGGAAACTAATGCCACGTACACACGAGCGGATTGTATGGCGTACTTAGTCCGTCGAAACACATTTCAGCGGACAATCCGCTCGTGTGTGGGCTTCAGCTGACTTTTTCAGCGTGCAGTCCGGAGTACTAAGAATTTTGTTTTTTTTTAAATTCTGTCCGTCATACTTTGGTTTCAGCGGACAATACGGTCGTCAGTATGCTAGTTCGACGGACTAAGAATGGCGCATGCCCAGAAAGGATTTACACGGCGGAAGGGTGCTTTGCTGTGTCTTGGACTTCCTATTTCTAGTCCCTTCGTACGTGCTGTACATGTCATCGCGCAAGCTTTCGACGGACTGTTTGTGTATCCGTGTGTGGTCAAGTCCGTTCAGTGGAAAGTACGACGGACTGTCCGTCGGATTGTATGACGGACTAAGTACGCCATACAATCCGCTCGTGTGTACTCTGTATGAACAGACGATCTGTCAGTTCACTCCTCAGAGAACTGGAAACTGTGTGTTTACACACACATAGCTCCCGATTCTCTGTGTACCCTGAGCAATCACGGGAGCCATGTTGCCACAGTGGTCAGCTAGCAGTTAATATCCCATAATTAAAATTGAAAAAGTACTTTGGAAGTACAATTACAACCGGTCAATGTAATGGGGAGGAAGTAACTTGGCGGGAATTTTTTTTTTTATTTGTTTCGTTTGTGCTCACCAAGCTTCATTGCTCTCTCTAACCATTGTTTGAGTGTGCTGCATGATGAGTACATGTGTTTTATTGGAAAAACACAGATTGAGTGTGGTCTTGGTTTTGTTGAAAGGGTTCAACAGATTTTTGTTTTAATTTAAATGGTGTGTCCACTAAAGGCATAGTATTGTGTGTGGGACATTGAAAATGAGCTACAAGAGAGTGGTTGGTTTGTTTGTTTGTTTTTTAGCTGTGGGAATTTACAAGCAGTAATATTTTCATTAAATAGAATAGTTATTCCAGCGCTCCAATGGAATATGAAAAAATAATGGTCAATGGTGCTGCAACCAGCGTATGTGCCAAACACTACCCAAAAAAAATTAGCAAAAAAGAAATAAAAAATTAGCAAAAACATTCAAGCGATGGTGTTGAGCTCCAGTGTGAACTGCGATAATATAAATACCCACTTACAACATGGACACGGATATGGGACAAAAAAATTTATAGGTACAATAATAAAAACCGTGATCAATAATGTGCAAAAAAGCAAAATAGGAGTGAAAACGGGCTAAGTACAATAGATAAAGTGTACTTAACAGCTAGCAAAAATACAATGAAAAAAAATGGCATAAATATAGCAGTGAAGCTTCAGAATGCCCAAATGTGTAACATAGTGCAAAGTGCAAACAAACAAATTAAGGTGAAAGCGATCAAAATAAAGTGGCTGAAAGTCCTTTACAACTCATAAACCAATAATAATCACACCATAGATAAGGCAAAGCTTCAAAATGTCCAAAATGTGAAAAGGTGCAACAAGTAGTATGGATTCCATTTAGTATTAAAGTGCAAGGTACAGGATGTTGGGTAGCATCAGTAGGGTGACACAGTGATTATAAAAATGTCACCCGCAGGTGTACTAACTTATTACCTTACAGCTGCAAGGTAAGCAACATATAGTAAAGCCAGTGGGTCACTCTGGGGCAGAGGGGACGGAGCCTCTTTCCTTTCTTCTCAGTTGTAGATCACCTAAAGGATCACAGCTTGTTTCCAGGTACTCAGCAGAGTGGTTTGCTCCCAGTGTGTCAAGCAAGTAAAATAGAGAAACATAGGAGAGGCTCTCTGGTGTAGTATGTTTAACACTCAATGTAAGTTTATTCAACATAAAGCAAAAAATAGGGTACTCCCATTTCAAACTAGCAACAGTGCATTGTATACAAATGAGCAACAAGCTTGGATGGTAAACTTCACTTCCGATGTCCTGTGGCTAACGCGTATCGTCACGTGACACCTGAATCTTCATTGCTATATTTATGTCATTTTTTTTCATTGTATTTATGCTAGCTGTTAAGTACTGTAGCTGTTAAGTACTCTTTATCTATTGTACTTAGCCCGTTTTCACTCCTATATTGCTTTTTTGCACATTATTGATCACGGTTTTTATTATTTTACCTGTATATTTATTTGTCTCATATCTGTGTCCATGTTGTAAGTGGGTATTTATATTACCGCACTTCACATTGGAGCGCAACACCATCGCTTGATTGTTTTTGCAGTAATATTCTCATTGTTGTCAGTTAAAGTACCAAATTGTGGAAATCTAGCTAATATCTGAGAACAAGGAATTTTAGAGGGTAGCATAAGGTGCATTTAGCATACTATATAATACCTTGACATTTTCTTTTTGCTAGGAGAAATTCTACCAATAATTTGACAAGCTCAAATTGTTGTATCTTTTTTTATTGCATTTTTTTTTTTTAAACTGAATCTGGTATAAATTGGTGTAAACACGGCCATGTTTACCTTTCTATTGTCTACCTAGAGGGTCACCTATTGTTCAGCATGTCTCCTCAATATTTTGTTTCTTGGGTGTAGACTATATGCTCTAAAGGTACTAGTGTTATTTTAATGCGTGTGTCTCCACTCTTGTGCATATTCTAAGTGGTAGACTACTGTGTCAGAAATCTGTTTGGTGGTGTATTGTTGTATCATCACTGATCACGGAGACACTGGTGGTTAGAATTACTAAAGTTAAAAATAGCTCTGAAATAATAAGAGCAATGAAGAAATCTAAAAGCCCATGGCACCAGGCACATATATATGTAAATGTAAAACTTACAGAGAAAAAATGCAGCAAATGTGAGGGTAAGACTGCACTAATTTTTGCAGCTTACTGTTTGGCAAACAATTACACACAATTATTGTTGCAAAACATGTCTCTCAAGGAGGATCTATAAATAGCCAAAAGTAATATCGATACTCTAAAAGTTTCTATGAAAAATTTGAATGCTAGCCACCAGCAACCAACAATAGACAACCAAAACAAGCAGGGAGAGGTTGATCAGCTGGCATGGGGTCTGACGGAGGCAGACAGTAAATGTAAACAATTATCTGCATTTTCCAGCCCAGGGAAGTGTGTGCAATCTATCAGAAACCATGAACCAGACTGAGACAGAAGTACAATTAAATCACACTTGTATATTAATAAAAAACAAAAAGGTAAATAGAGTAAGCATAGTCAAAACATAGCCAGATTTCAGTAACCAGATCGAGTAGTCAGCCAGGCCAGAGTTCAGTAACAAAATCAGGCAATCAGCCAGGCCAGAAGTCAGGGATCCAAGTAGAGGAACAGCAAGCAGGATAAGGAATCAGAAGGGATGTCAGGAAGCCAGTCTTTAAACAGGAATGTAGGAGATGGTTTCTTGTGATGTGACCAAGGAGAAAGCAGAGATGAAGTGAGCTGGACAGCTTTAAGTAGGCAGGTCAGACGAGCAGGATCAGGAACAGCTGGGTAACTGTGGAGAGAGATGAGAGCTGGCAATTAGCCGACAGCTGAGAAGCCAGCCCAGAGAAGGAAGGGCTAAGCCAGCCATGACACAATCTCCACATACCTTAGATTGTAATGCCACAACTTTGTGTATTTCTAGATGCAACAGGAAATTATGTCTATCTGGAGTATGTGCTAGTTTCAACAACCCGTTGAAAGGTGGGAGCTCTTTTGAAAGTGCCCCTATATCTCGTATAAAGACAGAAAAAGTTGTTAATCGGGTTTTAGCCATTGAATATTCAGCCACATTTCTCAGTTTTATTTGTCTTCTGGTGAAAAGAAATAAAAACAGAAGCAATATACAACAAAGAGGCGTGACATAGAAGTGTACTCACCACACTGGGGTGAAGAGCCTTTGAGTAATAAATATGAAAATACAAATTCATACATCCCTTCCTCAACTATTAAGGCTGAGAATGAGGCTTTACAGCATGAAATTTGGCAAATGAAACAGAAACGGGCTGAGTTTGTGAAAGAATTTCAATCCTTTAACCAGTTGCCGACCGCCGCACGCCGATGTACGTCGGCAGAATGGCACGGGCAGGCATAAGGGCTTACATGTACGTCCCTTGCCTCCCGCGGGTCGGGGGCCCGATCGGGCCCCCGCCCGGTGCCTGCGGCGGTCGGTTTTCGTCCGGGAGCGATCCGGGACGAGGGGGCGGCCATTCATTCATGGCCACCCCCTCGCGATCGCTCCCGACGAATAGAAATCCCCCGTGACATCACTTCCTCTCCTGTAATGTAAACACAGGAGAGGAAGTGATGTATTCTCTCCTCCGTGTCGGTATTTTTCGTTCCGACACGGAGGAGAGCGGATCGGTGAGTTGCACCAACACTCTACACACACAGTAGAACATGCCAGGCACACTCACACCCCCCCTTTACCCCCCGATCACCCCCCCAATTACCCCTGCCCCCCAGTCACAGTGACACCAATGTCATTTTTTTTTTTTTGTTTGTTTTTTTTGCATTGGTGTCATTTGTGACTGTAATAACTGTTAGGGCAGTTAGAGTTAGCCCCCTTTAGTTCTAATGTACCCCCCTAACCCCCCCAATAAAGGTTTAACCCCGTGATCACCCCCCGTCGCCAGTGTCACTAAGGCTGGGTTCACATTGCAGAGGTTTATGAGAACGAATGTGATTCGCACCGCACTGCAGTGCAAATCACATCCGATCTCTGTGCGATTCGAGTTCAGCCATTCGCCGCACCCGCCGCACCCGCCACACCCGCCGCACCCACCGCAAATTCGCACGGGACCCTTTTTTTGGCCCGCAGCAGAATCGGATCGCATGGGTGTTCACACCATGCGATCCGAGTTTGCAGATCGCACTGCGATATGCGAACTGATCTGGGGGTGTCAGTAACATTTCACTGACACTCCCAGCAGTTCGCATAGGGCAGTGTGAACTGCCGCCGGGAGGCATGCGATGCGGGAACCCGCCGCGGATTCGCGGCGTTTCCGCATCGCTCCAGTGTGAACCCAGCCTAATAAGCGATCATTTTTCTGATCGCCGTATTAGTGTCACAGGTGACGCTAGTTAGGCAGGTAGGTATTTAGGTTCGCCGCAGCTTTTTATAGCGCCAGGGACCCCCATATACTACCGCATAAAGCCCCCTGATTGCCCCCTAGTTAACCCTTTCACCAGTGATCACCATATAACTGTTACAGGTGACGCTGGTTGGTTAGTTATTTTTTTATAGTTTCAGGGCACCCGCCATTTATTACCTAATAAAGGTTTAACCCCCTGATCACCCGGCGGGTGTCATTTGTGACTAATAACTGTTAGGGAAGTTAGGGTTAGCCCCCTTTAGTTCTAAGGTACCCCCCTAACCCCCCCAATAAAGGTTTAACCCCGTGATCACCCCCCGTCGCCAGTGTCACTAAGGCTGGGTTCACATTGCAGCGGTTTATGAGAACGGATGTGATTCGCACCGCACTGCAGTGCAAATCACATCCGATCTCTGTGCGATTCGAGTTCAGCCATTCGCCGCACCCGCCGCACCCGCCACACCCGCCGCACCCGCCGCAAATTCGCACGGGACCCTTTTTTTGGCCCGCAGCAGAATCGGATCGCATGGGTGTTCACACCATGCGATCCGAGTTTGCAGATCGCACTGCGATATGCGAACTGATCTGGGGGTGTCAGTAACATTTCACTGACACTCCCAGCAGTTTGCATAGGGCAGTGTGAACTGCCGCCGGGAGGCATGCGATGCGGGAACCCGCCGCGCATTCGTGGCGTTCCCGCATCGCTCCAGTGTGAACCCAGCCTAATAAGCAATCGTTTTTCTGATCGCTGTATTAGTGTCACAGGTGACGCTAGTTAGGCAGGTAGGTATTTAGGTTCGCTGCAGCTTTTTATAGTGCCAGGGACCCCCATATACTACCGCATAAAGCCCCCTGATTGCCCCCTAGTTAACCCTTTCACCAGTGATCACCATATAACTGTTACAAATATGTGCCTTTGCTTAGGATAACCTCCGCCCGTTAACCACGCAAATAAAAGGCGCTTAGCATTAAAGAATATGCTTTCTACCTGGGAGTTGTGGAATTTTAAGCAGCTGTTCTAAAAGGTATTAAATCAATAAAACCACTAAAAAACATTAAACAAAAATCTGCAAGGTGGATGGATAAATCAATTCACCCGTAGAAAAAACAGCGCATAATACTCAATAGAAAAAAAGAAAATTATATGCAAATTGTGCTAGTGCAACCTATTGTTCTATGGAAAGAATATTTCTATCTTCCCAAATGTAGCCATACAATCACAATATTGTCCATGAACACTGTCCATATATCTAAATTGTACTGAGTACGTAGGATAGTTACAGGGAACAAGTTGAAACAGGATATCTATTTCAGTCCATCAACAGACCATAAAATTGAAGGCTAAAACTAAAACAAAATGTCCTGGTATAAATCAAGAGGAGTGTACGATGCAATCCTTCCTTAACATGAAAAAACAGTGATCCCGAATTTGCTGGGGTACAATCTCAAGACTGAAGTGACCCCCCCTTAGTAATGCTCTTACCAGATATGCCTGGTTACATAGGCTCTTCGAAAATAATCCTCATCCGCTCGATTTCATCCGGTTCATCTGTGCTAGGTAATACACGGTCGGATGTGCTTGGTTACACGGGCTCTCAGATGTTACTCATCAGCTGGATCCCATCCACTGCATACACGGTCGGATGTGCTTGGTTACACGGGCTCTCGGATTTTACTCATCGGCTGGATCCCATCCACTGCATAAGTGTCAGGTGATTCAAGATCTCCGAAAGAAGCTTTTTTTCTTTTTTTATAAGTGATCACATAATCTCTGTTCCCAGCTGCACAAGACCTGGCAGGTCTTGTGCAGCTGGGAACAGAGATTATGTGATCACTTATAAAAAAAGAAAAAAAGCTTCTTTCGGAGATCTTGAATCACCTGGCACTTATGCAGTGGATGGGATCCAGCCGATGAGTAAAATCCGAGAGCCCGTGTAACCAAGCACATCCGACCGTGTATGCAGTGGATGGGATCCAGCTGATGAGTAACATCTGAGAGCCCGTGTAACCAAGCACATCCGACCGTGTATTACCTAGCACAGATGAACCGGATGAAATCGAGCGGATGAGGATTATTTTCGAAGAGCCTATGTAACCAGGCATATCTGGTAAGAGCATTACTAAGGGGGGGTCACTTCAGTCTTGAGATTGTACCCCAGCAAATTCGGGATCACTGTTTTTTCATGTTAAGGAAGGATTGCATCGTACACTCCTCTTGATTTATACCAGGACATTTTGTTTTAGTTTTAGCCTTCAATTTTATGGTCTGTTGATGGACTGAAATAGATATCCTGTTTCAACTTGTTCCCTGTAACTATCCTACGTACTCAGTACAATTTAGATATATGGACAGTGTTCATGGACAATATTGTGATTGTATGGCTACATTTGGGAAGATAGAAATATTCTTTCCATAGAACAATAGGTTGCACTAGCACAATTTGCATATAATTTTCTTTTTTTCTATTGAGTATTATGCGCTGTTTTTTCTACGGGTGAATTGATTTATCCATCCACCTTGCAGATTTTTGTTTAATATAACTGTTACAGGTGACGCTGGTTGGTTAGTTATTTTTTTATAGTTTCAGGGCACCCGCCATTTATTACCTAGTCTCACTAGTGTACCCCTAAATTTAGGGGTGTCTACTTTCCAAAATGGGGTCATTTGGGGGGGGTTTGTGCCATCTTGGCATTTTATGGCCTTCAAAACTGTAACGCCCTTAGAAAGCCTGAAGGCGGTGCTTGGTTTTCGGGGCCCCGTACGCGGCTAGGCTCCCAAAAAGTCCCACATATGTGGTATCCCCGTACTCAGGAGAAGCAGCAGAATTTATTTTGGGGTGTCATTTCACATATGCCCATGGCATGCGTGAGCAATATATCATTTAGTGACAACTTTGTGAAAAAAAAAAAAAAAAAAAAAGTTTGTAATTTTCCCGCAACTTGTGGCAAAATATAAAATATTCCATGGACTCAACATGCCTTTCAGCAAATAGCTTGGGGTGTCTACTTTCTAAAATTGGGTCATTTGTGGGGGTTTTGTGCCATCTTGGCATTTTATGGCCTTCAAAACTGTAATAGGTAGTGAGAAGTGAACTCAAAAATTTACGCCCTTAGAAAGCCTGAAGGCGGTGCTTGGTTTTCGGGGCCCCGTACGCGGCTAGGCTCCCAAAAAGTCCCACATATGTGGTATCCCCGTACTCAGGAGAAGCAGCAGAATTTATTTTGGGGTGTCATTTCACATATGCCCATGGCATGCGTGAGCAATATATCATTTAGTGACAACTTTGTGAAAAAAAAAAAAAAAAAAAAAGTTTGTAATTTTCCCGCAACTTGTGGCAAAATATAAAATATTCCATGGACTCAACATGCCTTTCAGCAAATAGCTTGGGGTGTCTACTTTCTAAAATTGGGTCATTTGTGGGGGTTTTGTGCCATCTTGGCATTTTATGGCCTTCAAAACTGTAATAGGTAGTGAGAAGTGAACTCAAAAATTTACGCCCTTAGAAAGCCTGAAGGCGGTGCTTGGTTTTCGGGGCCCCGTACGCGGCTAGGCTCCCAAAAAGTCCCACATATGTGGTATCCCCGTACTCAGGAGAAGCAGCAGAATTTATTTTGGGGTGTCATTTCACATATGCCCATGGCATGCATGAGCAATATATCATTTAGTGACAACTTTGTGAAAAAAAAAAAAAAAAAAGTTTGTAATTTTCCCGCAACTTGTGGCAAAATATAAAATATTCCATGAACTCAACATGCCTCTCAGCAAATAGCTTGGGGTGTCTACTTTCTAAAATGGGGTCATTTGTGGGGGTTTTGTGCCATCTTGGCATTTTATGGCCTTCAAAACTGTAATAGGTAGTGAGAAGTGAACTCAAAAATTTACGCCCTTAGAAAGCCTGAAGGCGGTGCTTGGTTTTCGGGGCCCCGTACGCGGCTAGGCTCCCAAAAAGTCCCACATATGTGGTATCCCCGTACTCAGGAGAAGCAGCAGAATTTATTTTGGGGTGTCATTTCACATACGCCCATAGCATGTGTGAGCAATATATCATTTAGTGACAACTTTGTGTAAAAAAAAAAAAAAAAATTTTTTTTTGTCATTATTCAATCGCTTGAGGCAAAAAAAAAAAAATATTCAATGGGCTCAACATGCCTCTTATCAATTTCCTTAGGGGGTCTACTTTCCAAAATGGGGTCATTTGGGGGGGGTTTGTACTGCCCTGCCATTTTAGCACCTCAAGAAATGAGATAGGCAGTCGTAAACTAAAAGCTGCGTAAATTCCAGAAAACGTACCTTAGTTTGTAGATGTGACAACTTTTGCGCAAACCAATAAATATACAATTATTGACTTTTTTTTTACCAAAGACATGTGGCTGAATACATTTTGGCCTAAATGTATGACTAAAATTGAGTTTATTGGATTTTTCTAATAACAAAAAGTAGAAAATATCATTTTTTTTCAAAATGTGCGGTCTTTTTACGTTTATATCGCAAAAAATAAAAATCGCAGAGGCAATCAAATACCATCAAAAGAAAGCTCTATTTGTGGGAAGAAAAGGACGCAAATTTTGTTTGGGTACAACATTGCATGACCGCGCAATTACCAGTTAAAGCAGCGCAGTGCCAAAGTGTAAAAAGACCTCTGGTCATTTACCAGCAAAATGGTCCGGTCTGAAAGTGGTTAAAAGAAATGTTATGAATTCTTGAATTGGAAAAATGGAGGGAGTAACTTGTCCATTGGGAACCAAACCAGTACACTAAAACAGGGGATGAAATGCAAGATATACAGTAAGTATGTTTTAGAGGCCTATGGCATTTAAGTTACATTATATCAAAGCAGGAATGTCATTTACCATTTACCATTTACCAATGTACACGTAAGGGGGATAGAGTAATAACTGTTGTCTACAAGTGATCTTTTTTTTTTTCAGGTTAAGTGAGTTCCTGAAAGTATATTTACATATAAAGCAGCTGTATGTAGATAGCTATAAATATGCATAAATACACACACATAACAGAAGGTAAAGTATAATATTTCATTGTTTTGTTTTTTGTTTTCTTTCTTTTGTATTCTCCCAGTGGCCAGAAATGCCCAGGAATTCAGTTACACTTACCAATAGTCTCTCTATCCAGAATGTATGGGATACAATCTAAATGAATGTGTTTATCTGAGTGATGTAATGGATGTGTATGAATTGTCCACGTGTAAACAAAAACTTTTTTTTTTAAGGGTGTCAATAAGAAAGTGATTACATTAATGCACAATCCTTTTTTTTTTTTGTTTGTTTTTTCTAGTTTGTAATGAGCTCAGTACTGATACCACTTTAAATGTATACTTTTTTTTTATATACAAGTTTATACGTATTCGCAAATAAATAACCTGCGCACAGATATGAGATCTCGATCCCTATAACTCTGAGAAACAGTAGGGATTTTGTTTTGTTTCTTTTTCCTTTCCTGTGGCTTAGAGTGGAGTTTCATTCACTCTGACACTCGGAAAGTACATAATAATACATTACTTTGCACCTTGTGGCATATTATGGATTCTGTATGTCTTGTGTTTTGTTTTTCCTTCCAAATGGCCTCATGTTCTTTTAATATATGTGAAGGTTATATGTCTACATGTTGTCTTCTTGGACTCTACTTACAAACCCACCAAGTTGTCCTATACCTAGGACAGAGTATAGATATGTGGGTGTACATTTTTTACTGTAATTATTGTTGATGGACTCATTAACTCTGCTGGACCTCTGTTCCAAGCATTCACTACCATTTTAGTCCATTAGGAACCTCTCAGATAGGTAGTGTGGGGTGTTATTAATGGTTTTTGGAGTTTTGTATTTTAGGATAAATACACAAACATGGACAGATAATCCAGAGCGGACCCAGACTGGGCAAATTACTTTGAAACACGGAGGACCTTAAAGCATAGTTTTTATGTTTGTTTTAAGGAGAAGCCTTGACTGGAATTAATTGCAGTCAGGGCTAAATCAATTCTAAAACATTTTTTGGTGGTCTGCTCTCTCTCTCTAATACAGCTTCTTGTGGCCTGCTTGACTTGCAAATTGATTTTCACTGGGAATCAATTAATATGTTAATGACTACTGAGGGAGGGTGTTGCATTTTGTATAGCTGCAATGTTTGAAGGCAGTTTCATTTGTTTTTTTTTTGTTTTTTTTTACAAAATACAGATTCAATGTTTTTTTTTTTTAGCAAAGGGGGTATCACAAATCTCAGGTTGAGGCAGCATTGAATCTGTACCTTTTTCTTTTTTGTTTAATTTTTTATTTTATTCTTATTTTTCTTTTTTAACTTTTTTCTTTATGTTTTGTTTACATTTTTTTTATGTATTTTTTCTTTTAATGTTAACTATTTTTATTTATTTCCTATATCACCTTTATTTATTTTTTGGTGATTCTTGAGTTTGGTTTTGCTATGGTGAAATAAAAAAAAAAAAAAAAAAAAAAAAAGAGAGGAGTATGGGAAACATTATATGTAGAACATTTAAAACTATTAAAAATGTTGATATAAGATATTAAAGCTTCGCTATAGCATTTTGTGGTTGGGCCAAGTTCCAACAGTTATTTTTTTTTGTTTGTTTTTCTCTTACGACATTGGATAATTGTTTTATATAAATGTATGTCATTGTAGCTATTACAATGACAACAGTAACAATAGAACCAGGCATGTGACTATTTTCTGTGTATGTGTGACATACAGTCCTTCACTACAGTTCTAATATTTGGCAGTCATCATATGTGTTAATTGGTCAATTTATTTTTTTGTTCGTCAGTTTTGTTTTTTGTGCCATAACTAAGTTCAAAGAGCATTGCTTGAATATCATATAAATATACTGGGACTTGTAAGACTCATAGTGATTGGAAAATAGCAGGGAGTATAGTACTTAAGAGTAATTTAATTTGATTGTTCCTGAAGCCACAAGTAAACTGGTGACATCACACTTATCCGTATTTTGAAATCAAGTTATTTTTATCTGCTTAGTCGACGCTGCCTAATCTGTAATGAGAACTCTTAAAGTGATGAGCTCTTCTGTAACCTGCTAAAGGCAGGACTCATAAAGCAGCTACACACAGTAGCCAAGGATGGAGCTATATGCACACATGTTTGGCACCAGCCAAGGTTTTAGGTCATCAGGGTTGGTATAACTGAACACAGTTTCAGTAAAAGGAGTTTGTGGTGATTCGCAATGGCAACAAGATCCCCCCGGAGACTTGAAAACACACAGTGGTATTCAGCAGAAGGCGGGCAGACTTACAGGCATATGGCATACTTTTTCCCATATTAATAAGGTATAATCTCAGAAAGCCAGGAAAGCTGGTCCAAAGGCCATTGCTGCATGATGTAACCAATTGGAATCACCAGGGAAGGCTGTCACAGAAGCAAGGGCAACACGACCAGTTTCGCCTTATGGACTTTCATACTATTATTATTGAACTGTTGAGAACATGGATCCTCATGTTTTTTTTTTTTTGTTCTCATTTTATTTTGGTGTTTTGTCTCTTATGATTCTTATTATGGACTTTTGACATTCAGAACAAATGATGACTACGGATACTGGGATCCAGAAATGTGTACTGTAGAGATGGAGAGTTTAAACGTTTTTTTTTTCCCCTGAAAGTGTTTTTATTTTGTTTGTTTCAGAAGGCAAAAACAAACATTCCAAACATTAAAGGAGGTTACACATAAACCATTATTTCAGGTGTGGCCGAGTCTCATTCTCAACTGGCCACAAGGGGCCATCTGTTGCCTTATTACTTTATGTGAAATCTCCATTAATAGCTGTAAAATATTGTAATTAGGTATATATATCATTTACCGTATATACTCGAGTATAAGCCGAGATTTTCAGCCTCTTTTTTGAGGCTGAAAGTGCCCCCTCGGCTTATACTCGAGTCGCCGCTGTCTGACTGCTCGATCAGCGTATCGAGCAGACAGACGGCGGACATTAATTTTCAAAAGCCGCGCCTCCTTCTCCGCCTCCGCCTGTGATAGGCGGAACACTGAATTTCCCAGCAGTCAGTGTTCCGCCTATCACGGACATCCGCTCATTCTCATACTACGGACGAGTATGAGAGGATGTCTGTGATAGGCGGAACACAGGCTGCTGGGAAATTGAGTGTTCCGCCTATCACAGGCGGAGGCGGAATTTTGAATTGTAGAATGGCCGCTGAGAAGAGCGGCGATCCATCGGCACGGGACGGAGGAGGCACGGCACGGCACGGGACGGAGGAGACACGGGACGGAGGAGGCACGGCACGGGGGAGGCACGGCACGGGACGGAGGAGGCACGGCACGGGACGGAGGAGGCACGGCACGGGACGGAGGAGGCTCGGGACGACGGCGGCTCGGGACGGAGGCTTGGGACACAGGTAGGCTGGACACACACACACACACACACACACACACACACACACACACACACACACACACACACACACACACAGGGATGGATGGATGGATGGATGGATACACACACACACACACACACACACAGGGATGGATGGATGGATGGATGGATGGATACACACACACACACACACACACACACACACAGGGATGGATGGATGGATGGATACACACACAGGGATGGATGGATGGATGGACACACACACAGGGATGGATGGACGGACACACACACAGGGATGGACGGACACACAGGGATGGACAGCCATGTCTCACCCTCGGCTTATACACGAGTCAATAAGTTTTCCAGTTTTTTGGGGGTAAATTGGGGGCCTCGGCTTATACTCGGGTCGGCCTATACTCGAGTATATACGGTAGCTTGTCTCTATGCAGGCCGGAACATATTGTCTTCACACATATCTCTGGATAGATCAGACAAGTTGGGGCCTAGGCTTGTCTATACAAACAATAAGATCCAAACCTCATTGTTTTACACATAATCACTTCAAAGGATCCCGTGGGACATTAGGATATGCAATGAAGGGAGGCCAACCCGGAATCAATACTTAACTTCCCGGGAACATTCAAGTTAATCTCCTGCTCAGAATAGTCAAAAGGATTTGCATTTAAGGGGGCTGACTTATGCAAAGTATAGGGACTGGAGATGCAGCTAGTTCTCAACCAGCAAGAGGGAAGCTCACCAATCAGAGCCACACTATGCTAACCAAAGAGGCATCAGCCTGTAAGGATATACACAGACTAGATGGGAATGAAACACACATTTTATGGGAGAGAGGCCATCAGAATAGAACCTTGGTGAAAAGGGTAATTATGGGAAAGGTCTGTATTTTACTAGTAACTAAATGTGTTTGTAGATTAATGTTTTAAGGATTATACTCTGTATTCCTTAATGTAATTCTCTTATTTTAACCTAATATTTTCTTCCTTGGTGTAGTCAACTACTTACCAATAAATGTTGTTATTGTGTTAAAGCTTTCACTCTTGGTCAAAGAACTCTCATTTAACCCAAATCATACCTGAGAGATATTAAATATTAAATATAGTAGACAGGTAACACTTGGGTGGGTGTTAAAATATGTCCACTGCTGCCTTCTGACTTCAGGCTTACTGCGGACAAGTGCGGGGTGTAGCAAGATGGCTGTTGCAGTGTTGTGATGGAACGTCACTCCCGTTATTCTGATGGGTCACTGATTCAGAAGAAACACCGGGTCACCTCTCATCAGCCATAGAGGAAGACTTCTGTAACCACCGTGGGACCATCACACCCAGGAGACAGTCCTGTTTCCCTGGTAATGTGTGGTTTGGAGTGCCAATCAGCTCCTTCTTCAACCCATAATGGGCCATGGGAGAAATACAGGATACCTATAGGAGGAATGGACAGGGGAGCCAGCATGGAGCCAATCCCGAGGTATGCAGTTCCAGCACTAGGGGAAGGGCAAAAGGGCCAACTGGGCTACACACGGCTCCACATCCCAATCCACAGAATACAAGCTGCAATTATTAAAATTCAATCAATAACAATATCTTGTAACAACAATGGTAAAACTATTGATTACATTCTATAAGGATATATTAGAACTGGAAAAGTGGAGAAAGGAATTCCCTGCTGTGAGTTTTACATAATTAGTGGCATAAATTGTGTCCTCATCATGGTATAATGTAAGATTCAAAAAAGGAAGAATGGATGTGAAAGAAAGCCCATAGTCATTTGCATTGCATTCAGCTGATTTTTTTATTTTTAAACAAATGTCACTGTAAAGATATATACTTATCCTACCTTAAATGTGGACAGGGTCAGCCAGTTGGTGTCACTAGGGTAGTGGACAATGAGAGGACAGTGTCAGTAGGGCAGTGGATGGTGTCAGTATGGACGTAGATGGTGTCAGTAGGGCAGAGGATGTAAGGATCACATGCCTGACAAAGGGGTCCTGCTTGGTTCCGAAACTTTGCACTAAACTGCTTTGTGATGTGTTCTTTCTTGGATAAAAAAAAACGTTGGGTGAAATTGATCCTTGGTGTGCTGGCGAATATTTACGTAATGTTTTGCTGTTTTTCTTCTAACACCGTTCACTGCTCTACTGACTGACAGTCTGACACCATCCACTGCTCTACAGACTGACGTCATCTACTGTCCTACTTACACCAGCCTCTGCCCTACTAACACTTCCACTGCTCTACTAACACCATCCACTGCTCTACTGACACCATCCTCTGCCCTACTGACACTGTCCACTACACCAGTGATACCAACTGACTGACCCTGTCCACTTTTAAGGTAGGATAAGTATATATTTTTACAGTGACATTTGTTTTATTATATTTTTATATGTTTTCCTTTATATTTAGTTAAGCTTTGCTAGTTAATTTCTTGAAAAAAAAAAACACCTGAACCTCAGTGATCTCTTTCATGTTGATTGCTAACTCTCAATGGTCATCTACCCCTAACTCAGATATAACTTTTTCTCTTTGTTTTAGTGGACTGACATGAATAATGAGGCAGTGTAAGGAAGGGGAGCATGTGCAACTGCGAGGGGTGGCTTTTGAGTAAAACAAATGATTTCCTCTGTATAGACTAAGCACGGGTTTACTTAAAGCACAATCTGGCTAAATTATTAACTGTTCTCTCACAACCCCATAACAACAAAATATACATAAGAATAGTGTCCATAAAAAACTCACTGAAAGTACAACAGGAGTAGAACAGCATAAAAGTAAACCTAGTGCCATAATACAAATTAGCAGTAACTCCTTTTATATTATATTAAAAGCAAAAATAATATGTTAATTTAATATGTTCATTTAAAGTGCAACTTTTAGTCAGAAAATTAAGTCCTGCTAGATCATGTCAGGTTGGCCCCTTTGGCAGGTATAACAATATAAAACATTAAAAATACGTGCCTATACTGTTTAAAATCCAGTAATATACTGTCTAAACCTGTTCTGCACATGCTCAGTTGCTCTCTTTTTTTATACACTGTGCCAAATTTCTATAAGCCAATCTGCTGATAACCTAAAGATTCAATGTTGTTCAGGGCCCCTGTGCTTCAGCAAAATGACAACCTCCAGCAAGAAAAAACAATTACAGTAATAGGGGCAATTTACAGCAAACACTAGTTTTGGTAGCATACATGTGGAATGCACTGTATGTTTCTTGCAAAAGAGCATTATTTTTATCAAGGTGTTATGGGTGAAGTCCCCTTTAAATTTGGAGTGTGAAAGTATTAAGACCCCTGTCATGTTTACAGTGCATTTTGGAAAGACAAAACACTGCGCTATTTTTATATATAAACAGTATATAAACAGCAGCTAACACAACATCAAGGTATGGAATGTGACATAGTGAATATTATATAAAAGTGTAGCGCTTTTAAAAACATGGCATATTTACTGCCGATATTACAAATGCATATATTCAACAAACAATGTCAATGTGAACTAGTACGCACACCATGCAAACTATTATTTGCTGCATACAAATATGAAGCAAAAAAACAAAATCAAAAAAGTGAAAATAAAAAATATAAAAAGAATGTGAAAAATAGAAAGAGTCTCTGAAATGTCCGTGTGTGAATCACAATTATGTGTAAACGATCCTACACCTCCTCCATAGAAAGACCGTGCAGTCACCACGTGAGATCCCTCCACCAAGCGAAATGGGCGCTTACCGGACTGAATGGATCCTACTCAAATTTATATTTGGAGGATCACATAAGCTTGTATGTAAACTCCTTCGGTGTTGCACTTTCTAGAGGGATTTCAAGTATGGCTATTCCGTTCACAAAGATGACATATCTCCAACCATATGGATCCACATGGATAATTGAGCACATATAAAGAGAAGCAGGGACTACAATAGTGTAATTCCGTTTTACGTAAAAATAATTTAATAAAAAATTATTAAACTCACATGTATACAGAGGATTTGAGCACTTTTCAATGTAAAATCAGGCTGCAGTGAAGTCCCGACGCGTTTCGTCATAAACAGAAGCTGGTTATCGCTATTAGCGTGAAAAGAAGAAGAAAGCTGTTAACCGGCTTCTGTTAGAGGAACATAGGTCCCCTTAGTGTCCACCAGTGCTCCTAATCGGTGTCCACCAGTGCCATCTATTAGTGCCCATCAGTACTGCACGTCAGTGCCCACCAATGCCACCTATCAGTGCCCATCAGTGTTGCCAATCAGTGCCAATCACTGCCTCATCATCAGTGTCACTTTTCCGTGTTGCCTATCAGTGGCCATCAGTGCCAATCAATGGCATCTATTAGTGCCCATCACTGCCACCCTTCAGTGACCATCAGTGCCACCTATCAGTGCCCATCAGTGCTGGCTATCAGTGCCCATCAGTGGCATATATCAGTGCCCATGATCTATCATGCTTATATTTGTGCATTTCTCACAAACTCATACTTCTGGGCAAAGAGGCAATAGATGCACTATTCTAGTTCATCACGCTCTCATTCATGCATGCACTCACACATGTACACGTGCATATACCAATTAGTGTGTGCACTTGGCACCCAGGAGCCTATTTAATCACTTCATTACAGGGCACTTTAACCTCCTTCTTGCAAATTTTAAGCTTTCAGCGCTGTTGCACTTTAAATGGCAATTGCACGGTCATGCAACACTGTTCCCATATGAAACGTTTATTAATTATTTGAGACTGATAGCGCTTTCTTTTGGTGGTGTTTAACCACTTGCTTACTGCCCACCGTCGAATGATGGCGGCAGAATGGCACCCACTGCGCAAATCCCTAAGAGCTTGATGCTCATGATTGGCAGCTGAAATCTTGTGAGTTTAATAATTTTTTATTAAATTATTTTTACGTAAAACGGAATTACACTATTGTGGTCCCTGCTTCTCTTTATATGTGCTCAATTATCCATGTGGATCCATATGGTAGGAGATATGTCATCTTTGTGAACAAAATAGCCATACTTGAAATCCCTCTAGAAAGTGCAACACCGAAGGAGTTTACATACAAGCTTATGTGATCCTCCAAATATAAATTTGAGTAGGATCCATTCAGTCCGGTAAGCGCCCATTTCGCTTGGTGGAGGGATCTCACGTGGTGACTGCACAGTCTTTCTATGGAGGAGGTGTAGGATCGTTTACACATAATTGTGATTCACACACGGACATTTGAGAGACTCTTTCTATTTTTCACATTCTTTTTATATTTTTTATTTTCACTTTTTTGATTTTGTTTTTTGCTTCATATTTGTATACAGCAAATAATAGTTTGCATGGTGTGCGTACTAGTTCACATTGACATTGTTTGTTGAATATATGCATTTGTAATATCGGCAGTAAATATGCCATGTTTTTAAAAGCGCTACATGTTTACAGTGCAGCCTTTGTTCCCACTGGAAAATATTCTTCTCTATTTGCCCATGGACCATTCTCAAATTCAACATTTTACAGCTGGTATCAAGACAGGACACCTGATAGAATTAATAAACATTCCCTACTATGTAAAAAAGGTTTATCTACTTGCCGCCACCACTATAGCTGAAAGATGGCTGCAGTATGGGTTTAAAATGCCAGGAGGGCATACGTGGACATCCTCCCATTATTGTGCTGCCACATGCCCCCTGGGCCATGAGGCAAGTGTGCCCTGTGATCGCTGATCCTTGGGATTAAGCTGATCACTGATCAAGGTAAAGGACCAATCACATTGGACCCTTTACCACATGATCAGCTGTCAGCCAAAAACAGCTGATTGTGAAAGTAAACAGAAGCTGGTTATCGCTATTAGCGTGAAAAGAAGAAGAAAGCTGTTAACCGGCTTCTGTTAGAGGAACATAGGTCCCCTTAGTGTCCACCAGTGCTCCTAATCGGTGTCCACCAGTGCCATCTATTAGTGCCCATCAGTACTGCACGTCAGTGCCCACCAATGCCACCTATCAGTGTCCATCAGTGTTGCCAATCAGTGCCAATCACTGCCTCATCATCAGTGTCACTTTTCCGTGTTGCCTATCAGTGGCCATCAGTGCCAATCAATGGCATCTATTAGTGCCCATCACTGCCACCCTTCAGTGACCATCAGTGCCACCTATCAGTGCCCATCAGTGCTGGCTATCAGTGCCCATCAGTGGCATCTATCAGTGCCCATGATCTATCATGCTTATATTTGTGCATTTCTCACAAACTCATACTTCTGGGCAAAGAGGCAATAGATGCACTATTCTAGTTCATCACGCTCTCATTCATGCATGCACTCACACATGTACACGTGCATATACCAATTAGTGTGTGCACTTGGCACCCAGGAGCCTATTTAATCACTTCATTACAGGGCACTTTAACCTCCTTCTTGCAAATTTTAAGCTTTCAGCGCTGTTGCACTTTAAATGGCAATTGCACGGTCATGCAACACTGTTCCCATATGAAACGTTTATTAATTATTTGAGACTGATAGCGGTTTCTTTTGGTGGTGTTTAACCACTTGCTTACTGCCCACCGTCGAATGATGGCGGCAGAATGGCACCCACTGCGCAAATCCCTAAGAGCTTGATGCTCATGATTGGCAGCTGAAATCTCCGTCAGGCACCTAACAGAGCGAGGATAGGGATTTGTGTGTGTAAACACACAAATCCCCGTCCTGTCAGGGGAGAGGAGACAGATTATGTGTTTCTAGTATATCCCTTTCATGACTAAGCCTATTTTTGGCATTTGGTGTTTACAAGTTAAAATCCATATTTTTTGCTAGAAAATTACTTGGAACCCCCAAATATTATATATATTTTTTTAGCAGAGACTCTAGAGAATAAAACGGCGATTGTTGCAATATTTTATGTCACGCGGTATTTGCGTAGTGGTGTTTTAAATGCAACTTTTTGGGAAAAGGGACACTTTCATGAATTAAAAAAAAAAAACTGTATTTTTTTGCATAATGTGAAAGATAATGTTACGCCGAGTAAATAGATACCAAACATGTCACACTTTATAATTGCACTCACTCGTGGAATGACGACAAAGTATGGTACCTAAAAATCTCAATAGGCGATCCCTCCTTTACACTTCAAAGTATTCAGATCGCCGAAAACGGCGATTCTGAATAGTGTATATTTTTTTAAAACCGGCGCCATTGGCAGCCGAGTAAACGGGAAGTGACATCATGACGTCGCTTCCGTGTTTACTATTAGGAGACTGGAATGAAGCCAATTACGGATTCATTCCAGTTCCTCCCCAGCAGCTGGAGGCATTGGATCGTGAATCGGTGCTCCCGATTGAGCGGGAGCACCGGTAACAGCGGCAGGAGGCGGCATAACAGCCAAGCGGCTTTTAGCCACTTCGGTTGTTATGGCTAGATAGCCAATCGCCTGCTGTAAAAAGGTACCGGGATGATGCCTGCAGGTGCGGGCATCATCCCGGTATAACCCCCGGAAGCCGAGTATGCACATCTGCGTACGCTCGGTGGGAAGGGGTTATAGGAACATTGATCGGTCTCCTCCCCAAGTCAGTCCCACCCCCCACAGTTAGAACACACAGTCAGGGAACATATGTAACCCCTTGATCACCCCCTATTGTTAACCCCTTCCCTGCCAGTGACATTTACATAGTAATTAGTGCATTTTTATAGCTCTGACTTCTGTATAAATGTCCCAAAAAAGTGTCAAAAGTGTACGATCTGTCCGCTGCAATGTTGCAGTCCTGATAAAAATCGCAGATCGACTCCATTACTAGTAAAAAAATATATATAATAAAAATGCCATAAATCTATCTCTTATTTTGTAGGCGCTATAACTTTTGCGCAAACCAATCAGTATAGGCTTATTGCGATTTGTTTTTACCAAAAATATGTAAAAGAATATATATCAGTGTAAACTGATGAAGATTTGTTTTTTTAATTTGAGATATTTATTATAACAAAAGTAAAAAATAATGTTTTTCTTTCAAAATTGTCACTCTTCTTTTGTTTATAGTGCAAAAATAAAAATTGCAGAGGTGATCAAATACCACCAAAATAAATCTCTATTTGTGGGAAAAAAAGAACATACATTTTGTTTACATACAATGTTGCACGACTGCGCAATTGTCAGTTAAAGCAGTGCTGAATCGCAAAAAAAGGGCTTGGTCAGGAAGGAGGTAAATCCTTCCGGGGCTGAAGTGGTTAATAACACTGGGTTTTTAATTTTTTGCTAAACAAATGAAAAAAGACAGAACATTTTGCAAAAAAAAAACATTTCTATTATACAACTTCGAAAATAAGTAATTTTTCTTCTTCACTGATGTGCGCTCTTGAGGCTGCACTGATGGGCAGTGGCACAGATGGGGCTGCACTGATGGACATTGATGAGGTGGCACTGATGGGCACTGATAAGCTAAACAGATTGGCACTGATTAGGCTGCCATGATAAGGGATGGGAGCTCCATTTATTTATAGGACTTTGAACAGGAATAACAAAAGAAGCTTGAAGACTATTCAGTTTAGCCAATCAAGCCCAGGCATTCCTTCAAAAAGTAGATGTTATACAAAACTCAACCAATAGCAACACATTTGTATATTCAAAAAGAACAATGACTAGGGGAGTGTCTTGGCATGTCCATGCAGACCAGTGTGTACAATTTCCCATCCTTTGCACCTGTTAAACTGTGCTCTACAGTTTAACAAAGAAACCCACATGTAGTGAGATTGGCACCTAAGAAATCGTGAACGCTGTTACGACCAAGCTCGCGCACACACTCCTGCTTCTACCATTGGCGCAAATCCTTATTCTGCATTGTTCAGAGAACAACGCATAGCCGGATTATACTACCATTCCTATGGACACGAGGCTATCTGCAGAGACACGCTCATGGTCCCTCTACGTGGTGATCAGGCACACAGAAAGACACAAGCATACATCCCTCCCCAAAAGCAGGTTTCAAACCAATAATGTCTTTGCTGAGCGAACATATTCCCACCAAATAAACAAGTCTGCACCAGCGAGGGGCCCTCGCTGGTGGACAAATCTTTGCAGAGCAAACACCTCTCCACATCCAAGAGGAAGGTTTTCACTACCAATGGTCCTTCACAGGTGCCAGCTTGCTCTTATGAGCGAGTCACAATTAGAACTAACACTGGGAGACACTATGACTATACATATTGAATACATCTTAATAAAATTTCTACAACAATGGGCACTGATAGGTGGCACTGATATTCTGCATTAATGGGCACTGATATGCTGCACTGTTGGACACTGATATGGTGCACTGATGGACCCTCATATGCTGCACTGATGGGCACTGATGGGGCTGTGCTGATCATCAGGGCACTGATTATCAATGTAAATGTCCCCTGTAACTGGAAAGCCAGTTATCAGCTTTCCTGTCCTCTGACACTGACAGCTCTGAGGAAAGGAAACGTTAATAACCGTAATTTGTTTACATGTGAACAGCTGTGATTGGACACAGCCGATCACATGGTAAAATGCCTACGTCATTTTCTCTTTACCCTGATCAGTGAGTCCGAGAGACACAGCTCACCACTGTTCGCCATGCTACACACACCCAGGGCGCACCAAAGCGGCGCGATATGAAGAATATCATATAACATCCAGTCGGGATGGTAAAGCACCTGCCTGGCCGTCAATCTGTTATAGGGCGGGCGGGAAGGAGATAAATTGGTCTGTCACCATGAGCAGTTGCTGAATGATCTTCAGCTTGTAAACGTATTGCTGAGACTCGATCCATTGAACCTGCTTATCTATGTATGACCCGTCTTTCTCCTGGAACTTGCCTTTGCTTCTGAATTACATACATAGTTACATAGTAGGTGAGGTTGAAAAAAGCCCCCCCTTCTCTTTTCGCAGATTTAGGGATGGAGACATGTGACCCATATGTCTCATTTAAAGTCTCTAACGCCCCCTTTTTAGTTCAGGTTAAAAAAAGACAAAAGTCCATCAAGTCCAACCTATGTGTGTGATTATATGTCAGTATTTCATTGTATATCCCTGTATGTTGTGGTCATTCAGGTGCTTATCTAATAGTTTTTTGAAACTATCAATGCTCCCCACTGAGACCACCTAAACCTTGTTCATGCGACCTCTGTGACCTTGGCCTCTTTAATGGACTTGTCTTTGTCTGCTGACTCTGTACTGCGCTGCCTGGATTTACTGACCTTGACCTGCTTCCTGGACTTGCTCTGCCTACTGTCTCTGTCCATTGTTGCCTGGCTGCCGCTGGTCGCTGCTTGCATACCAGCTCTGCTACCATCTCCTGTTCTGGTGCCGAGCTGCTTTAGTATCTTTTTTTGAGGCTTTATCTACCTAAAGAGCTCACTTCACCAGCCAGCTGCTCTGGCGTTAATACTAATCTGTTCCCTCACACTCTGTCTCTACCTTTAGGAGTATTGGGCAAAAGGTGCAAGAGAGGCCTCAACAACATTCCAATTGTCACCAGGTATGCAAGAGACATATTCTGCCCATTCTGCTGCTGCTGCTGATCCAAGATACCTTGGTCAGTTTACGTGCCTCCATAATCCTGCTGTGTGTACACAGTCTCCCCTTCTTCCCCTCTCCCCCTCCCTCCCTGCCTGTCATTTTGAGTCTGTGTAGTGAGAGCCGATCTCCTCCCCGCCCCTCCCCTTTCCACCCTGCCACTATTCTGCTGCAATACATTACACAATTACTTGACTCCTCTCTGTTTTAGCAAGATCTAAAGTAATGTGTGTAATTTTTTTTTTTTTTTTAATTATAAGCCTAAATACCTTTGCTTTGCTGTCATGTGACCTACCTCTGCTGCCTGGCTGATGTTGGAGGGGAATTTCAGCCCCTCCTGCTGCTCTTCCTAGATTGGAAAAAGAGAGTGGAGGGAGGCCACATGGCCACAGAGTGGTGAAAAAAGTTATTTAGGATTATAATAAAAAAAAAAAAAAAACAGACACACAGTACTTTAGATCTTGCTAAAACAGAGCGGATACAAGAAATTGTGTGGCCCTTGAGGGGATGGCTGTTGGTTTCTGGCCACTCCTGGCGAATGAGAAGCTTCCCCTGCCTGTGTAGTGTAGATACAGGCAGGGAGGAAGTGATGTCACTCTCCTCGGGCGGTCTTTTTGAAGGGACTGCGAGGAGAGGATATAGTAATTGTGCACCAACACTACACTGACACATAGGTACACATAGGCACACAAAGGTTTTAACCCCCCTGATTGCCCCTAGAGTTAACCCTTTCACCAGCGATCACTGTATAAATGTCACTGGTGACGCTGGTTAGCCAGTTAGTTATTTAGTTATTTAGGTTCCCGTCAGGTTTTTATATAGTGTCAGGGACCCCCATATACTACCTAATAAAGGTTTTAACCTCCTGATTGCCCCCAGGGTAACCCTTTCACCCCCTTTTGCCAGTGTCACTAAGCAATCGTTTTTCTGATCGCTGCATTAGTGTCACTGGTGCCACTAGGTAGCTAGTTATTTTTAGGTTCACTGCCAGGTTTTTATAGCGTTACGTACCCCCATATACTACCCAATAATGATTTTAACCCCCTGATTGCCCCTAGAGTTAACCCTTTCACCAGCGATCACCGTATAAGTGTCACTGGTGACGCTGGTTAGCCAGTTAGTTATTTAGTTATTTAGGTTCCCCGTCAGGTTTTTAAAGAGCGTCAGGGACCCCCATATACTACCTAATAAAGGTTAAAGATTTTAACCCCCTGATTGCCCCTAGTTAACCCTTTCACCAGTCATCACCGTATAAGTGTTACGGGTGACTCTGGTTAGTTAGTTTGCTTTTTATAGCATCAGGGCACCCACCATTTATTACCCAATAAAGGTTTAACCCCCTGATCACCCGGCGGGTGATATCAATTAGGTTTTAGGGTCAGATAGGGTCTGCATTACACCAGGCATCGCTAGGTTAGTGCCAGTATCTGAACAGATCAATATCTGATCTGATTAGATCTATACTAGCATCCCCAGCAGTTTAGGGTTCCAAAAAAACGCATTGTTAGCGGGATCAGCCCAGATACCTGCTAGCACTTGCGTTTTGCCCCTCTGCCCAGCCCACCCAAGTGCAGTATCGATCGATCACTGTCACTTAAAAAACACTAAACACATAACTGCAGCATTCGCAGAGTCAGGCCTGATCCCTGCGATCGCTAACAGTTTTTTTTGGTAGCGTTTTATATTTAAATCCTGAAGGCGGTGCCTGGATTTCGGGGTCCTGTACATGGCTAGGCTCTCAAAAAGTCCCCCACATAGCATGTGTGAGCAATATATCATTTAGTGACATCTGTGCAAAAATAAAAGTTTGTAATATTCCCGCAACTTGTGGCAAAATATAAAATATTTCATGGACTCAACATGACTCTCAGTAAATAGCTTGGGATGTCTACTTTCCAAAATGGGGTCATTTGGGGGGGGGGGGGGGGTTGTGTTATTTTGGCATTTTATGGCCTTAGAAACTGTGATAGGTAGTGAGGAGTGAAATCAAAAATTTGCACCCTAATGCCCCGTACACACGAGCGGACTTTTCGACATCCAAACTCCGACGGACTGAGTCCGGCGGACTATCCGATCGTGTGTGGGCTGCAACGGACTTTAGCGAAGCTAAAGTCTGACGGACTTTAGAAATGAAGCATGCTTTACATTTTCCCGACGGAACTCCGCCGGACCCGGTCCCCTTTGAAAAATCCGCTCGTGTGTGTGCTACTCCGACGGACTAAAACCGACGCTAGGGCAGCTATTGGCTACTGTCTATGAACCTCCTACGTCGAATCCAGTCGTACGTCATCACGTTCGACTCCGTCGGAGTTTGGTGTGATGGTGTGTGGTCAAGTCCGTTCGGTCGAAAAGTCCGCCAGAACTCCGTCGGAACTCCAGCGGAACTCCGGCGGAACTCCTTTGGAGGTCTGTCAGACTTAATCCCTCTCGTGTGTACGGGGCATTAGAAATCCTGAAGGCAGTGGTTGGTTTTCGGGGTGCCGTACGCGGCTAGGCTCCCAAAAAGTCCCACATATGTGGTATACCCATACTCAGGAGAAGCAGCAGAATATATTTTGGGGTGCAATTCCACATATAACTATGGCATGTGTGAGCAATATATCATTTAGTGACAACTTTTTGTAAACTTTTTTTTTGTGTCATTATTCAATCACTTGGGACAAAAAAAAAATATTCAATGGGCTCAACATGCCTCTCAGCAATTTCCTTTGGGTGTCTACTTTCCAAAATGGGGTCATTTGGGGGGGGGGGATTGTACTGCTCTGCCATTTTAGCACCTCAAGAAAAGAGATAGGCACTCATAAATTAAAAGCTGTGTAAATTCCAGAAAATGTACTGTAGACGCTATAACTTTTGCGCAAACCAATAAATATACGCTTATTGACATTTTTTTTACTAAAGACATGTGGCTGAATACATTTTGGCCTAAATGTATGACTAAAATTTAGTTTATTCGATTTTTCTTATAACAAAATGTAGAAAATATTTTTTTTTTCAAAATTTTCTGTCTTTTTCCTTTTATATCGTAAAAAATAAAAATTGCAGAGGCAATCAAATACCATCAAAAGAAAGCTATATTTGTGGGAAGAAAAGGACAATTTTGTTTGGGTACAACATTGCATGACCGCACAATTACCAGTTAAAGCAGTGCAGTGCGAAATTGTAAAAAGACCTCTGGTCCTTAGGCTGACAATTGGTCCGGGCTTAAGTGGTTAAATGTTTTTTTTTTTTTACCAACAATTGTGTGCAATAACATTTTTGGGGCACATATAAATATCAACCAACTTTATGTATTTATTTCAGAAGTGTGTGTGTTTTTAGCACCATAATGTGTCAGAATTTACAGTATGTTCTGTATTCTCTGTCTCACTGGAGCCTCTGGCAGCTTCTTTTGCAAATCCAATCTTCAGTAAAGTAGGTATTTGCATTGCCTTATACATGCCACCCTGTCTCATATGTGACAGTTTCTGGGTCTTGCGTTACGTTCTACCCTGCTACAGATTGTATCTGGCCCCAAATGCACTGCTTAGTGAATTTTATTTTGTAATATGAGAGCAGATGAATTAGTCAGCTATTATACATTGCTGCAATAAGCTATTACACTTTGATGACAAATTAACCTACATTCAATAATGTGATCATTATGCTTTGCACTACTGTTTCATTATCTTCTATAGCAGTTTTATGCATGTAGGAATGTATGGTAGAAGCAGTAACTTTTATTAACCAGAAATTATGTTTTATTTCAAGCCTTGAATGGTTTCATAATACAAAGACATTATTATTATTATATTCAAGGCAAGTTCTAGACTACATTTGTTTTCAACTATTTACAAACCTCCCAAAATGTTTTCAAACTGATATCATACCATGATACCACTTCGACCATGTTATGAATTCTGCATTTTAAAATTAAATTGTATTGTATTTCCTGAAAACTGACAGTTTTGAAAAATCCTCCTTAAAAAAACAAAAAAACAGACAAGTATTGTAAAGTTTTTTTTTCTTTCTTCATTATTATTCTTCATTGACTGAACAATGTGGCATATAAACTTGAATAATTTAAAGTTGTAAGGTAATATTAGGATTTTTTCTACAGCTTACCTGTAAAATCCTTTTCTTGGAATACATCACGAGACACAGAACGGCCATAATAGGTGAATGGACACTGGCAAACCAAAAAGACAGGAAGTCCTCCCCTATATAACCCCATCCTACACAGGAAGTACCTCAGTTTTGTAGCAAGCAATAAACTTCCCAGAGTATGTCCCATGGTATACTCCAAGAAAAGGATTTTTACAGGTAAGCTGTTGAAAAAAATCCAAATTTCTTTATCGCACATCACGGCACACAGAGCAGTCATAATAACTAACTGGGACATCCCCAAGCAATGCTTTTTGAAGAAAGGGAACCCGTTATGACCAAAGAAACACAATCAGAACAACAGGATCTATATTGCTGCCTGCAGTACACTGCGCCCAAATACAACATCCTCCTGAGTCCTAACATTCACTTGATAAAACCTAGTGAATGTATGCACCAAAGACCAAGTAGCAGCCTTGCAAATCTGAGCCATTGATGCTTAATGATGAACTGCCCATGAAGCACTCACTCTTCTGGTAGAGTGTGCTATTACTGGAAAAGGCGGTCTTATCCTTTAATCCATACACCTGAACAATCGCTCGGCAAATCCATTTACAAATAGTTGACTTAGATGTTGCCTATCATATCTTGGGACCTTCTGGTAATACAAACAGAACATCAGTCTTCCACATCTGAGCTGACATTCTCAGATAGACCCTGATAGCCCGTACTATATCAAGAGAGTGAAATTATTTCTCCTCTGCAGACTGTGGATTTGGAAAAAAGGACGGTAGAATGATATCTTGATTTATATGAAAACTGGACACTACCTTGGACAAAATTCTGGTTGTGGCCGCAAAACTGTCCTGGTGCAAGACCAAATAATCTTCTTTACAGGACAGAGCTGCCAAATCTGACACCCTCCTGGCTGTCGTCGCTGCCACCAAGAAAACATTTTTTTCTTGTCAAGAGGACCAGAGGAGTCTGTTAGATAGGCTCAAAAGGCTACTTCTGTTTAACTCCCAGGACTAAATTTAGATCCAAAGGGCACAGAGGCGGCCTGACTGGTGGAAGCACACAAATCATTCCTTGTACAAATGTTCGTACTAAGGAGTGAGAAGCAATAGGCCTCTGAAAAAAAAAATGATAAGGCCGAAATTTGGCCCCTAATTGTACTTATGGCCAGATTCATATCCACCCCTATTTGCAGAAAATCCAAAATTCTCCCGATGACATATCTGTGGGGGTTCCACCTCCTGGCCTCACGTCAGGCAATATAGGATCTCCAGAATCTATAGTAGATACTTCTAGAAACTGGCTTTCTAGCATTCAACATGGTAGACAATACTGACCCAGAAATGCTTGGTCCTTTAAGAACCTGGTTTCAACAGCCAAACCGCTAAACTTAGACAGTAAAGCAGTGTGGAATATTGGACCCTGTGAGAGCAGATCCGCACAGAGTGGAAGAACCCAGGGGTTTCCCACCGCCAGTCTTACAATCTGTGCATACCAAGTCCTTCTGGGCCAGGCTGGAGCTACTAAGGTTATTGGCTTTCTCTCTACCCTGATTCTGCATAGTAACCTTGGCAACAGCTGGATTGGAGGGAAGGCATATACCAGGGAAAACTGATCCCACTGAATTATCAAGACATCTGCCCCTAATGAAAGCAGGTCCTTGGTTCTAGACACAAAACTGTCTAGTTTCCTGTTGAACCTGGACGCCAGCAGGTCTATATCCGCAACCCCCCATTGGTTGCAGATCAATGCAAATATTTCGGGATTTAGGGACCACTTACCTGGAAACATTTGCTGGTAACTCAGAAAGTCCACCTGCCAATTCTCCACAACCAGAATAAACACCACCAATAGGGATGGAACAAATCTTTCTGCCCAGATCAGCATGCGATCCACTTCCTTCTGGGCTGTCTGACTCTTGGTGCCTCCCTGGTGATTGATGTATGCCACAGCCGTGCCATTGTCCGACTGGACTCTCACAGGACATCCCTGTAGTCTGGAAGTCCAGAAACTTAGAGCCAAGCGAGCTGCCTGAATCTCCAAAATGTTGATGGGCAAACTCCTCTCCCTCCAGGACCACCTTCCCTAGAAGGTGGCCTCCTCTAGGACCACTCCCCATCCAGAGAGACTGGCATTTTTCGTCACCACTCTCCAGGCCACAGGTAAAAAGGATTTTCCTTTTACCAGATTCTTGGTTAACATCCACCAACTGAGGCCCTGCCACACCTTCAGCCGAAGAGACATGTGCCAGCCCAGAGTCTGGACAGACTTTTTTCCAGACAGAAGGATGTTGTTCTGAAGTAGTCTGGAGTGGAACTGTGCATAAGGGACTGCTTCGAATGAAGATACCATTTTCCACAGTAGCCTCATACACAGGCAAATGGAGGGATATCTTTCCCTTTTATGACTCTGAACTTCTCTGGAGGCAAAAATACCTTATGGACTGTGGCCTCCCAGTTTGCCCAGCAGTAGGACTTCCCCAACTGCTGTGGGGCAGTAGATGGGAAGCATGCCCACATCATCCCACCCCTGCAGTTTCTGTATGTGGTCGTGGGAAAAAAATGTCTGGATTTTGGATGGCGTAGTCATCTCCCAGATGGAGTTTTACAGATGGCTCCAGAATGGCAGCTTGTGCTTGCCACCTCCAGAAGACAATGTGGCGGGACTCCTGTTTGTCTTCATCGTGGATGAAGCTTTTGCACCGGGGGACCATCTTCTGTGGCCATTCCAGATGAGGACCCTCACCCCGGACCAGAGGGTTTTTAATTACCGGCTGGCCAGAGCCAGAAGAGTGGTTGAAAATACCTTTGGAATAATGGCCAGCCGGTTCTGCCTATTCCACACTACTATTAACATGGCGGAATATAAACTCAATCACATAATTTTTGCATACTGCATTTCACATAACTTTTTGTGCAAAAATGCAGAAAACTATGTGGCCTTGGTTGGGACTGATTTATTACCGGATCCAACAACTCGAGTACTAGAGTACTTTGCGGGTGGGGGGCCATTTGTTTATAAGCTGAACTCATATTTCATTTGATTTACTGCTTGTTTTTCTTTTAGCTATCTCCTAGATTCTCCAATGGCCTTTTCTTTTTGCCCATTTTCTTCAATAGTGCAAACGTAACTTATTTGATACATGAGGTGACAATCTTTTCTTCAGCTAACTATTATGTTATGTTGTGGGTCTGCTACACACACACACACACATTATTTTTGTTGTTAATGTATGTAATGCATTAATGCTAAAAATAATCATCCTTTCCAGCTCCATGAATGAATTGTTTTGGGTCCCTAAATTGGCCTAATTGGGTCAAATTTTAGAGCACTGTGGGGGTTATTTACTAAAAGCAACGCCACTTTGCACTGCAAGTGCACTTGAAAGTGCACTGAAACTGCACTGAAACTGCACTTGTAGTGCACAGTGGATTTGCCTTTAGTAAATATCCCCATTGTCACTGTAACTACACCAACATACACCAAAAACTGGTATTGAAAGAAGAAGCCACACATTGTTGAGTATAAAACATTTTACTCAAAGCACATTCACATGCGCGTTATAAAAGAGTTTTTTTTAACAAACCAACATCTTTGGTGTATTTAACATTTTAACATTTATGTTTGATATAGATATAGCCATTTTTTGGCTAAACAGGCATGTTTAAAGCCATAACATACACAACTCAGGAACTCACAAAATTCAACTTTGATAAAGTGAAGGCCATATAAGACATTAGTATGTCAAAACTGTGTTTATCTCGCCTTCTTCAGATGGGGTGATCTCACCCCTGTAAAAGCCACATTTTGAAGATGCACACAAATTGGGAGTCAAAATGTGGATTTCCCTCCTGATCCCATGCCTAATGTCAACATGTGGTAACTCCCATAATGGGGGATCAATGGACTTGTTTCAGGGGTGCAACCCCTTTCTCTCATCTACTTTAGTTCGAGAAAGGGGTTGCACCCACAAAACGTGTACATTGATATCCCGTGATGGCAGATAGCACATGTTGACACATTGGGGGTTATATACTAAAGGAAAATCCACTTTCCACTGCACATGCACTGGATGCCCCTGGATGACGCAATTTTTTGCGAAATGCATAGGGATGAGCGATGCGCTGACATCACCCCTTGCGAAGGAATTGTACCCAGGAACGACGAGTTTGTCCATTTGCGTCTGGCTGGCGCATCGGACTTAAGGCTGATTTTTCCTTTGTGCTTTGTAAGTGCATTTTTGTTTTTATATTTGAGTTATATTAAAAGGTTTTACACTATTGAAGCTTCATTTCTTTTGCATGGAATTGGCACATATGACCTAATATATGGGAGATAACTAAAGATACTTGTTAGACAACCTGGTCATGATATCGGTGGAGGGAGGAGAACAGCTGAGACCCTTCTGAAGTGGGAGATATCTATTGTTACATGCTGTTGGTGACTCTCTGTAGTGGGGGGGTCATGAAATTCTGGTAAGGAGTAATTTTGGCTGCATGGTGGTGGATCAAGCACTTGTTACACAGTAGAAGATTTGACAATTTCATCTATATTGGACTCTGTTGGAATTTAAATGTTTATATAATTACACATTGGGTGTTCACTATTTTTTTCTTTTTTCTTTTTTCGTTGTTCACTGTGATCAATTATCCTATAACCCTTATTCTTTAGGACTGGGGGTAGTAGGCTTAATTTTGCACATTATTATTGAAATTTTGTTTAATGTGTTTTACTTCATTGAATTTTATGTGGGTTTATGATTTAGCACAGATTACTCAATTTTTCATATGTTTTTTTTCTGTAATTATGTAATACAGTCAAGCCGCAGCTGATCAAAATTCCATTGTGGACGATTAGTATAATATTTTTACCATAGCGCAGTTTTTTCCTTTTTTCTAAAATAAAGATTATTCTGGAGATCTTGAGAAAAAAAAAACAACAAAAACTAATATTTTTCAGGTGATCACGAGAAATAACAAAAAAATCTGTCAGAACTCGTGAATACCAGCAGCAAATCAACTTCATTATTCTAGCATTATAAAGAAGAAGAGAATGTGCTGCATTGAATGCTAGTTTTACAAGACCTTCCATCTCATACTTGATTCAGAGCATGCATGGACTTTTGTGTACATATGATTGGAATTTCCGACAACAAAGTGAAGTTGTTGGAAAATTTGAGAACCTGCTCTCAAACATTTTTGTGTGGAAATTCCGACAGCAAATGTTTGATGGAGCATACATATGGTTGGACTTTCCGACAACAAGTTCACATTGAACATTTCACGTAGGAAATTCTGATCGTGTGTACCTGGCATAATAGCCCCCCCCCCTACCCATGTGAGAAGGGGGACCTTCATAATGAGCACTTGGGACTGACTTTAGGGGGTCTCTGGGCCCAGGGCTTTTTCTGCCCCTGGCCTTGAGGCTTTCTCTTTGACCCGTACAACTGAGGCCGTCAATGCTACCTGAAATTAGAAGTGCTGGTTACTGAAGCACTAGACACCCTAAAAGAAAGTTGTACAGTAGACCCGGCAATAGTAAATTAATTCTTTAATAAAGACTCCAATTTCTTATCTGCTGGATCTTTAAACACCTGGGCATTATCTACAGGACAGGTAAGTCTCTTATTCACAGAAGAAATGGCAATGTCCACAGATGGCATACTCCATTTTCTTATAAACTTTTCCTCCATAGGGTACACAAGTGCAAATCTTTTAGGAGGGATAAAAGGTTTATCAGGGTGATCCCAGTCAGCAAACACAATCTGCTCTAACAACAGATGCAATGGAAACACCTGCAAAGTCTGTGGAGGCTCTAGAAATTATAAAGAAGAAAAGGAAACCTCAAGGACCTCTACAGGCGGCAATTTAAATCCTGATTGGACCATCTCCATGAGGGACTGGATTAGCAGTCTCTGGGATTGAGAGGCTAAAAACGGTTCTTCAGAACCTGACTCCTCAGAAGTGGAGTCTGTGGCCTGACCTTCTTCCACATCTTCTTCCCAATCCTGTACCAATGCAGATGGGGGCTCAAGTGAAGAGGATCTGTCCAGTTTCCTTCCACCTTGGGAAACTGAAGCAGCTAAAGCTGATGCTAAATCATCCTTTGCGATGTAGGTTGGAGCAGAAGCATTAGCTACATCGCCTGACAATCATAATGGCTCAGACTGGCCAGTTGCCTAAGGTCTTTCAGGAGAGCTAAACACAGCATATGTAAGGCTAGCATCCTCCAATACCGATGGTGGTGCATTTACACCCCTTCCTGCTGTGCCTCCCCCACTCCTCTTGCCTGAGACAAAAACTTGAGTTAATAAAAAAAACCACTTTATGCACTTCAACCGCCCCATTTAGTCTTTGCAGTACACAGCTCTTACATGACCTGTGGTGCCCTGGTCCATCCACCCACAGTGACTCACGTGACCAGCTGATGCTGCTCTGTGTCCCTTCCAGCTTGCTTACTGAAGCCTAGGGCTGTAACAACTCCTAATATGGCCGCTTCCACTCCTACTGTGCACGTCCGGTGTGCACGTTTACCATGTGCATGCTCGTAGCATCCTCTACATCTATCACATTCCTCCTATCTGCATGTCCCTCCTGCACACTCATTCCCGCCATTCCTGAGAACCCGCACGTGCTCATCTCCTATGAACACATAAATAGCATAGGGAAAAGGCCACAAAAGTGCCAGTGTAGAAACTAGATGTACAGGGGTGGGGGAATCCAAAGAGCCTCCAGCCTCCTGTTAGGATCATCCCGGCTGGAAGCCTCCACAGAGAAACTCCACCGTGTAGCAACACCACTGCCCCAGTGGACAGAAAATATATGACACCTGGTCCTATAAAAAAGTAAGAGACTGAAAATACATTTTTTGGTTTACATAAGTGCAAAAATAGTTTTTTTTAAAAACACTTACCAGTCCCAGCGCAGGATTCTGATAAAAAGTTCTAATTCCAATGTTCCCCATCATCTCTTGGACCTTTAAGGAATGGGTCTCCTTGAATGTGGGGTCACTTCTTTGGACCTGTAAAGCACCCTACTGGAACTCCTTTGGGATATTTTTTCTTACCAAGGGTATGGATGGATCCCAGGGTCTGGCACCCAAAAGGTCACATTACAGGCAATACCTCATAATCTTCTTGTGTAAACAAGGTTCAGGTACCATCCGGATGGATCCCATTATAAAGCCCTTTCAATCCTCCAGGATCTGTTCCAGGACCATTCTTTTAGCTAGATCATGGAGAGCTTCTCCAACCATGACCATCACATTATAAGACACTGGCAAAAAACGGAGGTACTGGGGTGTGGCTTGGCACGCGGCGGAGATGGCAGCCTAACTGAGGAGCCATGGCCCTAAGCAATCTTTTTGATGATCAACAACAGATAATGAGCAAACAATCACTACTCACAACACATCTGACTCCGCCACTCAACAGCTGCATCAGCAGGAAGGAATATTTCATAGATATTCAAGAATCAAGCAGCGATACAGAGAGTCACTGCAGGAGAAAAGATGGCGCCAGTGCACCATGAGGAGGATTTCAGTGAAGATTCCAAATCAGCTACAAAGGTTAACGGTAGGAGAGGTGCAAGACCTGACCCCCCCCCCCATCACCTATATAGACATGTCCTGCTTTGCTGCAGACATTAAAGCCTCGTTTTCTGCGGCCATCACAGATCTTAAGACTAATCTGCTAGTCCTCGCAGAGAAAATGGCCACTGCTGAAACAACAGGAAAGAGTAGAGACAGGGTCATACATAGGCTGGAAAGAGTCACCTCCTCTCACGTACTCCACTTTATTGAGATGAATAGGCATCTGGAGAACCTCGATAATAGGAGGAATAGGAACAATATTAGAGTCCATGGCATACCAGAATCAGTTAATGCAGACCAAATAACCCCTGTCCTCCAGAGGGTTTTCAACAGCCACCTGGAGAGGCCAGAGGACATTGAATTTGTAGAGGCGCATAGAGCCCTCAGAGCCAGAGGCCCCCACACACATTACCCCCCGTGACATCATCTGCTGCCTGCAAAGCTTTTCTCTAAAGGAGGAGATAAAGAATGTAGAAATGAGAAGATAGAGTTTAATGGTGAAAACATAAAACTTTTTCAAGACCTTTCCCAAATCACCCTAAAAAAATCGCAGGGCCCTGCGACCTTTACTAGGTCTACTGTGGGAAAAAGATATTCGCTACACATGGCGTTTCCCCTTTGCCCTCTTAGTGTCGCATAATGTCAAACAACACACGCTCTGCACTCCGAATGATCTCCCAGAGTTTTGCAAAACCCTACCCCTAGGTCATATCGACCTCCCGGAGTGGTATCAGGTGTTCACACTACCTCCCAGGGATAGAAGCCCACCACACTCCCCTTTGGCAACTCCAGAGAAACATGATTCCAAGAAACAGAGGCAGAGTCGGCAGGAGAGATAAGTGCCTAATACCCCACACAGCAAGGCTTATTCCTCCAGGATCTCGTTGGATGCTTGATTACCACAGCCTCAACCTCTCTTGGGCTATTATTTCATTTTGAATAAACTGCTATCATAGTGCTCTCAGTGGTTAAGCAGAGATCCTGTCTTTTACCTCAAGCTGTCCCATTTTTGAGGCTTTTCACCCCGGTTTACCCGCCATTTACACAAAATCTATCAAGGCAACTGTCTTCACGGTTTACTATTCAGGGAAGGGTGCACTTAGCACAAACAGGAGTCCCTAGTTCCCTTTTAAGCCAACATCACAAGATCTTGCCACTAATTCTTGCTGACCTAGCTTTAATACTGGAGACACCGCTAGCATCTTGGGACCTAATGAGACCAGATCCCAATTCAAAGACATGACTCAATTCCCTTCCTAGCGACATTTCACAAAAGGCATGATTGTCTCTGTGTGGTGATCGGGAGGACCATGTTGTTAGTATGGTCCACTCAGAGACTCAACAGGATTTCCATGCCATCAAATTTACCCCTGCTGTTATCACTAGCCTGAGAGTGACTCTTGGTTTAAATGTGCAGTTTATTCACAGTCCTCCTTTTCTTTTTTTTTACGTAATGCTTGTTAAGTGATCTAAGTTGCTTCCGAGTGGAGGGGGGGGGGGGGCGGTGTGAGGTAATATTGTATCCCCACCTCGGTCACCCCACTCTATTGGTTCTATTAACATTTCCTTTAATTGTTGCTTGGTGGAGATGCTGGAGATGCAATAGAGAGACAGGCACTCTGCTGCATATTTGGTGGCAACGTGAGTGGATAATACCATTTTGGAACAAGGTCAAAGAAGTAATCTATTGAATCACGGAGGCCAAGCTTATACTTAACGGGGAAATGCTGCCTGCTCCGCATCTCAAACTTTACTTTTAAGAGGTACAGAAATGCCCTTTACAGACATCTACTGAATGCTGCCAAGTCTCTCATTCCATTGTACTGGAAATAAACAACAACACCCAATCTGAAAGATTGGCTACACAAAGTTTCATATATCTGTGAAATGGAAGATACATGGGCCCAATCAGAGGAAAAAGTGGATCGTTATCACAAGACTTGGTCTCCCTGGTTCACTTATAGATACTCCAAGAATACGAGAAATTGATTGCAAACCAATGATTGTACATGCTATGACCCTGCAGGAGTTCACTCCTATGGCCACCACCAGCTTTAGATATTCAAGTGTTTAGTACCAATTTGAATTATCTTGATATACTAACTTTGAGAAAATACCACCAGATACTTTTCTGCTTAATATGTTTTTTTGCCAGTCCCACACCGAGCAGCAACACTTAGGACCTCACATTCTTTCTTTTCACCTGACTTTACTTCCCCTCTTTTCCTGTTCTGATTCTACTCTTCACCTTATTCTCCAAGAAGTGCAGATCACAGATTGATACTCTGAAGTGGGTATAGCCTCTCTAGTCTAAGGAATTCTTTATAGAAATAATCCAAGCACTTATTGCAAGAACTGATGGCTATGACCCTCCGAGACAGTGAAATCACTCTTGTTTTATGTTACCTCGCATTTATTTGATATGTACTTGATTCCATCTGTACTTAAGTTTGTATACTTCATTTAATTTAATAAAACCTTTTATGTGAAAAAAACTGAGGTACTTCCTGTGTATGGGGGGTTATATAGGGGAGGACTTACTCTCTTTTTGGTTTGTTAGTGTCCATTCACCCATAGATGGTGTATAACCCAATTAGTTATTATGGCTGCGCTGTGTCCCGTGATGTACAATAAAGAAATATAATCATTCTCTTTGCAAGCACAAAATAAAGTTTTCAGAGTTTGCAGCGGAAACCTTCAATGGCAACACCACACTATAAAGCCTGTAACTATAATATAGGTAATAGTGAGAATGTATTGGTCAAACTTGTTTCCAAAACATCAGCAATCCTGCCTGCCCATTCACATTATCCAGATTAGAGGTAAAGTAATACTTTATACATTTGCTATATCCAGGAGGTAGTCTACTGCCTCCTTACCAACCGTTCAGTGTCTACTACCCCTCTCTGCCTCTCTATCTTTTGGCTTCTGCTCACCCAACTAACAAAATTCAACAACCTACAAAGCCACCACCAACTCTACCCCCGTTACATCACTATCCTAGTCTCAAAATACCAACAAAACCATTGTCTTCGTTCCTCACAAGACCTTCTGCTCTCTAGTTCCCTCAACACCAACTCCCATGCTCACCTCCAGCCTTTACCATCCTCTGGAAATGCTTACCCCTATCAGTTTGACTATCTCCCACTCTATGTACCGTAAGGTGATTCCTGAAAATCCACATCTTTCGAGAAGCATAACCTGTTTCTAACAAATACACTATCTTTTTACTTTCTTCATCAGCTCACCCTCCACACCTTTTGTATCACTTGACACTCTTTCTTAGATTGTACGTATTAGTAAACATGGTCCTCTGATTCCTTTTGTATTGAATTTTATTGAAACTATACTATCTGATTTAACTTTGTAAAGCTCTTTGCAAACTATTGGCGCTATATAAATCCAGTATTATAATAATAATATTGCCTGTCCATTTGAGGTTCTAGGGCTAATTACTGACAGGGTCCCTGCCAGGACTATTGACTCGGATACTTTCAGTAAAGACTTACTTCATCAGCACATTGATCCCCATCCAATAGCTTCTGTATTGTTACATAGCTACATATTTAGTTGGTTGAAAAATGATACAGGTCCATGATAGTCAAAGCATTTGCCCGCTATGGGCCTTTTTAAAAAATGCCTCCAAGATTTCCTTATTGCAATTTTATTACTTGGAACAACAACAACACAAACCACAGGTTTGAATTCATCTTATCATTCATTCATAAGTTACATAGTTACATAGTTAGTCAGGTTGAAAAAAGACACAAGTCAATCTAGTTCAACCACAAAAAACAATAATAATAATATCATACAATCCCATATACCCAATTCTATACCCACAGTTGATCCAGAGGTAGGCAAAAAAAAAACAGCAGAGCAGAGCAACCAATTTGCTAAGCCAGGGGAAAAAATTCCTTCCTGATCCCCCGAGAGGCAATCGGATTTTCCCCAGATCAACTTTACCTATAAATGTTAGTACCCAGTTATATTATGTACACTTAGGAAATAATCCAGGCCCTTCTTAAAGAAATCCACTGAGCAGGCCAGAACCACCTCTGCAGGGAGTCTATTCCACATTTTCACAGCTCTTACTGTGAAGAAAACTTTCCATATTTGGAGATGAAATCTCTTTTCCTCTAGACGTAAAGAGTGCCCCCTTGTCCTCTTTGTTGACTGTAAAGTGATTAACTCGACACCAAGTTCACTATATGGACCCCTTATATATTTGTACATGTTGATCATATCCCCCCTTAAGTTCCTCTTATCAAGAGTGAATAAATTTCATTCCTCTAATCTTTCCTAATAGCTGAGTTCCTCCATGCCTCTTATCAGTTTGGTTGCCCTTCTCTGCACTTTCTCCAGTTCCCCGATATAATTTTTGAGAACTGGTGCCCAAAACTGAACTGCATATTCCAGATGAGATCTTATTAATGATTTGTATAGGGGCAAAATGATATCTCTCTCTCTGGAGTCCATACCTCTCTTAATACAGGAAAGGACTTTGCTCACTTTGGAAACCGCAGCTTGGCATTGCATGCTATTATTGAGCATATGATCTACCAAAACCCTCAGATCCTTCTCCACTATGGATTCCCTCAGTTGTACTCCCCCTAAAATATATGATGCATGCATATTCTTAGCCCCCAAGTGCATAACTTTACATTTCTCAACATTAAACCTCATCTGCCACATAGTCGCCCAATTAGACAGAGCATTGAGGTTGGCTTGCAAATTGGAGACATCCTATAAGGACGTTATTCCACTGCATAGCTTGGTGTCATCTGCAAAGATGGAAATGTTACTTTTGATCCCAGACCCAATATCATTTATAAAGATATTAAAAAGTAAGGGTCCAAGCACTGAACCTTGGGGTACACCACTGATAACCTTAGACCGTTCAGAGTAAGAATCATTAACCACTACTCTCTGAATTCTGTCTTTTAGCCAGTTTTCTATCCATTTACAAACTGATATTTCCAAACCTGTACACCTTACCTTACACATGAGCCATGTGTGCGGAACTGTATCGAACTCTTTTGCAAAATCCAAGTATATCACGTCCACTGCCACCCCTCTGTCCAAGGTTTTACTTACCACCTCATAAAAAGAAATCAGGTTTGTCTGACAACTTCTGTCTTTCATGAATCCATGCTGTCTGTTGCTTAAAATATTTTTTTCCTGCAAGAACTCGTCTATGTGGTCTTTTATTAATCCCTCCAGTAGCTTCCCAACTATAGAAGTTAAACTAAGAGGTCTATAGTTACTTGGTAAAGACTTTGTTCCCTTTTTAAATATAGGCACCACATTGGCCCTGCGCCAATCCAGTGGTACTATTCCTGTCATTAATGAGTCCCTAAAAATTTGATATAATGGGTTTGAAATTACAGAGCTCAATTCTTTTAGGATCAGTGGGTGGATGCCATCAGGTTCAGATGCTTTATCCACCTTTATTCTGTCCAAATATTTCTGGACCATATCACTTTTGAGCCATTGTGGATTTGGGGCTGTGTCACTACCACCCCCATTATGGACATGAGCTCCCCCATGCTCCTTTGTATACACAGAGCTGAAGAAAGTATTTAATAAGTTAGCCTTCTCTTTGTCCCCAGTCACCCACTCAAGATTATTTTGTAAAGGGCCTACATGCTCAGACTTGACCTTTTTACTATTAATATATTTGAAGAATTTTTTGGGGTTTGTCCTACTATCTTTTGCAATCTGTCTTTCATTTAGAATTTTTGCATCCTTGATTTCCTTTTTACATATTCTGTTATATTCTTTGTAACATTTAAATGACACTAGCGTTCCTTCATTTTTATATTTTTTAAAAACTCTTTTTTATAGTTTATAGCTTTTTTAACTTTGGCCTTTTAAACTTTTAAACTTATTGCCCATGGGAATATACTTTGCAGTGAGATCACAAACAGTCTTTTTGAAGAATTCCCATTTCTGTTCTGTGCCCATTGATGCCAATATTCTCTCCCAGTCTAGGTCCTGGAGAGCAGCCCTCATCCTTGGAAAATGTGTTTTTATCTTTCCCGTATGTGATTTTTTCTTACAGCTAACATCAAATGAAATCATGTTATGGTCACTGCTACCCAGATGTTCCTTTATCTGAACATTAGTAATACGTTCTGCATGGTTTGAGATTACCAAGTCCAACAGAGCATCATTCCTAGTTGGGGCCTCAATAAACTGGACCATAAAATTGTCCTGTAATAGGTTTATAAACTGTTGCCCTTTAACTGTCCCAGCAGTGCCATTACCCCAGTCAATTTCTGGGTAGTAAAAATTCCCCCTTATTATCACTGTCCCAGCCCTTGCAGCCCTTTCTATCTGTGCAAGGAGCTGGTGGTCTATAACAAACTCCAATGGTTAACTTTGAACTACGCACATCTGTATGCAGTTCCACCCATAATGCTTCAGACTCATCACACTCTCCACCAGGTCCTCTTTCTCACTCACTTTGAGATCACTTCCCACATACAGACAGACCCCGCCACCTTTCCTTTTTACTCTGTCTTTCTGAAAGAGTGCATAGCCAGGAATATTAATAGCTCAGTCATGTGAGGAATGAAGCCAAGTGTTCAAGAATGAATACATGTTTTAAGAATATCCCATTCAAATGTATAGAATGTGGTTATTATTTTAACAAGGTGCAATGTAGCAAGGAAACAGACAGCATGATCTTGTCAAAATTATTTTACTGGTCAACTGCCATTTGAATGTTCTTTTTTGAATAGTTCACATTCTGCTTCCCTGTGTGTAGCCTCTTCAAATTCAACTGTGCATTTGTACCTTGGTTGTTCCTCTTTGGCCCTCTGTCTCTCCCTAAGTCTATACTACTTTTGAGTCAAGGCCACTGGTACTAGGTGTGCCATCTAGTACATTTCACAGGGACCATCTATTGTTTCACTGGCCTCAATATAAAGCGCTGATCTAAGTTACTCTGTACCAGTGATGAGCTTTTCTTTTTTAACATGGATTTGTATTGAAGCAATGCAGAAGGAAAGTAACAAAGGATGCAACATATTGTGCTGTACAAATAGTCACAGCTCACAGATGATAATTTGATCTCCATTTAAGTCACCTGAAGCCAAATCTTAGGAACAGTAATGACAATTTTCTAGGATAATAGGCAAAGGATTGCCAAACAAATGGCATGTGGATTTGGGCACAGCCCTTAGTGACATGAAAAAATGAAAAAAAAAAATTGGTAAGGAGCAGAAATTTTAATAATACTTAAAGTGAAACATTACAGATGCACAGCTTCTTTAAAGGCTAGGTTCACCTTCGGAAAGAAAAAAATCAATGCACAATAAATGCACAAATAAAGCTCCATTTGTGTAAAAAAATTATATACATTTTGTTTGGGTACAGTGTTGTATGGCCACGCAATCTCCAGCTAAAGTAGCACAGTGCCCAATAGCAAAAAAGGGCCTGGGCTTGAAGGAGTAAAATCTTTCAGAGTTTAAGTGGATATAAAAAAAACAAAAAGCAAAACACAGTGGTTATTTATTACCACTATGGCTGTTACTGATTAAAATTCATGTTTGATTAATTGATTTTGTTTAAAAATTGATTAATCGATTAATTTTGATTAATTATAAGGCACATACGGATCCAACTACTTTTAGCTTATCTCCTTGAATTGCAACTCTACAATAGTCAGTGGTAAATGTGGTATACACTATATACACTCACCCGACACTAGTTAGTTTCCACAATCCATGACTTAACTTCACAGTTCACACAAATACATTTTAAATTCAAACTGTAGCACTGACGTAAGTAATTTTTTTTCACAGTAGCGTGACATTCCCTCCACCTCTAACTAATCACTCTCACCTTATGGCAGTGACCCCTGAGCAAACAGGTGGTCATACAAGCGGGTATCAAAAGGGTTAACACAGACCATAAACTTCTCTCACGTCTCCTTAGATCTCAGCAAGGATGCCAGGTCATGGGTAGAAAGAAAAGATCTAAGTGCTCACCACTTAAGTATAAGATGTAATTTTTGTGTTCAAACACAAACTACTCACATAAAGATGATAAAAACACAGCATGTAAAGCCGACAATTGTGTTCCATAGGGCAGCAGTGGGTGACGTTATGCGTAGCTCCTCCCCCATACACGTTACATTCAATCAGAACTTCAACGTCACTGGACTCCTCCCCCCTTCCCTTCATTAGCAGACTGAGGCACTTGGGGAAGAGTATGGTGATGTCAATGTCCGTGACGTCAATGGATGTCCGACGGAACTCCCTGAAGACCCGGAAGTTGGCGGAGAGGTGAGTATTTTGATTGATCAAAAAAATTAACAATTAATCAAGGAACTCATCTTTAATTTCCACAGCCCTAATTACCACCAAAAGAAAGCTCTGGCAGTCTCAAATATAAACTTATCAGTTGCATGACTGAGTAATTGTCAGTCAAACTACTATAGTGCTGAAAACTGAACAATTGCCCAATAATGAAGGGGTATTACATGCTATTACTAAAGTTTTTAAAGGGGCACCAGACTATTGAATCAATTTGCTTGTTATGGGGTACAGTTTGGCTCAAGGGTTTGTGTGTGAAGGTTTAGAGCAGGGATCTCAAACTGACGGCCCTCCAGCTGTTACAATTCCCATCATGCCTCTGCCTGTGGGAGTCATGCTTGTAACTGTCAGAATTGCAATGCTTCATGGGACTTGTAGTTTTGCAACAGCTGGAGGGCCGCCAGATTGAGATCCCTGGTTTAGCGATATCAGATTTCGATTTTTCAAACTCAAACTCAACAACACACCAAGATATGAATTCCAAAGATCCGACACTCACACACAAAGTCACCCAGATATAGGCAACCCAGTGTAGTGAAGGATGTAAAGACCTAAAAGTTGAGGAAACAAAATAACTGCTCAACAGTTTCATGTCTCAACATAGCAAAATTCATGTCTCAACATAGCAAAATTTATTCTCAGTGAGAATCCGTAATCTTCCTATACTATTAGAGAGAAATTAAGGTCCAATTTGTACCAGAGAAAATGTAATGCAAAATCTGTAAAAGAAAAAAATGAAAACATCAATTATGAAATTATTTTTTACTGTTCAATTGTGTATTTTCTATATTACAATTTTTTTGTGAACATGTTTCTTGCAAAAATGTAGTTGAGAACCAGTCTGTAGGCTAAACTGGATTAAAAAAAGCATTCAATTTGATAGAAAAGTCAACATGTAAAGTACACATTTTATAATAGTAATGTAAAAAGCAATATAAAAAATAAAAAGAAAGAATAGCTTGATGATTAAAAATGCCTGTATTTTTATGGATTGTTGGGTTTCTGCAAAGTTATTTCCTACTATAATAAGAGCCTTGTGGGGTTATTTATGAAAGGCAAATCCACTTTGCACTGTAAGTGCACTTGTAAGTGCAGTCGCTCTAAATCTAAGGGGTAGATCTGAAATGAGTAGAAGCTCTGCTGACTTTATCACCCAATCATGTGCAAGCTAAAATGCTGTTTCTTATTTTCCTTGCAGGTTCCCCTCGGATCTACAGTGGCTTTACTTCCAAGTCCACTTTTAGTGCACTTTCAAGTGCAAAGTGGATTTTCCTTTAGTAAATAACCCCCTTGGTGTTACTACTACTATTTAGGTTTCACTTAATAAACCCCAATACTTATGTTGAAAATGACCTTGCAATGTCTGAGATACATTTAAATGCATTTAAGTATATTGAAATGCATTTAAGTATATTTCTCTACTAGCTGTTAAAAAATAAATGTAAAACAAAAGATCAAAAAGGACTTGTACCCTGATATTTCTAGGCAACTAAAAATGGTTAGTAGTTTCCAGGATATTTGTTCCTTATTTAACAATATTTTGTTTGTATGTTAACCCAACACTCCCCCCCCCAAAAAAAAAAAAAAAAAAGAAGTAATGCTGGTTTTCCAGCATGCTCGTCTAAAAGAAGTGGGCCAAATGACTGACATTCAGCTCATGTGTACAGGGCTTAAGACTTTTATAGTAAAGACTAATCACATTACTTTGAACTGGGGTGGGACAGCAAAGCTTGGCATTCATGTCTATTATGTTCCTATTAGCTTTCATTACTCCCTTCTTATTTGCTCAGACCAGGTGCCAGGAGGGGAAAGGATAATGGGATGTTTAGTTCCATCACCATTGGTTGGAACTGTGCTCTGTGGAAAAGAAAAGTACAGTTTTAGGGGTAACTACAGCTGGAGGAGGGGAAGACTAACGCTTCATTCCAGACCGGGAAAGGAGGCAGAAGTGGAGATGTGCTTATCCTGTAGCGCCTGTATGCCCATGTGGTCTACTCAGAGCAGCCCAGAAGCACTGAGCAGAATCCTCAATCTGACTTCAGCTGTTCCAGGGGACACAGAGCAGAGCCGCCAGTTCAATTACAGCCATACCGGAGACACAGTGGGGAACTGACAATCCTGGTGTTCCCGAGACACATAACTGGGTTCACAATAAATCGCAACTATCCCAGGAGCGCCAAGCAGGTGTACTGGAGTCATCCCAACAGTGCATGGGTGGCCTCTTCACAGTCAGGACATACCGCTGAAGGGCAGGAGTTGGTGAGAGGGTTGTTAACCATTCCTGTATACTGAACATTTGTCAGTAACACCAGAGCTCATCATTGTCCTACCCTTTTGACATTTGAGAGTCATCCATTCAAACCTGACCAGCCTCAAGACTATCTAGCAAAATATGGTTGCATGTGCCCCATGAAAAACCTTCATCCCCATACAATATACAGAGAAACATGAATTGCCTGTGGGACTTTTGATGAGGCGCAACATACTCAATAATAAAATCAATAGAGTAAAGATTTATTGGTAAATACAATTTACAACAGATTAACAGTGACAGAATTGCCATATAGTCAAGCAGATAGATCAATATAAACATATTAATTTCGTAGTCAGGTTCAGTGTTTCAAAGATCAATCCATAATAGGTGTGAACTTGCATCTATGTATCCATAGGGTTACATAGATGCACGTTCACACCTATTATAGATTGATATTTGAAACACTGTACCTGGCTACGGAATTAATATGTACAGTATATATTGTCACTGCTAATCTGTTGGAAATTGTATTTATCAATAAATCTTTACTTTACTGATTTTATTCTGGAGTGTGTCGTGCCTCATCTATAGTCTCATGGGCAATTCATGTTTCTTTGTAGCCTCAAGACTATTGTTTATTTCCCCAATATCCTCTCCCATCCTATTTTGATACCACTACAATCGACAGTCTTCCCTCCATGCAACCCCCTGAACTTGCTATATTTTTGTGAATAATTTGAGTTCCTCTGAGACAAACCTCATTCAGTTTTTCCTGCTACAATTGTCCTACTGGCATTAAGCAGAAGAGGATCATTAAGCTCCATCAATTGTGCTCCACCATAAGGGCCCTATCCAAGCTGGCAGGACCTAAGCACTTTCCCCTTTTTTTTGGGGGGGGGGGGGGGAACTGCATATATATATATATATATATATATATATAGATATATATATAGATATATATATATATATATATATATATATATATATATATATATATATATATATATATATATATATATATATATATATATATATATATATGTGTGTGTGTGTGTGTGATTTTACCATTCTAACCTTATTCTTGTGGAGAATTGTTGACTGGCATATTGCAAAGTTCTGCAGGCAGACTTGAATTTAGTTGGGTCACTCCAGAGGGGTGTGAGGGTGGTATAGTCTATAGAGGCTGTGTTACTACATATCCAGCCACCATCACTGCACCCCTTTGTATCCTTGTTACAGTTAAAGCTACTTGGTGAAATCTGGGCCCAGTTATCCTTGTCTTTTGTACACTGACATATTTAGAATAGAAGGTCCTTGTCTAGTGTTAGGGGTTATCTCATTCTGTGTTTTTTGACTGTTATGCTGTTTAATGTTAATATAACCACAGCTTCACTTGATTTGGTGTTGTCTAACTTATTCCCAGGGTATATCAGAGTGGTCAAGATAGTAACATTGATATTACCTGTTGTAGATTGGTTCAACACGGTTATTAATAAGCAGCTCTATAGGGGGTGCGCTACATATTTAAATTTTAAGCTAAGAAATTGTTAGTTACATAATGGAATTCATACAAAGTATTTTTTTTCAAATTATTTCCACCAAAATAATTATACAGAAACCCACCTTGAGCAAGATCATGATTCCTGGTAGATTGTGCAAAATAGTACCCCAAGTTTGGTGCATGTTCCCAACTAACATCTCAATTTTGCTGTGTTTCCCATATCAGGGCTTTTTTAGCCTGATTAATCTGTGTTCCATCCCTTCTAGTAACTCTTGCACCTCCTGTGTGTCTGACTTGCCTCTGGCCTTTGATTTATTTGTCTGTCTGTATTGGCTTATACATCTATTCTTGACTGTTAGTATGTGTGCCCTGTTATAATTTCTGTTCTTATCTGTTTGTTGTGTAGTGGTACTTTGTTCCTGTTTTATTTTTATTTTTTTGAAAATTATTTTTATTCTTATTAAAAGAAAATAAATAATCCATACAACACAGAGCAGAACCCTTCCAAAATGTAAGTACATCTGTTTTTTCCGAATATAAAACAATAGCTTTCTGTGCAAAAAAAATGCAATAGATAAAAATGTCCTTTGTGTGCCCTCTTTGGTACCAATTCCTCCACCAACCCCATAAGACAGACTGGAATGGTCAGGGGAATGGGCACCAACAGGAGCTCCTGCAGCGCATGCATGACCGCCAACCAAAAATGTGTTATCGACGTACAATGCCAGAAAATATGGTCAAAATTAGCCGGTGAGGCTGTACATCTCCAACATTCCACCAAAGTGGAACTATATATCTAAGCTAACTGCGCTTGGATGTAATAAATTCTGGGAACTATTTTGAACTGTATGAGACAATCTCTAACTCATGCCAGGGCCTTAAATGGAACCTCCCATATATCATCCCATATATCATCCCAGTCTTCTCCCTGAAATTTCAGGATGTCCTACACACAAACCTCTCTACATTTGGTTAGAGCCTTTGGTCTTACAAAAAACAGCTCTTTAAACATTATTGACATAGGTTTGACCAGGGAATCATCATGTAAAAGCACTTCCAAAGCAGATGATCTAAGATCCAGGACTTCAGAGCCAAACTGATCCCATTAAAAAGGATTGCACCTTCGAAACTCTATGAATTAGAATAGCTAGACCGTCACATGATCCAAGAATCATTGCCTCTGAAACTGTGGCAGCATCCTCATCATCCCTCAATAGCCAACCAACACCTTGCAACACCATTTTTCCTGCTAGAAAATATTTATACAGGTCTGGCAGCATCAACCCCCCCCGTCCCATTGGTTCTTGTAAGGTGTGAATACTGATCCTAGGATGCGATTTGGGCCATAAAAACGTGCAAAAAAAGCTATCAATATGTTTGAAGTAAGTCTATGGAACCCATATCAGGGAGTTTCGAAGAAAATATAAAAACAGTGGCATTATTTTCATTTTAAGAAGGTTCACCCTTCCTTTTTTTTTTATTTTTTTTTTTTTTAGAAAAAGTTTACCTCGTCTTAACATCACATCATTGTAGCTCTTCTTATTTGTAAACCTTATCATTAAAAGACTTTATTCATTTATACATTAAAGAGAAAAGAAAAAAAAACCAAGAAAGGAAACGCCATCAAGTCATCTTAAACTATCCCTTTAAATTTATCCCTTATCATCCTTCGCCCTAATTCTTCACTTTATTTACCCCCCACCCCCCCTCCCTCCCTTTTTCACATTCGTTATGGGTAGGAAGAGAAGAGGAAAGCATCCCGTATCCTAAAGTGATACATCAGCAATCTGCTCTCGTTTGTGCCTCCTCTTCTCTTTGTCCCTTTATACTCTCTTCTACCCCCTCCCTCCCTCCTCCCTGTTCCTGGTTACTTTTCCTCAGAGTTCTACTTAAAACCTCACTTTCAGTTTACCTTTCCCATAGTTATTCCTGCGTTATTTCCTCCACATATCGCCATGATTTTTTTAATTTTTCCCAAAGATCCCATTTCCGATCCCTCTCCTCCTTTATAGCTGGTTCCTCATCTCCACCCTCCCCACTTTCCATATGTTGTATTTCGGTAACCCGACGAATCCAATCCTGGATTTTGGGGCTTTCTTTCTCTCGCCATTTTCTCGGGATGAGATTTTTTGCGGTGTCTAATAATATAGGGACTAATGATACTTTATATTGGTTAATTGTCTCTTCTGTCCCGTGGAATAGCACCATCCATGGGTCTTCTCTGACCACTTTTCCCGTTACCACCTTTACTAATTCGATTATCTTCTTCCAGTATTCTTTAATTTTGGGGCAATCCCACCATATATGGCCCATACTCCCGATAGATTTACATCCTCGCCAGCACTCCGGTGATTGATCGTTTCTAAACCTACTTAGTTTGTCAGGGGTAGCATACCATCTTGCTATACATTTGTAATTTGTTTCTATCGTTTTACTCCCTCCCCCCGCAGAGTGAATTAAAGATAATATTTTCTTTCTAATTTGAATATTACATTGTACCCCCAGTTCTTTTTCCCACTTTTTAAAAAATGTCGGTTCCTCCAGCTCATCCCCCTCTGAGATTATTTTATATATCGAACCAATATTTTTTCTTTTTTTTGTTGTTTTGTCCCTCTGACACAATTGTTCAAAGGGACTTAATTCATCTTTACTCCGGAGAGGATGGGGTAACTTTAAAACAAAGGTTCTTAACTGGAGGTACCGCCATTCATCAATCCTCATTAATTCTGTGTCTTCTCTTAGTGCTTGGAACGTGTTTAAAGTGGAAGTAAACCCATCGATTTAAACAGTTAAAAAAAAGGCATGCCGGGAATGCTAACTGCACATTGGCTGTGCTCTCAGCCAAACTATCAAACCATCCAATGGCTGGTGTCATAACGAATCACATGTGCAACACCATAGCAGTTGAAGATTAAACAGAGGCAAAGATGGCAGCTTCCTTGGCTGAAAACTATAGGGGAGTTTACTTCCACTTTAAGTTATCTTCTACTAAGATATCTTTTAATTGTGCATTATCTTTTAATATCCAATTCCCCCCTATTTCTCGTTGTCCTGGTGGGAAATAGTTATTATCTTTCAGAAAAATCAACGGTGAGTTATACCTCCACTTTTTTTGCGTGTGTAATTGGTCCCATAATTTAAAGACTTGTCGTGTAATCTTGTGAGTGTTTAGGCCCAGTGTCCTGATTTGTGGCGGATTCCAAATTATTCTTCCTAATTGTGTTTGTGAAAGCGTGTTTTCTATAACTACCCATCTTTTATCATTTCCCTCTTTCGCCCACTCTACCACCCGTGACAAAACTACTGCGTTATAATATCTTTTTATGTCTGGGGCTGCCACTCCTCCTTGTTCTTTCCCTCTCCTTAGTACCGCATACGAGATTCTCGGTTTTTTATTTTGCCATATAAACTTCGATATTATCTTCTTTAAAACTGAAAAATAGGTCGCAGGGAGTGCGATGGGCATCATTTGAAATTTATATATTATCTTCGGGACTAAGATCATTTTTACCACATTTATCCGACCTAACCACGAAAGAGAACTAGCTGAGATTTTATTTATTTCGCTCTTGATTTCCTCTAGTAAAGGGATATAGTTTTTTAAGTATAATTTTCTTAAATTGTTCGACAGGAGGACCCCCAGATATTTGATTTCTTTACGCCAGGGAAAAAAGAATTGCGCACATAATCTCTCCTCTTCTTGTTTACAAATATTTATATTTAAAACTTCTGACTTTCCAAGATTAATTTTTAGATTAGAGAGTTGTCCAAACTCATCCATTATCTTTAACAGATTCGGGATCGTTATCCTGGGATTTGTAATGAAGAAGAGCACATCGTCCGCATAAGCGGCTAATTTGTGTTCCTCTTCCCCTATTCTAATCCCTGTAATGTCTGGATTTTTACGAATTGCAGCCAGCAAAGGTTCTAGTGATATCGCAAACAGTAGGGGCGACAGTGGACATCCCTGTCTAGTCCCGTTGCTCATTTGCAGCAAGGAGGAAGATTCTCCGTTGACCTTGACCGTCGCTTGTGGGTTCTTATATAACGCCTTGATCCAGTATAACATCCTCGGGCCCACCCCCATCTCTTCTAGTGTTTCTAGCATGAGTCCCCAGTCTACCCTGTCAAATGCTTTTTCAGCATCGATTGAGAGGAATAGACCTGGGGACCCACTGTCTTTTAAAGCTTGGGTGAGGAGCAAGGCCCTTATTCCATTGTCCCTGCCCTCTCTCTCAGGGATAAACCCGACTTGGTCCGGATGTATCAGTTTTGTCATATTTCTTTTTAATCTTGCTGCTATTACTTTAGCATATAATTTCACGTCTGTATTTAGCAGCGCGATCGGCCTATAGTTACCACAAAGTGTTTGGTCTTTCTCCTCTTTCGGGATTAAAGTGATCGCGGCCCGCAATGTTTCCCTCCCCATATCAAACTCAGTGCCTAATCCGTTGATGTATTTACATAAATGGGGGACTAAAAGTTCCTTAAATTTTTTGTAGTACGAAATTACGAACCCATCTGAGCCCGGGCTTTTCCCTGAGGCTGTCTCCTTTAACGCCTCGTAGATTTCTTCTTCAGTAATGGGACTCTCCATATCCTCCCTTTCCTCGTCTGTCAGGCGGGGCATTTTGGCTTTACATATAAATTCTTTCATTTTTTCCTTTTGCCCTTTTCCCTGTTCCCCTTTCTTTTCCACATTATACAAGGCTTCGTAATATTGTTTGAATACTTCTGCTATTTCCCTAGAGGTATATACCATTTTACCATTTTTGTCCTTTACTTTATCGATGAAGTTGACCCCTTTTTTACTTTTCACTTGTCTTACTAGATTTTTTCCTATTTTATTTTCCCCATAGTACCTTTCTCTAGCTCTACCAAAAAAAATCCTTCTAGTTTCTTCCTCATATAAATCTTTAAGTTCCTCTCTCTTATTAATCAGTCTGTGAAAGGTCTCTTGTTGTTGGCCCCCTTGCTTTTTGTGCCTCTGTTCCAGACTATGAATCTCTCTCATTAACTTCTCCTTTTCTTCTTTTCTTTCCTTTTTTTTCCTGGTACCTATAGATATGAGGACACCCCTGATGTAGGCTTTATGACCCTCCCATAGGGCCGCTCCCGACACCCCCTCTGTACTATTTGTCTTAAAATAAAATTCTATCTCTTTCTGTATAATTTCCGCCGTTTTCTTATCCCAAAGAAGCTCCTCATTTAACCTCCAAGAAAAAGGGCGTCTCTGTATCCCGGGTATCTTCAACTTCATTACCACTGGGGAATGATCTGAGAAAGTGGCTATCTCTATTTTTGTTTCCATGACCCACTCCAGTAACCTATGTTCGACCAAAATATAGTCCAGCCTGGTATACGTCCCGTGCACTGGGGAGAAAAACGTGTAATCTTTTATTTTTTCGTGCTGTATCCTCCATACATCTATCAGTTGGCTACGCCTCAACTGAAGTTTTACTTTTTTTATATTTCTCACATTCCTCCCCCTTACACCGGACGTACTATCAGCTGCTGGGTCCAAGCAAAAATTAAGATCCCCTGCCACTATTACCTCTCCTTTCTTAAACTCCTCTAGTCTCCTCATTATTTGTATCATATATCTCTCTGGGTTTTTATTTGGGCAGTATATGTTAGCTAGAGTGATCTTTCTATCTCCTATTTTCCCGTTCAAAAATAGATATCTCCCCTCTGGGTCGGTCAGCCTATCGCACACCTCATATTTAATACCCTTCTCGAACCCAATAGCCACCCCCTTAGCCCTTCTAATTGGTGAATCTCCATAGATCCAGGTTGGATAGTTCGCGGAGTACAATTTCACATTTGTGTCTTGTGTTAAGTGCGTCTCTTGTAGAAAAATTATTTCTGCTTTATATTGTTGAAGTTCTTTTAAAAGCTTAAATCTCTTATCTGGCGAGTTCAGGCCCTTTACATTGTATGACACGAATTTTATCTCAGCCATCCAATCCTTCTCTGGGAACAAATACTCTGAACCTTTTGGTATACCCTAGTACCCCCCCAGGAACATTTCCCCCCCCCTCCCCCACCTACCCACCCTCCCAGCCCATTCCGGGCCTCTGCTTTGCATAGTGAGTGTTACTCCCTCTGCAAACCAAATCTCCTAGGGTATGACCTTGACTACGTCCCCTCTCCACCCACCTCCCCCTAGGCCCCAATCCCCCTCCTTCCCCCTCAGCCGCACCTCCCCCCACCCCCACCCCCAGATCAAGAACCAGAAACATCGGGAGAAACAGGAAAAAAAAAAAAAAAAAAAAAACCAACCATGCCTCTATTAAGCTACTTGCAATTCCCCCTTCCTGAGCCTCTCAGTCCTTACACGTCCCAGGGATCTAATGGGATCAGGGGAATTGGAATTCCTATTTTATTACAGAAGTCCTCAATTTCGTCTAGGGTTTTGAGCTTAACCGTCATCCCCTCCTTCTGCACAAAAAGCGCTGCCGGGAAACCCCAGCTATATTTCACGTTTACACTTCTCAATTGGTCCAATAAAGGTTCACCCTTCCAATCAATGACAAAGATAAGTTTCTCCAGGCTTGCAATCCACGTTTAACCGCTGGAATCAAAGGTAATAGATTAAGCGTCATATAATCCCCCACTCTAGGTGATATCTGATCATATATTAGGGATATTAGGATTAGGATCAGCAAACACCTGAGCCCCATCATCAATTGACATCACACTCAACTTAGTCCAATTGACTTTCAGACCAGAAAACCTTGCAAATGTTGTTAATATTTCAAAAAACGCTTGTAAGGAAAGGCCTGAATCTTGAAGAAAAAGTAAAAAGTAATCTGCATAGAGAGCAGTGCATTCACAAATGCCTCTAATCTCCAGTGCCTGAACCTCTGGAGCACAGCAGCCATGAATTTCCAATCTACAGAGTCAAATGCCAAGTCCATATTTAGAGAAAGCACAACCCTGTTCCCAGACTGCTCATGTTCAGCTTGTAAATGTGTGAACAGTCTTCTTAAATTTGTGTCAGTGGACTTCCCTGACCAGACAGCATAAAAGCTGTCTGGTCAATGCCTATTAATGTGGTGATGACTCTGGAAAATCTATTTGCTAAACTTTTGTTAAGATTTTCAGATCCTGATTCCGGAGGGCAATCGGTCTATAAAAAGAACAGTCTAATGGGTCCTTACCAGGTTTAGGAAGTAAGATTGCATGAGCCTCTAGCAATAATGAAGGTAATACCCGATGTTCTAAACAGTAATGGAAAAGGGACCTGAGCCTGGGAACCAGTAGTGTAATATGTTGTCTATTCCACTCAATCATAAACCCATCAGGTGTGGGAACTTTATGTGGAGGAAACCCTCTAATGACCAACTCAATCTCTACTTCCATAAAGTCTGCCTCTGACATATTCCTATCTAGGTCTGACAAGGCAGGCATGGACAAAGAGGCTAACAACCGCTCCAAATCCTCCTCCAGACAAAGCAGGCATGGACAAAGAGGCTAAAAGCTGTGCATACAGGTTTGAATAAAACTGCACAAATGTGGCCATAATGTCCAAAGGATCTGTAATAAGACTTGCTCAGTCTTGATACAAGGGATATTAGTTTGTGCCCTCTGATCTGCAACCAGAATAGCTAAAAGTTTGCCATTCTTGTCCCCTTGGTCAAACAATGCTTCCTTAGTTAAGAGGACTGAGGCATTGTTTGACCAAGGGAAAGTTTTGAAAGGTGTAAGAACAACATTCTACGAGCTTCCAGAAAATCCCTATATGTGTTTTCACTATTTAAAGAAGCATGTAAGTCTGCACATTCACGTTCTCGTGTCTGCAATACCTGCAGCATAGCCTTGTGCTCTAGTCTTGCACTCTTGATAGCTGAGATACAGAGACCCCACATGCAGGCCTTAAAGGCATCCCACACCATTGGAGGTGTTGTTGTGTTAACATTTTCCCCCCAATAACTGTCAAACTCTGGTTCGCCCTGCGCGGTCACCACTTCCACCTCCAGCCAGCTAGGACTTAATCGCCAAGTGTAACTGATAAAGGGGTATGATCCAAAAGTCCCCCTGGGTCAGGAAAGACTTGATGAATCATACTAGACACCACCTTGCTGATCAAAATAGCAACCTCCCTCACAAAAGGCAATGATATGTGTGCATTAGCTATAGCATATGCTTTGCTTTCTAAAGTCGTAATATTAAAACTCATTTTAGGCCAAAATGTATTCAGCCACATGTCTTTGGTAAAAAAAAAGTCAATAACTGTATATTTATTGGTTTGCGCAAAAGTTGTCACATCTACAAACTAAGGTACATTTTCTGGAATTTACGCAGCTTTTAGTTTATGACTGCCTATCTCATTTCTTGAGGTGCTAAAATGGCAGGGCAGTACAAAACCCCCCCAAATGACCCCATTTTGGAAAGTAGACACCCTAAGGAAATTGATAAGAGGCATGTTGAGCCCATTGAATATTTTTTTTTTTTGCCGCAAGCGATTGAATAATGACAAAAAAAAATTTTATTTTTTTTTTACACAAAGTTGTCACTAAATGATATATTGCTCACACATGCCATGGTTATATGTGGAATTGTACCCCAAAATACATTCTGCTGCTTCTCCTGAGTACGGGGATACCACATGTGGTCGACTTTTTGGAAGCCTAGCCGCGTACGGGGCCCCGAAAGCCAAGCACCGCCTTCAGGATTTCTGAGGGCATACATACAGTGGTGTGAAAAAGTGTTTGCCCCCTTCCTCATTTCCTGTTCCTTTGCATGTTTGTCACACTTAAGTGTTTCGGAACATCAAACCAATTTAAACATTAGTCAAGGACAACACAAGTAAACACAAAATGCAATTTGTAAATGAAGGTGTTTATTATTAAAGGTGAAAAAAAATCCAAACCATCATGGCCCTGTGTGAAAAAGTGATTGCCCCCCTTGTTACAACATACTATAACTGTGGTTGTCCACACCTGAGTTCAATTTCTCTAGCCACACCCAGGCCTGATTATTGCCACACCTGTTCACAATCAAGGCATCACTTAAATAGGAGCTGCTTGACACAGTAAGGTCCACCAGAAGATCCTTAAAAGCTACACATCATGCCGAGACCCAAAGAAATTCAGGAACAATTGAGAAAGAAAGTAATTGAGATCTATCAGTCTGGAAAGGGTTATAAAGCCATTTCCAAAGCTTTGGGAATCCAGCGAACCACAGTGAGAGCCATTATCCACAAATGGCGAAGACATGGAACAGTGGTGAACCTTCCCAGGAGTGTCCGGCCGCCCAAAATTACCCCAAGAGCGCAGCGACGACTCATCCAAGAGGTCACAAAAGACCCCACAACAACGTCCAAGGAACTGCAGGCCTCACTTGCCTCAGTTAAGGTCAGCGTTCATGCCTCCACCATCAGGAAAAGACTGGGCAAAAATGGCCTGCATGGCAGAGTTCCAAGGAGAAAACCACTGCTGAGCAAAAAGAACATCAAAGCTCGTCTCAATTTCTCCACAACACATCTTGATGATCCCCAAGACTTTTGGGACAACATTCTGTGGACCGATGAGACAAAAGTGGAACTCTTTGGAAGGTGTGTGTCCAAGTATATCTGGCGTAGAAGGAACACTGCATTTCATAAAAAGAACATTATACCAACAGTAAAATATGGTGGTGGTAGTGTGATGGTCTGGGGCTGTTTTGCTGCTTCAGGACCTGGAAGACTTGCCGTGATAAAAGGAACTATGAATTCTGCTGTCTACCAAGAGATCCTGAAGGAGAATGTCCGACCATCTGTTCGTGTACTCAAGCTGAAACGAACTTGGGTTCTGCATCAGGACAATGATCCTAAACACACCAGCAAGTCCACCACCGAATGGCTGAAGAAAAACAAAATGAAGACTTTGGAGTGGCCTAGCCAAAGTCCTGACCTGAATCCTATTGAGATGTTGTGGTATGACCTTAAAAAGGCCGTTCATGCTCGAAAACCCTCTAATGTAACTGAATTAGGACAATTCTGCAAAGATGAGTGGGCCAAAATTCCTCCAGGACGCTGTAAAAGCCTCATTGCACGTTATCGCAAACGCTTGGTTGCAGTTGTTGCTGCTAAGGGTGGCCCAACCAGTTATTAGGTTTAGGGGGCAATCACTTTTTCACACAGGGCCATGATGGTTTGGATTTTTTTTCACCTTTAATAATAAACACCTTCATTTACAAATTGCATTTTGTGTTTACTTGTGTTGTCCTTGACTATTGTTTAAATTTGTTTGATGTTCCGAAACACTTAAGTGTGACAAACATGCAAAGGAACAGGAAATGAGGAAGGGGGCAAACACTTTTTCACACCACTGTATGTCATTTTACTCCTCACTACCTATCACAGTTTTGAAGGCCATAAAATGCCAAGATGGCACAAAACCCCCCCAAATGACCCCATTTTAGAAAGTAGACACCCCAAGCTATTTGCTGAGAGGCATGTTGAGTCCATGGAATATTTTATATTTTGCCACAAGTTGCGGGAAAATTATAAACTTTTTTATTTTTTATTTTTTTCACAAAGTTGTCACTAAGTGATATATTGCTCACGCATGCCATGGGCATATGTAAAAATGACACCCCAAAATAAATTCTGCTGCTTCTCCTGAGTACGGGGATACCACATGTGTGGGATTTTTTGGGAGCCTAGCTGCGTACAGGGCCCCGAAAGCCAAGAGCCGCCTTCAGGCTTTCTAAGGGCGTAAATTTTTGATTTCATGCCTCACTACCTATTACAGTTTTGAAGGCCATAAAATGCCAAGATGGCACAAAACCCCCACAAATGACCCCATTTTAGAAAGTAGACACCCCAAGCTATTTGCTGAGAGGCATGTTGAGTCCATGGAATATTTTATATTTTGCCACAAGTTGCGGGAAAATTACAAACTTTTATTTTTTTTTATTTTTTTTTCACAAAGTTGTCACTAAATGATATATTGCTCACACATGCCAGGGGCATATGTGAAATGACACCCCAAAATAAATTCTGCTGCCTCTCCTGAGTACGGAGATACCATATGTGTGGGACTTTTTGGGAGCCTAGTTGCGTACGGGGCCCCCGAAAACCAAGAACCGCCTTCAGGATTTCTAAGGGTGTAAATTTTTGATTTGACACCTCACTACCTATCACAGTTTTGAAGGCCATAAAATGCCAAAATAGCACAAAACCCCCCAAAATGACCCCATTTTGGAAAGTAGACACTCCAAGATATTTGCCGAGAGGCATGGTGAGTATTTTGCAGCTCTCATTTGTTTTTGAAAATGAAGAAAAAAAAAAATAATGTATATTTTTTTTCTTTTTTTCAATTTTCAAAACTTTGTGACAAAAATGAAGGTCTGCAAAATACTCACCATACCTCTCGGCAAATAGCTTGGGGTGTCTCCTTTCCAAAATGGGGTCACTTGGGGGGATTTTGTGCTATCTGGGCATTCCATGGCCTCCGAAACTGTGATAGGCAGTGAGGAATGAAATCAAAAATTTACACCCTTAGAAATCCTGAAGGTGGTGCTTGGATTTTGGGGTACCGTACGCGGTTAGGCTCCCAAAAGGTCTCACACTTGTGGTATCCCCGTACTCAGGAGAAGCAACAGAATGTATTTTGGGGTGTAATTTTACATATAACCATGGCATGTTTGAGCAATATATCATTTAATGACAACTTTGTGCAAAAAAAAAATAATAATAATAATAATAATGTATTTTTTCCACAACTTTTGTCAAAATATAAAATATTCCATGGACTCGACATGCCTCTCAGCAAATAGCTTGGGGTGTCTACTTTCTAAAATGGGGTCATTTGGGGAGGTTTTGAACTGTCCTGACATTTTATGCACAACATTTAGAAGCTTATGTCACACATCACCCACTCTTCTAACCACTTGAAGAAAAAGTCCTTTCTGACACTTTTTGTTTACATGAAAAAATATTTTTTTTTGCAAGAAAATTACTTTGAACCCCCAAACATGAAGTGTTTTTTTAAAGCAAAAGCCCTACCGATTAAAATGGTGGGTGTTTCATTTTTTTTTTCACACGGTATTTGCGCAGCGATTTTTCAAACGCATTTTTTGGGGAAAAAACACACTTTTTTTTATTTTAATGCACTAAAAATCACTATATTGCCCAAATGTTTGATGAAATAAAAAATATGATCTTAGGCCGAGTACATGGATACCAAACATGACATGCTTTAAAATTGCGCAGAAACGTGCAGCGGCGACAAACTACGTACATTTTTAAAAGCCTTTAAATGCCTTTACAGGTGACCACTTTAGATTTACGGAGGAGGTCTACTGCTAAAATTAGTACCCTCGATCTGACCTTCGTGGTGATACCTCACATGCATGGTGCAATTGCTGTTTACATATGACACCAGACCAACGCTTGCGTTCAACGTTGCGCCTTAGCAGGGGGGGGCAGGGGTGTTTTTTTTGTTTTTTTTTTATTATTTATTTTGCTTTTTTATTTTATTTTTAAACTGTTCCTTTCATTTATATATATTTTTTTATGATTTTTATTGTTATCTCAGGGAATGTAAATATCCCCTATGATTGCAATAGGTAGTGACAGGTACTCTTTTTTGAAAAAATTAGGGTCTATCAGACCCTAGATCTCTCCTCTGTCCTCAAAGCATCTGACCACACCAAGATCGGTGTGATAAAATGCTTTCCCAATTTCCCGATGGCGCTGTTTACATCCCGCAAAATCTAAGTCATGAAATGCTCGTAGCTTCCGGTGTCTTAGGCTATAGAGATGATTGGAGCCATTCTGGTCTCTGATCAGCTCTATGGTCAGCTGGCGGAACCACCGGCTGCATTCTCAGGTTCCCTGTTGGGACAGGAGAGCCTGAGAAAACCATGGAAGATGGTGCGGGGGGGGGGGACATTCCCTCCCACTGCTTGTAAAAGTAGTCTAGAGGCTAATTAGCCGCTAGGATTACTTTTACATAAAAGCCGACCACTGGCTGAAAAGAATGATACCAAGATGATACCTAAACCTGCAGGCATCATTCTGGTATAAGCACTCAAAGTCCCGCAACATACCAGTATGTTGCTGGAACTGGTTGGGCATATATTGTAATTTTTTTTTCATGCAGCCTGTGGGCTGAACGAAAAAAAAAATATTGATCGGTGGGTATGCCCACCATTAGATACCTACCTTCATCCACCCACTTCTAATGGTGGGCATACATGCACCATTTATATATGCCGAAGCATGGGGGCATCCTCCCGCAAAAGGTAGGAGCAGATCGCTCCTCCACCCCTTATGCCCCCATGCTTCGGCATATATGCTCTTTTTTAACTGTGGTGGTGAAATCACCCCCGACAGTGCTGGAGTCGCGGCTTTATGTATCGTGGGAGCAAACGCTGTTGCTGTCAAGATAAATAAATCCGCGCTGCAACTGAATAGCGTACCTGCTAAGCAAATGATGGTTAACAATAAAACAAAGTAACATTACAGTATAACAGTAAGACGTACCATACCTGCAAAGCAAATACAAAAAAAATAGCAAAAAATAACACATTTAACACAATCTGTGCCTAAAATATATATATGCCGAAGCATGGGGGCATCCTCCCGCAAAAGGTAGGAGCAGATCGCTCCTCCACCCCGTATGCCCCCATGCTTCGGCATATATGCTCTTTTTTAACTGTGGTGGTGAAATCACCTCCGACAGCGCTGGAGTCGTGGCTTTACGTATCGTGGGAGCAAACGCTGTTGCTGTCAAGATAAATAAATCCATGCTACAGCTGAATGGCGTACCTGAAAACAAAAAATGGTTAACAATAAAACATTGCAGAATAGAATACAGTACAAAGGAGCAGAACAATAGAGAGAGAATAGAGAGAGAGAGAGAACAATAAAACGACAACTATTTTTGTTTTTTTTATTTTATATATTTTTTTTTTTTTGGTTTTTTTACTTTTTTTTTTTTTTAAACACTTTTTTATGTAACTTTAACACTTCTGTTGTAACGGTTCCAGCGGTTTGGGTCTCTCAAAATGCGATGGCATCTTGGGAGACCCTGTGAACGTGTGCCTAGCCTGTGCAATGCTGTACCCTACTCTAAAACTCAACTAGTTCATGGTAGCGTTCAAAACATTCACCAATGCAAAGACCAGGATTGTCAGGACAGCGGGGACAATAATGACGGGTGTCACGCCTATATCCGCGCTTTCTGCAGACACTACATTTTCTTTGGGGGGCTCGTTGGGTAGGGGTACTCTGGAGGACATAAGGATAATGCCTCTCATGCAGCCGGCATACTGCATCTGGTTGGGGAACGTGAGGTGGAGCACCGCCTGGATACAGAAGGGCTCTGACGATATCCTCCTGGAATTTAAGGAAGGATCCAGTCCGTCCTGAAGCTTTGTGTAGTACATAAGCATTCAGTATAGCCAATTGGAATAAATAAACAGACACTTTTTTGTACCAGCGTCTGGCCTTACGGGCAACTAGATACGGCGCCAACAACTGGTCATTGAGGTCCACCCCTCCCATGTTAAGGTTATATTTGTGGACATAGAGGGGTTTCTCCACAATACCAGTCGCCGTAGGAATTTGGACCGCCGTGTCTGCATGAAGGGAGGTAAGAACGAAAACATTCTTATTATCCCTCCACTTCATAGTGAGCAAATTATTACTGCGCAAGCAGGCTCTCTCCCCCAGCCTAAGACGGGACTCTACAAGCCGCTGGGGAAAGCCCCGGCGATTAGGTCGCACGGTGCCACATGCTCCAATCTGCTGATCAAACAAGTGACTAAACAGTGGCACGCTTGTGTAATAATTGTCCACGTACAAGTGGTACCCCTTTCCGAATAAGGGTGACACCATGTCCCACACTATCTTGCCAGCGCTTCCAATGTAGTCAGGGCAGTTCTCCGGCTCTACGTGACTATCTTTACCCTCATAAACCATGAAACTACGTGTATAGCCTGTGGCCCTGTCACAGAGCTTATACATCTTGACCCCGTATCTGGAACGCTTGTTGGGGACGTATTGTTTGAATGACAAGCGACCAGAAAACTTAATCAGGGACTCATCAACGCAGACAACTTGATGGGGAGTAAACAAGTCTGCAAAACGTTGGTTGAAGTGGTGTATGAGGGGCCGAATTTTGTAGAGCCGATCGTATTCAGGGTCTCCACGAGGACGAAAGAGTTCATTGTCGCTGAAGTGCATGAACCGCAAAATCTGCTCGTATCGTGCCCTGGACATGGAAGCAGAGAACACGCGCATATGGTGAATTGGGTCAGTGGACCAATAGGACCGCAACTCACTCTTTTTGGTTATGCCCATGTTGAGGGAGAGGCCCAGAAAGATTTTAAATTCGGAAACCGTAACTGGTTTCCATTGTCTGGCAAGGGCGGACTGGGGAATAGTGGCGATGTGTTGACCAGCGTACAAATTGGTTTGGTCCACAATAGATCTATAGAGATCTTCGGTGAAAAACAGTGAGTAAAAGTAAAGTGTCGTAAAATCAACTGTTTCCACGTTAATGCCAGGTTGGCCAGTGAATGGGGGAAGTACGGGTTCTGCAGAAGTGGTGGGCACCCAAATAGGATTGGCGAATTCTGCAGGAAGGGCACTATGGGTACGACGGGCCTGTCTTTGTCTTCTTCTTGGTGGCAGCGGGACACTACTTGTGCTTGCCACCTCGCCAGCTTGAACTGCACTTATGGGACTCGCCACGTCACCATGTGTTACTGCAGTGCTGGATGTAGGTCCAGGGTGTACTAGGCCGCTGGTGCTTGCCAGTTCACCAGAAGGATGAGCGGCTCTAGTACGTCTCTGCTCCATACGAGTGACCTGCGGTTCCTGCACCTGAACAACAAAATACATTTGGGATCGGGCACACCTGTCCTTAACAGGGACCTCATCTCCGTCGTCAGAGCTATCTGTCATGGAGCCGCTGTCCTCTACAGGATCGTATTCTGAGCCTGAATCTGACAGATGAGTGACGTCCTCTTCACTATCTGTCATGCTCAGAAACGTGTAGGCCTCTTCACTAGTGTACCTTCGCTTTGCCATTTTGGGCTCTAAATTTAGGGGTACACTAGTGAGACTCACAGGTAAAAAAGCACCTAGCCTGTCAGCGACTGTTTCAAAACGCTACAAAAAAAACTGTTAGCGATCTCAGGGATCAAGCCTGACTCTGCAAACGCTGCAGTTATGTGTGTTGTGTTTTGTAATTGACAGTGATCGATCGATACTGCACTTGGGTGGGCTGGGCTGGGCTTGGCGGAGGGGCTAAACGCAGGTGCTAGCAGGTATCTGGGCTGATCCCGCTAACAATGCGTTTTGGGAAACCTAAAATGCTGGCAACGCTAATATAGATCTGATCAGATACTATATTACTAAGGGAGGTGTATGCTTTGCGCGTGGGTGTTAGCGGTACTGGCACTAACCTGACGCTGGGGCGACGCAGACCTTATCTGACCCTCAAACTTATATCACCCGCCGGGTGATCAGGGGGTTAAACCTTTATTAGGTAATAAATGGCGGGTGCCCTGAAACAAAAAAAAAATAACTAACCAACCAGCGTCACCTGTAACAGTTATATGGTGATCACTGGTGAAAGGGTTAACTGGGGGGCAATCAGGGGGCTTTATGTGGTAGTATATGGGGGTCCCTGACGCTATAAAAAGCTGCGGCAAACCTAAATACTTACCTGCCTAATTAGCGTCACCTGTGACACTAATACAGCGATCAGAAAAACGATCGCTTATTAGTGACACTGGCGACGGGGGGTGATCACGGGGTTAAACCTTTATTGGGGGGTTAGGGGGGCACCCTAGAGCTAAAGGGGGCTAACCCTAACTGCCCTAACAGTTATTACAGTCACAAATGACACCAATGCAAAAAAAAAATGCAATTGGTGTCACTGTGACTGGGGGGGCAGGGGTGATTGGGGGGTGATTGGGGGGTGATCGGGGGGGTGAAAAGTGTGCCTGGCGTGTTCTACTGTAAGTGTAGTGTTGGGTGCAACTCACCGATCCTCTCTCCTCGGTGCCGGAACGAAAAAGACCGACACGAGGAGAGATTACATCACTTCCTCTGCCTGTGTTTACATTACAGGAGAGGAAGTGATGTCAAGCTGCCATTTCTTTCGTCGGGAGCGATCGCGAGGGGGTGGCCATGAATGAATGGCCGCCCCCTCATCCCGGATCGCTCCCGAACGATTACCGACCGCCGCAGGCACCGGGGGGGGCCCGATCGGGCCCCCCACCCGCGGGAAGGCAGGGACGTACAGGTACGCCCATATGCCTGCCCGTGCCATTCTGTCGACGTACATAGTCGTGCGGCGGTCGGGAAGTGGTTAAAGGTGTATTGGGCTCATAAGGTTTCAAATCTTCAGTGTTTAATAAATATTCTTGAGACGTAAGTAAACAGAAGTGGAATCGGTGATGGATACTGTTTAGTATTCCCTGAGCTGTATAGATAAAAGAAAAAAAAACATAATCAAAGAAATAAAGAATGGGAATTTTTAGGATTTTATATTAAATAATATCCAAAAACATAAAAAAAAAAAAAAAAATATCCTTAGGAGTGAGAGAAAATAAAAGACCCACTACTTAGGTGAGACGCCAAATTATTTGAACAACAAAGAAAAAAAAAAAGAAAAAAAAGAGAGCCAGCAAAAAAAGTTGTGCAGTGTATGCTGAGACTAAACTATTAATAGTGCTTTAAGAAACCCACCATAATTGTTTAAAAGGGATGAAAGAAATATATCCAGTGAAAATAAGGAGAAGGATATATACAGTTATGTAGACCAATTACCTCAAGGTGCAATAAAAACGAACCAAGTTCCCACTGGGTAAAGAAGGAAGGTAAAAGGGGGAATCAAAAAGGCAGACTATTCAGCCCATTCACCCCTATCATATTGTTTGTTGTGTATAAGATGGCCGGCATTCATGGACACCAGCCACGTGTGTCCTTTTATATGTATCCGTCCCGGTAGTGACGCCACTCCGCACTAGACGGAAGTGACGTTCACCTACCCGACCAACGTCTCCTACGATGCGTTCGGTCGGCCACGACGCTACACCCGAACGTGCGGCGTCCTCGCATAGAGCACGTGTGTACGTTCGTATGCCAAAAACAAAACGTCTGGCCACCATAACAAACAGACGTGCACCGGATATAGGAGGAACACCTCAAAAGTTCCTCCCCGATCTGCGGAGATGAACAGAAGGGCCTTGTTCCGATACATCGGATGGGGACAATACCAGAGGGGACTGTGAGGACAACCCACAGGTCCCTATGGTGGAGCGCCAAACCCCACATCCCGAATGGAAATCCCATGGGATCATTGGGGGTCGCGCTTACGTGGTCGCACACTGTGGTCAAAGAAAAAAAAAAAACACCTGAGCATTGATGAGGTAATAATTACAATAAACCATAAATATGCATAATTGTTTAGAAATAAATTAAACTGTTAAAAAAAGGCAGATCAGATTCGAGTTGATCAGCCATTAATCAGTCAAATCATGAATTATTAATTACATCCCGATGCGGTATATATAGAATTCAAAACAAACAAAATGAACATCCATATATTCAAAAGTATTTAAATTTCGCATCAGGTTATTGTGTATATAAGCGAGAGATGAGAGGAAAAAAAAAAAAAAAAGGAAGGGGGGGAGGGGCAGGTGTACTTTATAAGAAAGATTTGTATGATTGAGTCTCATTTAAGCCGGGGGCTTGGGTAGCATTGAGTTTCTCAATCCAAATCGTTTCACGTTGTAAAATGCGTTTGTCCCAGTTTCCTTCACGTGGGTCCTTTGGAATAATCTCTATGATACTAAAAAGGACACACGTTGCGTCAAAAGCATGGCATAAATCAATGTGTCTACTCACTGTTGTTAACATTTTCCCATTGGAGGATACATATACATGGTCCTTGATGCGTTGCCAAAGACATCTCATAGTCTTTCCAACATAGAAAGCTCCGCATACGCATGTCATCAAGTAAATGACACCTTGTGTTTTACAATCTGCCCTGGATTTTAAATAGACGAACTCACCATTAGGAAGTGCGACTTTTTTTTTTTTCTTTGACCACAGTGTGCGACCACGTAAGCGCGACCCCCAATGATCCCATGGGATTTCCATTCAGGATGTGGGGTTTGGCTCTCCACCATAGGGACCTGTGGGTTGTCCTCACAGTCCCCTCTGGTATTGTCCCCATCCGATGTATCGGAACGAGGCCCTTCTGTTCATCTCCGCAGATCGGGGAGGAACTTTTGAGGTGTTCCTCCTATATCCGGTGCACGTCTGTTTGTTATGGTGGCCAGACATTTTGTTTTTGGCATACGAACGTACACACGTGCTCTATGCGAGGACGCCGCACGTTCGGGTGTAGCGTCTTGGCCGACCGAACGCATCGTAGGAGACGTTGGTCGGGTAGGTGAACGTCACTTCCGTCTAGTGCGGAGTGGCGTCACTACCGGGACGGATACATATAAAAGGACACACGTGGCTGGTGTCCATGAATGCCGGCCATCTTATACACAACAAACAATATGATAGGGGTGAATGGGCTGAATAGTCTGCCTTTTTGATTCCCCTTTTACCTTCCTTCTTTACCCAGTGGGAACTTGGTTCGTTTTTATTGCACCTTGAGGTAATTGGTCTACATAACTGTATATATCCTTCTCCTTATTTTCACTGGATATATTTCTTTCATCCCTTTTAAACCATTATGGTGGGTTTCTTAAAGCACTATTAATAGTTTAGTCTCAGCATACACTGCACAACTTTTTTTGCTGGCTCTCTTTTTTTTCTTTTTTTTTTCTTTGTTGTTCAAATAATTTGGCGTCTCACCTAAGTAGTGGGTCTTTTATTTTCTCTCACTCCTAAGGATAAAATATTTTTTTTTTTTTTTTTTTTATGTTTTTGGATATTATTTAATATAAAATCCTAAAAATTCCCATTCTTTCTTTCTTTGATTATGTTTTTTTTTTCTTTTATCTATACAGCTCAGGGAATACTAAACAGTATCCATCACCGATTCCACTTCTGTTTACTTACGTCTCAAGAATATTTATTAAACATTGAAGATTTGAAACCTTATGAGCCCAATACACCTTTAAAGTGATTCCACTAAGCTCAAAATCTATATTTATATTTCTCAGCTCAACAATTACTTCCCTTTATTTTCCCTTTTTTTCCCTTCCCTTTCTTCTCTTCCCTTTTTTTTCCCTTTGTGGAGAAATGGTTATGTAATCAATCGTACCAACTTCCCCAGTCTCCTTCGGAATTGGTGGTCTCTCTATATGGGACACACTCTATGAAGGAATGTAAGTATTGATGGCTTGACACTATATGATATGAAATAGGAATGTTATATCCGCCCCCACATTGTGGTCCCCGAAAAATCCCCCCTTTTTCCCTCTCCCCCCTCCCTCCCCCTCTTTTTTTTTTCCTCTCCTTTTTCCCCCCTCTTTTGAAACGCCTCAGTACTCTGATGGGTGATATAACGAAATATGTTATATATATTTGGATATATGTATTTTATATGTATGCTTATATATGTGTTTTTTAGTATTTTATATACATATATGTTTTTTCTTTTTTATTTATTTATATTCTCTTCTTACAATTTAGAACACTGTTATCAGCTCCTGAAGAAGCGTCATCACAGACGCGAAACATGTAGAGCACCAAAAATATATGTAATTGCTGACTGTATGGTTGATATCCTTGATTCTATATTTATGTAGATATATATTTTGTCTTTTCCTTTTTGGAAATTTGAAATGGATTTTACTACTTTTGATAGGATGTCAATTAGGTCTTAAATGTGTAGTTATAAGGAGGAAACATTTCTTTTTTGTGTGTAAAAAGGAAATTGAACTCTTTATTTTCTGTTTTTATTTTTTGTTTTAAAAATAAATAGAAATAATTCCTTTTGAATATACTGGTTGTGTTTACAACTTTCTTGATGCCTAAAAAGTCCAACTGAACCCACATTTGTTCTTTTGAGGTCTTTTATGTGAAGGTTCTTTTATTTTTATTTTTTATTTTTCTCCCTTACTCCCCCTTTTCCTTGTCAATATTTACATTCACAAAGTGATAACCAGGACGTGGCATTTTATTTATCAGTGTATCCACAGACACCACCCTGTGATAGATACACATTTGTTCTATTTCAAATAACAAAAAATGGGAGAAGTCTGAAGTAGAAACTTGTCTAGTTAGATGGTTAACCGGTTCCCGACCGACGCATGCCGATCTACGTCGGCAGAATGGCACGGACAGGCAAATGGGAGTACAGGTACGTCCCTTTAAATTTGCTGCCAGCCAGGACCTCCATGAGTTGGGTCACGGGTCCCGTGGACTCGATCGCCGTGGGGATACCCGCGATTGTCTCATGGGGAGGAAGAACGCCACCATTACTAATAAAAAATAAATATGCCATAAAACTATCCCTTATTTTGTAAACGCTATAACTTTTGCTATAACTTTTGCGCAAACCAATCAATAACCACTTATTGTGATTTTTTTTACCAAAAATATGTAGAAGAATATGTGACGGCCTAAACTGAGGAAAAAAACTTTTCTTAAATATTTTTGGGGGATATGTATTATAGCAAAATGTAAAATAATAATAATAGTAATAATAATGCGTTTTTTTTTTCAAAATCGATGCTCTTTTTTTTGTTTATAGCGCAAAAAATAAAAACCGCAGGAGTGAAAAAATACCACCAAAAGAAAGCTCTATTTGTGGGGAAAAAAACAAAACATCAATTTTGTTTGGGAGCTATGTTTGTTTGGGAATTGTCAGTTAAAGCGACGCAGAGCTGAATCGCAAAAAGTGCTCTGGTCAGGAAGGGGGTAAAATCTTCCAGGGCTGAAGTGGTTAAGATTGGTGCCCAACCTTTTTTTATTTGTTGTGATGTTAATTTATTTGGCTGTGTGCCCATGATGTGAGAGGAAACGCATTTCCTGTTTTTAATGACATGTGTCAGTAAGTAGCAGTTGGGATATGTGAACTATCTTCTTAGAAGCCTATTACTAAATGCAGGCTTTCTTGAACTTTACAGAATCTTTCAGAACATGTTTACACATGTGCATATGAATTTTACCATCCATTATTTCAACCTCATAGCCATTGTTTGAAGCTGAGCTAATATCTTATAAAGGTAAACAAAAATGATACCCATATATATGTAGTGGAAGTATTGAAGGATCATAACTCCTCAAGAGTAGGAGAAAATGGGAGGAAGATCTAGGGGAAATTACGGAAGAGCAATGGAGGAAGGTATTAGAGAGGGGGCACTTGGTATCGGTATCCCCAGAAAATCTCAGGTCTGATGCTAATATACAGAGCATATTACACCCCTAAGCGCTTGTACACACGGTCGGACATTCCGACAACAAAATCCGTCGGATTTTGTCCGACGGATTTTGTCCGAAACTTGTGTTGCATACACCCGGTCGGACAAAGTTGTCGGAAAATCTGATCATTCAGAACGTGGTGACATTATTTTGTTACGATGGGACTACGTTCAGGCTAGTAGCCAATAGCTTTGGTCTAGGAATTTGATCTGAGCATGCGTGGCACTTTGTCCGATCGGAATTCTCTGCACACAATCGGACAAAATCCGATCGGATCATGTTGTCGGAAAGTTTTATAGCCCAGCTCTAAAACTTTGTCCGTCGGATATTCCGATGGAAACAGTCCGATGGAGCCCCCATACAGTCGGATTATTTGACAACACGGTCCGATCGGATATTTTCCGTCGGAATGTCCGACCGTGCGTACAAGGGCTAAGAGACTATTCCAGTTTTGGCAAAGAATTGATGCCAACTGTCCAAGATGTCAGGATACAGGGAACTTGATACATATGGTAAGGAGATATCTCCGAAATGATTCCGATATTGGACCGGAGTTCTCAAAACCTTAAATATAATATATGATATTAAGTTAGAAATGGACCCAAGGTTGTGTATTCTGGGACTGGGTGCAGAAATATGTGGTACAACAAATATAACCAAAGTAGTGATAAGATGCCTCTTCCAGGCCAGGAAAATAATAGCCCAGAGGTGACAAGCAGGGAAGCCCCCCTCAGTAAAAGAAGGGATCAACACAATAACAGAAATGGTATAGAGGGAAAAGGTAGTCTACACAAAAAGAGGGAACTATATGGAATTTATAAGAATGTGGAAACCCTGAATGGAGAGGATGGGTTAACCTATGTAAGGTAAAGAGCAGGAAGAAAGTAGGTATCCCCCTGAAATAAATAAGTAGAGAGTCTACTAAAATACCCTATAGGATAGTAAAGGGTGGGTGGGGGAGGGAGAAGGGAAATAAAGGGAATGGAGTAATTAAAGAACCAATAGAAAAGTTATAAGAAAATGTTGATGGCCCGAATGTGGGTATATATCTGTTTGTATACATTTTTGTAAAGCATGTAAAAAGTCAATAAAAAATATTTAAATGAAAAAAAAAATGATTCTGTAGGAGAGCTTGCATTTTCCCAGACTGCTACTCGCATCAGAGTCCAGTGCTGCTGAATGTAAACAACAGCACATGGGAATCTGTATGACATCATTGACAAAATATAGTTGTGACCATAAATAGTTGATGACATCATCTAGGATCCCCCAGCTGCTTTGTTCACAAACTGAAGCAGGCCTGAATGTTGCCATCAAGAGTTATAGTAAGTGTCACTTTCAAAGCAGTACATTGTACTGATTCACAACTATACTAGCAGGTTTAGTGTATGCATGTTATTTAAAGAATGTATGTATTTCTATGGTTTCCCTTCAGACAGCACTAATAAGTAGTTGTTTTGAATAATGCAAGAACAGCACAAACATCTTATATGATTCTTTTTGTAATAGGACTGAAACTATTTTACATTGGGTCTTATTCACAAGTATTTAGGGACTGTACATTTCATTTATCAATGGTACATTCATGCAACTGACTAAGATGCCTTATATTAACCAAACCAGACTGAAACCAACTTTAAATAATGTTGTTGTCATAGTCCAATACAGAAATTGTATAATATATATATATTTACATATATATATATATATTTTTATATATATATATATATATATAGAGAGAGAGAGAGAGAGAGAGAGAGAGAGAGAGAGAGAGAGTAAAAGTATGTAATTGGTGATTCAGCCCATTAAAGTTGTTGTAAAGGCAGAAGGTTTTTTTATCCTAATGCATTCTATTCTAAGATTAAAAAAACCTTCTGTGTGCAGCAGCCCACTCAGCCCCTCTAATACTTACCTAAAGCCCCATCTCGATCCAACAATGTCCACGAGTGTCTTGGCCTTCCCTCCTGATTGGCTGAGACATAACAATGGTGCCATTGTCTTCTGCTGCTGTCAATCAAACTCATTTAGCCAATGAGAAGAGAGAGGGGACCGGGCCCAACCATGGCTCCCTGTCTGAATGGATACATTGAGCTGTGGCTTGGCTCAGGTGCCCCCTTAGCAAGCTGCTTGTTTTGGGGGCACTCAACAGGAGGGAGGGGCCAGGAGCACCAGCTAGGGACCCAAGGAAAGGATAATTCGGGCTTCCCTGTGCAATACCACTGCAGAGAGCAGGTAAGTGTAACATGTTTGTCATTTTAATAGAAAAAAAAGAGACTTTACAATCACTTTACTTACTCAAAATGGAAATATCAGTTTAAGTTGAATGTGGCCTTAGGAACTATGCTTTTTTATTTTCTTACTGTAGAGTGTAGAAAGAGCGGACAGCTTCTCACAACAAACACTCAGATGTTCTCTTTTATTAAATTACTGATGTCTTATTTTACCTTAGCTACAGTTTTTTTTTTTCTTAGATTCCTCAGTGGGTCTGGTCTGTGAAAACTAGAGCAAAACTGTGGCCATTGTCAGGCATAACTGCTAAACATAAGAAATTTGATGGTTTCTATGAGCATTGTGTTGTTTCAGATTTCCTATTTCAACCTAATTATATCAACTAAGCATTCTCTTATTCAGTTCCCATGCACATGCCACTTTTCAACTTTATAATTATTTTTAATGTACACTTTGAAAAAGAAACCATTGCCAACTTGTAAACATATGCCACAGGCACATCTATTCTTAAGATGAATTAACTTGTTTTTATAAAGTGGAAATTGATTTTTTTTTTTGTTGTCGTTGTTAAAAACGTATACTTTATTACATCATAACATTAACAAACATCCTTGGCTCGGTGTAAAACTATTTATATAAAAAGGGCTTTGCATGTATTTATTTGTTTCAATATTTAATGGCCTGTAACCAGAAGAAATGAATTGCAGCTATTTCTACATGCAGCAGATATGGATTACTTGAACATTATACAGTGCATATAATAAAAAATAGATATTCTGTGCAAACACATGTGGCTTACCCAGGGACTAACATGGCTATGACTGAGTATACTGCACATCTACAGCTGAACATTTAAAATGATTTATTGAACAGAGCAAGCAGATTGATTTCAATCATAGAGCTGAATGATGGCATTCTACCATATCACTATTAATCTACTTTCCTTGCACAATTAAAGCCAATGCCGAACTCCCATGTCAGAAAAGACACATATTATTGAGCCTTATATGATTCTTTAGGGGCAGCACAAGGAAAGTAAATGATATCAGGACTCTGGCAATAAATCACAAAAGAGTCATGCTAGGATGATAATCAATGTCTATCATTTTTCTTATAGTTCAAGTCCCAGATTCACTAAAGTGTGCTAATTCCCATTTTCCCTTAGTGGCCCTAGGCTCTGCTTGTCAATTTGGTTCTTAATGGCAACCAGGCCTACTTAGTCTTTGTCTGTGTATATTTGGATGTGGGTTTATGGATGGTGTATGAAAATGAGTGAAAATTATTATTCGTGTTCACTCTCTTAAATTTTGTATTGTTCCAGGATAATTGTTAATAATAGGTAAATTGCATAGCTAGATATTATTTTATTATTGCACCATTGTTTTAATATTTTTTAGAAGACCATATTCTATTTTCTATTTTAATTTGTGTAAAGTTTGTGTAAAGAATTTGACATATAGTATTTGGCATAAGATTTTTTTGTGCTCAATTGTTATATCTTTACTTCGTTTTCATATTAAACTTGGATTTAACATTTAACGACAATTATAATAACATTTTGGAACTTCTGGTATAAAAAGTTGCTGTTTTCATGCATATTTTATAGTGTTATACACTGTAGTACCAAGGTAATATAATATACTGGCTATTTTTCAGGGAGCTAATCATTTTTATTTTAACCACTTAAAGGGGTTGTAAACCCTTGTGTTTTTTCACCTTAATGCATCCTATGTAGTGACTGCAGTGCAGTTCTGGCAGTGATCAGCCCCCAGTCCTCTCATTTTACTTACCTGAGCCCCTTATTTGCCTCAGCAGAGATGCGCTGTCCCTCTCTGCATGGGATCTCGGCTCTAGATTGGCTAAACTGATGGCAGCGCAGCCATTTGCTCCCGCTGCTGTCAATCAAATCCAATGACCTGGGCACCAGCGAGTCCGGCATTCATGTCTATGGATGCCGAATGCTGGACTCGGGAGCATACCCACAAGGTAACCCCGGGAGAGTGCTTCTCCTAGGGGGTTATCTGATGTGGGGAGGAGCCACGAGAGCTGCTGAGGAACCCCAGAAAAATGAACACTCTGTGCAAAATGAGCTTCACAGTGGAGGTAAGTGTGACATCTTTGTTATTAAAAAAAAAGAGCCTTTACAATCATATTAAGCCCTCTGGGCTTTGCCCTCTGAAAAATCATATTAAGTCTTGAGTCCCAGAATGATTTTTTCTTCTGTGATGTCTGGGTTCCACATGTTTTGTAGCAAATTGAATTTGCATATTATATTATAAATTGAATTTGCATATTATATTATTTTCTTTAAATCCTGACTTGTAGTCTTACTATATTTAAAGGGTTTTAAATAAAAATAAACAGAAACTAAACTGAAACAAAAGTCCTCACCATCCTGGTGCAAACTAAACAGGACAAAGCCCTCTCTGACAGATGATAGGCTTCTTCCTGTCAACAATAAAACAAGGCCCTGGCAAACCTTCCACTTCTCATAGAGAGTGATTCAACATGCAGCTATCAGAGTTTATAAAGGAAGGACTATGACACTATTGTAATGCCACTGAATAGCAGGGAAAGTCGTTTTTGTTTATCAAAAGAAAATAAATAAGAGTGGGATGTAAAGCTAGTAAAAGTTAGTGCAGATGGTGCTAGGTCCCCTTATACAGGTCCTGAGTACCTAATACACATATAAATACACAAAGAAGAGGGTGCCTTCATCCAAATTTAGAATGTTAAAAATAGTGCAACAATTAATAAAGAGATGGATATTACACTCACTTGGTGGAACTAGCTGTTATGCGTGTTATCATTGGAAATGTTGGTAATATCCAGGCTGGTGGTGACTGGTGGATGGAGATGCTGGTGTAGACAGGGTTGATGTGTGACAGATTATCAAGCGGCAGCTGCAGGAGGTGTCAGAGATGGGGGAAGCTGGGGGAAGCTGAAGTGCAAGCTGTCGGGCGGTGTGGCAGTTTCCAAGTTCTGTGTCCTTCAGTCTGTGGCTGGATGGATGAAGCTGTTGTGTTTCTAGGAGCTGGAGAACAAGCAACCCTGCAGTGTAGCACATTCCCTATCCAGCCAGCCCACTTGGTATGGTTGGCCAGGCTCGGCTTGTCCATAAGGATGACGTCAGCATGTAGTTACGAGTTTCAGTGCTCTGTCCCTCTGTTAATCCATTAGCATGGTAATGGTTTGACAAAGGGGAAGAGCTCCGAAACACATCCTGGATGCTGCTACACTGCAGGATAGTTTGGGCTCCAGCTCCCAGTAACACAACAGCTTCATACATCCAGCCACAGACTGAAGGACACAGGACTCAGAAGCCACTACACAACCTGATAGCTTGCGCTGCAGCTTCCCCCAACTCACCATATCAGCTTTTCTGACACCCTCCTGCAGCCACTGCTTGCTACAAATACACTGTCACACATAAACCCTGTCTAAACCAGCCACTCCATCCACCAGTTGCTACCAGCCTGGATGTTACTGACACTTCCAAGAATGATACGCACAACAAAGAGAGTGCAATACCTATCTCATTATTTATCATGAAACAATTTTTAACAGTCTACATTTAGATGGAGGCACTCTCTTTGTGTATTTAGCTATCTGAGTTGACTTTTCCTGAATTCCAGGGCAGAGCACCCTCTCCTTACAGTTCCAGTTCTTTCTTCTTTATCCTACCAATGATGATCAAATGTGAGAAGCAAAACCCAGCTCAGACTCCACAGTGCCTAGGTGGTTCTAGAATATGCAGATTTGATTCCACCTTAAATTCCCACATGAGAGGGAAACATAACATACCTCAACCATCTTGCCTTTCATTATGTCAATATATACTGTATATATATAGGTGGTAGCACCACTCAAGAAGTCACCATGTTTCCAAAGTAAACAAGACAGGACACACCTATGGAATAATCCAGAAGCTTAGGAAGCCCAGAAGCTGATTGTGTTAGTACCTGTAGGAGATGATGTTTTCTATTACTATTTTTTAATAGTGTAGGAACTAATAGCCACTAGCTGGTTATATGAATTTGATGAGTTGACTTTATTTACTGACTTGAGGCACTATATACACTTTATCCTTAAAGGGGTTGTAAAGATTTGTAAAGTGCATCCTATGCATTAAGGTGAAAAAACACCTGTCAGTGACCGGACCCCCAGACCCCGTTTTGTTTACCTGAACCCTCAAACTTGTGCCACTGTCTCTCTTCTAGGGGGTTCTCAGCTGTTGATTGGATATATTGATAGCAGCACAGTCATTGGCTCCTGCTGTTGTCAATCAAATTCAATGACGCGGACGCCGGGGGACAAAAAAATAAATACATTTGTGCACTCATCAAATAAGCACATATACAAATAGCCACTATACCATTGTCATTTTAAAACAGTGGCTGGGACCCAAGTGGTTGAATTATGCACAGTGGGGAATATGAGGAAAACATAAACTCATTTCCGACCAAAAGGTGATACCAAACATCTGTCCAGGGGACACAGAGGGCAGGAATATCAATCTCTCCCGGGGCTGAGGTGAGGAATCGCACCCAAAACGAGGATAGCAGCCGTGTAAAGCCCAGGCGACCATGTCACAGCCATAGTGTATGATGTATGTTTACCAGGCCAAACTATTCTGCAGGAATGTAAAAATAAGACCTTATGAAACTATTTACTATTAATGGGACAAATCCATACTTGTGGGTAGATAAAAGGAATGAATAATATGCACTTAATGCAATAATTTAAATTATATTAATTGAACTACAATAGGGAAAGATATGCAATATTTACCCAATGTAGGTAACAATAAATCAGACCCACCATATAACATGATGACATGGTCGCCTGGGCTTTACACGACTGTTATCCTCGTTTTGGGTGCGATTCTTCACCTCAGCCCCGGGGAAGATCGATATTCCTGCCCTCTGTGTCCCCTGGACAGATGTTTGGTATCACCTTTTGGCCGGACAGTAAGGTATAGCTTCCCCTTTTTTTGAGAGATGGTTCTCCGCTTAAAGGTTATGCCATATTTACAGATATTCTTGATTTAATTTCAGAGCATCTTTAGTCCTGATGATTGGCAAGAGCCATGAAACGTGCGTTGAGTATATATCCAACTGATGCCCAGATCATTTCAGCTTACTATGAGCATTTGCTTATGTTTATTGGTTTTATGAATGGATGAGTATGTCTATGCATCTGTATTGTAAATGATGTTGTATTGTACTTTGTAAAACAATTGTATACCCAAACAAATGTATTTAAGGATGTGTACCATAGTAAATCGCGTCCTATACCCAAAGATTGACACGTTTTATGATATGGTGTGCATTTAATGAATAAAACATTTTCAATAAAGTTTTTACTCAGCAACACGCCTCTTCTAAAGTCCCTTTTCCCTTTCTTTTTAATGTTGAACACATACTTGGGATGGACGCATGCTGCTGCTACTAACTGGTTGTGGCAGGTCGCACTACATGTAATCGCCAAACAGGGTGGAAGACACCCAATCTCCTTGAGACCTGCCATACCCCAACCTTAATAGTTAACTACTCATCCACTTTCATATTCCTTTTAGAATGAGCCATTGGTCTTTAGAAATTGATTTTTGAATCACTATATTTATATCTCTATGGTCTTATGTTGTTGATATAGGTCTATGAGATATAGCATATGGGATGTAATTTATTAGTGCACTTCTCTCGGCCATGGGTGAACCCATCTGCTGCTGGGGAGCTGGGGGGTGTTGGGATGTTTTTCTGACCCCGGGGCTGCAATGCGCAGCAGTCTCTCCCCCTCCCCCCACTATTCCCCCTAGTGGTTGGGGGTGGGGATCTGCCTCCTGTGCATCGGCGTCATGATTATTTGCTCTGCTCAGTGAGTTGACACACCTGAGCATGGAGCTCTTTCTCCCTTCTCTCCACCAATTGGAGCTTCATGACGTTGGTGGGGACCCGCCCTTTGCTGGGGATTTAGGCTGTCTGTGTTAGCCAGCTGACCATTTCATCTTGTCCATCCATACAAGCAGGACTCCAGGCATATCTGCAGCCTTAAGCCGCGTACACACGGGTGGACTGTATGGCCAACTTAGTCCATCAGACAATCCGACGGACAGTCCGTCCTACTTTCGAATGAACGGACTTGACCACACACGGATGCACAAACAGTCCGTCGAAAGCTTGCACGATGACGTGTACAGCACGTACGACGGGACTAGAAATAGGAAGTCCAATACACAGCAATGCAACCTTTCGCCGTGTAAATCCTTTCTGAGCATGCGCCATATTTAGTCCATCGAACTAGCCTACTCACGAGCGGATTATCCGCTGAAACCAAAGTATGACGGACAGTATTTCGGAAATTCCGAAATACTTAGTCCGCCAGACTGCACGCTGAAAAAGTCCGCTGAAGCCCACACACGAGCGGACTGTCCGCTGAAATGTGTTTCGATGGACTAAGTTGGCCAGACAGTCCGCCCGTGTGTACGCGGCTATAGAATTATACACAAGTTAACTGATTTATTTACATTCTTCAGCCCACCTTTATATGGTGGGTCTGATTTATTGTCACCTACAGTGGGTACATATTGTATATCTTTCCCTATTGTAGTTCAATTATTATAATTTAAATTATTGCATTAAGTGCATATTATTCATTCCTTTTATCTACCCACAAGTATGGATTTGTCCCATTAATAGTAAATAGTTTCATAAGGTCTTATTTTTACATTCCTGCAGAATAGTTTGGCCTGGTAAACATACATCATACACTATGGCTGTGACATGGTCGCCTGGGCTTTACACAGCTGCTATCCTCGTTTTGGGTGCTATTCCTCACCTCAGCCCTGGGGGAGATCGATATTCCTGCCCTCTGTGTCCCCTGGACAGATATTTGGTATCACCTTTTGGCCGGACAGTAAGGTATAGCTTCCCCTTTTTTTGAGAGATGGTTCTCCGCTTAAATGTTATCCCATATTTACAGATATTCTTGATTTAATTTCAGAGCATCTTTACTCCTGATGATTGGCAAGAGCCATGAAACGTGCGTCGAGTATATATCCAACCGATGCCCAGATCATTTCGGCTTACTATGAGCATTTGCTTATGTTTATTGGTTTTATGAATGGATGAGTATGTCTATGCATCTGTATTGTCAATGATGTTGTATTGTACTTTGTAAAACAATTGTATACCCAAACAAATGTATTTAAAGAAGTGTACCATAGTAAACCGTGTCCTATACCCAAAGATTGACACTTTTTATGATATGGTGTGCATTTAATGAATAAAAAATTTTCATTAAAGTTTTTACTCAGCAACACTCCTCTTCTAAAGTCCCTTTTCCCTTTCTTTTTAATGATAAAATAATTTCAACACAAGATTTTTAACATAAAAAGAAAAAAAATGTTGTGCACTCCTCAAATAAGCACATATACAAACTCATAAATACTTGCCAGTAAACAATTAAAGTGACACTAAAGGTTCAATTAAAAAAAAAAAAATAACAAACATATCATACTTGCCTCCACTGTGCAGCTGTTTTCGCACAGAGTGGCCCCGAACCTGCTCTCTTTGGGTCCCTAGGCGGCTCTCTCGGCTCCTCCCCACATCAGATAACCCCATGGGAGAAGCGATCTCTCCCGGGGGGTTGCCTTGCGGGCATGCTCCTGAGTCCATCATTTGGCATCCATAGACACTAAATGCAGGACTCTGCCCCACCTCCCGGCGGCCACGTCATTGAATTTGATTGACAACAGCATGAGACAATGGCTGTGCTGCTATCAATCTATCCTATCAACAGCTGAGAACCCCCTAGCAGAGAGAGAGTGGGACAAGTTTGAGGGTTCAGGTAAATAAAACGGGGTCTGGGGGGCCGGTCACTGACAGGTGTTTTTTCACCTTAATGCATAGGATGCATTTTACGAACCTTTACAACCCCTTTAAGAATAAAGTGCATATAGTGCCTCAAGCCAATAAATAAAGTGAACTCATCAAATTCATATAACCAGCCATTATAAAATTCGTACTACCATGCAAAGGAAGTAGTGTGAAAAATCCAGGAAAATGATTGAAAAAAATATAAAAGTCCCAAAAATAATCAATTATTGTAATATAATGATTAACATGTGCACATCCTATTGTGCTGGTGCCGTAGGTGATCACCCAATCATGTTCTACTCCAAGATTAATAAATTAGCCTTATAAGACCTTATTAGGGTCTGACCTCACTTTAGTGAGAACACCCCTCACTATAGGCATGGAAAGTATCTCCCAACGGGAAGGCCTGTAGGATAATAAATTACTTGGACACGCTTTCCAGATCACCTTGCCAAATGTCACTTCATCTTATATATTCCCTCAAGGTCATATGGGGCATGTTGTGTAAAAAAAGGGAAGAAAACCTCACTGCTCAACGTCTGTTAAGAACAACAATTTATTAAAAAGGCAAATGCTTATAAAGCTGGATTAAAAAAAAGGCATTCAGTACAAAATAGCGTCTGGTGCCTCGGGGGCAAGAAAATATCACTGCTACTTCCTCCGCCACAGGACAGTTTACTGTCATGTATTTATGAGTTTGTATATGCACTTATTCAATGAGAGCACAACAATGCTTTTCTTTTTATTTTCTATATTGTTATGTGCAATATTATGAGTGCAGCTGTCAGCACTATTGATTATCATTAAATCCTTTTTTAGATCAAGCGTAGATAGTACCCATTAGACGATTTTTAACATGCCAAGAAAATTAACTCATTATTTTAAAAACATTTTTTTCACATTTCTGGACATATGCAACCCCCTATCTATAGACACTTTCAAACATTTTTTTTTTAATTGTCTTTGGAAGCTGCTTTAAACTCATTAAGTCTGCCATCCATGTCCCTCACTGGCTTCAGTTTGCCAAGTGCTGTCCAGGACTGCAGTCTATGCTACTGCCAACTTGTTAGATCTTTGTAATACAATCAGGCTGTGTAGTGTCCTAAAGCCTAAGTGAACACCATAACTGGGCAACCATTTAAAAGTGTCTATGCCACCCAGGTAGTGACACAGAGCCGCTGTTAGAAATTATGGAGCCTACCTGACAGGGCCCCCTGTAACCATGCACTTGCCCCCACCCCTAACCCTGACTTGAAGCAAAATGCAGGTTTTTTGCCATTTACATATGCGTGTGAAACCAACTAGTAAGCATGAAGGAGCAGGGGGCAGTTTACATTTATTTTAAATTGTATTTTATTTATTACACATAAAAAAAAATCTTACACTGTATCTTTACATTTTTGTTTGTCGGTTTTGCTTTCACAAGGGATGGACAACATTCCTTGTGATAGCATGGGCCATGACAGGTCTTCTTTATATCCCCATATCTGTCCTCTGGCCTCCAAAGCATTTTTTTATATTTTTTTATTAAGATTTTCCAACAAATACAATGAACATTACACAACTTGTAATGGATACAGAGGCAGTGTGCAGTCGGGATTTAGTCTATAAGGTATCCCGGGTGTCGTAAGAAGGTTGAAAGGCTCTGCCCTGCCTTCGCCGGCACCCGAATGGGCTCATGCTGTACCAGCGGAGGTTAGGCCGAGCAACTACCCAATATACATCGCCGGTGCACTAATACACAAAGCAAATGATACATCTCAGTATATAAACAATAACAACAGTAAATTGTTTTGCTACATGGGGCTCAGTCAATTGAATATTTATAGTTGACAACATACTTGAGCATACAGGAAAGGGAGAAATAAGAAGGAGGATAAGGAGAGAAGAGGGGTGAGAGTGAGAAGATAGGAAGAAGAAAGAAAGAAGGGGTATAGAGGAAATAACGTCCAATCACCAATTGTAAGTTACCGTTTGTACCGCTCTTTCCAGCATTTCCAATTTTTATCAAAAGCTATGCAAGAGTTTTTCCTGATGGCAATTAGTCTCTCATATTGGTAGTTAAGCTTGACCTGAGCCAGGACTTCTGAGGGGTTAGGAGAGTATATGTTTCGCCAATGTCTGGCAATAAGTTTTGTGGTGGTTAGTATATGGATAACCACAGTGCAAAATGATAATGAGTATTCTTCAATACCCAGATGAAGAATTGCTAGTGCTGGCTCAGGGGGTCTCAGTATTCCGGTGATTTCCACTATGATGCAGAATATGAAAGAAAGTAGAAGAAGAAGAAGAAAGTGTGTCTGCAACATACTCCTCCATGGCCTTATCCTCCAAAACCGACAAAAGGTAAACCCGGCCACGAGGAGGTATGGCACAAGGTTGAAAGTCAATTGCGCAATCATAAGGCCGGTGTGGAGGTAAACTACCGGCTTGACCTTTATCAAAGACATCGCCAAAATCACGGTACTCCTCCGGCAGGGAGGGGAGTGAAGCGGTGCACAGGACCTTGGATACCTTCAGGAAGCATGTCTCACTGCATTGTGGTGACCAGGAGAGAACCTCAGCACGGAGCCAATCAAAAGAGGGGTTGTGCCTCTGTAACCAAGGATAACCAATAACCAGCGGAAATCTGGGTGAGGAAATAACTTGGAATTGGATTATCTCATGGTGAAGAGCCCCTATGGCCATGGACAACAGAACTATCTCATGAGTCACATGGGCAGGCTATAAAGGTCTCCCGTCAAGAGCCTCAATGGCAAGTGGAGTGTCACGCAGCTGCAGCGGAATTGAGTGCTGTGAAACAAATGCAGCATCAATGAACAGGCCTGCAGCCCCAGAGTCGATTAGAGTCTGTATCTCGATGGACGACTCAGCCCAAGAAAGGGTGACCAAAACCAGGGGCTTATCCTTCTGGATAACTGGGGACGAAACAACGCCACCTAAAGTCTGTCCATGACAGGACCTCAAGGTTCGGGCGTTCCCTGGACGGGTAGGACAAGACTTCAAAAAGTGACCTGCCTGGCCACAATAAAGGCACAATCTCTCCCTCCTCCTAAAGGCTCTCTCATCCGCAGAGAGACACATGAAGCCCAGGTGCATGCATTCATCTTCACTGACCAACTCGGTACCAGGAGAGATGAGGGAGGCATGGGTGGGACTACAAAGCTTGGAGGCAAACATACAGGAGGCTTCCGTAAGTGCTCCTTAAGGGAAAGTCTTTCTCTGAGTCTGGAGTCAATGAGGATGGTAAACGAGATCAAGCTCTCCAGCTCAGTGGTTATATCCCGGGCTGCTATCTCATCCTTGATGGAATCTGAGAGACCATGAGAAAAAGCAGCCACGAGGGCCTCAGTGTTCCAAGCAACCTCTGCTGCCAGAGTACGGAATTCAATGGCGTAGTCGGCAACAGTTCTCGTACTCTGTTTTATGGACATGAGGCACTTGGCAGCAGAAGCGGAGCATCCGGGAACGTCAAAAACCCTTTTAAAGGAGGCCACAAACTGAGGGTAACTCAAGACAACATGTTTTTGTGTCTCCCATAGTGGGTTAGCCCAGGCCAAGGCTCTCTCAGAAAGCAAAGATATCATGAAACCTACTTTGCTTCTGTCCGTGGGAAACGCCTGGGGCAGCATTTCGAAGTATATCTCAACCTGATTGAGAAACCCTCCACATTGAACTGGATCACCTCCAAATTGCTGGGGAAGCGGAGCAGAACCAGACATACCTCTTAATACTCGAGGCGGGTGCCTGCACAGAGACTGGCGCAGCAGCAGGGACGGCCTGTGACTCAGATTGTACTGAAGCAGCCACCGTGGGGGATTCCAGGTGAGTCGTGCGATTCAGGAGCATTTGTAACGCCAAGGCAAACTGATCCACGTGGTGATCTTTCTCATCCAATCTGGAAAAAATATTACCAACAAGTGGATTGACTGTATCTTCTGAATTCATGGCCTTTTCGTACTGTCAGAAACCATGAAAAAGACTGAGACAGAAGTACAATCAAATCACACTTGTTTATTAATAAAAATAAAAGGTAAATAGAAAAAAGCGTAGTCAAGCATAGCCAGAGTCCAGTAGCCAGATCGGGTAGTCAACCAGTCCAAAGTTCATTAACCAGATCAGCCAGGCCAGAAGTCAGGGATCCAAGGAGAGCAACTGCAAGCAGGATAAGAAGCCAGTAGGAATGTCAGCAAGCCAGTCTTTGAAACAAACAGCAAGAGATGGTTCCTTGTGATGTGACCAACGTGAAGGCAAAGGAAAAAAGTGAGTTGGAAGGCTTTAAATAGGCGGGTCAGACAAGCATCATCGGGAACAGCTGGTAACTGTGGAAAGAGAAGAGAGCTGGCAATTAGCCGACAGCTGAGTGGCCAGCCCAGAGGAGGAAGGGCTAAGCCATCCCTGACAAAGGGAGAAGTATTTCTAGCGTTGGATTGTCGTGTTGTGTTTGGGAGTGTAAGTGTCTCCAGGCCAACACTGAGGCTTGGGTGATGAGAGGGAGGGAGGATAGCGGATTTGGTTTCCATGTGTCAGCTAGTAGTAAGTGTTGCAAGCTGGGTACATTAGCAAGGGCTGATTCGATGCCTACCCAGTAGGGTTCCGAGATGGGCGTGAACCAATGCTTAGTTTGTGCTAACAATGTGGCCCAGTAGTAGTCTTTTAGATCTGGCAGTCCTAATCCACCTACTTTACGATGTTGTATGAGGTGTACATGGGAACAATGTGCTCTTTTCCCCTGCCATAAAAAATGTTTGAATGTATTTTGGAGTTCAGAGAAGTGGGAGATTTTGAACGGGATTGGGAGTGTACAAAATGTGTATAGGATTTTTGGAAGGACTAGCATCTTGAAGGCAGAGATTTTCCCTAACCAAGATAGTTCAGTTTTTGCTATGCGAGACAGTATGCTGCGGATGTCAGAGAGAAGGGGTTTGATATTGGTTTCTTCTAATAGGGACATTTTTGCCGTGAGTGAAATACCTAGGTATGGGATGGAATTTTCTTCCCAAGCATAAGGAAGCTGTTGTTTTAGGTGCAAGCGGGTGTGGTGGTTTATTCCCAGATCTAATATTAAGGACTTGTTAAAATGTACTTTTTATAAGAGCTTACTGAAAAGATTGAGGGTGTCATGAGTGAATGGCAACGAGACAATTGGATTAAAAATGAGTAAAATGATGTCATCCCCTAAAAGGTTGATTATGTGTGATTTCTGTTGAATTTAAAAACCTGAAATGAGTCTGGGTGATTTCCGCCAAGGGTTATATCATCAGGTTGAAAATGCATGGGGAGAGGGGGCATCCCTGGCGGGTTCCATTCGGGATCGTGAATTTTTGGAGATTAGGCTGGATGTAAGGACTTGTGCTGAGAGGTTTGAGTGTAGGGCAAGAATGGCAGAGAGGAATTGTCCTTAAAAGCCGAATTTGTGAAGGACCGCTTTCATCTATCCCCAATGGACCCTGTCAAACGCCTTCTCTGCATCTACAGTGAGAAGCAGAGAAGTTTTTTCTGAGACTCAGCATAATGGATAATGTTTAGGAGGCGCCTGGTGGCATCAGAAGCTTGGCGTTCCTTAGTGAAGCCAGTTTGGTACTGTTTTATCAGCGATGGTAATATGTCCTACAGACTATTGGCTAACACTTTGGCGTATATCTTAATGTCTGCATTTAATAAAGAGATTGGGTGAAAATTTTCTGGCACATCTGGGGTTTTACCTGGTTTGGGGAGGGTGATAACGTAAGCTTTAAGCATCTCTGCTGGGAATGTGCCCTTATACACGGCCTCATTAAATAACGTTATTAGATTAGCAATCAAAATGTGTCTAAATGTCTTGTAATAAGCATTTGATAGGCCATCCGAGCCTGGGGCTTTATCTATTTCTTCTGGTGCGATTGAGGCGTTCAGTGACTGGATTTGGGAATTCGATAAGGAAGGGAGGTTGAGTTTGGCAAGACATTTTTCTATGTCTCCTATTGCAGGCTGTGGAGTTGTGGAGTCATTATTAAGATTATACAGTGATGAGTAGTAATCTGTGAATGCATCCGCTATTTCCTGAGGGTTTTCTACTTTAGTGGACATTGTGGGGTGATAGATGTGGGGAATTCTGGTTTTGGTTCTCTGTATTTTAAGACAATTGGCTAGTAGCTTGCCTTCATTATTATTATTTGCGTATTAGTTTAGCTTGAGTTTCGATATGTAGTACTCGTGTTGGGTGAATAGTGTTTCCCTGAGAGTATAGCGAAGGTCAGATCATTTTGATGCCAGATATGGAGAAGGGTTTGTCTGGTTTTGGGTTTCCAGTGTGTGAATTTCGGTTATGAGTGTTGTTATTTTTGCTGAGCATGAGCGTTGTAGCCTGGAGTATATCTTAATAAGAATGCCCCACACTAATGCTTTGTGGACGTTCCAATTTATAAATGAGCTAGTGGCGTTGGGTTTGTTAAATTGGAAAAATTCTTCCAGCTTTTGGGAGATCTCCAAAAAATCACTGCACAATAATGGCACAATGACATTGGTATAGACATGAACCTCAACTAGTCTCGTAGCCAGTGCCGCTTCCTCAGGAGGCGTCAACCAAAACATCTATAAAAGATACAATGCAGAATTATAATAACAAAGAGGTCAAGAAACAACTAGAATAGGTATCCCTGTGGTGATCGAGTCCGCGGGACCCGCGTCCATGGTCACGGAGCTCTCGGCAGGTGCACGGCAGAGAATTCAAAGTAAGGTACGTTACTTTGCCCAGCCGTGCCATTCTGCCAATGTATATGTGCAGGAGTCGGGCGGGAACTGGTTAAGGTGAAAAAACATGAGGGTTCACAACCCCATTAACTTCATCTTCACCCAACATATGGACAGAACAGTGGCTTAGTGGTTAGCACGTCTACCTCGCAGCATATTTGAGTCATTGGTTTTAATCCTGACCATGACACTATTTGTATGGAGTTTGTGCACTTGTGCGAGTGCTCTGGTTTTCTCCCACATGCTAATAAGATCATTTGCTCTTACGTAAGTATGAATGTGAGGTAGGGACATTAGATTGTAAACTCCTTGATGGCAGGAACTGAGGTGAATGTCATTGCTATATAAATGATTAATGTGTATTCACTTTTTCAGGGCCCACATAGAATTGCTTTACAACAACGTTTAGTAATGTTTGTTACCTGCATTGCAGTGCCATTTGTTTCATTTAGAATGGTACCTCAAGACAATGCACATGTAATTTTTATTTTATATATTTAACAGACCAAAAAGGACCAAATAAGAAAATGTAATTAAAAGATTTACAGTACATACCCAAAAATTAGCCATTTATATTTTAAGATTAGGACTTATACTGACAATAGATACATACAATATATATTCAGATATTAATGGTTATGCAACATTTTGAAATGTTTACCAAGGAATTACTTGATATATGTGATTTCACTGTAAAATCTATATATCTGTCAGTGGGCTGAGACTAGATAAATATACAATATATTGGGAGTTAATGAAAAAAAAAATCTGTGTTACACTAGTTACTATTTTATTTTTTTAGTTTGAGGACAACAACTCAATTTTTCACGTGAAGTTCAGCAGCACATTGAAAGATCAAAGGATTTATGTTGTACTGCTCTGAGTTAATCCTCACTCTGAACAATTGAAAGAAGATCTGCTACAATAGGCTTTTTGAAAGAAAGTTACTTTTCACTTTCAAAAATATGTGTGTTTCCTTTCCTAAGAATATGTTACAGAGGTACAGTATTTAATCTCAGGAATAGAGAAATGGAATAAAACAAATCCTTAAAAGAAAACTTGAGATGCCATGCTTCTAATGAAACACATATTTAGAGTTTCTTTATGCATATTTCCCATACATTTACCACATACATTGGCCTCTTAGATTATCCTGAGCACTCCCTGGGAGAAGGAACATTCACTAATCATCTTCAATCTCTTCTCTTCAATTGAAAATGGCCCTTCTTTTAAGAAAAATTCCAGGTATGGATATTTTAACATTGGACCGATGTAACTATGCATATAGCATACCTGCTGAAAGCTGGAAATCACTGTAATAGACAGCGATCCGCTGCCCTCCTACATCATCAATGCAGGAGGTCACCCACATGGGTGCCATTCAGAGATCATTTTGCATTTTCTCAATGGATACCAAATTTCTCTGACTGGACAAATTGGAGAGGTGTGGCAATGGCTTCACACTCTCCACCTCATACTATTAGAGAATGCTTTACATTTTGGCTATATAGTTAAATTCACCTACGCCTCTTAAGTATATAGTGGCTAGCTCACACTGATATGTGTTCCCATACCAAAAAGTTCAAATATAAACAGTACAAAGACTGCAACATTATGAATATTATGCGCCATCATATATCATCCTTATATGTTAAACATTCCTGGTAGTTAATAATCAAAATAAACATTAATAAATGCAAAAATTGTCCATCAGTCTCTGAGGGCTTATTTTGAGTCCACCACAAATAAATTGTAAACCCAAAAAATACACCAAAACAAGTTTTTAAATAATCATCTCATGTTCTTGAAAATAATCATTACTCCATGATATCACTTAGGGGCTGATTTACAAACATGTTGGTGCATTTGCGTGCGCAGGAATAGTTATTGCGACCTGGCGCATAGTTAAACAAATAGAAACCAGCTGTTGACTTGCGCCGGATGCGTGGAATCGTTTTGCGCATTGGCGCAGACACATACTTAAATAGGGAACAGACATCAGGCACTTGCTCATTGTAATGCTGATCATGTTAATGAGCTTTTCCTTATCACAAGGAGAATATTGCTTCCAGTTTTATTCCGTTCATTTAATTCTTTTTGGAACAACTCAATATTCATTCTAGAGATCTTCCTCCAATCAACAACTGTGCGGATGTTCCCTGGACTTGGATGTGAAATGTCATAATTGTCGAAATGTAATTGTGCATTTTATGGTGATAGTCTATAATCATTGTTGGAACTGAAACTTCCATGAAAACATCTTCTTAATATATGTCTGTATATTGTGCATTCTGGACAATTTGTCTTTAGTAAATCACCCCCTTAATAACACCAATATAAATTTATTTAGGTTTAATCTCTGTGTGTTAAATGTTTTTGTTATAACATGAAAATGGGAGAAAAGAAAGAATATAAGGCTCAGACATATATCTATAGTCATTAAAGTACACAATATCTGTGAAAGTAGGATACACCAGCCACTTTATTTTACACTTTGCTAGTACTGGGTTAGACCCCCTGTTGTCTTCAGAACTGCCTTAATTCTTTGCGGCATATATTCAACAAGGTGTTGGAAACATTCCTCTGAGATTTTGGCCCATATTGACATGATAGCATCATGCAGGTGCTGCAGATTTGTCAACTGCACATCTACGATGGAATCTTCCACCACATCCCAAAGGTGCTATTAGATTGAGATCTGGTTACTGTGGAGGCCATTGGAGTACAATGAACTCATTTCCATGTTCAAAAAATCAGTTTGAGATGATTTGAGCTATGTGACATGGTGCATTATCCTGCTAAAAGTAGCCAAGATGGGTACACTGTAGTCATAAGGGATGAACATGGTCAGCAACAATACTCAGGTAGGCATGGCATTTAAACAATGCTCAGTTGGTACTATAGGGCCCAAAGTGTGTCAAGAAAATATCCCCCACACCATTACACCACCACCAGCCTGAACTGTTGATGCAAGGCAGGATGGATCCTTGCTTTCATGTTGTTTATGCCGAATTCTGATGCAACCATCTGAATGTAGCAGCCGAAATTGAGACTCCTCAGACTAGGTAACATTTTTACAATCTTCTATTGTCCAAATTTGGTGAGCCTGTGTGAATTGTAGTCTAAATTTCCTGTTCTTAGCTGACAGTAGTGGCACCCAGTGTGGTCTTCTGGTGCTGTAGCTCATCTGCTTCAAGGTTTGATATGTTGTGCATTTAGATATGGTATTCTGCATACCCTGATTGTAACGAGTGGTTAGTTGAGTTACTGTTGCCTTTCTATCATTATCAAACCAGTCTGCCCATTCTCCTCTGACCTCTGACATCAACAAGGCATTTTTGTCCACTTAACTGCCACTGAATATTTTCTCATGTTGGGATCATTCTCTGTAAACCATCGAGATGGTTGTGCATTAAAATCCCAGTAGATCAGCAGTTTTTGGAATACCAACAACCATGGCATGTTCAAAGTCAGTTAAATACCCTTTCTTCTCCATTCTGATGCTCGGTTTGAACTTCAGCAAGTAATTTTTACCCTGTGTAGATGCCCAAATGCATTGAATTGCTGCCATAGGATTTGCTGATTAGTAATTTGTGTTACTAAGCAATTGGACAGGTGTACCTAATAAAGTGGCCAGTGAGTGTGTCATTCACACAGGGCGTTCTACAATGATAGCAATAAGGATACCTCTCTTGGGCATATCAGTAACATGTTACATTTAGCCATAATGCAGGTGGTCAGATACTAATGCTAGCTTCTGTGTTCTTCAACTTTAGCAGCCCCCTTTCCCATAAGGCAAGCAGGCCTACCGATACTTGGTTGCCTCCAGGACTTATACTCAATGCTATAGTGCCTGGCTACTACACAGTGGCAGGTTCGAACTGTGCGGTTGTTAGGCAGGCAGAGTGGTTTAATGACAGTCCAGGTACAAGGCAAGCAAGGTTCAGAATAGTTAGGGACAAATCCATAATCAAAAGGCGGTTATAGCTCAGAGAACAGTCCATCATCCAATCTGAGGTCATTAACGAGGCAATTCAATCTAGCAGAGCAGGGCAGACAAATAGGTAGCCTGGAACGTGTATTACACAAGCTATCAAAAGCATGAGACTGCAGGCTTGATCTCCACTCAGAGACTGATCACATCAATCACCTTGCAGGTGGACAGACAGGCAAGGAGAATGCCACAGCTGCGGAATGTGGAGCAGAAGCATTACATGCTCCTGACATAACAATACTATGATTGTGACTAGACAAGTGTAGCACTGACCCCCGAAGGAGCTGCTGGTTTGATTGGGCTTACCGTTACCTTCTCCTCCTCGATCTGTGTCTAGGGGTTCCCGTAGTAGATGGCCCAGTAAACTCAGAAACTGATGACAGATCCCCAATTTAGACAATGTCCTCATCGTCTGGGAAGAACAGGAAAAACTCAGAGACAACAAAAACTAGCTCTATCAAAAATAGAAAACCTGAACTTTGGGGTAAGGATGGGGAAAGAGAAAGACATAGTGTAGTGACACAGAATTATCATGCACATAGAATACAACCCAAAACCTGTCTACCTAAACCACCCACTCTCTGGCAGTTTGATAGATGTTCTCTTGGTGTATCCTAAAAGAGAAAAGAAGAAAGAAAAACACACAAACACACGTTGCACATAAACTTATTAGAAGGCAGGGCTCCATCCCAGTCTCAATGGAACCCTCTCCCCTAAACTTTTAAAACCCTCTTTTTTTTCTACAAGTAAAACAGTGCTATTTGCACTGACTCATGCCACCTAGTGGTAAGAGTCATCAAGGTGCAGTCTTTTCCCTAAAACAGGTTCTATGACCAATAAAGTAATCTTTACACGGCGTTCTGTTTAACTGGCCCTGTCTAACTACCCCATAGTTCCTGATTTTTTTTTTTTCTTTCTCTGTTCAGGAAAGTTAGGTAAAGGAGTTAAAACTCTCCTTAAGTTCAAGAAACACAGTTCCGGTAGCTTTTCATCCTACCAGTAGAAATGTGGATCTGGCAATGTTAGGTCTTTCCCCTGTGCTTCCACGGGGGTGATGAATTAAACGGCACTATCTCTGACCGGTTGGCAAATAACAACTTTGTCCCCATAAATGTGCCGACCGTAACTCCAATGTTGCAGACATCCGACAAACCGGTCATACAGCTCCGGTGAAAAGGCCTTCTTGTGAAGTGGCTTTGGTACTTTTAAGTAATTCCAGACATCGTCCTCATACCATGCCTCACGGTTTTCCTAAATGACATCCATGATGTCCCTTGGGTCATAAGGGAATTCCAGCCCGTATTCATTTGCTACCCTTTTTTTAAGGAGCCGCTGCAACCTTGCAAGCTTGGCAGTGCATGGGCACTTCCCTCCCTGGGAGGTATGCAGGAGTTTGGGGACCTTTGCACCAGTGCAACAGAGTCCTTTTGAAGTGTGGGCAAATTCACGGATTTAGGGAGAGTCACATTCACCGTGATGGGGTTTTCCGCACTTGGCGTTTGACCCCCTGAAGTAAGGGATAACCAGCCGGAAACATCTGTACAAGTGACGGCTACATCATCCCCTTTGGCCCATAACAACTCCAGAGACAGCGCTTCAAAAATGTAATCGTCCCCAGTACCTGACAAAGACTCTAACTCTGAGTCCCGGTACTCATTACACAAAGTTTTATTCACAGTCTGACTTTTCCTCGAAGCAACCTTCTTCCACCATTTGGGTCCAGCCGGACTCGGTAGCGGTGTTCCGTTACGACTCTGAGAAGATTTTGCACGCCCCACTTTTTCCAGAGAAGGCATGGTGGCCTCAGTAATGGTGGTAGAAGCAGTGTCCACCTGCTCCAAAGTGGTCTCTCCGGCAGTGGCAGTGGTAGAAGTAGCAGCATCTCTCTCAGGGGTGTCAGCAACAACAGGTATCACCGCTGTGAAAGGCCTAACTGACGGAGCAAAGATGGCTGACTCCTCGGTCATCACGCCTGTGGCCCAGTCCACGCAGTAGGCCCTTGGTAGCGTGATTGATTGCTCTGCTGACTTTAGTTTCCTTGCCTCAGGTTAGCCAGCTCTGAGACAATAAGTCTGGTGGATCCATCCCCCTGGCCATAGCCTTCCTTGGGGCTGGTCAGGAGGACCAGGCCCATGGAGTCAGAACATCCTTCTGGACCGGAACCCCGAACCACGTGACATCCGCATCTTAAGTACCCTCTCCCAGATAGCACAGCAAGAGTGACACTCCCACTGGGCGGGCCCCGGGAGAGAGTAAACTTAAAGCACCCAACTATACTGTGGTTCTATGCCTGCCAGAAGAGACAGTGCCCCTTGTGGCCAGGCTGAACATCCTATAGTCCAGTCAGTCTGATGCTGAGGTCCAAATTTAGAACAATTGTACCCAAGCTAAACTGCAGTTCAGGTGTAACCTTAACTTTCAAAAAGCATAGCGCGTGCTCTTCAGGAGCCGGCACTACACAAGTATCTGGAATTCTCAATGGGTGTGTAGCATCCAGAAAATTTAGTTAAGAAAGAAAAAAAACATTGTAGAACTAAAGAAGAAAGAGAGCGAGAGAGAGAGAGAGAGAGGGAGAGAGAGAGAGGAAAAAAAGGATGGGAAAGAGGAGAAAGGAAAATGCAAGACCCATACACTATGATGAGGAATGAAGTCAGGTATCCAATAAAGGATAGTGAGTAATATGACAGAGAAATAGATCAATCAATTTGGGTACAACCAGCCTGCCAGTTTATCTTGTGATTATTGCTAGTTGCTGCTATAGCCGCTAGCAATAATAACTGTCTTCTCCTGGTGGGGATGACTTCCCCGCCTGTCCCTGCCCCTCTGCCCAGAGCAGATAATGGCCAGGCAGGAGGGATTTCCACATCAACACTGTCTGTGTTGATGAATGAATCAAGTTTAATTCTTACCTGCAACCCTTGGTTGCAGGAAAGACATTTGCTCTGTGTATGGCCGGCCTAAGTGAGAATAAGGGTATGCACCTTAGATCTAAGAGATTAGAGAGCATATTGGGATATAAACTCCTAAATATGGTTCAGTGTTGTCACTTAAAGGAGTGATTATAACAAAGTCCAGAGCTCTCCAGAGAGGATAAGGAGATGGTAATGGCCTCTGTTTTATCATAATTCATTTTAAAATGACTCACTAATCTGAAGTCTGAAAATTCCCTCGTAAGCAATGGGAGATATGTAAGCTAGGAAGAGACATAAAGAGGAAGGTCATTTGCATAGAGGGATAAATTGTAGTGATGGGAGCTCACCTCAATACCCTTGATATCTGGGTTTTTACAGAGAGCAGTGGAAAGGTATTCCATAGTCAGAAGAGAAGGGGAATCCCTTCTGAGTCCCATTTTACATTTTAATAGGATCTGAGAGCAGGTCATTAGAGAATATTCTCACGGGTCCCAATCCTATGTGTTGAAGGGCAACCCAAAGGAAATATCCCAATGGATGCAGTTGAATGCCTTTTCAGCATCCACCGATATAAGGCAAGCATGGATATTGCACTTTTGAGTATATTTGATTAAATATATGGTTTTGAGGGTGTGATCTGGGGCTTCCCAGTCTGGTGAGAACCCAACTTGTTCAAGGTGTATTAGGTCTGGAAGAAGGGGTCTAAGGGAGTTAGCAATAATTTTGGAATACAGACTGGAATACATCAATATTGGTAAGGGAAATAGGGCGTTATCTACCACATAACAACTAGTCCTTGCCATGTTTGGGCAGAACTGTGATGTGTGCCTCCAAGGCTTAGGTGGAGAAAGCCATAGCTCCAGATATAGCATTGTAAGTTTTAGTAAGAAAGGATAAGAGAAGACCCTGGAAAAATGTATAGAAATCCATAAATCCATTGGGACCTGGGCTTTTATTAGGTTTGATCGGCAAAAAAGCACCCAGTAGTTTCTCTTTATGAAAAGGCTGGTCTAGATCAGTTGCCGAAGACAGAGAAAGAGTAAGAAGAGCCATGTTGGAAACATATTCTGATACTTTGGACAAAAATGAATCCCATGAAATATTAGGGTGAGAGGCAGGCAAGTTGTATAAATGCGCTTAAAAGGCCTGAAAGGGTGCAGTAATCTCTTTAGGGTGGTGTGTGAGCAGGCCCCCAGGTTTTTTTTACTTTTGTAATGAATATAAAGTGTTTAAAAAATGTTAAAACCACTGGTCAGGTGCAAGACTTTGGCAACTAGGGCACAGAGCACTGTCAGACCCTGATTGGACAAAGTGATGATGACTTTGTCCAATCACAGCTCACTGCTCAAAGTCCCACCCCACATTCTAAAAGATTCTTTCCCACAGGAAGCATTTGGAGTGCGTTAGTGGAATGAAAATAGATACAGCAGGGCTCAGTTTGCTACTAGCGAGTTACTATGTTCACATATTGTGACTCTGAGTGCAGAGTGTTAGTGTAGTGTTAATATGATGTGAGTATAGTGTGTCAGTATAGTGTGTCAGTATAGTGTGTCTGTATAGTGTGTCTGTATAGTATGAGTGTAGTGTCAGTGTCGTGTGTTAGCCCTTATACACACGCTCGGACATTCTGACAGAAAATGTCCGATCGGACCGCATTGTCGGATAATCTGACCGTGTGTGGGCTTCATCTGACTTTTTCCGTCGGAATGTCTGACCAACAAAGTTTAAGAGCTGGATATAAAAATTTTCAGACAACATGATCCGATCGGACTTTGTCCGATCATTTGTAGAGTATTCCGATCGGACAAAGTGCCACACATGCTCAGATCAAATTCCTACACCAAAGCTACTAGCCTGAATGTAGTCCCGTCGCAACTAAATAACGGCATCACGTTACGAACGATCGGATTTTCCGACAACTTTGTCTGATCATGTGTATGCAACACCATGTTTCGGACAAAATCCGTCTGAAAAAATCAGACGAATTTTGTTGTCGGAATGTCCCACCATGTGTACAAGTGCTTAGTGTAGTGCAGTGTTTAACACAGCATTACAGAACATTTAGTGCTGTATATAGTGCTGTATACCTTTTTTGGTTGCTGAGAGTTTTTTTTTGTCCCCTTCTTGCCCTCCTTTTTTAAAATTGTCAGCCACAGTTTTTCTGACTGCGACACTAGTGTTTCCCCTTTTTAATTTTTTTATAATTTTTACGTTTCTGTCAGCGTCAGTCCTCAAATTAAAGTGCACCAATAACCTCTTTTCATGAAATAACCCCCCCCCCCCCCCCATCATGTCTGGGAGGCCAACAAGGAGAGGCAAATGTTCCCATGCCACTATGAGGGGGCCAGCAGCATCTGTGTCCACAGGTAAAGGTGGGAATGGTCCGTCCTCAGGCAGAACACATTTGTCTCTGTTTAGTCATGTTGCCCGTGCTATCCAGCCACAGCATGCAGAGGGGGCTGTGGACTGGCTTATTAAACTTTCTCAACCTCCTCATCCTCTATGACCCAAGCTGACACTAGTGCAAAGTCCTACACAGCTGCCAAAGCCTGCCTCCTTGTTCACATTTACTTCTGCCATAGCCCCAGCATCATGCATGGAGGAGTCAGATGAATTCTTTGAACACAACATTAGCCACTTGCTTCTTGAGGATGCACAGACATTACTTGATTCTGATGTTGTTTCTGAGGTAGAGGAAGGGAGAAACATGAGCCTACAGAAAGGGGAGAAAACTAATAAACAACAAATTGGCAGTCATGTTCCCCCAGCCACAGCATATTGCCAAGTTGGCTCCAGTGATGATGAGGATGGGGGGGGATGATGATGACGTGACTTGGGTGCCATATAAAGCAGAGGAGGAAAGTGAGGGGAGGCACAATCCAAATGAGGCAGGATCTCCTCCATTGGCAGCCATCATGGAAGAGTAGAGAGTAGCCACCCTATTCCATCAGATTGTGGAGCTTTTATCTCCCAGCCAACTTCCCACAGCTCAGCTGTGTGGGCCATTCTTAGCACATGTGCAACCAAACTAACTGTTGCAAATTGCAATCTCTGTGGCAAGCAGATCAAGCGTGGCAAAAACATCAGCCATTTGGGCACCGCATGATTGACAAGGCATTTTACCTTCTACCACTCAGCCCTTTGGCAAGAGCACCTGACAACCACACACAAGGGACACAGTTCTTCTCCTCCTCACTCCTCACCTTTCATTTCTACCCCCTACAGTGCCTTGAAAAAGTATTTATACCCCTTGATATTTTTTACATTTTCTCATGTTACAACCAACAACGTAAATGTAGTTTATTGGGATTTTATGTGATATACCAACACAAAGGGGCACATAATTGTGAGGTGGAAAGAAAATGATAAATGTTTTTCAATTTTTTTTTACAAATAAATATCTGAAAAGTGTGGCGTGCATTTGTATTCAGCCCCCTTTACTCTGATACCCCTAACTAAAATCGAGTGGATCCAATTGCCTTCAGAAGCCACCTAATAAGAAAACAGAGTCCACCTGTGTGTAAATTAATCTCAGTATAAATATAGCTGTTCTGTGAAGCCCTCAGTGGTTTGTTAGATCACATTAGTGAACAAACAGCATCATAAAGGCCAAGGAACACACCAGACAGGTCAGGAATAAAGTTGTGGAGAAGTTTAAAGCAAGCTTAGGTTATAAAAAAATCAATCTCACAGAGCACTGTTCAATCCATCATCTGAAAATAGAAACAGTATAGCATAACTGTAAACCTACCAAGACATGGCTGTCTACATAAACTGACAGGCCAAGCAAGGAGAGCATTCGTCAGAGAAGCAGTCAAGAGGCCCGTGCTAACTCAGGAGGGAGAATCTGTCCACAGGACAATTATGATGCCCCATACACACAGAAATTCCGATGAAAAAGTCAGATCGGATTATGTTGTCGGAAAATCAGATCGTGTGTGGGCTCTATCGGACTTTTTCTGTTGGAATTGTTTGAGAGCTGGATCTAAAATTTTACGGCAACAAAATCCAATCAAACTTTTTCCGTGTGTAGAGAATTCCGATGCACAAAGTGCCACACATGCTCAGAAAAAATTTGGAGACGAAAGCTATTGGCTCCTGGGCTCTACGTAGTCCCATCATACGTTTTGTATGTCACCTCGTTCCGAACAATCACATTTTCTGACAACTTTGTGCGACCCTGTGTATGCAAGACTAGTTTCGGCCAAAATCCGTCTGAAAAAATCTGACGGGTTTTGTGGTCGGAATGTTCGACCGTGTGTATGGGGCATTAGTCGTGTACTCCACAAATCTGAGTGACAGAGTGCAAGAAGAAAGCCATTGTTGAACTAAAGCCATAAGAAGCCCTATTTGCAGTTTTCGAGAAGCCATGTGGGGGACCCAGCAAACATGTAGAAGAAGGTGCTCTTATTAGATGAGGCCAACATTTTAACTTTTTGCCCTAAGGCAAAACGCTATTCGTGGCAGAAATATAACACTGCAAATTACACACCATCCCTACCGTGAAACATGGTGGCAGCATCATGTTATGAGGATGCTTTTCTTCAGCAGGGACAGGGAAGCTGGTCAGAGTTGATGGGAAGATGGATGGAGCCAAATACAGGGGAATCTTCAAGGGAAAACCCATTATGCCCTGTACACACGATAGGATTTTCCGACAACAAAATCCATGGGATTTTTTCTGTTGGATGTTGGCTCAAACTTGTCTTTCATACATACGGTCACACAAAGTTGGTCGGAAATTCCGAATGTTAAGAAGGCGATGACGTACAACATGTACGACGAGCTGAGGAAAATGAAGTTCAATAGCCAGTGTTGCTCTTCTGCTTGATTCCGAGCATGCGTGGCACTTTGTGTGTCGAAATTGTGTACACACGATCAGAATTTCCAATGGATTTTGTTGTTGGAAAATTTAAGAACCAGATGTCAAATTTTGTGTGATGGAAATTCCTACGGAAAATGAGTGATGGAGCCTACACACGGTTGGAATTTCCGATAACAAGGTCCTTTCACACATTTTCCATTGGAAAATCCTATCATGTGTACATGTCACTTGAGTCTGCAAGAGACTGGGATGGAAGTACACCTTCCAGCAGGACAACTCTAAACATACAACCAGAGCTATAATGGAATTGTTTGGATCAAAGCATATTCATATGTTAGAATGGTCCAGTCAAAGTCTAAATCTAAATCCAATTGAGAATCTGGAGCAAGACTTAAAAAATGCTGTTCACAGACACTCTCCATCCAAGCTCGCAGAGTTTGAGCTATTTTGCAAAGAAGAATAGGCACAAATGTCACTCTCTAGATGTGTAAAGCTGGTAGAAACATCCCCAAACAAACGTACAGTTGTAATTGTAGAGAAAGGTGGTTCTCCAAAGTATTGACGCAGGGGGCTTAATACAAATGCATGTCACACTTTTCACATATTTATTTGTAAAAAAATTGAAAACCATTGATCATTTCCCTTCCACTTCATAATTATGTGCAACTTTGTGTTGGTCTATTACATAAAATCTCAATAAAATACATTTATGTTTTTGATTGTAAGGCCGCGTACACACGCGGGGACTGTCTGCCGAAACTAAGTTCGTCAAACAGTCCGCTCAAACTTTTGAATGAACGAACACGCCCACACACGGCACTTTTTGAGCGGACAAATACGGCAGACTTTGTTCGTCGTACTAAGTCCGCGCAACTTTTGAAATGAACGGACTCGCCCACACACGAGGCAACAGTCCGCTCATTTCGAGCGCGTGTGCAGGTAGGCGGGGCCCGCGATGGAGACGTCGCGGGCTCCGCCGCCTGGAATGTACTTAAAGGGGAACCCCAACGCCGAAAAAGATCGGCGTGGGGGTCCCCCCAAAGTCCACAACAGACCCTTGTCCGAGCACGCTATCCGGCCGGCCAGGAAAGGGGGGCGAGCGAGCGCGCCCCCCCTCCCAAGCCGTACCAGGCCGCGTGCCCTTAACATGGGGGGTGCCTTGGGGAAGGGGGGGCTGCGCGGCCCCCCCACCCCAAAGCACCTTGTCCCCATGTTGATGAGGACAAGGGCCTCTTCCCGACAACCCTGGCCGTTGGTTGTCGGGGTCTGTGGGCGGGGGGCTTATCGGAATCCGGGAGCCCACTTTAATAAGGGGGCCCCCGGATACCGGCCCCCCACCCTATGTGAATGAGTATGGGGTACAATGTACCCCTACCCATTCACCTGTAAAATAAAAGTACCCAAAAAAAAAAACGCAACACACGAGATAAAATATTTTATTGCACAGCTCCGGGGGTCTTCCGTCTTCAGGGGTCTTCTCGCCGGACTCCTCCGCTATCTTCTTGTAGCTCTTTTGCTAGCGGAGGAGTCCGGCTTTCTTTCTCCCCGCCGCCGGCCTCTTCTCCCGACTTCGGGGGTCTTGTCCCCCTCTTCGGTTCTTCTGCCGGGCCACAGCGCCTTCTTATAGCTCTTTTACAGGCGGTGGCCCGGTCTTCTGTCTCCGCCGCCTTCCGTTCTTCTGCCGGGCCACCGCGCCTTCTTATAGCTCTTTTACAGGCGGTGGCCCGGTCTTCTGTCGCCGCTGTCGCCGCTGTCGCCTCTGTCGCAGCTGTCGCCTTCCGGTCGCCTTCCGTTCTTCTTCTTGTTCTTGTTCTTCTCCAGGAGATGTTGACACGTCGCTCTCTCCGGCCGGAATGCCAGAGCCGCGCTGTGCGGCCACTTATATAGTGACAATGGGGCGGTGTCACATGGTATATGTCACATGGGTTGGTCACATGGGTTGATGTCACATGGGGACTATGACATCGTGAGGGGGCGGGGTCACCATGTGACCAACCCATGTGACATATACCATGTGACACCGCCACAGCGGCTCTGGCATTCCGGCCGGAGAGAGCGACGTGTCAACATCTCCTGGAGAAGAAGAAGAACAAGAAGAAGAACGGAAGGCGACCGGAAGGCGACAGCTGCGACAGCGGCAACAGCGGCGACAGAAGACCGGGCCACCGCCTGTAAAAGAGCTATAAGAAGGCGCGGTGGCCCGGCAGAAGAACGGAAGGCGGCGGCGACAGAAGACCGGGCCACCGCCTGTAAAAGAGCTATAAGAAGGCGCGGTGGCCCGGCAGAAGAACCGAAGAGGGGGACAAGACCCCCGAAGTCGGGAGAAGAGGCCGGCGGCGGGGAGAAAGAAAGCCGGACTCCTCCGCTAGCAAAAGAGCTACAAGAAGATAGCGGAGGAGTCCGGCGAGAAGACCCCCGAAGACGGAAGACCCCCGGAGCTGTGCAATAAAATATTTTATCTCGTGTGTTGTGTTTTTTTTTTGGGTACTTTTATTTTACAGGTGAATGGGTAGGGGTAAATTGTACCCCATACTCATTCACATAGGGTGGGGGGCCGGTATCCGGGGGCCCCCTTATTAAAGGGGGCTCCCGGATTCCGATAAGCCCCCTGCCCGCAGACCCCGACAACCAACGGCCAGGGTTGTCGGGAAGAGGCCCTTGTCCTCATCAACATGGGGACAAGGTGCTTTGGGGTGGGGGGGCGCGCGGCCCCCCCTTCCCCAAGGCACCCCCCATGTTGAGGGCACGCGGCCTGGTACGGCTCGGGAGGGGGGCGCGCTCGCTCGCCCCCCTTTCCTGGCCGGCTGGGTAGCGTGCTCGGACAAGGGTCTGTTGTGGACTTTGGGGGGACCCCCACGCCGATTTTTTTCGGCGTTGGGGTTCCCCTTTAAGTCCATACCAGGCGGCGGGGCCCGCGACGTCTCCTTCGCGGGCCCCGCCTACCTGGAGACGCGCTCGAAATGAGCAGACTTTCCTCCGAGCGGGAAGAGTTTGCTCATTTCGAAAGTGGCCTACACACGGGCGGACTGTCCGCTCAAACCAAGTTTCAGCGGACAGTTTTTCGGAATTTGTTCGTCAAACTGTCCACTGAAACTGTCCGCTGAAGCCCACACACGAGCGGACTGTCCGCTGAAACACTGTTCAGCGGACAAAGTTGAGCGAACAGTCCGCCCGTGTGTACGCGGCCTAACATGACAAAATGTTGAAAATGTCAAGGGGTATGAATACTTTTTCAAGGCACTGTATATCCTATGACCTCTCAGCAGCAGCAGCCAGGGATAATGGTATAGCAAAGGGTGTCACAGGTTCTTGCAACACATCTGACAGCAGCACACCACCAGCTGTAGAGTATAGCAGGCACATTTATCTGCCCCAGCTGCTGCACCAAAAAAAAAAAGCAAAACAATACACTTCATGCCACCCACATACCCAGTGTCTAAATTCCAGCTTGTCCAAAAAGAAAGCTTGCCTGAGTAATCAATTTAAATGTTTTTTTTTCTTTATTAATGTCAGTTTTACTGCAGCAGGTTCTATACATAGATCTGGCACTGTGTAGGCAGAATTAGGGGGCCACCCAGGCACTATATTTAAAGGAATTCATTTTATTGTTTAATTTTTAAGCATCATTAAAATCACTGCTCAAGTGCAGTACCCAGGCCCCCATACCCTTTTTATGGCCAATAACTTGCACATAAGCCTTCAAAATGGGGACATTCAATTGTTCAAGTTCAGTTCTCATAGACTCATAGGGGTTCATGGTTTAGGTCCAAACTTTTGCGAATAACCGGGGGTTTTCAGCATATCTTTATTAAGAATTATCACAGATTAATAATTATTTCCCACACCTAGACTTTGTAAAGTAAGGGTATATTTCTGGATTGAGGTAGAATACATACAGAGGTGCGAGGTAGGGACACTAACACACATCTGGTGGAGTTGCCCAAAAATAACACCGTTTTGGGACGCAGTGAGATCCACAATTAAGCAAATCACGGACACCTCCATCACGCTAGATGCAGCTTGTTGCCTCCTACACATTACCGATACCCGAAAGAGATATAAAAATTCTCTTCTCAAGCATCTTTTAAATGCAGCAAAAGCGTTGGTGCCGCTGCACTGGCGCTCTCCCAGAGTCCCCACAGTATCAGAATGGCTAAAAAGAGTGACGGATCTGTATATAATGGAAGAAACAGTAGCACAGGCACACGAGAATGTAGATCTATTTCATGCTATCTGGACTCCCTGGATCGTGTTCAGATACTCCAGGCAGTACACTGAGCTGCTTCAGGTTCACTAAGTAGTCCTTTGTTTTCTTCATTTTTGCTCAGCAGATTACCCTTGCTTCCTTTTAATTCCCTATCACTCTTTCTTCCTTTTTTTCCTTCTGTCCTTCTATCTTTTTCTCATACTATTCTCCTTCTATCTCTACTATCCTTTCTGATTATAGAAGTGGTCAGACCTACTCTGACTACACAGTTTATTATACCATATGGTACAATTAGATTGGATCTTTCTAAAAGTTAAGCTTTGATGATAGCATGTGGTTTTGGTTGGCTCAACATGCTCTAAATGTCAATGTAATAAAACTAAAGCGAACTGAATGCGTGTGGACAGAGAGATCCGTGGTAAGGACTGATTCCCGTTATGTATCACATGTATCTCTTAGTAGAAATGTTATAAACCGTGCCGTTGTACTCTTGTCTTGTGTTTTGTAAGACACTTGTTTCTATTTTATAATAAAAGCTTTTGATGTGAAAAAGAATACATACAGAGGTATCTCTAAACCACTAAAGCAGTTGTTCTGCTGAGTTTTTCCTTCAGATTTACCAAAACCATATAATATGAGGTCAAACCTTAGGAGTTTCAATTTGTATGCAATCAGGCAGGCCCTTCCACTACATGGTTTTGGTAAATCTGAAGGAAAAACTCAGCAGAAAATCTGATAGTGTGTATGGGGCATAAGACTACATATAGAGGGATCTCTATATGAGACTGGGGAATGAAAATTGCAAAAACAAAGTCAATACTTTAGTACAAGTCTGTATTTAGAAACAATTCAGCTGGCAACACACGAGCAGAACAAGAAATGGACATTTTACTAGTTCAGTAACAATTGTTGCTGCCTGTAGTTACTTTTAAAAGTGTGCGTCCTCAATGCAGCTTCCATTAATATAACATAGTCATAGTCTCTATTACATAGTAGATGGTGTAGCACTGTGCACATCTGTAATCAATAATGGAGATAAACAGCTCTGCCATCTGTCCAAATTTTATAGAGATTCTAAATGATAGCTTTATACGGTGTATTTGTAAAGGCTGGAGAACCAGTTAGATAACTTCCAGATTAAAGTGTTTTCAACTGACTTCCTTCTGCATCTTGTTTATATTGCTCAATTTCCACTTTCGCTATGTATTTTCTCTAGGGGAAGAATTGGCCTTATCATAATCAGTTTGTTGACAAGATGTTGGACATTTGCCATTCAGATACTTGAGTAATTATTCACCAAGGGCTTAGGACTAAATGCTGCTCCACTGTTTCTTGGAGACTAGAGTGATCTTTACAATGAGACGCTTTTTTTTCTATTTTTAAATATGAGTAATGATGAGTTGCTTTTCAAGATCAGAATTTAGCAAGTTTAATAATTCATTGTATACTAAGTCTAATAAACAAAATGTATTATGTTGAGCATTGTGGGTAATTCTCAGTGATGTAACACTGAAAAACTCACAGATTTGTCTTAAAACTCAGTTTTTACACATTGAAATAAGAAGAGCTTAAAAAATGAACATCATGTTATTTATGTATTAAACCCAAGACCAGGAATCTAATATGTTGCAGCTTACTATCCTTATATGTGGTGGCTACATTGGTTTTATTTTTTTAGACTTTTTATCTTTATTTTCACCTGGTTATCTTGCAAATAACAAAATACTTTCAACTGCAAATTTATTAGACAAAAAATGAAGTAAATAAGGGGAAATGTGTTTTAGGTTTTACATAAATCTTCATTTGGGGTGGTTTTTAACCACTTCCCACCCGGCCAATGCATATATACGGCCGGGTGGGAGCCGTCTACTCCTGATAGGACGTCCTTCAGGAGTAGCGGGATCGCGCGCGTGCCCGCGCAGCGGCGCGATCCCGATTTGCTCGTGTCACCCGGACGCGGCACATCTCAGATCGGCAGGAGGGCTCTGTGATTGGCCCTCCTGATCACATGACGGCCGTGTCCAATCACAGCCGTCATGTGATGTAAACAAACAGCCGGTTGCTAGGCAATCGGCTCTCCTCTCCTCACACGGAAGTCACCGCTGAGGAGAGGAGAGCAGAACGCTGCAGCCGGCTGATGATCAGTGAGTATGGGCTGCTTTTTACAGCTTTTTACTCACTGATCAACAGTGTAGTGTAAACACACAACACACCACACAGTACAAACACAGTCCCCACATATGTCCCCAAAACACACATGTCCCCAAAACATACATGTCCCCAAATAATAAAAACACATGTCCCTAATAATAAAAACATGTCCCCCACATATGTCCCACTAAAATCACATGTCCCAATGATTATCTGCACACATATGTACGTGATCACCTGCACACATATGTACATGATCATTTGCGTACATATGTCCGTGATCACACAAACCAATTATTATACACTTAACGGAATTTTTTTTACCAAAAATATGTAGCAGAATACATTTTGGCTTAAATTTATGACAAAATTTGATTTTATTGGATTTCTTTTCAAATAGAAAAAAGAAAATATTGTTTTTTTTCCAAATTTCCGCTATTTTTGCGCTTATATCGCAAAAAAAAAAAACGGAGTCGTGAATAAATAACACTAAAATAAAGCTCTATTTGTGCGAACAAAATGATAACAATTTCATTTGGGTACAGTGTAGCATGACCGCGCAATTGTCACTGAAAGCGCTAGAGCGCTGAAAGCTGAAAATTGGGCTGGGAAGGAAGGGGGTGAAAGTGCCCTGTATTGTAGTGGTTAATATAAGGAGTGATTTAATTTGAGTGCTGAGCAAAATATGCCACTGAGGGGATAGGGTTTTTTCTTAAAACAAAGCTTCTACCGGGAGAAATACAGAGGCTGACATTGCTGACCTTCTAAAATATCTAGTTGGTTTGCTTGCCCCCAGACTTATTACTTTCAGAAGTGGACCAGCATGCAGATTAAAGACTAGACTAATTTAGAACTAATAATCTGTACATTTGTTCTGAGAAAGCACTGATGCAATTCTATCAGCATGATAGCCAGAGAAGCATAGAAAACATTCAGTTAACTGCACACCATGCCAATTCATATGTCAAACAAATAGTAGCAGCCTCAGCTCATTCATCTAGACCATGCCCTAGATGCAGTCTAGATGGAGTGAGCTGAAGCTGCTACTATTTGTTTGACACATGTATTGGCATGGTGTGTGGTTACTGGAATGTTTTCTATACTTCTACAGTGTGCTCTGAGCTAGGGCAGACTCACTTCCAGCCTGCACCCTTTAGCAGAAGCAATAAAATAGGACCAGGGTAGCCTGAGTGGAATTTCAAAGCTGCATTTGGGTTCACGATGATAGCCAGAGAGTGAGGCCGCGTACACACGGGCGGACTATCCGTCCAACTAAGTCCGTCAGACAATCCGACAGACAGTCCGTCCTACTTTTGAATGAACGGACTTGACCACACACGACGAACAGACAGTCCGCTGAAAGCTTGCGCGATGACGTGTACGGCACGTACGACGGGACTAGAAATTTGACGTCCAATACACTGCAATGCAACCTTCGGCCGTGTAAATCCTTTCTGAGCATGCGCCATACTTAGTCCGTCGAACTAGCCTACTCATGAGCGGACTGTCCGCTGAAACCAAGTTTGGACGGACAATATTACGGAAATTCCGAAAGACTTAGTCCGCCAGATTGTCCGCTGAAAAAGTCCGCTGAAGCCCACACACGAGCGGATTGTCCGCTGAAACACGTTTCAGCGGACCAAGTCCGTCAGACAGTCCTGAGTTTATCCAGTAGGAGAAGTCAGCAATGGCAGCTTCATGTTTTCTTCTTACAGGTCTCCTGTAAGATAACCTTTATTTTATTTCTTCTTCCGTGGAGCTTAGTTTGGTGGAAGCTTAGTTTGGTGGAGTGGGACATTTGCATGTAAGGTATTAAATACACTGTATGCTTGTTGCACACCTTTTTAACTAGATGATTGCAGTACAGCGCGTCTTTATGAGCAAAACACATTTACATAAATATTAATCACTTTGTTATCTTAAAAAAAATTCAAAAACTGCAGGAAATTAGTTAGTCCTGTGAGTGTTAGACTCTTGGCACTATTCATTTTTTTTTCTCTAATTTTAAGTTGTATGCAACTTTTAAAAGTATCTAGCAAATGCACATATTTAGAGGTCTAAGCCCCTGTACACACGGTCAGAGATTTCGACAACCAAATCCGTCGGATTTTGCCCGTCAGATTTTGTCCGTCGGATCTTGTCCAAAACTGTTGCATACACACGGTCGGACAAAGTTGTCGAAAAATCCGATCTTTCACAACGTGATGACGTAATTTCATTAAGATGGGACTACATTCAGGCTATTAGCCAATAGCTTTGATGTAGGAATTTGATCTGAGCATGCGTGGCACTTGGTCCGATCAAAATTCTCTACACATGATCAGAGTATGTCCGATCGGCCCAGTTGGTCGGGAAATATTTCCAACAAGTTGGAAAATTGGGTCTGACAGATATTCTGACGGAATCAATGCATACCACACACAGTCGGATTATCTGACAACACGGTCCGATAGGACACATTCCGACGGATTCTCCGACCGTGTGTACAAGGGCTAACACGATCATGAAGACTGCAGAATACAATTTTCAGTTAAAAAAATAAATATATATAGAGAGTATTTAAAGCAACAGTGCAACAAAAGCCCCTACCCTATCCCAAAGTGACATATCAAAAGGCATCCTGCTATTGCATGCTAGGGATTTTATCTGATGGTGGAGTATCCACTAAGTTTCCCCCTCTGACTTTAAGGTGGTGGAGTTACAGTGGTGTATTATGTGGGGCCTCTACCCATGTGTTTGGGGGGGTAGATGTAATTCTGCTCTGGGTTTGGCTGGTGGCCATTGATTGCATGGCACAGATTGTATCCTATATTGTTGTTGGGCTGGTTTGCGTGTATGGTGGATTTGTGGCTCATTAGGAGCAATATTGGTGATGTGAGGTTCATCCTCATATTGTTTGTGTTGCAATGGTAGCAAACCACGGTTGCCCTATTGCTGACATTACTGTGCGTACACGGGGGTTTCCACATCACGCTTGAGCATAGTTTCTTGCATTGCGCAGGCATACATAGGTGGCGGAGATTGGAGGCAGTGGAGAATTGGAGGCGATGGGACGAGCTCTGGTTAGCTGGACGGGCACTGATGGCTGTTTCCATCGGCGGCATTGAGGCATGCTCACATATGCCCGCTGGCTGTGTTGGAAGTGTTTGATGGGCCTGCTTAGAAGGCCAATGGGCACTTTTATCAGTGGTCAGATTGTGGATTATAATGATATTGTATCGAGGCGCAGGCTGATGACAACATTGTCATGTTCTTGCACCAAACTTTGGCTATTAAGCAGGACGGGTCTTATTTTAGCATGAGCTGCTGGTAGACATACTTGTGTCTGAGGATTTTGGAGTAAGTGTACCTACTGAGGCAGCTACTGCATTTTTAGCTGTCTTTTTTTCACTTTTCTTTTTAAATAGAATTATTATGCATCTTATGTCTTCTTATATGATTGTAGGTGGATTTAAATCTTGGTTTGGCATATTGGAAGAAATGTCCCTGTTTGGTGCAAGGAGAGGCTTAGGAATCACAAGTGATATTGTGGAAATACATGGTAATGTACATTTCTTTAATTGTCCATATCACTAGTTGTTTGATGCGAATTGGGGTGAACTTAACTATTAATGATAATATATGTCTGGGTAGGGCCCAATGTGAGTGTGCAATGTACAGGGATAGGAACAATTGTAGACACTCACTCAGGTTGAACTGGATGGACTGGTGTCTTTATTCAACTTTACTAATATGAAACTATGAAACTAGGTTGGTCTCTCTTGCTTAATGAATGCACATGTAAACAAAAACGTCATATATTTGGGGTACAATTTTTCCCACGCCACCTACTGATAAGTAAGTGTGATTTAAATTAGAGCACTTTCACATATAAATAAACTAGGGCTTTCATCAGCGAGTATTGGCTCACCTGTCCTTGTATTTTTACATATAGGGCCGCATGCGTGTATATAATTTTTGTCATTCTACTGCCCTTAACAATTTTTTCAGTCTACATTATCTGCTGTACCACCATCTGTATGTTGCACCCATGGGATGATGCATAAGTGGATGTATGAGACACGGCATGTTATTTAGATTCCCAATGCTCATGTGATAATTATTGCAATTTGTCTCTTATATAGGCCTAACTTCTTTTCTACTAAGACAGTGAGGTCCTGAGGAAGTGACTATGCAAAACTTGCCAACCTCTTGAAGTATTTAGCAAAGACATATTGGTGTTTCAATATATGGCATTGTCCCATGAAAATATGAATACATGTTTTTATTGATGCTTTTTACATATTTCTGTAGTAAATATTGTTATTTTACTATAATGTGTGGGTGTTCCTCTCTTGAAACCAGTAAAGTCCAAATTTATTATGTTTTCTGGTATTGATTCATATGAATGAAGTACCCCTTTTGTAGTCTGTTCTCCTTTTAATAAAATGTGTAATGGCGTGTACACGCGATCGGAAATTCAGCTAGAAAAAAGACCAATGAGAGCTTTTGGTTGGAAAGTGCGATTGTATGTATGCTCCATCAGACATTTGCTGGCCAAATTTCGACCAGAAGACCTGGCACATCACGGATCACGGTAAATGTGAGCGATCACTTGTAAACAAACCTGCGTCATATCATGCCGCCGGTTCCTCCCGCCCCTCTCTGTACTGATCTGTACAGTGTGAGGGGAGAGGGGGAGAGGGGAGAGATTGTTTGCAGCAGCACTGTGGGCTGGATCTGTAATGTCTGAAGCACTGCTCAATGCCCATACTCTGCAGTACTCTGCCCATACTCTGCAGTACTCTGCCCATACTCTGCAGTACTCTGCAAATAATCTGCAATACTCTGCCAATACTCTGCAATACTCTGCAATCAATTTTAACAGAAACAAAGATTTTTTTTAACCAAATTTTTAGTCTTTTTTTATTTATAGCACAAAAAATAAAAAAAGCAGCAGTGATTGAATACCACCAAAAGAAAGCTCTATTTGTGTGAAAAAGGACAAACATTTTATATGGGTACAGTGTTGTGTGACTGAGTAATTGACATACAAAGTGTGAGAGCACCGCAAGCTGAAAATTGGTCTGGTTAGGAAGGGGGTTTAAGTGCCTAGTGGTCAAGTGGTTAAGGTTCTTATTTAATTATTTGCACATTGCTGTACCCTTTTTTTTATAGAATTACAGAATAGGGATTGTGGCATTTGGTTTTTGCTGTGTAAAGGTAGCAATCCTAAATCCAACATTTTTCTGCCTAAGCCTTATGTATTTATGTTAACTTATCTCTCATTTTGCAGAGGAATATTTCAACATGAAGTTAAGAGAAGACATGCATGTAAAGGCTGATGTTTGTATTTAGAAATGCTTTGGACTGGTGTGTATAGTATGGTAGGTTTTCTTCTTCATCTGCTCGTGTAATTTATCTGTTCCAGTTACCAAGCTGCTTTATTTCTTGTAGACTTATGAACATTATGTTGTTTTGCTGCACTTTAATTACATTATAGGTTTCAAAAGCATGGTTGTGCATATTTTATCCAGCAATATCCTTTCTTTCAAGCCCTTTTTTTTTTTAAATAGGTAAGCAAAAATTCTAACTTGCACAACAGAAAACAAAACAGAATACTAACAGCCTAAGATGTTTAATCAATATATTTGTTCTAAGAAATATTTTGCTTTTGACAGTATAGAGTTTCAAACCAAAGTCTTTTTTCTTGCTATGCAGATGCATTTCAACACATATTCTCATTTTAGGCAAATAATAATAAGTTATGAACATTTAATCTTTAGAAACAACATGTTCTATGTCAGTATATGATTATTTTTTTAATCATTTAATTAGGCATACTTATGTACCAGCAATATGTACTTTTTAACATTTATCATTATGCTGTATACAAACACACAACTTTGACTGAAATATCCAAATTTCAAAGTTGAAGATATACTATGCAGGGTGAAATAACAGTTTTATGTTTATCTGCCTACTGAGCACCACATCTTTCCTTTGCTTTTCTATGGGTTAAGTTCTGCATTAACATAAGTCAGATGGCTGAATTCCTGTGGGGATAATTTTAGATTTTATACTTTGGAGGTGACCTAATCCAGGATCCTATTCTAATGTTTATTTAGTTGTATGCTTTTACCATATTTGCAATGATGCACTTAGGTGTCTTAGGTAGTTGAGAGATCATTCCATAAGATTTTTAGACACTAATAAGTAATTAATTATTAACTTTTTTAAAGGCTCACCTTTTCAGGCAAAATTTCACTTTTCATAATACCTAAAAGCCTTTTCTGCTGTATTTTCTGCCCAAGCCATCCCAATGTGCATATTTCTCACTTCTCGCTAGTCCATGGAAGCTTTGAATTTTCACTCTAAATAAAAAAAAAAAAATGCATTCTGAGACCGACTTTCTGTATCCTCATGTGACTTTCCAGCAAACGTCATACCCCATCATGCACTGTCTCACTGCATCACAGAATAGTGTTTTCTACTCTGAACCACACCTTCCTCATTACTATATCACCTCTTTTTTATTTCCACCCACTTTCCTGCTTTTTTATTTTAAGTTGGCCATACACTTTATATTCAGATCGTTCCGTCTCCTTTACATCTATCATCAACTATGTAGTGCAAGGGCATGCCTGATTTGATACACATTAAATTAATGGTTCGGGTTGGTTCTCCTATTACATTTTGTTTACAGTTTTGAATAATATAAAGTAAATTGTCCAGAGATTGCAAAATTAGACTGTATAGTGTATGGCCAGCTTTATACAAGTACATGGGAGGGAGACATTCAGCTGTCGATGTTCTTGTACTCCAGGTCTAGCTCGTAGACAGGGAGGGTGTAAACACATCAATTTCACTTTCAGGCCCCATTCTTAGTGAGAGTGCATGTTTTTTAGTGTGTTTTTCCCATGAAACACATAGGGAATCCTATTGATATCAATGGGCTGCCCTACGTGTGACAAACGCAGTGAAGTAGCTCATGGGAAATTTTGGAGCATTGTGATTTGCACATTTTTTACCATGTGTATATCATGTACTTTGGCGCTTTACATAATTTGCATTTGCCTCCACGTTTGGGGTGTTGTTAACAATAAATGGCACAAAAACTGGTTCATTTTAGTTGTATAAAGATAGCCATACATTTCGCAATCTGTACAATCTCTGTGAAATCTCCTGGAAATTTACCAAAACTATTATAGGAGGATACACCTATCTAACCAATCAATCTTATCCAATCAGGCAGGTCCTTGCATTAAATAGTTGATGATATATCTAAAGGAGATTTTACAATCAGATTATTTAGTTTATGGTAAGCTTTACATACTTTCAAGGATACACTTCTTCTGCTTTCAGCTCTGGTCCATATAGGCTTTTATGTGATCACTCAGGTCCTGCACATTCTGTCAAATGAATAATCTATGCAAGAAGAAGGTACAAAGCAATAGATGGCTGTATATTAAGTGAGAACTGTGCTGACTGACATTGTCTGCATTGGAGAAAAATAAGATCACATAGGTGGACAGAGGCAATCTTCTGGAGGGGGAGGGCAGGTGCAGGGTGTGTAATAATTATGTTAGCTGGTGAACTACCTTACTTTCCTACAGATTTCTTTTACCAAAAACCAAATACCAGGACAGAGCAGGAAGTAATGGATGAGTAAGATGAAGCCTGTCCTATAAAGAAAGCTTTTTCTTTTCTGCAACAAAGGTAGATTAATGATATATTGGTACAAAGGAAAGCTGTAATTTAGGAAAAAAAGGTGAACTTAGCCTTTAGACCCCCTTCACACTGAGGCATTTTTTAGGCGTTTTAGCACTAAAAAAACCCTGGAAAAAAAAGCCTGAAAACCTCCTCCTATTCATTTCAGTGTGTCTTTTCACACTGGGGCAGTGCACTTGCAGGACGTTAGGAAAAGTCTTCATTGAAATGAATGAGCAGCCTTCCAAAGTGACTGAAAAGCACTTTGGAAGAGCCGCAACACAAGCATTTTTAACCCTTTCTTTGGGGCTAAAAGTTCCTTGCTAGCAACCAAAAAGTGTTGCTTAAACAGCTCTAAAGTGCCACTAAAATGATTGGCGCGTTAGCACTAATGAGTGCGCCTTAGACCCCTGTGTGAAAGGGGTCTAAGGCACCAGTACATGTCTTTGTAAATGTAATCTGCATTTGTAAATTATTAATATGCAAGTCCCCGATCACCAGCTTTTAAATATGTGTGTTCCCAAAGGAAGATTTTCCCTCTATTCCTGTTTGGACAGCAACAGAAACATTTCGTTTTTTTTTTCTCTTGACTTTCAGTCTCATGCCGCGTACACACGAGCGAATTGTCTGGCGTACTTAGTCCGGCAAACAATCTGGCGGATAGTCCGGCGGACTTTCTACCGAACGGACTTGGCCACACAAGGACACACAGAAAGTCCGGCGTTTGCTAACGCGATGACGTATAGCACGTACGACGGGACTAGAAAAAGGAAGTTCAATAGCCAGTAGCCAATAGCTTCCTTTTTCGTACTTGCTTCTGAGCATGCGTCATTCTTAGTCCGCCAGACTAGCATACTCACGAACATTTTGTCTGCTGAAACCCAAGTCCGGCGGAAAGATTGGAGTGCAAAACTACTTTCTAAGTCCGCCGGACTTTACGCTGGAAAAGTCCGCTGAAGCCCACACACGATCGAATTGTCTGCTGAAATGCGTTTCGGCGGACTAAGTACGCCCGACAATTCGCTCGTGTGTACGCGGCATTCGTGACAGCAGTCATTAGAGCAAATAGAGAGAGTAAATTACCCCAGCGAGGTCACAGACAATAAAGAACTCATAGGGGTTCTAATTGTTTCCTTAACTATATAAAAACTAAAAAAAAGTTTGGATACACTTTGAAGTTCTAAAAATAGAAAATTTGACTTTAGTATGTGTTCATGTATTTTGCAATCATCATTTGAGGACTAATCGCATCCACTGAATTCAAATGCATTGCACTGCAAATACTAGGTGAATATGCCAATACAAAATAGTGAAATATTGCCTAGATAGGATTCTGTCAAAGGCCTTACCCATCTCTAAGCAGTATTAGTTTTCCATACAGTGCACATAATTAAGAAGGCAGTCACAGGTTAATGTCTAATCAGTTTTGTAACTAAATAATGTTTATCTGCAATTTGCTTTCAATTAATGCATGGTAACTAAATAATGTTTGTCTGTAATTTTCTATGAATTTATGCATCACTGAATACACAAGGCTTTTGTGGAGGAAAGAAACGCATTCATAAACCTCTCTGGTTCAGAAGGCACTATTCAGATATAATCATAAGTCTGCAGATTAAGGAAAGTAAATATGTAATTATGAAAAAAGTAGTTAAAATAACATAAGCAACTACATTAGGCACCACAACATGTTGCATAAACCTTTTTATACAGCTTGTGACATGACTGTCATACATGAGACCAAGCAGAGGCTGATCACAGTTTACCTATAGTTAATGATCTGTCAGAAACTCAGAAAAGGGTCAAAGAATAAAGTATTCATAGGCAATGCCTAGTGCTTGTTTGTAGACACCTAAAAAAGAAGTTCAGGACTTAAAAAATATACATTTAAAGACTAATTTTCCATTTCCATGGTAAGACTAATTTTCCATTTCAATGGTCTGGTTCGGCTATCCCATATCTGGGCATTAAACTAACCGAGGATCCTGCGGACCTCTTCCGAGCAAATTACCTCCCAATGTTGAGGCATCTCTCCTCCTTACTCCAGGAGTGGCGACCCCTCTCCATATCCTGGATGGGACGTATTGCCGCGGTCAAAATGTCCCTACTCCCTAAACTTCTTTATTTATACAGAGTCCTTCCCATCTCGGTTCCCCCTTATTTTCATCGCATAATCCAAGGCCGGGTATTTAATTACATATGGGGCCCTGTGAAGCCACGAATCTCTAGACCCACTTTGCTTCGCCATCATAGGGCCGGTGGTCTGGGCATACCCAATTTCCAACATTACTACCACGCAGCCCAACTTGCTCAAGCCACGCTTTATCATGCTAAAGTGGAAATCCCCATCTGGGTGAGCCTTGAAGCAGTAGATCTTCACCCTATATCCCTAACTAATCTTCTCTGGCTCCCCCCTGCGTCTCGAGGCCCAATATCCAACCCCATAACCTCTACCTTTGTCAAACTCTGGGATAAACTTTGTAAACCGTTTAATTTGATCTCCTCGCACTCCCCCTTGTTGTCCTATATCGGTCACCCTAAGTTCTATCCAGCCTACACCTCCCCTTCCTCATTCCGAGCTTGGGAATGTGCAAACCTAACTCGTATATGTGACCTGGTGGCCAGGGATACAGTCAAATCGTTCCCTTCCCTGCAAGCTCAATCACAATTACCGAATAATGAATATTTTCGCTATCTCCAAATATCGCACTTTGTACAGCAGACTATTGGCTTGACTAGGGATACGAACACATATACGTTATTTGAAAAATTATGCAATACTGATCCACATGCCCCGGGGCAAATATCGCAGTTATACTCACACCTTACCTCCCAGCCGTCAACACTCCCGACATATGCGCAGTCTTGGTCCAGGGACCTGAACTTAAATCTGGATGAAAACGACTGGTCTGATGTATGGCTACACACTAAACTCTCCTCATCGAACATTGTGGCTCTAGAGGCGAGCTACAAGGTTCTCATGCGTTGGTACTTAGTACCAGATAGAATTGCAAAGTTTTTACCTTCATATTCTCCAAACTGTTTCCGTGGCTGTAGCGAGAGGGGCACGCACTTGCATATTTGGTGGACCTGTCTAGTGGCACAGTGCTTCTGGACTGAAATATTTTTGGTTCTCTCCACTCTGTTCACCAGTTCATTGGATCCTGATCCAGCATTAGCCCTTCTCAATTTTTACCCAGATTCTTTCACCAGGGCCCAGATACGCCTTGCTCTGCAGGTCACCACCGCTGCTAAACAAACAATAGCTAAAGCATGGAAGACATCTACTCTGCGTTTGACTGAAGTTAAGAATAGAGTTACGCAAGCAATGATACATAGTAAAATTGAAGCTACTGTTAAAGATACTGTCCCTAGACATACCAAGATTTGGCAACCGTGGGTCGATCACTACTTACCCCCACATTTTGACCATCGGTTACTAGTACCATAAATCCCAGCCCCCCCCTGAATAACAACCTATTCCTGATCCTTGGTAGCTGTTTAGGAACCGGCCGGCCGACTTACCCACCCTTCTGATCCCTCTTTTTTCACTTCCTCTACGATCCCATCCTGCCATCTCTCTCCCCCTCTTCCACTTTTCTTCTCTCATCTTTTCCCTTCTATTTTCCTTATTTTTCCTATTTCTCCCTTTCTTCAACTACTCTTTTCGCCTTGTACTTTGATTTCTGTCTTAAGGATGTACCCAACTGTGATAAAGGTTCACCCTAGTGATGATCCTGGGTATAACCAGTTATGATTTGTATGTTTAGTATTTGTTTGCAAACACGAAATTAGATGTTCTGCTTTCCTTTTGAATATTAACATCCTGGCCTTTGTTTAAGATGTTCACGTTTTCTATACACTTTAAAGGTCAGACCATGAGAATATTTGTTTTCAAGAAGCTGTATATTATATTACATGGCTTTTATGTCACCACTATTACAACTTGATGCAGATTTAGGTACTATCTGTTATTATTTTTTCTTAATGTTGTGCAAGACGAATTGTAAACTTCTCTGCGTTGTATGTACCTTGCATTAATAAAAATCTTTGAAAAGAAAAAATATACATTTATACTTGCTCAGATGCTGCATCTGTTCCCTGCCAGCTCTGCAGTGATCATACACAGCTAAATGCTCAATTGTTCCCTCTGCTCTGAGCAGAGAGCTGTCATTGTCAGTCAGGAGCTCTCTGCTCTCCCCTCCAGCACTCACTGGAGTGCTGGGCTTTGGAAGGGGTGGCAGGGGCTGGCTCAGGCTCTCTGAGAAACTGAGCCAGGTGCCAGTCCAGGCTTCTGTGTGGATACCAAGCACATGGTCGGGATCTTTCCCAAGCCTGGACCAGTGACATGATTCAACAGTGGGCCTTAGCCTGTTGTTGGCTGAAAATGGGTCACAGGAGTGCAGAACAAACTGCCCTCCTGTGACCTATAGGAGAAGCAAAAAAAGCTTTGGCCATACCACTCCTTTAAGGATTGACTTAACAAAAAGAATGGTATGTTGTATGAGGTTGGCATAAAAGGTGGGCCCTAAAGTATAGTGTGTTAAGTTGTGAGCATTGTAAAATGTGACTGGGTTTAACCATGTGTGGATAAACAGTTAACATTAATTAAAAGTAAAACTGTCGCTAGACATTCAAATATTTACATATTTTTAACAAGCGGTAAATACGATTTTACCCACTTGCTGATCACCTGCCGCAGTTGCACTGTGGCAAGGTGGCACGGCTGCGCAAAATGATGTACCTGTACGTTGTTTTGTGCAAAAGCCACAGGGTGTCACGTGCACCCATTGACCACAGGGGGAGCCAATCAGCAAGTCCAGCAGATGCAATGTCTGATGGAACCTGGCGGTCATTCCCCACTGAGATAGAACGACGGTCTGCCAATGTAAACAACGTTCTGATAGGCATGGACACTGTGATCTTGTGCTCCTGGTAATCAGGAACATGAATCACTGTGTCCATGCAGTGAGCCCACCCCCCCCACAGTAAGAATGCACAAACAGGGAACACACTTAAACCTTTGATCGCCCCTGATGTTATCCCCTTCCCTGCAGTGTCATTTATACAGTGTCAGTGCATATTTTTAGCACTGATCACTGTAATAATGTCACTGGTTCCCCAAAAAGTCTTGAAATTGTCAGTTAGGTTTACAATCTGTCCGCCACAATGTTGCGGTCCCGCTAAAAACACTGATCAACGCTGTTACTAGTAAAAAAATAAATACATAAAAATGCCATAAATCTATCCAATATTGTGTAGATGCTATAACTTTTCTGTAAACCAATCAATATACGCTTAATGGGATTTTTTTAGCAAAAATATGTAGCACAATATATATTCGCCTAAATTGATAAAAAAAAAGTGATTTTTTTTTTTATTGGATATGTTTTATAGCAGAAAGTAAAAAAAAAAATCTGTCTTTTTATGTTTCTAGCACAAAAAATAAAAACCACAGAGGTGCTCAAATACCACCAAAAGCAAGCTCTATTTGTGAGGAAAAAAAGGATATCAATTTTATTTGGTAACAGCATTTTGTCAGTTAAAGTAACACAGAACCGTATAAAATAGCTTGGTCATTGGGGGGGGGGGGTAGATCCCTTTCGGAAGAATTTTTCCTTTATCAGAACTGGAAATAGGGACATTAAAGACTTATCTTGATGACAACCTTGAAAAGGGGTTCATCCGGCCTTCCTCCTCCCCAGCAGGAGCGGGAATTTTCTTTGTAGAGAAAAAGGATCATTCTCTACATCCATGCATAGATTATTGGGAATTACGAATAAAAGATGATTTCCTCTGCCTTTAGTGCCAGAAAATTTTCAAAGACTGGGGTCTGCAGTAGTGTTCTCCAAGCTGGATCTTTGTGGTCCCTACAATCTTGTCTGCATTCGGAGTGGAGATGAATGGAAACTGCCTTCTGCACATGGTTTGGGCACTTTGAATATTTAGTTATGCCCTTCGACCTTTGTAACGCTCCTGCCACATTTCAACACTTCGTGAATGACATCTTCAGAGACTATCTTGACCTATTTGTTACCGCATACCTAGGCATTCTGATTTTTTCCCCCTCCTTAGCTGAACATTGTGAACACGTTGTAAACGTTTTAACATGACTTTGATTTCACGGTTTATACGCTAAACCTGAAAAATGTGTCTTTCGAACAACAGAGCATCCAATTCTTTGGTCTGATCTGGCTATCCCCTACCGACAAGAAGGGAATTCAACGTTTTGTGGGCTTCGCAAATTTTTACAGGAAGTTCATAAAGGGATTTTCCACCATCATTTCCCCCATCACAAGGTTAACCAAGCAGGCCCTTAAATTCCATTGGTCTCCTGAAGCCCAGGTGGCCTTTACAACTCTGAAAGATCTGTTCGTCTCAGTATCAGTCTTAAAGCATCCTGATCCGGCCCTATCATACATTTTGGAGGTGGACGCCTCGGAAATGCAGTACCGGTTGGAGCAGTACTTTTCCAGAGACAGGGACCTAAAGCTCTTCTGTACCCAATCGCGTTTTTCTCTCACAAATTATCTGAATCGGAGCAGAACTATGATGTAGGTGAGAGTTGAGTGAGATGTGTAAGAGTTGTTAGCAATCAAGGCCGCGCTCGAAGAATGGCGATATCTTCTGGAAGGAGCAGCTCATCCGATTCTTGTTTATACAGATCATAAGAATCTGGAATACTTAAAGAACTGGACATTTTTTTTCCCCTACATTATGCAGATCTCTTAGTCATGCTGCTCAGGTACACTGAACTGCAATTCTAGCAACTAAAACTGAACCATTTTTTGGCATATATGATCCCACATATGATCTCTTGCGAAATGTGGGTATTTTACAACTAAAGAGATACATGCATCGTGGCACTGAATGCGTCTCCTCCCTTCAAGTATCTGGGCTGTCTTGATCCCTGATTATTAGCATAAAGCTGAAAGACCATCCTGTACTGACGCTGACCTCAAATGCCTACAGTACTTTCACTGACATGCCCTGACTACACTCTTATCCTATATATTTGTATATAGAGTATAAGTGCTCGGGGGCGTGGCTTGGCGCCGAACGTAGATGGCCGCCTGATCCTCTGGCTCTGTCCATCGGAGGTCCTGCCGTCTGCTTAACGGAGTGAAATTCGCCGCTATTATGGGGAAACTGAAGGGGAAGTCCCCGCGACCGCGGTCCCGCTCCCCGAGGGGAACAGATCAGCCGCCCGAGCGCAACATACCGGAAATTTTCCGGGCTCGATCACGCGAGGCAGCGGCTTCGCCTCAGGCCTACTCGGGACACCGCTCCTCCAGCCTGAGCCCGTCGCATAGGAGAGAAGCTTCTCCCACAGAGAGCCCCGCTGCTGCCCGCCCGCTGAACATGCAGGATCTTAGAGATGTGGCAGCAGATATTAAGAATTCCCTGACAGCAGTGATAACTGACCTCAGGAGGGACATACAATCACTACATGTGAGGATAGAGGAGCTGGAAGACACAACAGTCCGCCATGACACCACCATGCAGCAGCTACAAAATGCCTCACAAACCCACAGTAGCCAACTCAGAGATATCCACAGACATGTGGAAGATTTGGACAACCGCGGACGTCGCCATAATCTGCGGGTAAGAGGCATCCCCGAAACTGTTGATCGAGCCCACTTATCCCTAGTGACGGTACAGATTTTTAACGATTTGTTGGGAAGACCCCCTGAATCCCCTATTGAATGGGAAAGACTGCACAGAGCACTTAAACCCAGAGGTAGAGACACAGACCCCCCCAGAGACGTGATCTGCTGCCTGTCAAGCTTTCGACTGAAGGAAGACATTCTGCGCAGGGCAAGAGACCGCCATAACCTGAACTACCAGGGGGCAGAGATTAAAATATTCCAGGACCTCTCCCCCATAACCCTTCAAAACAGGAGAGATCTCCGCCCAATTTTAGATGTCCTCCACCACAAAGGGATCCAATACCGCTGGAAGTTCCCCTTGTGCTTATCGGCCTCCTCGGCAGGGCGAACAGCTAATCTGAGAGTCCCGGAGGACCTCAGGGAATTCTGCAGTACTCTACAAATACCTCTCGTGGACCTTCCAGACTGGTACAAAGCTTACCGCAACCCGCCAATGCCGAGAACCAACTCTATGGAAGCCATTCCAGTCCGGGATGACTTCCACATCCGGAGACGCAGATCACTCTCCCCTAGGCCGCTGAATCAAAGGGACCCGAGAGATAGAGACCGCCAGAGCCCGACTGCATCCCCAGCCCACAGGAGAGCGCGGCCAGATAGGCCTTGAGGTTCTGGTCCTCTTTCCACTATACATCTTCAGCTTCAACTTGCCCCAGAACTGCCATTTTTTCCTTTTTTCTTCTTCTTTTTTTCTGATTTTATCATCCTCTTCGCTCAGTCTCTTGTCCTGACTGTTGGGAACTTCCTCATAAAACTGCTCTTTTCTCCCGTATCTTCACATACCAGCATACCCGTTGTACTACATGGGACTGATTTCTCTGACATTTCACATATGCTTCTATGCCTGGTTTTCTCCCTAGGGACCAGTGATCAGTCTTTGGATGGATAGATTTTCTGCTGCGGATCTACACTGTAGGAGGGTGGAGGGGTGAGGGGTTATTACAACCTTCTGCTTTTAATGTGACTGTTCCCTGAGGACCTCAGCCGGTCATGGTACGTCTCATATGCACACAGACATGGACTCCTCCAGCAGGTTGGGATACATTCTTCCCTCTCTCCGTCACCCTCTTTGTTTCTGAACACCAACACCTCCTTATTCTTCTTCTCCTCCTGCTCATAACCGCCTTTTTCATGCTCATACGTCCTGACTGGTTGCGCTAAGATACAGGGTGGTGGGAGGGGTGGGATGTGGTCGCTCTCAAGATATTTTAGACACCTAATCTGGTTTATGCGATTTAACATGTTGCCAATGTTCTCTGTTTATCTCGTTCTTTACAGCAATCTCTCTGCATGTTAGAGTTATATTCCAGTAAGAATAGCCAGGCATGATAGGGCTGCATCCCCCTGCCTACCACACGACCCAATATAGTTATAATCCTTAAGGAGTCTGACTCTTTGGTTTACTCTGAGAAGCTATCACCTTAAGTTATCCCAAATTAGATGAGAGACTCACCACTCCTTCCAATCTGCTCGCGGGAGACTGGTCGCTTTACCTTACAAAGAGACACCAGATTAAGGGATACTGCCCCATCGATATGGTTCTATAGGGACACAGCTGAGACTCATGACACTTCCACCTTACAACCATTACCAGTTCACATTCATACCATATGGTCTTCTATTCCCATCTAACCTGGTTCCTGCTTGTATTATGCTTTTCCGAACTACCAGTTGATGAACCCGGGTGCAATGTCTAGCCTTTCAACCATTCTTTAGTCCTCTACTAAACCGCAAGACGGGTACACTTCTTTCCCCCAACAAGGGTGTTTCACGACATCTTGGGAGACCCGACAGTCAGGACAGCTTTAGTTTTATTGTTTATCACAGTTTTACAATGTTTACAATAGCCGAGGGGCAATACCTACAGCAACACACTGCCTATTGATGTCCCCCTGAGGGTATACTCTCTGTGTCTTATTGTTAAGTTTGATGGTTTATCATATCATATTTGTTCTTATTCATGCTGGGATACATATGTAGGACTCTGTCCTCTGCACTGTGATCTAATGTCCCTAACCTTTCTCTTTTCCTCCCGAAACATAAAAATTAGGCACCTGCTCCAACATCTAAAGCCTTTAACCTTGACCTCCCATGGACCAGAAGCACCACTGACTGATACTCGGACGCCTTTCACCCCCCCACACAACGGGAAAGTGAATACCTCCGTTGACCCATACCGGACGCAACCCACTGTGACAGGGTAAAGTAGCTGGACTACTCTCGTCCCCGGTAAGTTCCTTACCCCACACGCTATCCCCACCTTATTGACCCTTGTCCCACTTTCCTTACCCTAGCCCCTGGTAGATCTCCTACCCCTACCTTCCTTCCCCCTTTCTTCCTACTCCAGGGCCTCGCCTTCTCGGTCCCTTGCCGCCTATCTAGCCGTAGCACATTCGGGGTCCGCATTCTACCCCCGACAAAGCCTGTTGGGAATTGCCACTCGGCAACAAGGTGTACTGCAGACTTTTTCGCACACCTGCCCGGAACTCGATCACTATGTATTCCGCAAACCTCACCATGCCTTTGACCAAAGTTAAGATAATCTCACAAAATGTTAAAGGCCTAAACATCCCTGAAAAACGTAGCCAAGTCTTGGAAATGATGGCCAAACTGAAGGCGGACATAGTATTTCTGCAAGAAACTCACTTCCATGCAAAAAGCATACCGAACTTTTCGAACCGCCTGTATCCGACGGCTTTGCATGCACCTAACCCGATAGCTAAAACGAAAGGGGTCTCGATCCTACTGTCAAAAAATGTACAATGGCATACGATCGACACCCTCATAGATCCAGACGGACGCTTTTTGTTTCTGAAAGGAACCATCCACAATAGATTGGTTACTTTAGCCAATGTGTATAGCCCTAACAAAGCTCAGGTCAGCTTTGTCCGATCTGTCGTTTCTGCCCTGATAGGTTTCCAATCTGGAATCCTTCTATTAGGAGGAGATTTTAATGTTCCGCTTCAACCCCTCCTAGACTCATCGTCCGGATCCTCAGTTTTGCCGTATAGAGCGCTCAGACAAATTAAACTGTAATTGCAAGATCTCCTACTACACGACACCTGGCGAACACTACACCCTACCGAAAAGGACTACACTTTCTTTTCGGCCCCCCACAATAAATATTCTAGGATTGATTACCTATTCCTCTCGCAGAAAGACCTTCCCCTCATGACATCAGCTACAATTGAACCGTTGCTCTTAGCAGATCACCACCCTATAACTCTCACCTTAACGTTCCCGGAACTATGCTCAACCACCAAAACATGGAGGCTTGATTCCTCCCTCCTCACATCAGAAGGAGATATAGCAGACATACGGGATCACATAACTGAATATTTCCGAGATAATGCCAACCCGGAGACTTCTCCCATTACCTTATGGGAAGCGCACAAATGTGTAATTCGTGGTAAACTCATCAACCTAAAAGCAACCCGGAAGAAAGAACAACAGGCTATACTCAAAGAACTGACCACCAAACTTCGGACATTAGAAAGAGCCCACAAACACTCGCTAGCCCAAAGCACATACCTAGAACTTACACAAGCCAGAAAATCACTCTTAGACATTCTCAAACGCAGGACCCAACGCAAATTTACCCTAACCCACAAACTCTTTTATGAACAAGGAAACAAATGTGGGAAATTTTTAGCAAGAGCGCTCCAGAACAAAAAGGCCGCTACCAGCGTACACACCATTAAAGACCCTAACGGTAAAGCTTACTCAGCCACACCCGACATAGCCGCACAATTCGTGCAATACTTTAAAGATCTATACAACCTCCCCCAACAAACTGACACCCCTTCAAGCACTTTTAGTAGACAGACGCTCATTACAGACTTTCTTAACAAATATAGCCCCAATCCCATCCCGAGCGAAGAGGCTCGGGATCTAGACAACCCCCTATCCGAAGATGAATTCAAATCGGCCATTAAACAATTAAAACCAGGCAAAAGTCCAGGCCCAGACGGCTTCTCAGCGCCATATTTTAAAACCTTCACAGACCTCCTCGCGACCCCATTCCTTAAGGCCTTTAATTCCCTTACTCCATCCTCTACTCCCTTTCACAGGTTACTAGAAGCCCATATCACGGTCATACCGAAAGAGAACAAAGACATCACCTCTGTCACGAACTATAGACCGATCTCACTACTCAATGTAGACCTCAAAATATTTGCCAAAATTTTAGCGAACCGCTTATTGCCCTTTTTACCCTCTGCTATAAGGAAAGATCAGGTTGGTTTTGTCCCTGGCAGGGAAGCCAGGGACAACACCATCAAAGCGATTAACCTACACCATTTGCTTACCATCCAAAACCGTAGGTTTTTTTTTCTGTCACTGGATGCGGAGAAGGCATTTGACAGGCTGGCCTGGGACTATTTAGGAGCAGTCCTGCACCATTTAGGAATACCAAATCGTATGCTCAATTTTATCATGTCCTTATATGCCAATCCTACGGCTAGAGTCAGGGTAAACGGCCACTTGTCAGATGCCTTCCCCATCCGAAACGGTACGAGACAGGGTTGCCCCCTATCCCCCCTCCTTTTTGTCTTGACCCTGGAACCCTTCCTTCAGTGCATACGTTCCAATGATAACATCAAAGGGATACCAGTAAGAGGTGACACATATAGGTTAGCGGCATTTGCCGACGATGTCCTACTATTCCTGACTGAACCACTGACATCAATCCCCTCGCTACTGAAAGATTTCGACCTATTCTGGCGCATCTCTAACCTGAAGATCAATTTCTCTAAATCCCATGCCCTCAACATATCTCTACCCGAGGATATAGTTGCCCAATGCCAACACAACTTCCCTTTCGTTTGGAAAAAAGATGCCATTACCTACCTAGGGACCCAACTCACTGCCCAACTGTCCGATCTGTACGCCAAAAATTTTGCCCCTTTGGTCCACGCCATCTCTGAAGACTTACGAAGGTGGGATAAACCACATTTTTCTTGGTTTGGCCTTGCGGCCATTCTAAAAATGAATGTACTTCCACGTATCTTATATCTATTACAAGCGCTCCCCATTAAACTCCCAAAAACTTTTTTCCAGACGTTCCGACACTTATCCCTAAAATTCCTCTGGAAACACAAACGGCCAAGGATCAGCTTTGCCCAGCTTTCCAGACCCAAGGCCAAGGGGGGAATCGGCCTCCCCGATGTTCAAAATTATTACAGGGCTTGCCACCTTGGCAGGATCGCAGACTGGACACTACACAAAGGAAGCAAGGACTGGGTTTCCTTAGAAAATTCCTTCTCAGACTTACCGCTGAATTCCATACCATGGATCCCAGTCTCCCTTACCCCTCACTCTCTAAAGAAGCATCCTCTCATAGGAGCAACCCTTAGCTGTTTTGGAGAGGCCTGCAGGAGATTCCAGGTTTCCTCTAATCCAGGTCCTCTCACACCTATCCGCCTTAACCCGGCGTTTGTCCCGGGGATGTTCGGTAACTTTCTAAAACGTACATGGTCCCATGATACAGTTATTGTCCGCCACTTCTTTCACTCTGGTAAGCTCCTGGAACGCACCACACTTCCCACCCTTCCAAATAGCTCTCCCATCCCATGCTGGACCTACTTTCAGATTCGACATTTTCTCTACACAAACAAGACAGCGTGCCTTTCACAGGAACTTACCCCATTCGAAAACTTATGCTCCCAATCCTCACCACAACAACACCTAATCTCAAACATTCACTCACTGCTGTTCTCATCAATCTCTCCTAAAGAGGGGAGGGCATGTCAAGCTTGGGAAAGAGACCTTCAGCTTGACCTGTCTGATGCAGATTGGGAACGACTTTTCACGATAGCTCACAAAGGTTCCCTTAACGTCGGTATACAAGAAAATAATTACAAAACACTCACTAGATGGTATCGCAGGCCAGAGCTTCTACACAAATTCAAACCCAACACGTCGGACAAATGTTGGAGGTGCTCAGAAGAAAAAGGTACTCTTCTTCACATTTGGTGGTCATGCCCTTCAATACAGACATTCTGGACACTGGTCCGTGACATAACTGCTCAGGTAACTACATATCCGGTAGAGCTTACACCAGCTCGGCTTATTCTTCACCACGCCTCTATCTCAAACCAATCCTATACAAGGTCCCTGGGGATCCATATGATAAACGCAGCCAAATTATGTATATCAACCCACTGGGGTACGTCACATACCCCTACGGTGTCTGAATGGCTTACACGCGTGGGAAGAATAGCTGAGATGGAAGAGCTGATCCACATAGCCCGAGATTCTCCATCTAAATTTGCGCAGACATGGGCTTGCTGGTCCCACTTCCGAACTACGGAAAGATACTCCTCCCTGATGAGCCTTAATACCCCTAATGGTTCCAACGGACGATAAATAGTAACACAAATAGTAACATTATTATATTTGACCTCTCCCTGATAGACTATATTCCGGCTTCACCATTGAGAACCTCGAGACACCTTTTACAAGGCCCCAGAAGGAACTCCTGCAGGTCGGGGGTCCCCGAGGGAAACCTTCCCCTGATGTGGGGGGGGCCGAGAAGGTGACGCCTATGGACTACTCCCGCCCTCCCCTACCTCCCCTACCCCTGCTAGTCACCTGAACTTCCCCAACACCTCTTCCCTCGCCACTGTCCCTAGTATACCCACCCCTCCCCCCTCGTAGACGACCGACCCCCCTCCCCCCAAGACTGACCCACCTTGAATGACCGGTATATCTCCTTATTACTTGAACCTGTCAAAGACAGGTGACAACATTCTCATGCTCAGGACCTCAGATCTCAGATGCAGCGAACCAGCTCACAGACATTGCAGGTCAATTTCCGCCAAATAAGGGTGATTGATCTTCCATCCCTTACCGTGGAAGATAGGGCCCGACAACCACACGTATTCTGCTTTGTAGTAAGCACCAACATTCAGCGGAGTTACAGCCAGTTGTTGGAACATTGTTAAAACCTGCTTGTAACAAATGCTCAGTCAGATTTATCCTGTATTAGAGTATGAATATGCACGTCACCGGTTCATTTATTGTATACTTTACATTTCTGTATCGGTTATGCCTCTTTGTTGTTTTTCTCTCTAAAATCTCTAATAAAAATTTTTCATGGAAAAAAAAAAAAGTGCTCATTATGCTTGCACGTAGTAACGGTGTAATTGTTAAGTAGATGTTTTAATGTGTTTTTGATAACCCCCTAAGGGTCAAGGCATGGAATGGTCTCAAGGTTGCAAACAAAGGTGTTTTTGGGTGTGCCGGTTGTGTAGAGAGGGGGTGATTTTTTTGCAATGAAAACACCCTACATTGTAGTCTGGTTAAAATAAGCTGTTTAAAAAAAAGAAAGAAAAAGAGAGAGAATCTTAATTAAAGAGGAGGGCTGTTAAAAAAAAAAAATTTAAAGTCAGCAGCTGCAAACACTGCAGCTGCTGACTTAATAAGCACACTTACCTGTCCAGGGCGCCCGCGATGTCGGCCGCCCGAGGCCGACCCGTCCCTCGGCTCTCAGGTCCCGGCGCCGCCATTCCTTCTAAGGGAAACAGGCAGTGCAGCCTTATGGCTTCACTGCCCGTTTCCTACTGCGCATGCGCGAGTCGCGCATCGCTTTGTGAATGGGACGCGCTGTGTTCTGGAACACACAGTTCCCAGAACACAGCGCGACCCATTACCCAGAAGACAACGCGACGAGGAGAGAAGAAAGAAGATCTCCGCGGAGGAGGAAGAGGAAGATTAGGATTATGTGCCTAGCAACAGGCATTTCTGGTAAGTAATTGGTAATCTGGTTGTAATTTTTTATATTTTTTTTTTCAGGGTGGCCCTCCACTTTAAGGTACAGTAAAGTGTTTGGAAGGTGGCTGGGATTCCGATTCACAACTTTATTGGATAGAGCAGTCATATCTCTAAGAACAAATTGATAACCATTGGATTTTTTACTCCTTTGAGGTACAACTTTCTTACTCTCTTGACACCTATTGGGTCTGCTACATTGTCTTTATACACATGTAATACTTATATAATTTCTATATTGCCCCGTAGTCTCTCTGCCCATGCCAGCTTTATAATTATGTTGGTCTGCATTCATGCATTTACCATATTTCATATTTTAGATAGTCTTTCATACCAACATACTCTAATACGTCTAATTATTTTATTTACATCTTTATGTATATATAAATTAAATTTTAGAACCTTATACATTAAGCCCATTTTGCAATTATGATGCCTTCTGATATATGTGCATCCTTGCAGACATTTTCAAGACACTATTTAAGGGGCTAGGTGGAGACCGCAGTGAGAAATACCCCTATCCAGACCGTGCTGATCCTCCGGATGTTCCCCTGTTGTGGCCTTTGTTTGTTCCGCCCCCCTCAGCTCCCGAGCTGGATGCACTACACGGCTGCCATTTTGATATCCAGCGTTTGGCGATTTATCTCAGACCTTCAGTAAGTATGAGGTCTGTCTTTGACCTCTCTTGCCAATTATTCCACCTGCCCCCATTTATCAACAACATACATTTACTGATATTATTTACATTGCAGATACAATATTCATGCATCCTCCCCTGAAGAAGCGAGCAGGGTCTCGCAAAATGCATAGGGCTTTATTGATGCTTGTTTTATGCCAATACATGCTGGGTATTATTGATGTCTGCATTATGTTTACATATTTTCTGTTCATATGTATGTACATTTTTATTGTGTATGTGTATTTACTGACCCAGCAACTTTTAAGTTTTATTGTTGTTCATGGATGTACAACATTTGTAATAAATCTTTGTATATTTACTTTCACCTGTGTTGTGTACATTGGCTATTATGCCGGGTAACTCACAATCATTGTTGTTGCCGCTCTGTTACATAACATTTTGAAACAAATAAATTGATTTTGTCTCAGTGTTTGTTGTGGACATTGGCTAAACCTCTCTCACCTCATTTAAAGTCACAGGGCTATTTTTCTTGTTTTTTGTTACTTGAAGAAATGACTACATCTTTTACATGGAAATCTTTGTTGTTCACCTTTGTTGTTCTAAAGCCACGGGAGGTCCTGAGATGAGTAAAGGGGGACTCCTGCTGGAAAAATGTTCCTGGGAATGACACCTTGAGGGGGAGCCATGACGCAAGGAACCCAAGGAAGGCTTCCAATGAGCACTGCAAGAAAGAGATATGAGGTGCCAACCCAAAGACCCAAGCCTAGCCCAATGCATCAATTCCAATCTGTCTGTGGACGTCAAGTTCTGTCCTTATAAAGTTCTTCTGGGGTGGAGAATCTTCTGATTACATGGATGAGTAGAGAATCAAATCTTTGGAGGTATCTTAAAAGTTTAGGAAAATTAAATTATAATGTGGACTTTTGGTTGTGTTTTATCTCCTGCATAACTGGAAGAAACAATTGCTGGAGGGCTGGCTGCAGGATTGAAAAAAAAAAAAAAAACTTAAATAATTACCTAGATGTTTGCAGCATCAACCCATTTGGTATGTAAACTGCTTATTATTGAAAAATCATTTGATTTTGTTTCAAAATTATGATGATATTCTTATAGGATAAATTAACCTTTTTTTAACCATATTTAGGGTCTAACATACAACCTACTCCTATCCACTCACTTCCAGGCTTCAGTGATCCTCACTCTGTGACAGTGGACAGGGAATCCTCTCCCCACTCATGCTGTCACAATTTGAAAACAGCAGCTGTGTTATTCAATCAGTTTCTTGTAAATGAATAGACTACAAGTACCAAGTACAAGTGGCTTGTAGTTCTCAGTGAACTATGAGGGCGATGGTGAAGAACTCTGATAGTTCTTTAATTCTTCCTGCCATTCAGTAACTACCTGCCCACATCTGAGGTACAGGTGGACAATGTACTGAGAGTATGCAGGATACAGGCATTGCACAGGTGCAATGATTTACAGGATATAATGTAAAACAAATAATAACTGCACTTTTTTTACCTGCAGAAAGATGTGCATATATAATTTTTTTTTAAAAGGTGAACTTAGCCTTAGCTTTTAAAGTGTAAAACTAATTTACAGTTTCATTGACCATTTTAACATCACTTCACCTTCTCAAAAAACAATAGAAACGTTTATCTTATAAATACAGGTTACTAAAAAATTACACCTCTCTGCTAAATTCTTTCAGCAATAACAAAGCTTTCTTAAGTAATTTCTGTGATTTCTGTGATTTCTAAATGTCATTCGTAGTTTTACTTCTGTCAAATTAAAATAAAGAAAGGAGAAATATTCAAATTGAAGGGAAGAGCCAGTTTTATTGTGCTACTTAAATAACAGTAAATGGTTTTATCAGAGTCCATAGTGAAGGTCTGCAAGAGGTATTGCCTATTAAAGCTAATGGTTTCAATTTTGTGCTTCCTAAAATGGCAGCCCCAAAAGCTGGCAATTAGAGTGAAACTATTAAAATGGCCATCTAGCTGAATTAAAGCATAGTATTTCATAAAAGATGTTAGTACCTTTTTGTAAGACCTGCACGTGTGACCTTTAGATTGTGACTTCGACTTTAACATCCATTTCCATCATTTACATGAAAAATTACTTTTAAATGTGCTTTAGCCAAAAGGTACTCTGTATTGAATATGAGCATTGGCAATTATTTAACTCTAATATTGAGCTTTTCTGATTTACACAAGTACTTAAGCAATAACATAAAAACTGGTCTAAAAGAAAATTTGGTGCACTGGAAGTGATTTGTTATACATAGATACATATACATAGATTAGACATAAAAGAGAATTCAATTATCTTGATGACTGAATGCTAAAAACACGACAGATATTTAGGCTTTTGAAGAATACAGACAGGTTTAATTTGCCACTGGCATGTATTGTCCTTAGGACCTCTAGTGCAAAAATGTTTCTATAGTAGATACAAATGTGACCATTAAAAACCCAAGTAATATGCCGCATATACACGACCGGAGTTTCCGGCAGAAAAGGTCAGATGGTCTTCCCGACGGAGAAGAGATTGATTGGAGATGGACTTTCGATGCTTACAATCCTCCGTCCTCCACTCACAGATTGTACTTATGACACTTGCATGTTATGCTTTGTATACACTGCACATGCATGAAACTCTGCCCCTGTCCTTCTTTCTAGTGTATCCCCCCCCCCTCTTCTTTTTCAGGGCAGTGGGAGAGCACATGGTGGAGACACAGCAGGTGTGTGCTGTTATCAGCAATGACAACGAAAACCCAGATCAAGGCAGTTGCTGATCCAGGAGGAGACATAAGGCCTCAAATATGTCCTTTGAAGAGATGGTGGAGATGGTGGACATCTTGAAGAGGGCAGACTATGATGTGAAGTATGGACCGTCCAGAAACCCAAAAGGCCAAGATCATGACTAAAGTTGAGAAAAGTCTGCACAGGAATTTTGGGATATGACGATCCAAGGATCAATTGAGGAAACACTGGTCAGACCTGAAATTGAGGGAGCAAGATCGGTATAGAAGGATCAGGAAAGTGCTGCTAAAAAGTAAGTATTTGTCGTGTGTTCCTATTATTATTATTACTTTCGTGCTGGTCCATGTGCTTTTCTTTACTGTTGTACAGTTAAAAATGTCAAGATTGAGGTTTATGGGCACAGTCATCGTTCGTATTAAACATTGTTAGTTAGACACTAATAAGACGTTTTTAGCAGATGCAGGTTAACTACATTTGTTCATGCCCATTTGGATTAAAAGTTTATTATATCGTTGTCTAGATGTGTTTGAAACTATAATGAAATGCCAACTTGATTCAGTGTAAGGAGACGACACTCAGCAGCTGTTTACACATCTGGATGCAGGAGCACTAGTGTGGGACGCCATAACAACCTTTTTATGGTGTCCCACGCAAGTGCTCCAGTGGATACTAGGGGTCTCTTCCTGTGTGAAACTTGCACAAAACAGGTAAGTATTCCATCTTTTGAAAGGGACAAAAACATGTATTCAGCTTGAAACTCTGCCAAAACAGACAATTGGATGACACTTCCAAGCAATGTTTCATATTACTATTTTTCACCTCAAATATCTGTCTGCTAAATATACATTTTTTGTATTCACATAGGGGAGCAAAGAATCAGGACATCTGAGGATACCAGGAACCCCACACCACCTGGAGAAGGGGAACTCAAACCACAACCTAAGGATGTGGATACAGAACCTGAGGATGTGGATGCAGAGATTCAGGAAGTGGTCAAAATGGTGTCCACAACAGGTCAGTGTCTGAGACCACAGCTTTAGGTAATAAATGGATGCTTGCATATTTATAATACATGTGTGTTTTTTTTAGGTGATGTGGATGTTGTGGAACAAGAAACTCACTTCAGCAGTTCAAGTGCACAAGTCCTCATCAGTGACATCCTGGTGTGCAATCAGGATTTAGAAAAGCTGAAGCAAGTGGGGGTGGCTAGCCAGCGGAGCGGATGGATGCACACTAGAGCGGCTCCGCTATATCCTAGGCTTCAACGGCGATCTATAGCGGTATTAACCCTTGTTTCAGGCTAAAAATCATCCGTCTACCTGCGGGCAACCTCCAAGATGCCATCCCGGAAAAGAAAAGACCTGGCAAGACCGGGCAAGATGCTTGATTTCTTTAACCACCAATGCCAGCACTCTACCCAAGATGGCGCCGGCAGCAGCAACGGCCACGCACGAGGCTCTCGGGCCCAGCGGAAGAAGGCAGAGAGGCAAGCCAGCATGGGAAGTCTCCCTCCAGCACAGCCCTCACCATACTCACTGCCACCATCAGTCCGGCAAAAAGCAGGCAGAAAATGGCGGCGACAGCGGCTGACATGGAGGAGGTGAGTGCTCTTAACTCATCACTAGATAACACCAGGGAACTACAGGATTATATTACTGACTTCCCCACGCTGAATCAACCTGTAATGGACTCTACCCTTAAGGACATGTTGGTGTCTCTCCGCTATACATTGCATGCAGACATTATGTCACTCACGCAGCAGTTTAAAACAGAGGTATCTACAGTAGCTAGCAGGGTCTCCCACATAGAAGTGAAAATGGGTGAATTTGCAAACACATTCAATGACATGGTAGACACCCATAATGACAGGGACGAGAAGATTGCAAACATTAAACAAAGTCAGCGGACCTCGAGGACAGATCAAGACGCAATAACGTCAAGATCCGCGAGATCCCTGAGGCGATTAAGCAGCAGGAGCTGAGAGACTACTTTATCAATTTTATGAAAGTGGCACTCTCAGATACACCGGAGGAGGAATTGGTGGTGGACCATATCCATAGATTGCCTAGACCTAAGAACATCCCGCCCCACTTACCCAAAGACACTATAGTCAGGGTGCACTTTTATCATGTTAAAGAACGATTTGTGATGGCGACTAGGAAGCGGGAGGATTTGCCTACTGAACTTTGGGACCTGATATTCTTTGCAGACCTTTCGGCCTATACCATGCAGCAACGCAGGCAGCTGGCTACAATAACCAAACCATTGAACAACCATCGTATCCCCTATAGATGGCTGTATCCAGCTAAACTGCTAATAAACCAAGATATGAAGTCACACCTGGTGTCAAATGTTGAGGATGGCATCTGCCTCTTGGAAGACTGGCAGATTCTGAACCCACTGCACACAGTTCAAGGAAGGGCAGGATCACCCCCGTCCACACGCGCAAGTTCAGACACTGAAACAGGGTGAACCTACATCATACAAATTGTATTAGGTCGCCTGGATGCCTAGGAGGAATGCTCACAGCTATTTGTTCGAATTCTTGTTTTTCACATTTTTATACTGACCGCTTTTACCCTCCGAGAGTTAGCAGTGTTACACCAGCACAGATTCCTCAGTGAATCGCTAATTTTTTATCTTCTTTTTGTGTTTGTTCTTCGCTGTTTGTTACCCCCTGTGTCTATCTCCCCCCCCCCTCCAATCCCCACTGCAGGTACAGGATTGGCCATTTCTGGACAGAGTGAATTGTACCTCAAGAAGCACCCGCTCTTGGTCGAAGCACCAGTCTTATCTCCACTCGTGGGGCATCTTACTACAGCTCTTGAAAGGTCAGGAACGAGTGAAGTGTAGTACAACATGGCTTTTACTATTTCGTCCCTGAATGTGAAGGGTCTCAATAGTCCCCACAAACGCCAAATAACTTGGAGAGAAGTGCTTAGGCTTCAATGCGACATCATTTGTTTCCAAGAGACCCATTTCATGATGGATAATCACCCTTCCTTTTCTAACCGCAAGTTTCCACATGTGTTTATGGCAACTGGCCCCAAGAAAAAAGCGGGTGTAGCAATTGCCATTAAAGATTCTATTTCCTTCTCCCACCTGGACACGCACTTGGATCCATCTGGTAGATTCTTAGTTCTTATATGTGAGATCGCCAAACAGAAAATATACACTCGTAAACGTGTACCTCCCGAATACTAACCAAATCAGGTTTCTACGGAAAATATGGAAGAAAGTATCTGCTATGCGACAGGGACATGTTCTATTTTGTGGTGATTTTAATGCCGTCCCGAATGGTGAATTGGATGTCTCTAGCTATCCGCTTCTGAAGTCTCGTAGGCCCACCCTTGCGCACTTTCTCTCTACCTCTGGCCTTTTTGATGTCTGGCAATGTCAACACGCCTCTGAAAGGGCCTTTACCTTTTTCTCAATACATATTCACGTATAGATTTTTTTCTTGTGGACAAATTTTTGCTACAAAAAATTGTTAGATCGGATATACATATTATAACCTGGTCGGACCATGTGCCTGTTTCAGTGAGTGTGGGGGAACGCGGTGCCGAAACGAGAGCGCACAGGTGGCGAAATGATGTTTCCGCTATTTCCCAGCCTGCCAATCTAAAATATTGAAGGGAAAAATGTACAGAATTTTTTGACATGAATGCTCCTTCGGTGTCGGATCCCTTCACACTCTGGTCTATATGAGGGGCTTACTAATCCAATTAGGTGCGAAAATTAAAAGGCAACGGATGGAACGGCTCAATACTCTGCTAAGGGAAATACTAAATTTAAAAACATCCAATAAGCAAATCTCCATGCAAAAGAAAAGAGATGCATTGTTTTCTGCTCGGCAAGAGCTACGTGCGTACCTGGTCTCCCAGCAGGAGAACCGCTTTCCCACTCTGAAAGCTAATAACTACCGTTATAGTAATAAATATAGGAAAACTGCTGGCGGGCCAGCTTAAAGAAAGATTTGCTCAACAGAAAATCAGTCACATGATTAATCCCAAAACCAAGCAAACGGTATATAACCCGAAAGAAATAGCGTATACGTTCAGTGATTACTATGAGGCCTTATATAATCTTAAAGATCACCCGGGTACACACCAACCCTCTGGACAATTGATTTTAGATTTTTTAAAGGCAATAAACCTGCCCAGGGTCTCCCAATGTGAATTAGAAATTTTGAACTCACCTTTCACGATCCCCAAAATTCAAAATATTAAGAGTATGCCCCACAATAAAGCACCAGGGCCAGATGGCTTTTCGTCAGAATATTTTCAGTTGTTTCAGGCTGAGCTTTCCCCATATTTGAAGCAGATCTTTGACACCACGATGTCCAATGCCACACTCCGAAGCGATATGCTTACTACATCTATCATTACTCTTCCTAAACCGGGTAAGGACCCCTCACTTCCACAGAGCTATAGACCGATTTCTTTATTGAATGTCGATGTCAAAGTGTATGCAAAGCTGGTGGCTAATAGACTTGTAGGACTTTTACCAAGGCTTATCAATCATGATCAAGTGGGCTTTGTAATGGGACGGCAGGCAAATGACGCAACCAGGAGATTAATAAATCTCGTTTATTCGGCTGAAAAGTCGGGAGGGCCTTCTCTGCTTCTATCTTTGGATGCAGAGAAGGCCTTCGATAGAATCCATTGGGAATACCTGGTCAGGGTTCTTCAAAAATTTGGGTTGACGGGACAAATTCAACAGGCCATCTTAGCCCTATACTCCTCACCGTCCGCATTTGTATTTGCGGAGGGTATGTTCTCAAAAAGCTTCCGTATAATGAACGGTACCAGACAGGGATGCCTGCTCTCCCCCATCATTTTTGCCATGGTAATGGAACCACTGGCGGAAATGATCAGGCAACAGTCAGAAATACAAGGAATATCCCCCCAAAGTAAACAACACAAGATTTCTCTTTTCGCAGATGACGTCATTCTGACTTTATCTAATCCCTACAAATCCATTGCAACGGCGCATGACATTTTGGTAAAATTTAGTAGGGTAGCCTACTACAAAATTAATGAAAATAAATTGTGCATTCTGGGTATAGGAGTTGATAGCCATCTGAAATCAGAAATACAATGGGACTTCCCATACCCATGGTCCTCTGATTCCATACAGTATTTGGGAACCTTATTAACACCCTCCACTACTAAGTTGTTCCAAGCTAATTTCCCTCCACTATTAGATGAGCTTCAAATGGACATAAATAAACTTCAGAAGCATTATGTCTCCTGGCATGGGCGCCTGGCAGCCTACAAAATGCTTTTACTCCCCAAGTTAACGTACCTGTTTACCGAACCCTATCCCCCCTTCTTTCTTTAAGACCGCACAAAGGCAAATGCTAGCCTTTATTTGGGCAGGGAAAAAAGCTAGATTCCCATCTATTATGCAGAGTAAATGTAAACAAGTGGGTCCCAGTTCTCCAGGATTATGCAACAGCAGCGGTTCTTGATCAACTACGCGGCTGGCTCTCCCCCTTGAATCCCAAACCCTGGTGTCAACTAGAACATGCGTGGGTACATCCCAGGTCGCTTCGATCTCTCCTAATAGCCTATAACCTTGAGCAATTCAATGTCTGCATAGACCACCCCACTATCCAGGCCTCTCTACAAGCCTGGAGAGGGATAATCTTATCATCTCACTGTGCTGAACGACTAACGGCAGTACCCATTCCCTTAGATTCTCTCCCTTGGTTAATTCCAAATATTTCTTTGACTCTATGGCAAAATAGGGGTATAGAATTAGTCCATGATCTCACGGAAGGTGATCATATTATGTCTTGCAAAAAAATTCAAGCTAAGTTTAACATTCCCCCTTCCGAATTTCTGACGTACCTACAAATTGCCTCTTGGTACCAAAAACGGAAGGCCTCTAATTCATTATTCATCTGCAAGGTATGGGATTGTTTAATCTCATCCAACCCTAAACCTAAAGGGATCCCAATACTGTACGATCTGCTCAATGCGAAATCATTCTTCTGCAGATTTGGACATCTTGAGAGATGGGAGACTGACCTTGGGAAAAACTTCACTGATAAACAGTGGTTATTAGCGATTAAAAAATAATATCAGTTTCTCGAGATGTTCGAATTATGAGGAGCTGGCAATTAAAATATTAGCCAGATGGCACGTCACTTTCTATATAGTAGCAAAATTTTCAGAGGGCAAATCTAACTTGTGCTGGAGGGGGTGTGGCCAGGTGGGTACGCTGGTCCACATGTGGTGGTCGTGCCTGCATTTGCGGAGCTTCTGGAATGAAGTGTTCAAACTGATAGCGAAGATTACAGGTGTCCTGGCCCGACCGTCCCCAGAGAAAGCTATGTTGAGTATAGGTATGTCTGATTACCCTTTACCATTGAGAGCCAGAGCAATGCATATTACATTTGCCGCAAGGTCCTTAATTGTGCAGAGTTGGAAATCAAGGGACACTCCAACCTTACGAGAGCTGATCATGAAGGTCAATGTTGTCTCGGAATACGAGAAAATATTGGCTAAGGCCGCGTACACACGCGCGGACTGTTCGCCCAACTTTGTCCGTCAAACAGTTTTGGCAAACAGTCCGCTCAAACTTAGCATGGACGGACATGGCCACACACGACGGACGAACAGTTTGCTGAAACCGTGCGCGATGACGTGAACGGCACGTACGACGGGACGAAAAATACGACGTCCTATACACTGCATTATAGCTTTCGGCGTGAAAATCCTTTCTGAGCATGCGCGCAACTTTGTTTGACGAACAAGCCTACACACGAGCGGACTGTTCGCTGAAACAAGGTTTCAGCGGACAGTTTTACGGAATTTCCAAAAAACCTTGTCCGTCAAACTGTCCGCTGAAACTGTCCGCTGAAAGCCCACACACGAGCGGACTGTCCGCCCAAACACTGTTCAGCGGACAAAGTTGGGCGAACAGTCCGCCCGTGTGTACGCGGCCTTACAGAGACGGGTCCAGAGCAAGGTACTTGGCTGACTGGCCTCCCTGGAATTTTTGTTTCCGGGCTAAAGAGTAATTTTCGCATGTCCCAGATGGTGCATTCATAGATTTTCTGTTGTTTTTTCCTCTTCTGTACCTTCCTGATTCTTTCCTTCCTCTTTCCCCCTCCATCATGTTTAAGAGATGTTGAGTTACTACGATACTCTATGCAAAGTGATGAAAGTTAACGATTGGCATTATAAGCCTTTAGGTTGAAGCACAGGTTATGGCTTTTTTACAAGAACCCCAATGTGTTCCTATGTTTCATGTATTCGAGTTACCAGGGCAAGCTATACAAGTAATGGTGGCTGTAAACATGTTATTCAGTTTGCCAACGCCTGTATGTATACTAATGTGAAAATGCATATCTGTAACCTGGTACAGTATGTTCTGAGCTCATGTAATATCTATTTTCAATAAAAATGTATTTGAGTAGAAAAGCTGAAGCAAAACATCAATGAGGTTCAAAAAAGATTGAGCAACATCATTGCTGTTTTATGCAAAATCTAAACACAAAAAAAGTAAATGTCATTATTGTTGTATGTTATTTAACCACTTGCTTACTGGGCACTTAAACCCCCCTCAGTCCCAGAGCAATTTTCAGCTTTCAGCGCTGATGCACTTTGAATGACAATTGCGCGGTCATGCAACACTGTACCCAAATGAAATTTTTATCATTTTTTCCCACAAATAAAGCTTTCTTTTGGTGGTATTTAATTACAGCTCGGAGTTTTATTTTTTGCTAAACAAACAAAAAAAGATGCAAAAAAAATAAAAAATCATGTTTAAAAGTTTGTTATAAAATTTTGCATCCTTCATTGAAGTGTGCTAATGAGGCGGCACTGATAGGCTGCACTGGTGGGCACTGATGGGCTGCATTGGTGGGCACTGATAGGCTGCATTGGTGGGCACTGATAGGCTGCACTGGTGGGCACTGATAGGCATAGTTAAGGCGGCACAAATAGGCACAGATAAGGCAGCACCGATGGGCACAGATAAGGCGGCACTGATGGGCAAAGATGGGCACATAAGATGGCACGGATGGGTGGCACAGATGGGTGGCACGGATGGGTGGCACGGATGGGTGGCACGGATGGGCACTGATAGGTACCACTGATAGATGGGGCTGATGGGCACTGATAGGTGGCACTGATAGGTGGCTCTGATAGGTGTCACTTCTGGGCACTGATGGGCGGCACTGCTGGGCACTGTTAGATGACACTGATGGGCACGGATATGTGGCATGGGTGCAGCACCTTTGTTAAGGCAGATTGTGGGCACTGCTGGGTGGCACTGTGGGCACTGCTGGGTGGCACTGCTGGGTGGCACTGTGGGCACTGCTGGGTGGCACTATGGGCACTGCTGGGTGGCACTGACGGGGGCACTTACTTTTTTTATTGTTGCACTGGCAGGGGGCAGGTGGGCACTGACAGGGTTGCAGGTGGGCACTAGCAGTGCTGGCCATGATCGGGACTAATGTCCCGATCATGGCCGCCTGTTATCGGCTTTTTTTTATAGCCGATTACCGGCTCCGTTATATCACATGATCAGCTGTCATTGGCTGACAGCTGATCACGTGATAAGGGGTCAGGATCGACCCCTTGCACGGCTCAGGGGGCGCGCAGGCCGCTCGTGCACGGGACTACGTCAATAGACGTAGTCCCGGAAAAGGAGATCCGCGCTGTAGCCGTCAATTGACTATAGCGCGGATCTCAAGTGGTTAAAATGTTTTTAATGAATTGCAAAGCCAAATTTTGAAGATGCACACAGTGTGTCAACATGTACTATCTGCCATCATGGGATATCAATGTAACGTTTTGTGGGTGCAACCCCTTCCTCAAAATTAAAGTAGGTGAGAGGAAGGGGTTGCACCCCTGAACACGTCCATTGATTCCCCATGATGGGAGCTAGCACACATTGACACACTGTGGCTTATTTAAAAAAAGCAAAATCACTTTGCACTATAAGCGCAATGCAAGCGCACTTGAAAGTGCACTTGTAGGCAAAGCGGATTATCCTTTCTGAAATAACACCCAGTATGTCAACATGTGCTAGCTCCCATCCTGGGGGATAAATGGACGTGTTTTGGAGGTGCAACCCCTTCCTCTCAACTACTTTCGTTTCGAGGAAGGGGTTGCACCCACAAAACGTTTACATTGATATCCCATGATGGCAGATAGTACATGTTGACACACTGTGTGTTTTTTGACTTTAGGAAAATAGATGTAGGGAAAAGACACACATTTTAGGCATAGGATCATGAGGGAAATCCAAATTTTGAGTCCTAATTTGTGTGCATCTTCAAAATTTGGCTTTTACAAGGGTGCGATCACCTCATCTGATGAAGGCAAAATCAACACAGTTTTGACATACTAATGTCTCATATGGCCTTCACTTTATCAAAGTTGAACTTTGTAAGTTCCTGAGTTGGGGATGTGTATGTTATGGTTTTAAACATGCCTGTTTAGCCACAAAAAAGGCTATACACTGTCAAACATACATGTTATACACAAAAGATGTTGGTTTGTTAAAAAACCCTTTTATACCGCACAAGTGAATGTGCTTGGATTAAAAAAATTTAAACTCAAAAATGTTTTGCTTCTTTTTTCAATGCTCAATTCCAGTTTTTTAGTAAGTTGGTGTAGTTACAGGGACAATAGGGGTTATTTACTAAAGGCAAATCCACTTTGCACTAAAAGTGCACTTTCAAGAGCACTTGAAGTGCAAAGTGGATTTGTATTTAGTAAATAACTCCCACTGTGCTGTACAATTTGCCAAAATCAGGCGATTTTAGGGACTACAAGCAATTAATTCATGAATTTGAAAGTTTTATTTAATTTTTATCATTAATGCATTACATACATTAACAACAAAATAATTGTGTGTGTGTAGCAGACCCCACAACACAACATAATAGTTAGCTGAAAAAGAGATTGTCACCTCATGTATCAAATAAGTTACGTTTGCACTATTGAAGAAAAAGGCCATTGGAAAACCTAGGAGACAGATAAGAAACACAAGCAATAAATCAAATGAAACATGAGTTTAGTTTTTCAAATCAATTTTATTTTACTAAGCTTCTACATTCTCTGGTATATCAATTGCCCCCATACCCATGAAGTACTCCACGTAGCTTTGCCGTACTTTGTGGGTGCTTTCGGGGGGAAGTCAGGATGGCCAGGTTAGGCACTGTCATTGTTTCTGTGGGTGAAAAGTCAGCCTCGGTCGCAACTGAGGCTAGAAAGTTGGCGGCATTCTTACGCAGAAAATTATATAGAATGCAGCAGCTTAAAATGATGTGGTTCAGTTTGTATTTGGCCATGTTTATGGCCATTTGGAAAAGACAGAACCGGCTGGCCATTCTCGAACACTCTTCTGGCTCTGGACAGACGGTAGTTAAAAACCCTCTGCTCCAGGGTCAGAGTCCTCATGGGGAACGGCCTCATAAAATGTTCCCCCAGTGAAAAGGTTTCATCAGCAACAAAAAACAAATGGGAGCCTCGCAACGTTATGCTCTGGAGGAGGCAATCCCAAGCTGCCATTCTGGAGATGCCTATAAAATTCTGTCTGGGTGATGACTCCACCATCTGACATTCGGCCATTCTTCCCCACATCCAGATAGAGGGACTCGTAAGTCACTGACACCACGGCCAACATCACAATGCTACTGTACTCCTTGTAGTTGTAGTAGTATGACCCCAAGTTGGGGTGGGACGATCCGTACGTGCTTCCCATCTATCACACCACTGCAGTTGGGAAAGTCCCACTGCTTGTTGAATTGAGAGACCACAGTTTGCCATTCTTGTGGGTTGGAAGGAAACTGTGGAGTTAAACAAGAAAAAAAATAGTACTTTTGCACATATCATTGCAAACAGATTAGACACAAACATTCTTGGCCAACATAAATAGAAAATGTATTGAAATTAGTATTTAAAGACAAAAGTATAAGTTCCGCTTATCAGATTTCTCACCTCCTCTGATTGCCCAATGGAAAAATGTGAGGGTGAGGTGAGATGTTTTGGACAGGTAACCATTTCCTTTTTTGAGAGCTGAATGCATAAATAATGTGTGTTACTTTGGCCAGCTCCTCCTTATGTACACTATTGGCAGCCCACTGGACAAGTAATGCCACGTACACACGATCGGAATTATGTTAGGAAAAAGGTCTGATGGTTTTCATGATGGAATTCCGACAGAATTCTGCTCAAGCTGTCTTACCTACACATGGTCACACTAAATTCTGACCACCAAGAATGTGGTTACGTACACCATATAAGACGGGACTATAAAAGGGAAGTTCAACAGCTAGTATGCCACCCTTTGGGCTCCTTCTGCTAATCTTGTGCTTGTGTTAGTAGAAGTTTGGTGAAAGTTGATTTGTGCTTTTCAGCTTTTGTGAAAGATCATTGCTGCTCTTAAGTTTGTGTTTGTGGGTTCGTATCTGGTTTTCAGTGCTTGTAGTCAGTTTGCATTTGTTTGTCAGTGCGTGCTTTTTATAGTAGTACCGTATTTGATTTTCAGTGCGTTCTTGTCCACTCGTTTCTGATTTTCAGCTCGTTCTTTCAGGCCTTGCTGTTTTTCAGTGCTTTCTGTTTAGTTCATTCTGACCACACATAGGGTTCCCTGTTCAGACCTTAAGGGCCTGGTATGGATTTTGGGGGGACCCCCATGCAATTTTCTTTTAAATATTTGGTTCAGGGTTCCCTTTAATATTCATATCAGACCCAAAGGGCCTGGTAATGGACTGGGGAGAACCCATGCTGTTTTTTTCAATGAGTTTTATCTATATTGCCGTTTAGTTCATTCTGACCACACACAGGGTTCCCTGTTCAGACCTTAAGGGCCTGGTATGGATTTTGGGGGGACCCCCATGCAATTTTATTTTAAATATTTGATTCAGGGTTCCTTTTAATATTCATATCAGACCCAAAGTGCCTGGTAATGGACTGGGGAGAACCCATGCTGTTTTTTTCAATGAGTTTTATCTATATTGCCGAGAGCTGACAATTTATTACAGCGGCGATCAGTTTTAATGACTTTTTTCCTTTAGAAATATAATTTTGCTATTGTACTGTTCTAAACACGGGAAAACGGTGCCACTTTACACCCCCCACACACAATATTTAAAGGATATTTCATTTTTATTGTTTCACTTTAAGTATTATTAACCACTTGCGACCAGCTGCGCAGTTGTACTATGGCAACATGACTCAGCTGTGCGAATCGCTGTCATGTTACGTTAGTAACATAGACAACCATTAGGAGGTGTGTGCGTGCCGCCTGCTCACTCACGGAGCCAATGCGAGTGCCCGGCAGTTGCGATCGCTTCTGGGCTCCCACAATTGCTCGGGGCACATGGAGAATAAGGATCTGTGTGTGTTCGGAGGGGAGAACAGACAGATCATCTCTTCTTACATTGTATGAACAAAAATGTGTCAAAATTGTCCAACGTGTCCGCCGTAATGTCGCAGTCCCAATAAAAATAGCAGATTGCTGCCATTACTAGTAAAAAAAATCATAAAAAGCCATAAATCTATCCCATATTTTGTAGACACTATTACTTTTGTGCAAACCAATCAATATACGCTTATTGCTATTTTTTTTTACCACAAATATGTAGAAGAATACATATCAGCCTAAACTGAGGAAAAAAAAATGTTTTATATATTTTTGGGGAATATTTATTTTAGCAAAAAGTTAAAAATATTGTGTTTTATTCTTTTTTATTAAATGTTCCGGGGCTGAAGCAGTTAAAATCACTGCTCCCCGAAAAACGTCAGTTTTTAAAACTTTTTTTGGCATTGATGCATGTCCCCTGGGGCAGGACCTGTGTCCCCAAACACTTTTTATGGCAATAACTTGCATATAAGCCTTTAATATGAGCACTTTTGATTTTTCATGTTCATGTCCCACTTTAACAATGTTTGTGTGTTCGCATATTCTGGTGCAAACTGAACGGTGGGGTGTTTGGCTCATCCTTAGTCCTAGTAGATGATAGGCTCAGCAATGGCATGCAAACTGCTGCTAACAAAACAAACAGAATATTGGGGGTGTGGCTTGCGCAACTTAAGCCTGTAGCTCTTATCAGCCGGCCAGACATCCAGAGCTATACGGGCACCATCCAGCCTCAGTGAAACCCCATTCGTTCCCTGAGGATTCCCGGAACACATTGCAGCGATGTCCCGCAAAAGAAAGGAGGAGAAGAACCTCCAGAAGCTCACAGCACTTTCCTTCCAGCGTGAGGGATACAGACAAGATGGCGCCGACGGAGCGACCATGCGGTCGCCATCGGCCTACACGGACCTCCCTAGCAGCAAGCATCGCCTCCATCGCCAACTCACTACCGATCTCACCGACCTCCCAGAGCCCTGTTAAAGCGCGGATGCGCTTGGATGCTGCGTACCAGGCCGGGACCACAGTGAGTAATGAGCTACACAACTCACATGCCATATCCTCTCTGCAATCCTCCATAGTGGCCTTCCCTACCTCGGGACAGCCGGTCCTTGACACTACAATGAAGGATATGCTCTTATCTCTACAATCCTCCCTCATGACTAACCTGTCCTCCCTAATCCACAAGCTTACCACAGACATGAGGCAAATGGGAGATAGAGTGCAATGTATGGAAGACAAACTGGGAGAATGTACAGATACGGTTAACGATCTGGTTGACACATGTATGACCCAAAAAGAAGATACTGATGGGATCAAGTCAAAAATTGCGGACCTCGAGGACTGCTCCCACCGCAATAATATCAAAATACGCGGTATACCGGAGACGGTTCCTCCCGCAGACCTGCACAAATATGTTACCGCCATGTTCTCCACTATGCTACCTGAGTTAACTCCCATTGAACTCACCATAGACCGCATACACCAGATCCCTAAACTGAGCCACTTGGCAGAAACGGTACACAGAGATGTACTTTTGCAGATCCATTTTTACCAAGCAAAAGAACAAATCTTCTCTAGAGCTAGGGCTCTTACCACGTTGCCTGCACCTTATACAGATATTCAACTTTTTGCTGACCTCTCGCAGTACACTTTACAAATGCGACGACAGTTGAAATCCATCACCAAATCTCTCACAAATCATAAAATTGTCTACAAATGGCACCACCCAGCCACTGTCCTGGTCATGTATAATGTAATCCCTCATACCATCTCCACGGTTGAAGGAGGCATGAAATTATTGCACTCATGGGGCATCATCCAAGAGTTACCGAATAGTACCTCTGCCGTGCCTGGAAGATTTAGCTCCCCACTCCAAGGATCTCACCACAGAATCTATCAACCAAAGTTAAAATAAGAGCTATTGCCCGTTTTTATGCTGAGCTACTTAGAAAATCTGTTCCGGCTGACCACTTCTTCCTATTGAGCTTTGAGCTCGAACTTTCCCCCTAGATTAGTCAGCACCCATTTAGGGATGCACATTGCTGACCTTTTGCATATTGCCTACGTTCTGGCATTGTTTTGCTGTTTCTCTATTCACTGTTTTTCTTTTTTTTTGCTTTCTTTTTTGTGTTTTCTCCCAGTCTGTTTTTTTATCTCGAGTTACATCTACAGATCATCGATTGTCGAAACTACACAAAGCAAACAGAATATTGAGACGCTCTACAAGACTCTGGTCCAGCCACACCTAGAGTATGCTGTCCAGTTCTGGGCACCAGTCCTCAGGAAGGATGTCCTGGAAATGGAGTGAGTACAAAAAAGGGCAACAAAGCTAATAAAGGGACTGGAGGATATTAGTTATGAGGAACTGAGGAATAAGCACTGAACTTATTCTCCCTGGAGAAGAAATGCTTGAGAGGGGATATGATTTCAATTTACAAATACCATACTGGTTACCCCACAATAGGAATAAAACTTTTTTATGGAAGGGAGTTTAACAAGACACATGGTCACTCATTAAAATTTGAAGAAAATAGGTTTAACCTTAAACTATGTAGAGGGTTCTTTACTGTAAGTGAGGCAAGGATGTGAAATTCCCTTCCACAGGCAGTGGTATCAGCAGGGAGCATCGGTAGTTTCAAAACACTATTAGATAAGCACCTGAACAACCACAACATACAGAGATATACAATGTAATACTGATAATAATATATAATCACACACATAGGTTGGACTTGATGGACTTGTGCCTTTTTTTCAATCTCGCCTACTATGTAATATACTAAGGAGAAAAAAGAATGTTGTTTCATATGAATAAGCAAATAAATGTAAATGTTTCATAACCCCTGCGCTACCATACACACAAAATAAAACCTTTAATTGATATGTACAGTAAATGTGTGAAAAGTGTGAATACATTTAAATAGCTACTGATAAAACACCAACATGTGTTCCCACAAATTAGCATAAAATATTAAAGATAATGTAGTGTAGCGCTGCTTGTACAATAAATTAAATAAATAAATAATTGCAACAATAAATTAATTGTATTGAATCAACAGCAGGTGGTTAACCAGTCTTGAACACAATATTCTGGAAAACCAACCTGGAAATAACTTGTTCAAAAGTTGTGCTACTAGCCAGAACAGAATTACCTTCTACCAGACTGGACTGGGAAGAGGTGAAAGGGCAAGCCCAAGAACAGGCACACAGGTATCCAGGAGGGGTGTATGAGCATTAGAAGAGATACCAAGGTTTTTAGGACACATTAAAGAATACTGCAAGAAGACCCAGCTCTGAATAATACCCTTCCAGAGAGACCTAAAATAATAATCAAAAAGCCTAGAGATTTAAAGAGTTTGCTGGCTCTGAGTAAGATGCCAGTTCCATTTGGTGATTGTGCCTAACTCTGAGCTGCCGTTTCTTTGGACATCCGTTTGTCTTGCTGTTTTTGACTACCTGTCATGGGTGTCAATTTCATCTGTGAGTAGCACATTTGCATAGAAGTTGGTGGAAGAAGATGCAGTGGAAACATTAGCCATATATGTTTTCTACACCGTCATGTTTGATGCATAGAACAATTACCAGCACTTTATGTGGATCTAACGTGGTTGTGGATCATTGGACTTTTCTGTTTATATTATATTTACTTGATAGTCATTATAAATATATGATTATACATTTCTTCTTTAATGTTTTAGCGTGGTATGAAATCACATTTTTTTTTTCACATATTGAGGCTTTGATCCTTACTACCTGCTGCTTTGTTTATACACATATTTTTTATTAATATTTTGTTATTGCACTGTATATCATTTTGTTTACATTCCAGGGTGCAAGTAGAAGGGGTTTCTGAGATACCCCTTTTTCCTTTTGTCATAACAATAAATTAATCTGTGAAAAATAAGTCTACCAAATAGTTTTTAGTATACAGTATGTGTCCATATGTACCAAAATATACACTAACATTACTTAACCTCTTGAGATCCGCGCTATAGCCGAATGATGGCTACAGCACGGACCTGCTTTGCCGGGACTACGTCTATTGACGTCGTCCCGTGCATGAACGGCCTGCGCGCCCCTGGAGGGGCGCGCGCGGCGCGCTCTGTGATCGGCGAGTCTATGAGAATCGCCTGATCATGGATCCGAGCAAGGGGTCGATCCCGACCCTTACCACGTGATCAACTGTCAGCCAATGACAGCTGATCATGTGATACAACGGAGCCGGTAATCGGCTATTGTCCCTCCTCGCGCTGACAGAAAAAAAAGCCGATCACCGGCGGCCGTGATCGGGACATCAGTCCCGATCACGGCCAGCGTATCAGTGCCCACCTGCCTCCTGCCAGTAACCCCCAGATGATTAAAAAAGTGCCACACAGCAGTGCCACCCATCAGTGCCCATAGTGCCACCCAGCAGTGCCATACATCAGTGCCCACAGTGCCATACATCAGTGTCCACAGTGCCATACATCAGTACCCACAGTGTCATACATCAGTGCCCACAGTGCTACCTATCAGTGCCCACAATCTGCCTCAAAAACATTGCTGCACCTCAGTGCCACATATCCGTGCCCATCAGTGTCATCTACCAGTGCCCATCAGTGCCCATCAGTGCCGCCCATCAGTGCTCAGCAGTGCCACCTATCAGAGCCACCTATCAGTGCCACCTATCAGTGCCCATCAGTCCCATCTATCAGTGGTACCCATCAGTGCCCCTTAGTGCCACCCATCCGTGCCACCCATCCGTGCCACCCATCCGTGCCACCCATCCGTGCCACCCATCAGTGCCACCTATCAGTGCCCATCTTTGCCCATCAGTACCAGCTTATCTGTGCCCATCAGTACTGTCTTATCTGTGCCTATCGGTGCCACCTTATCTGTGCCTTTTAATGTCGCCTTAACTGTGCCTATCAGTGCCCACCAGTGCCGCCTATCAGTGCCCACCAGTGCCGCCTATCAGTGCCCACCAGTGCCGCCTCATCAGCGCATTTCAATGAAGGAGAAAAATTACCTGTTTGCAAAATTTTATAACAAACTTAAACATGATTTTTTTTTTTTGCATCTTTTTTTGTTTGTTTAGCAAAAAATAAAACTCCTAGCTGTAATTAAATACCACCAAAAGAAAGCTCTATTTGTGGGAAAAAAATGATAAAAATTTCATTTGGGTACGGTGTTGTATGGCCGCGCAATTGTCATTCAAAGTGCATCAGCGCTGAAAGCTGAAAATTGGTCTGGGCAGGAGGGGGGTTTAGGTGCCCAGTAAGCAAGTGGTTAAAATGCTTGAGTGCTTCCATTAGTAAATCTCACATCATGTGAATTAAAAAATGAGGTCAAAAACACCTTGTGCTTCCTCCAGGATCCCAGAACTCTCACATCCACTTAGAGGGCATAACGTTTATATAAGCAGACTCCTGGACATCCAAGCCATCCCTTAGGGACCACCTCCACCTTCGTCCACTGGAGTCTCCCTTAGGACACCGATAGGAACTTTCCGGGATAACAGGAGCCTGTTAAGAATCCTCAATACTTCATAAGGCCAGATAGATGGTATTCTCAATAACAGGGCATGCTGATGAAGTCTTATGATTGTGATGTCATGTGATCATAACACATAGGACATGAGTGGAGACAGCTTTGGACCAGGAAAGACATGCAAGTAAGTCCAGTATTTGGTTTTGAAATGGTTTTAAAGGCTTTTTTTGACATTTTTATTGTAAGTGTATTAACTTTAATAAAACGTGATGGTTTATGTTATAATATTCTATAAAAGCCCTTTATCTATGCTTGTCAAATTGACAATACCATTTATCTGCCCATATTGAGGATCCTTAAAGAAGCAGTGCCCCTGTTATGCTGGGAAGTACCTATCAGTGTCTTAAGGGAGACCCCAGTGGACAGAGGTGGAAGTGGTCCCTAATGGAGGGCTTAGACATCTGGGAATCTGCTTATCCCCTTGCTGTCCGCAATATGTATATATATATATATATATATATATATATATATATATATATATCTATTAGCCATAATGCCAATATTTTTTTTTTCAGCAGCTGGCTTTCTGATAAAAACATTCTGAGTATCTCATGAGCAGCTGGAACGCTGTCATATGCGGTGGGAAGAGACGTTTCACCGATTGCCTGTGTTTCTCAGGCTTACCATTTTTACTGGGGCACTCAAACGATCAAATGGTGCCACCAGCTGCTCACAGAAGCAATAAAAGACTAAATTGTCTTTGATCTCCTCTATGGCCTTGGAGAACTGGCGCAACATCATGATGTCACTTTGGTTCTAGGGTGGAAGTAAACATTTTTTTTTAAAGCAAAAAAACTTTTTTTTTTATCTTTTGCTTTAAACGTAAAGGAGAGATGTGGTGACTTTTTGACCCCAGATCTCTCCATAAAGAGGACCTGTCATCCTTATTTCTATCACAATGGATGTTTACATTCCATGTAATAGGAATAAAAGTTCTCAAAAAAAAATTAAGGGACAGTGTAAAAATAAAATAAATACGAAAATTAAAGCTCCCCATCCCTCCATACTCGTGCGCAGAAGAGAACGCATACATAGGTCACGCACACATATGCAAACTGTCTTTGCACTACTCATGTGAGGTATTGCCACACACCTTAGAGACAGAGCAGTAATTCTAGTGCTAGACCAACTCTTGATTCACATGGTAAGAGATTTACTAATGAAAGCACCCAAGCACTTTAAGTGATTAATCTATTCTGGAAAAGACTGAGACCAAGCAGGGTGTTAGTTCTTTCATGTGATTCTTTCCAAATACCTATCAGCTAAAGCTTTGCAATTTTCAGAAAGATAGGCTGCACAACACAGAAGCATGTGACAAAAACCCTCAGTCCCACAAAGTCCGTACAATTTTAACTTAATGTGGCTGCAATAAATATAATGTTAACATCAATGTTAGTACAGTGTCAATGTTTTTAGGGAAAAAATAGATGCTAATTTTACTTTCTCTTTGGAACTTCTTTTAAATGTACAAACTACAAGAGCAATAATAATCCCACTACTAGTGTATTTAACAGTGTCTTTGTCAGAAATAAATTTCAAACCTACTGAATAAATTATGAATTGATTCTGATTAACATATGGTTATGCATCACTTAAGTTTTAGTCGGAAGTTTTTAAATGAATTGTCACAGCCTGAATTGTTAATCAATTTTATATTATTTTCAAAATCACTTTTCACCTGCCATGTGACAGCAGAAAGATTTCCATTTTTTGTCCACGTTTGATATTTAAAAAGTGATTAATCATTTTGCACTACACTGCAGCCTCTGCAAAATTCAAATGATCTATTGTTCTAAATTAAATTTGCTAATTCTCATTTAAAATTATTGAGTCACAGAATGCACAGTCATGGCTACATAGTACAATAAATAGTACAATAAATAGTTATATCTGAAAGTATTGCACACATTAGTTTGAAATGTGGAGCGTTATTATGAAAATTGGTAAAGAACTACAGTAAGCAGATTTTATAGCCTAATAGCCTAGTTTAGGTCCAACTTTTTTTAACAGTTGTGCTTAACTATAATTTATATAAAATATACTGCAGACTCTTTATATCAATTTTTAATATTTGCTTTTTGTTCTTGCAATTTTTGGAAGAAAACTGGTTTCACCTTCAGGGTTGCACTGCACTCCGCCACAAGGAGAGCCCTCTAAGCACCTTGGCCTCCAACCAGACTCCTGACAGTTACTTTTACCAGGGTCTGGCAGGTGATCTTGAGCTCACCAGATTCCCATTTGCTAACAGGGGCTCTTTTAAGGAGATTTACAGTAACTTAATAACCTGCTCTCTTGATAATTTGTGTGATCTAGTGGAGGCTAAAACTCCAGTCTTCTTATTGGTATCTAGGACCCTGTTATAGATGTTTCCTTACCTATTTGGTGAAACTGCTGTCAGCAAAATAATACGTTAGGGGACATTTTGTTATTGGGGTCCCATACTGCAGACCTGACAGGGATTCTAATCCTTCCCCACACTATCCAAAACTAAAACAAAAGTTTTGGCTGGGCATATAATTTAAAATTGTCCTGCCCAAGCCTGCCCATGCCCAACCTTGAAGGACATTTAATCTTGTTTTAAAAGTCAATATTGTACATTGCTTAAAACATTTATTGAATTAGTAATATAAATGTTATACCTTGTTTCAGACACACTAATGCCTTGTACACACGGTCGAATTTTCCGACAGAAAATGTGCGATTGGATCATGTTGTCAGAAAATCCAACCATGTGTGGGCTCCATCGGACTTTTTCCGTCAAAATTTCCGACACACAAAGTTTGAGAGCTGGATCTCAAATTTTCCGACAACATGATCCGATCATGTCAATTCCAATTGTGTGTAGCCTAGTCCAAAGTAACAAAGTGCCACACATGCTCAAAATAAATTCTGAGACGGAAGGGCACGGTCAGGTAAAACTAGCGTTCGTAATTGATATAGCACATTCGTCATGCTGCAATGTTAAAAATTGTTTAATGCAGCGCATTCTCTTTTTATTTATAATGCTAGCAGAATGAAGTTGTTTTGCTGCTCATATTCACACAGACTTCTCCAAAACTTATCTCTTTATTCTTATAGTTATATAGTTACATAGTAGGTGAGGTTGAAAAAAGACACAAGTCCATCAAGTCCAACCTATGCGTGTAATTATATGTCAGTATTACATTTTATATCCCTGTATATTGCGGTCGTTCAAATGGTTATCTAATAGTTTCTTGAAACTATCAATGCCCCCCCCCCCCCACTGAGACCACCATTCTTTTTCCTGATTTCATGAATAGAATATTTTTATTTGTCAGATCTCCCAAATCATTTGGATTTTTATATCTAAATTTTTTTTTTAATTTTGTGGTTGTTTTTTTAATCAAGATCTTTTTTTTAAATGTTGGTCATCTTCATAATTATTTTGGTGTGTTTTGTGTGTCAACATACCACAACACCATTATTATCTTTTTATTTTATTGTTTCATTTTTTTTAATCTCGAGGAGGTTGTTTGGTGTTGGTGTCCCTTGTTAATTTGACTTTGTATTTTTGAAATGTACCTGCCTACTCACAAATAAACTGTCCTTTTTGAAGTAAAAGACGGTATTTCTTTAACCAAAAAAAACCTTTATTAGGTGTCATAATCAAATAAACAGGAAGGAAACGCTGGAGAAACTGGTCAATTTGGCGAAGCCTTTGACCCCCAGGGCAGACATCAATTATTTATATGCAAAATTAGTGGCCTGAGGAGTCCTTATCTAAGGGAGAACAGTCTGGTCCAGAAGTCCAAGAGATCAGGAAGAGCAGATGACATCTATGTCCCCAGGCTGTGGTCATACAAGAGCCTGCATCTTCTATCAGACCAGACTGAACCCAGGCCATCACTCTCTGGTCTTCCTTAGACACTTCCCTCCAGGCTTCCTTCCAGGCTGTGGCTCTGCTCTTGTAGTTGTGGCAGGAGGAGGAGGAGGAAGAGGGCGATGGGCAACCTCCCAGTTGCCACTTGCCACAGCCCCCTCCCGGCTGAAACTTTCCTGTATATGAAAATGGGACATACTTTTAGTTTTTTGGTCATCAATCACACAATTTTCAGCTCATGACTGTTGCAAATTGAATGTTAATAAATAGAACAGACTATCATTCTGACCCCAGCATTTTTCAGTCTTGTCCCAATCATTTTTGGCCACTACTGTCTATTGATATGTTAAATCAGAACTTACTGATCAATAATAACATCTGGTTAACATCATTAAATGTACGACAATAAATATGTTGAACAATACTATACCTGTCTCAATCTGGGTCCCTCCACATGTTGCTGCCTGGAAGGCCCAGGTTGGACATTGGAAGCCTCAGCTGTGGGGGAGGAAGCCTTGAAGGAAGACGGTAGAGTGGTGGCCTGGGTAACCTCAAGTCTGCCAGAAAATGCAGCCTGTTATAGTACAACATCCTGGGGACATAAAAGTCATCTGGATCTCCTGATCTCATAGACTCTCAGACCTTCTTGCTCACCCTCAGATATTTACTCCTCAGGCCACCAATTTTGGCCTTCACATAGGTGATGTCTGCCGTGGGGACCATCGTCTTCACCAAAGCAAGCAGTTTCTCCAGCGCTGCCTTCCTCTTTCTTAGTTCCTTATAAAAGGGGTTGTTTATCTGCCACAGGCAGGGCAGCTCCCTGAGCATATCAATGATTAACCCCCAAAAATGTGGTTCCTTGAAGGGATCCATATTCTCTGCAAGACACAACACAAGACAAACCCTAATGTCAGGCTAAACTCTCCTAATCTTGTCCCAATATAGGGCTCAATCTAGAAGCAGTATAGTCTAGTGATGTACCAAGTTAAAATTGTACCTTCGTTTGAACGATCAGCACTTCAGTTCCTCCTTCCTCTACTCATAGATTGTACGTACAATGCACGCATGTTACGTTTTATATACAGTGCATATGCTTGGAACTCCGCCCGCCCCCTTCTTTCTAGTCTATTCCCCACCCCTTCTCTTTTGGCGCAGTGGGGAGAGCACATGGCGGAGACACAGCAGGTGTGCACTAATTATTCCACTAATGAGGAGGAGGATGAGGAAAGTCTGGAGCCAGAAATGTCCCGATCCCAGAGGAGAAGATTTAAGGCCTCAAATTTGTCTTTTGGAGAGATGTTGGAGATGGTGGACATATTGAAGAGGAACGCATATGATGGGAAGTATGGACCTTACCCAAACCCCAATGTCAGAAAGGCCAAGATCCTGACTAAAGTTGTGAAGAGTCTGCAGAAGAATTTTGGGGTACGACGATCCAAAGATCAACTAAGAAAACGCTGGTCAGACCTGAAACTGAGGGAGCACGATCAGTACAGTAGGATCAAGCGAGTTCTTCAAAAAAGTAAGTAGTTGTCGTGTGTTCATATTATTATTGCTTGCATACTGCTCCATGTGCTTTTATTTAATGTTGTACAGTTTAAAATGGCCACTTTCATGTTCATGAGTTCAATCGTTCGTATGTAAACATTGCTCGTTCGCCCACTTCAAATACAATGTTTTGGCAAGTCGCAGTTAACTACATTTGTTCTAGCCTATTTCTAGTCAAAGGAAGTTTGTTGTCTAGAGGGCTTTGTAATAGAATTAAATGCAAACTTGATTCAGGACACTCAGTAGCTGTTTACACATCTGGATTCAGGAGTACTAGGGTGGGACACCAGAACATCCTTTTCATTAGGGTGTCCCACACACGTACTCCAGTGGATACTATAGGGGTGTCTCCATCTGTCAAACTTGCACAAAACAGGTAAGTATTCCAGCTTTATAAAGTGTAAAAAATAATGATTTCAGCTTTGAACTCTGACAAAAAAGACAATTGTACGACACTTTCTGCCCTCAAATATCAATGTGCTAAGTATTTCTTTTTTTACATTCTCATAGGGGAGAGAAGACTCGGGATGTCTGAGGACACTAGGGACCCCACACCTCCCAAAGAAAGGGAAATCCCAAAAACACAAGCAGAGGAGGAGGAGGAAGGAGAGATTGTTGAAATTGGCGAAATTGGCACCACAACAGGTGAGTGTCTAAGACCACAGCTTCAGGTAAGGTAAGCCTGCATATTTATAATACACAGTGTTTTTTTGGTTTATTTTTATTTTTTGGTTTTATTTTTAGGTGATGTGGATGTTGTGGAAGAAGAATCACATTTTACCAGTGAAAGTGCCCAGATCATCATCGGGGAGATAATGGGGTGCAATCACGATTTAGAAAAAACATCAATGAGATTCATCAAAAAATTAAGAGCATCATTGATGTTTTAGGAAGAATATGAAACACCCAAAACTAGCTAGCATCCATTTTATTTAAAAAAAAACACTTTTATATTTTTCAAAAGCCAAATTTGAAAGATTCACACAGTGAATAAAAGGTCATATAAATTGTAAAATAGATCTGAAGATTAACATAACAGGTGATAGATAAAGCATACTGTACATCATGCAAGGGAGATAAACCTGTTTTTGTTTTTCATAAAAGGAGAGTTCTCAGGTTTTAGTTAGTATTGTCTAACTAGACTTAGGAATTTGTGCTAGTCGAAATTAGTTAGCATATTTCTTAATCTGTCAATAAATAGAAAAGAAGGTCTAGAGGTGAGGGTCAGTAAGGTCACGTTAAGATTTAATTTAAATTAGGTAGTGATTGCTGTCTTTAGTGTAATACTTCTATTTGCTTAGGAAAGGATATTGGGGCAATGGGGATTTCAGGAGTCAGTTTGTTTTTATCAGAGAGAGTGAAGATATATCAAGGTCTCCACATTTTGTGAAAGCAAGTAGTTTATTCTTTCTGCTAGCAAAAAAAGGACAAAAATCACACTCCTTTAAATAAATGTGGCAAAAATATAAAATGCTGAATAGAGTATGGCAGTGATTCTCAAGCTCAGTCCTCAAGTACCAACAGGCCATGTTTTCAGATTTTCCTTTACTTTGCACAGCTGATTTACTGTATTTATCGGCGTATAACATGCGCCAGCGTATAACAGGCACTCCAAGTTTAGGAGGGAATTTAAAAGAAAAAAGCTTTTAGGAGGGAAGTTTAAGGAAAAAAAAACTTACATTTAAATGCCCATCAATGCAGCCTTGTCGGTGTCATTTGCAGCCTTGCATTGCAGCCTTGTCAGTCATTTGCAGCCTTCCATTGTAGCTTTGTCAGTCATTTGCAGTCTTTGCCTTTTATAAATGGCCATCCGCTCTGTATCTCGGCGGCGTTCGGTAGTTCTCGGCCATTCTCGGCGGCTTTCGGGTATTTTAGGCCGCACTCGGCCATTTTCGGCCATTTTTGCCCGTTCTTGGCTATTTTCGGCCACGCTCGGCTGTTCTCGGCGGCTGAGAACGGCCGAATGCGGCCAAAAATAGGCAAGAACAGCCGAAGATAGCGGAGAACAGCCGAGTGTGGCCAAAAATACAGGAAGCCGCAGAGAACGACAGAAATGGTTAGAAACAGCAGGGGATTGGCGTATAACATGCACCCCCGATTTCCCCCTGATTTTAGGGGGATAAAAGTGGGTGTTATATGCCAATAAATACACTATTGATAAGAGCTATTTTATCTAAGGGAAGTTCCCAAAACATGGCCTATTGGGGGGTGCTTGAGGACTAAGGTTGAGAACCACTGGAGTAAGGTGACAACCATAACCATGCTATGTGATGATGAGCAACATACAATTTCACATTATTCATTTTTTGTTGTTCATCATCACATAGCACGGTTGTGGTTTTCAACTTACTCTACTGAGCACTTTATATTTTTGGCACATTTATTTAACCACCTCCCACCCACCGTATAGGGAAATTACAGCTGAGGGGTGGTTCTATTGCTCTGTGATGACACTGTAAGATGTCATCCCACTTTCTTCATACTTGCACACCCATTTTGTTGTAGCAAATATTTTCAAAGTTTGTGAGAGGTCTTGCCAGCAAAGTCTTGTGTTTATTATTTTTTTAGGAAGTGAAGTTGTACGTACAGCCAGTAATTAATGGGGCTTTATTGTATTCTGCTTGTGAGGTTTCAAAAGATTTTAATTTCTCTTTATAAAAACAGTGAAAGGCAAGTAAAGGCATCCTGCTGTTTATGTGGGGGCAGTCTTATTTTGAAGACTAGGAGGAAAATCCAGGTTGTTTGCAAGTGCCGATATAGGTTGAAGAGAGTTTGTGGCTGGATGAGACTTTGTGGACATTAATAAGTGTTGTGTTAATGAGTGTTTTTGATGGTTTTGGAAGTTTGAAGGTTCTGTCCAGGGGAGGAACTGTAAAGGTAGGTGGGTCCAGGAATGTTCCGGGTTTACCCAATCTTTGTTATTAGAATGGCAGTGCCAGTTAATTATTATAGTCAGGTGTGTCACTTAATAATATTTGTTGAAGTCAGATGGACCTATTCCTTCTTTTGCTTTGGGTAGTGTAAGCAATTTAAATTGGATACACGTTTTTTTTTATGTGCCCATACAAAGTTGCGTTGGATATTTAACATTTTTTTAAAGAAGATGGGTGGAACAAAACAGGATAACTGTTTTGTATTCCATTTAATAGTGGTTGTAAATTTTTCTTTGAATAGGGATTCTAGTTTTGGAGTTAGGTTAATGCCAAGGTACTGTATAGAGTTTTCTGTTCCAATTTGAACAGGCAGTTTTCTTTTGTCAATTGTTCTTTTTCTTTAGGAAGTGTTAAATTAATGGGCTCAGATTTGTTGTACTTTAGTTAGAAAGATAATAAAACAGTTGGAAAGTTTTAATTCCATTTTTAGCAAATCATCTGCATACACCGCTGATTTATATTCTTCTATTTGGAAACCATATATCAAACTTTGTAGGTTAATAGACCTATTCGGGGATTTGGGGATCCCCTAATTGGGGATAAGTAAAGAGAAATAGGGATGACCGAACTGCTCACCGGCGGTCGGTTCGCGGCAAATTTTGCGTGTTCGCGATTCGCCAAACCAGCGGACTATTGCTGCTGTTCGCCCGGCGGACATATGTGTTTACAGTGTGAAAGAACTTTGACCCATGATGACACATCCATAATGGGGTACAGGACAGCCAATTGAGACATTTCATCACATGGACAATTGGACATACCCCCTACCTTATAAATAGACCTGATCTGGCGGCCATTTTACATTCTGTCTTGTGTCAGTGTAGGGAGAGGTTGCTGTGTGGAGCAGGGACAGACTGTAGTGACACAAATCGCTAGCTATTAGGTCCATAAAAGTCCTTTTAAGGACTGGTATAGGTGTAGTACAGTATATAGGGTTCAGTGCACTGCTGTGCTGGTGATTGCAGCTGTCTTTTGTCAGTATAGGGACAAGATGCTGTGTATAGCAGGGACAGTCAGTTTAATCACTAGCTAGCTATTACTACTAGGTCCACAAAGGTCCTTTTAAGGACTGGTATAGGTGTACAATATACTGTATAGGGTGCTGGTGCAGGACTGTGCTGCAGATTACTGCTGGTTTCTGCAGCTGTCTTTTATCAGTGTAGGGACTGAGGGACAGTCTGCAAATCACTAGCTACTAGGTCCACAAAGGTCATTTTAAGGACTGGTATAGGTGTACAATATATAGGGTGATGATGCAGGGCTGTGTTGCAGATTACTGCTGGTTTCTGCAGCAGTCTTTTATCAGTGTAGGACTGAGGGACAGTCTGCAAATCACTAGCTACTAGGTCGACAAAGGTCCTTTTAATGACTGGTATAGGTGTACAATATATAGGGGGATGATGCAGGACTGTGTTGTAGATTACTGCTGGTTTCTGCAGCTGTCTTTTATCAGTGTAGGACTGAGGGACAGTCTGCAAATCACTAGCTACTAGGTCGACAAAGGTCCTTTTAAGGACTTGTATTTGTGTACAATATATAGGATGCTGGTGCAGGGCTGTGCTGCAGATTACTGCTGGTTTATGCAGCAGTCTTTTATCAGTGTAGGGACTGAGGGACAGTCTGCAAATCACTAGCTACTAGGTCCACAAAGGTCATTTTAAGGACTGGTATAGGTGTACAATATATAGGGTGCTGGTGCAGGGCTGTGCTGCAGATTACTGCCGGTTTATGCAGCAGTCTTTTATCAGTGTAGGAACTGAGGGACAGTCTGCAAATCACTAGCTACTAGGTCCACAAAGGTGATTTTAAGGACTGGTATAGGTGTACTATTTGGTGTGCAGTATATAGGTGTGTAAACAATACAGTATAAAATACTTGCACATATAGAAAGCATAGTATAGTGCATTTCCACTGTGCAGCATTTTGACTGCTGAGCGGTTCTGCAGCGATACTACAAAGAGTGACAAACGCAATAAAAAAAAGTATTATAACTGGTGTGATAGACCAGTGGCCCCCAAAAACAACAGATTGAAGTGGGGTGTTATATACCCTTTTCCACATATATTCTGCACTTCTCTAGAGACTTTTGTCACAGGGTCATTTAAAAAATAACAGACAAAGGAAGAGGCAGGCCCTTCCGCAGGGGTGGTAGGGGTAGGGCAGGAGCAACATACTTGAGCCAAAGTGACAAATTGCAGAAGGTGCGTGCGATTACGTCAAAGGACGCACCAGACTTGGTTGAGTGGCTCACTCAGCCTTACTCTTCTGCACCCTCCTCATCCTCTCGATCTGCACCCTCTTCTTCACTCTCTGCTGTGTGCACCCCCAAAGACACTACCACCAACACCCCCACCACCACCATATACCTTCCGCTTGAGTCACAGGAATTATTTTCCGATCCATATCAAGACATTTCTGATGTGCAGCCATTCTTAGCTTTGGATCAGGAAGAGGAGGTAGCAACAACCGCCACTCAGCAGTCTGACGACAGTACCCAGATCAGCCCAAGGAGGAGGTTGGTCCCCGCTGTTGCTGCCTACTCCGAGATCTCTAATTATAGCGGCGGGGAAGGTGACGTCGATGATGACCTGTCTAGTGATGTCACATGGGTGCCCACAAGAGAGGAAGAGGAGGGGAGTTCAGAGGGAGATATGGACCAGCAGATAGGGAGGAAAAGCAGACAGAACTTAGATTGCACAGGAGGGACAAAGCAGACTGCTAATGTATCAGGAGCGAGGCATCGACCATGTACGGTCACATCTGGCGCTCCCAGGACGCCGGCACATGGCTCCGCAGTGTGGGCTTTTTTTAACGTGTCCGCTGCTGACAATAGTGTTGCCATCTGCAATCTTTGCAGTCAACGCATAAGTCGCAGTAAGCCCAACACTCACCTAGGGACGACCGCCTTAAGAAGGCACATGAGCTGCCATTACCGAGCCCAGTGGGAGCAACAGAACCCACAAAGCCACACTCCAGGCTCTCACCATCCAGCCTCGTCTTCTACTTCTCCTTCTGCTCTCTCCTCACAATTGTCCTCCACTCCACCTTCCTTCATGCCATCCTCACGTTTTTCTAAAAAAAGACAGGCTTCTGCGGGCCAAATGTTTGAGCATAAAAAAAATGATGACGCCGGATAACCCTCTTGCCCAACGGTTGATGGCTGGCTTGTCAGAACTGATAGCCCACCAACTACTGCCATATAAACTGGTGGACTCGGAGAATGAAATTATATAAATAAATGCGGCGCTACCTAGAGATGCATAAAAAAAAATGTAGTATCAAAAATTGGACTAAAGTGCAAATAAATGCTATCCCACTAAAATATGAATGGTGAAATTACAAATATAACATATATAGTGCAATAAATATAAATCTGCATAAATGATCCAGATGCATAAAAATTCGAAAAAATGTAATAAAAAGTGAAAATGAGTGAAAAAAATATATATTATAAATGATCAGTCCAGTGGTTATGTGCAAAGGAATTCAATATTAACAAGTGATTGTCCACAAAAAAACATGCACAAATATCTCAAAACTTGCAAAAAACAAAGTCCATGCAAAAGAATGTAGATGTGATTTCAAAAGGTGACAATCCACTGCAAACTTCAGTGCCTATTATGTGCACCACCTATTTCCCCCAGCCTCTCACCTCCAATAACTGGCAAATAGGCATTGTATATAATCAGAAATGCTGCTGGCTCCTTAGTCATCCAGCCTCACTGTTCTACCGCTGTTAGTGCATCACTGTATATCACTGTGTATACGTAGTTAATGTTCTCCCAATTGCTCCAAGGTATCCAATAAGTATGCAATGGAAGAAGACAAAGGGGCTTTCATGTGTAGTAACTAGTAACAGTTTTATTATAAAGGAAAAAATCCGCACTTACATGTAAAAACACAGCAGAACATACAGCAGACGCAAACTTCTGGTTTCGGCCGTAACCGGAAGTAGTAAGTCCGACACCAAACTCCTTCCCTGACGCGTTGCGTCACACCTCGTGACTTTTTCAAAGGGTAACAGGAAGTTGGTGTCATCGGAGTTTATATGCAGTAAGCGCCGTCGCCATAGCAACTAAAGACGGCGGCGCTTCCGCAGAATCTTGTGTAAATCTCAATAGATGTATAATAAATGTTCAATATATCGCAGGGACAAACAATTAAAAAACTACAAATACCCTATTATATATATTCAATAGGTTAATATAGAAATAGATAATATTAAAAATAAGCCATAATGTATACTGGCTTATAGGAAGAGCGACATCTAGTGGTTAAATTTTAAAATTGCTCTTCAATTATTTGAACTATATCAAAAAGGAACATGAAAGACGAAATAGAGGAAAAATCCACAAAATATATCACTAAACACATAGTCTATAGCCCCCTCTAACTAAAATAGCAGCAACTATGTGAAAAGGAGAATATCTCCATGATGTTAATAACATATATGACTTCTAAATGATTAAATATAATGTATAAAATACTATATATATAAAAATATACATATATAGAAAAATAATATTTAAAATATTAATAAATCACCATAAATATCAATAATTATGAACTATACAGTACCAGTGGATATAGATACTAATATGTATCGCATATAAAAATGATGTGTATCGCATATAAAAAAAAAAGAGTATAAAAAACTGTAAAAATTTCGTTTTTAAAAGGATAAAAAAGGGTGCTCTCTAAAAAATTATTTGGTAAAAATGAGTTAAAAATTGGAAATAAAACAATTAAGGTCGAACTCAACGTTATGTCCTAATGGTGTAAGGGTACGGAGTTCGTGTATCCACCTCGATTCAGCCTGACTGATTTTGATCACCTTATTATCCCCTCTCCAATGAGGTATACATTTTTGGATACCACAGATTTTAAGTGACGAAGGGTCTTTATTATGGAATTTCACATAATGTTTGGATAAACTATGTTTGTCAAAACCTTTCTTAATGTTTTGAACGTGTTCCCTAAGTCTTTTCCATAGTTTTCTTTTTGTTCTTCCCACATACTGAATGTGGCAAGGACATTCTAATAAATAAACAACACCTTCAGTATAGCAAGTGATACAGTCTTCAATCAGATATTCTTTTTCTGTTATTGTGGATCTAAATGACTTCTTTTTAATTTTTTCACTAATATGTCTACAAGCGTAGCATCTTTTACAGGGATAGAAACCTTTTCCCTCGAAAAAAGAAAAAGGTTTCTTTGGAGCATCAAGAACATTTTTTGCCAAACTATCTCTCAGAGTTGGGGACTTCCTATAAACAAATTTAGGTACTTCTGGTAGGATATTTGCAAGCTGGCGATCCATTTTAATAATCTCCCAGTGTTTCTTTATTATTTTTTCTATCTGCTTATGTTGGATGTTGTAATCCATAATAATGGATACCATGTCTTGTTTCTCAGAGTTTTTTATATTATCCTGTATAAGTTTTTCTCTGTCTAATGATGCTACACTTTCTATTTGATCTTTAATAAAATCTCTGTGGTAACCCTTTTGTAAAAACCTATCACCGATTAGATTGGCTTGCTCAAAAAATACTGATTTATTGGAGCAATTGCGTCTCAATCTAATCAGCTGTCCCCTAGGTATATTGTCTAGCCATCTATGATGATGGCAGCTATCTACAGGGAGATAGCTATTTCTATCCACTGTTTTGAAATGGGTACAGGTACTTAGTAAATTTCCATTTTTTTCAATCACCAGATCTAAAAAGGTTGCTCTTTCCTCATTAATACTCCATGCTAATTTAATATTTTTTTGGTTCATATTGAGATTGAAGCAGAAGTCATTTAGACTTTCTCTATCCCCTGACCAGATTAGGATAAGGTCATCTATAAATCTTTTGTATAATTTAACCTGTTTAGGTAAGTCATTATAAACACTTTCTTCCTCCCACTGTGCCATATATAGATTCGCTACGCTAGGTGCATATTTTGCTCCCATTGCAATGCCACAAATTTGTTTGTAGTGGCAGTTATCAAACCAAAAATAATTGGACTCAAGACAAAAACGTAAACACTCAGCAATAAATTTTCTCTGTTTACATTTTAGGGCACTAAGGTTTCTCAGACCCCATTTAGTAGCATGTATTGCCTCTTCGTGATTAATTATAGTATATAAAGAAGTCACGTCGGCAGTAACTAAATATGTGGGCCCATCCTCTAGTTTAATAGTATTTAGTAGTTGGATCAGATGTTTAGTGTCCCTTAGTCCTTGGTGGACTCGGAGGCCTTTTGAAAATTTGTGGCCATTGGAACACCACAATGGAAGGAAGTATTTCTCACAGAAGGGCATCCCAGAGCTATATGGCCATGTTCAGCGGCAACTGAATGTATCTCTGGCACACAGTGTCGGTGCCAAGATACAGCTGGTCACAGACACAAGGTCTAGCAAACACGGGCAGGGAAGGTATATCACTTTTACTGCCCAATGGGTGAACCTTCTGACGGCCGTCAAGCATGTAACCCGTGGCACCCGTGTAGATTTGGCTTTACCGCCACGGATTGCATGCAGGCCTGGCTCTTCTTCTCCTCCTCCTACTCCATCCTCCTCCCTCTCCTCCTCGGCGGACTTCTCCTTTTCCGCTGCTAGCATCTCTTCCGCTGCGCCGCCCAAGCTCCCAGAACCTATTCGACAAGCCAGGTGAGACGTTGCCATGCTGTGCTGCATCTGTTGTGCCTGGAAGCCAAAAGCCACACTGGCCCTTCACTCCTTTCAGCTTTGCGTTCACAGGCAGATCAGTGGCTAACACCTCTCAATTTGACAGTTGGTAAAGTGGTGTGTGACAACGGTGCCAATCTGCTTAGCGCATTGAAACAGGGCAAAATTAAGCATGTGCCATGCATGGCACGCGTATTAAACTTGATTCGTTGTCAAATACCCTGGGGTCCAGGACATCTTGCGGCAGGCAAGGAAAATCTTGGCCCATTTCAGAAGATCTTACACAGCCATGGCTTGCCTTGCTGACATTCAGCGGTGACACAATCTGCCGGTCAGACATCTTATTTGCAATTACCAGATGCGATGGAACTCAACCTTCTATATGCTTGATAGGCTGCTCCAGCAGAAACGTGCAGTTAACAACTACCTGTATGAACTCTGCGGCAGAAAAGGTTATGGGGAGCTTGGGGTTTTTCACCGCGCCAGTGGCTGCTCATGCGCGATGCATGCAGACTTCTGCAGCCATTTGATGAGATCACCAAACTGGTCAGTCGCAGCCATGGCACCATCAGTGACATGGTACCTTATGCCTTTTTTATGGAGCGTGCATTGCGTCGTGTCATTGATCAAGCCGCAATGCTGGATGAATTCCCAGGGGGGGCTACTCTATCTGAGACAAGTCAACAACAGGAGTCTGAAGAGGAGTCAGAGGAGGATGGTGCCGGGGCGGATGAGGAGGAGCAAGAAGAGCATGCTTTAAACATTTCTGGGATCCCTGTTGTTGTGCGTGGATGGGGAGAGGAGAACGAGGGGACAACATTATCCTGGATGATGAGCAGGAGCCAGGCCACCACACCGCTTCCAGTTTAGTGCAAATGGGGGCCTTCATGCTCCAGTGTTTTAACAGGGACCCCGTATAAAAAGCATAAGGGTCAAGGACCAGTACTGGGTGGCAACGTACTTAGGCCCCCCGGTACAAACACAAAATGGCGGAAATGTTACCACCGTCACAGAGGGCTGTCAGAATGGAGCACTTCCAGACCTTGATTCGACAACTGCTGCATTCTGCTTTTGCGTGCGCTGGCAGAAGAGGAGTTCCCACTCCCAGAGAAAGAGTTGCGGGTACCAATCCAACAGCGCCTGCAAGAAGAGGGCAGTTTGAAGATGTGTTGGTGACTTCTGATATGAGGTAATTCTTTCAGCCGACCCATCGACGGGTGTCATCTGGATCCAGCATCAGGGAACGCCTAGACCGACAGGTGTGTGACTACATCGGGTTAACGGCCGATGTGGAAGCTCTGAGGAGTGATGAACCCCTGGACTACTGGGTGGGCAGGCTTGACCTCTGGCCAGAGCTTGCCCAATTTGCAATGAAACTGTTGGCTTGCCCCTCGTCCAGTGTCCTGTCTGAAAGGACGTTCAGAGCAGCAGGGGGGATCGTGACCGATAAGCACACTCGCTCGTTACTCGATAAGCTCACAACAGTGTTGACTACCTGACATTTATAAAAATGAATGAGGCATGGATCTCAGAGGAATTCAACACATGTGACCAGTAGACCATGTATATGCATAACTATATAAACTATTTATTTATTTGAGCACACAGACCTTTTTTCTACCTTTGGCTCACTTCCTTGTACAAAAAAAGCACACCGTACTATATAACTGTACCCTCCTGTTTGAAGAGGTTGAGCGGTGTCATATTTTTGGGTCCCGCAGCGAGTTGCTGGTATCAGTGCTGCTGTCAGTGCTCTCTATCTCGGTGCTGGTGTCAGTGCTCTCTCTCTATCTCGGTGCTGGTGTCAGTGCTCTCTATCACGGTGCTGGTGTCAGTGCTCTCTCTCTATCTCGGTGCTGGTGTGGTGTCAATGCTCTTGATCTCGGTGCTGGTGTGGTCTCAGTGCTCTCTATCTCAGTGCTGGTGTGGTGTCAGTGCTCTCGATCTCGGTGCTGGTGTGGTCTCAGTGTTCTCTATCACGGTGCTGGTGTGGTGTCAGTGCTCTCTAACTCGGTGCTGGTGTCAGTGCTCTCTATCTCGGTGCTGGTGTCAGTTCTCTCTATCTCGGTGCTGGTGTCAGTGCTCTCTATCATGGTGTTGGTGTCAGTGCTCTCTATCATGGTGCTGGTGTGGTGTCAGTGCTCTCTATCTCTGTGTTGGTGTGGTGTCAGTGCTCTCTATCAGGGTGCTGGTGTGGTGTCAGTGCTCTCTATCTCGGTGCTGGTGTCAGTGCTCTCTATCACGGTGCTGGTGTGGTGCCAGTGCTCTCTATCTTGGTGCTGGTGTCAGTGCTCTCTTTCACTGTGCTGGTGTGGTGTCAGTGCTCTCTATCTCGGTGCTGGTGTCGTCTCAGTGCTCTCTATCATGGTGCTGGTGTGGTGTCAGTGCTCTCTATCTCGGTGCTGGTGTCAGCGCTTTCTATCACGGTGCTGGTGTGGTGCCAGTGCTCTCTATCATGGTGCTGGTGTGGTGTCAGTGCTCTCTAACTTGGTGCTGGGGTCAGTGCTCTCTATCACGGTGCTGGTGTGGTGTCAGTGCTCTCTAGCTCTGTGTTGGTGTGGTCTCTGTGCTCTCTATCACAGTGCTTGTGTGGTGTCAGTGCTCTCTAACTCAGTGCTGCTGTCAGTGCTCTCTATCACAGTGCTGGTGTGGTGTCAGTTCTCTCTATCTCAGTGCTGGTGTGGTCTCAATGCTCTCTATCACGGTGCTGGTGTGGTGTCAGTGCTCTCTAACTCAGTGCTGGTGTCAGTGCTCTCTATCTCAGTGCTGGTGTCAGTGCTCTCTATCACAATGCTGGTGTCAGTGCTCTCTATCACGGTGCTGGTGTCAGTGCTCTCTATCACGGTGCTGGTGTTAGTGCTCTCTATCTCGGTGCTGGTGTCAGTGCTCTCTATCATGGTGCCGGTGTCAGTGCTCTCTATCATGGTGCCGGTGTCAGTGCTCTCTATCTCGGTGCTGGTGTCAGTGCTCTCTATCAGGGTGCTGGTGTAAATGCTCTCTATCTCGGTGCTGGTGTCAGTGCTCTCTATCTCGGTGCTGGTGTCAGGGCTCTCTATCTCAATGCTGGTGTCAGTGCTCTCTATCATGGTGCTGGTGTCAGTGCTCTCTATCTCGGTGCTGGTGTCAGTGCTCTCTATCAGGGTGCTGGTGTCAGTGCTCTCTATCAGGGTGCTGGTGTCAGTGCTCTCTATCTCGGTGCTTGTGTCAGTGCTCTCTATCTCGGTGCTGGTGTCAGTGCTCTATCTCTATCTCGGTGCTGGTGTGGTGTCAGTGCTCTCTATCTCGGTGCTGGTGTGGTCTCAGTGCTCTCTATGTCGATGCTGGTGTCAGTGCTCTTTCTCTATCTTGGTGCTGGTGTGGTATCAGTGCTCTCTATCTCGGTGCTAGTGTCAGGGCTCTCTATCACGGTGTTGGTGTCAGTGCTCTCTATCACGGTGCTGGTGTCAGTGCTCTCTATCACGGTGCTGATGATCATCTCCTGCACCCTCTTCATAGCCTGCCCTGACCTTTCCTCTCCTCCATGGCATTCATGTGCTCCTGAATTGTCAAAATTTCACAGATAAAAAAAGAATGCTTGTCGTTGTCGATCCCAGATTCACTTCATACTTTTGTTATGTCAGTGTCCATGTGGTGGGACTATGTGTGCACAGCTAGTAAGTATTTTGTGGCTGAAATTATGACCTGTAGGTTTTTAAGGTTCGCCTGTCATTAAAGCCAATGGGGCCCGCCGCAAACTTTGCGGTTCGCAAACTTTTGGCCACGTTCGCGGTTCGCGAAACATCCCGTTGGAAGTTCGTCCATCTCTAAAGAGAGACAGTAAAGGAGATAGTGGGCATCCTTGTCTAGTACAGTTATGTACTGTATGTTAATTGGTTTGAAAAAGGTGTCATTCACTTTTATTTTAGCTTATGGGTTGTGGTATAGGAATGTTATCAATTACATCATGTTGTTTCCCAGACCAGTGTGTGTACAGTTAGCAAACATATTATCCTATGCTACTCTATCAAAGGCCTTTTCCACATCAGTTGATAACAGAAGGTCTTACATTTTTGTTAGCTGGGCTCTATATATCATATTCAAGGCTTCGATTATGTTGTCTCTGGCTTCTCGACCTTGTATCAATCCATGACCCACCCCCGTGTTGAAGGCATAATCTGGTATGGTTCAGGAGGGGGGAGGTGCTGGCTCACTGCATGCCTAGATAAAGGTCTGGTAAGGATTTTGGGGCGGCACAACCTTTTCTCTTTCTATTTCTCTTTCCCCACTCAAAGCATCCCCCACACAGTTAACAAGCACCCCCTAGGAGCACACTTAACCCTTTGATCGTCCTAGATGTGAACCCCTTCCTTGTCACTGTCATTAGTAAAGTGAGAGTGTATTTTTTCCAGCAGTGATCACTGGATTGGTGTTACTGGTCCCCAAAAAGTTTCATTTAGTGTCCAATTTGTCCACCGCAATGTTGCAGCCCCACCAAAAATCACTAATCGCCACCATTACTAGTAAAATTTAAAAAATCCATAAATCTATCCCATAGTTCGTAGATGCTATACATTTTGCGCAAACCAATCAATATATGCTTATTGATTTTTTTTTTTACCAAAAATTTGTAGCAGAATACATGTAGGCGTACATTGATGAATACATTTGATATTATTGATTTATTTTTTTATTGAGTATGTTTTATAGCAGATAGTACTTTTTTATTTTTTTCAATTGTCAGTTAAAGCGACGCAGTGCGGTATCACAAAAAATGGACTGGTAATGAAGGGGGTAAACCCTCCGGGATTTAAGTGGCTAAAAGTGCTTTGACTATTTTTTTTTCTTTAGAACTATAATTTTTTTTTCTGCAGCATGTTCTCTACATCCTTCAGTGGCACCACTTTACAGGAAGACTAAGGGGACCCACCAGGCACTATATTAGGAATTTTTCAATTTTATTGTTTCACTTAAAGTGTAGTTCCCACTTCAACACCCACTGCATGCCTGCTCTGCGCTTTGACATTTCTTATATAGGTAAGGGGTGGGGCCAGAAGGCTACATCACCCGGTGGATCGCCCCCTTCTGACATCACAGACTGGTGCATGCTGGGTCTGTGATGACATAAGAGGTGGGGCCACATTGTGATGTACCCAGATGACCCAGCCCCTTACCTATATAAGAAATGTCAAACGCAGAGGAGGCATTTGGTGGGAGGCCTCCCAGGAAGTGTATCTTTTAATTTAATTGTATTTTCAGGTTGGCATTTAATAAAGGATTTGTCAAAAACATGTTTATTGTGTTTATTACATTTTGACACTTTTTTGGTGAATGGGTAGAGGTACTATGTATCCGATATTCATTCACATGGTGGGAGTTCTCCTTGTTGGGTTGTTGGTTCAGGAGGGGGACCACTTGCATGTTTGAATAAGGGTCTGGTATGGATTTTGGGGGGTCCCATACCTTTTTGTATATTTTGGTGTGGGGTTCCCCTTAAAATCCATACTAGACCCAAAGTGTCTGGTATGGACTGGGGCGGGACCCCACACTGTTTTTTTTTTTTTTTCTATTGCCAGGTAATGCTGGCATTCTTTCCTTCACATTCATCTGTCAGTGGGGAAACCAGCTGACAGATAATGACTCATTGTTAAGGATGCGGGCAGGCCGCGGCTTAACAACCAGCTATTTCTTCACAGAATTTGAATTGGTCTATCGTTTTTTGACTGATTCAAGTTCTAATTGTTCTGAAAAGTTGTAATTCATTAGAAAACAAATGAACAAAACTAATTTTAATGAGGGCATGATATAAAGAGTAATGAATAAGAAAGGTAGTGGTGCGCTGTACACAAAAAGGATATATCTATTGATAAAAGCAGTATATAAAATTCGCAATGGGGGGATATCCAGTAAACAAAACAGGTCTGGGTATGTCTATGTGACTAGTTTAAACAGCAACACTCATTTCTACTAATAGTCCACAACATAAATACATAAAATAGTGAAAATTCATATACAATCCAAAGTGCAACGTGTTGCGATCCTGTAGTCGCATAAAAGTGCAAATATTCCAATGTGCCGCTGTGGCTGATAAAACAATAATGTTCGTTGCTATTAGTGTAAAATATACAACATGAAACCATGAAACAATAAAAACAAGAAAAAAGAAAAAACACAATATAACATTCAAAAGTGCAGCGTGTTACGATCCTAAAATCGCATAAAGTGCAAGTGTTCAGCTGTGGTGCACATAAGCAAACCTTCAAACATAAATGATAATTAAGTGACAAAAAATATAAGTGTATCAGACACAAAGTCCGTTTTCAGTGCAAAGTGCTGTGATTATTCTCAAAATCGCATAGGGTGTGACTTCTTCAACAAGATATACGATGTGGAGCTGTTGCAATGGGAAGGGCAGTGGTGCTGGTGGAAGGGGATATGGCCTTGGTGGTCCCGTATATACCAGTAATGGATGTCCCTTTACCTTACCGCTGTAAGGTAACAGCGTATATATAGAGAGCTTTTTGGAATCCTTTTAGCGGAGTTTTCCCTTTAATGTGGGGTGCCCAGGTCCTGACCAATGATATGGTCCCTTTAAGGGGGTTTCCTCTGTGGTATTGCAGTCAGGGTTCCTCAGTGGTATGGCATATACATGGGTTTAAGCAGAGATGGAGGAAGAATACTCCATAGTGTAAAGTGCTTCAACGGGTTTATTGTTATTAAAACAGTTTAAAAATACTCACAAACAGTCTGTACAAGCAGTGTATAAACGAGCTGCGGGCTCGGTCTACGTCACTTCCTGGTTGCTGTGTCCCGCACGTGTTCGTCACGGGTCACGTGACTTCATCAGGGGATGAAGGTGATAAAGAGTGATCAGCGCAACTTATTAACAGCTGTGTATATCTTAAAATTAATGTATAAATATTGCTCTGTAAACATTGCTGTGCAAACAAATAACTATGTGCAACTTCAATAAACAATGATATACTAGTAATCCTGTATGGCTAAATATGCATAAATGCAGTGCAATAACAAATCCTATATATAAGGTAAATGATGGGCTATTCTCAGTATATGAGTAATGAAATAATCAATTCCATATATATTCAGATGATAATAGCGATATAATAGTCCATTAGCTCTGAACAAAGGTGCAAGAGTGCAAAAAGTGCTTATGTGCAACAAAGTATCAAAAAAGTATATATAAATATACGTAAACGCAGTACAATAGCAAATCTTATATATAAGGTAGGCTTGTGCAATTCGTTTCGTAACGAATCGAAATTCGGCCGAATTTTGCATCTTTCGGACATTCGGATGCATCCAAATGTCCGAATTAAAAAATACGGAATAACAACGAATACGAAATAAATATAATGAATGAATTTGAATGAATTCGAATGAATTTGGTAATTCTTTAAAGATCTAATGAAACAAAAGGTCAGCTCAAAGTATATCTTATAGTCCAATCAGCTAATTAATTTTGTGTCAGAGGTTGAATTCCTGGCAAAGTGCTTTCCTGAGAACTGAGTTAGAAGGGTGTTGTATTGTATTGGAGCCGAGGAGAAGAGACGTTGTCATTGTGTGTGTTAAAAGATTCAATAAACAAACGACTTTCCAAACTACGAATCATTATCACGAATGTCTATACATACATAAATAGCGAATTTCAACGAATATGAATGAATGAATTCGACACTCTACGAATAATAACGAATTATCCAAAAACATATTAACGTAACATAACGAATATAACAGAACGATATTATGTATTTTACAAATGACAACGAACCGAAACTAAACAAAATTTTCCGTTGTGCACAAGTCTAATATAAGGTAAATGATGGGCTATTCTCAGTATATGAGTAATGAAATAATAAATTCCATATAATCAGATGATAATAGCAATATAATAGTCCATTATCTCTGAAAAATAATAATAAAGGTGCAAAAGTGCAAAAAGTGCTTCTATGCAACAAAGTATCAAAATAAAGTCTTCAATAGGTGTTTTTTGATGTACGATCTTCCTGTGCTTCACTTAGTGCTCTCTATATTCTTACCTCAATATGGGTAAAAAAAAACTCCACAGAGATCACTGTAGTTTGTGGCCTCCCCTGGATCCAGCAACAAAGAATAACATCTCTCAAAATGGTGTATTATGAATGATAGCTTCCAATCAGTCCATACCGCCGTTCATTCACAGCAAGTATAAAGAGGGGATAAAAAGGAATCCCCCATAGTGTAGTATATAAAAACTCACTAGTCAAATGGGTACTTACAACGATAAGAGTAAAAAACAGCAGATCTGTAATTTACACAGCATTACAGGTGCCCCTTTACGTCACTTCCGGTTTTCTTGTAGTCTGATTACTTCCCTATGCATTGCGTCACAACATGTGACTTCATCAGGGGATTATAACGTATTTTAACGTATTTCAACACAATTTGTTAATATTCGCTACTATTTAATTCAGAGATTCGGATACATACGAATTTCCTAATGACCAAAAAATTGTTCTAATTTGTATTCAGACCAAAACGCACATGTCAATATTGCCAAGAAGCAAGACATTTATTATCTAGATGAATAGTTCAGGGTTGTTGTTTTTTTTGGGGGGGGGGATAAAAGAAATTGAAATGGGTCTGAAAAAGACATACCTATTTCAGCTCCAGTTAAATTAGGGAGATCTCTCTGGGTAATGAAAAAATGGTCAATTCTTGTGTATCATTTATGTGGGGCAGAATAGGAAGTGTAGTCTTTGTCTGTTGGATGGACAGTTCTCCAAGTGTGTACTAGGGTTAATGATTGTAATAACAATTTCAGTTTCTTGAGTATTTTATATGCAACACATGTGTTTTGCTGATCAGCTGTCTAGGGTTTAGGGTAATGTTAAAATCTCCTCCTAATATTATACACCCATTTGCAAACCATTTGAATTTGTCCATGATGTCCTGGCAGAATGATATGTGGGCTTTGTTGGGAAAGTACACCTTTGCTAACGTCACAGGTTTACCATTTAACCACTTCAGCTCCGGACCAATAAACACCTTAAGGACCAGAGGTCTTTTTGCAATTTCGCACTGCGCTGCTTTAACTGGTAATTGCGCGGTCATGCAATATTGCACCCAAACGAAATTTGCGTCCTTTTCTTCCCACAAATAGAGCTTTCTTTTGATGGTATTTGATTGCCTCTGCGATTTTTTTTTTTTGCGATATAAATGGAAAAAGAGCGAAAATTTTGAAAAAAAAAGATATTTTCTTCTTTTTGTTATAAGAAAAATCGAATAAACGAAATTTTAGTCATACATTGAGGGCAAAATTTATTCAGCCACATGTCTTTAGTAAAAAAAATGTCAATAAGCGTATATTTTTTGGTTTGCGCAAAAGTTATAGCGTCTACAAACTAGAGTACATTTTCTGGAATTTACACAGCTTTTAATTTATGACTGCCAATCTCATTTCTTGAGGTGCTAAAATGGCAGGGCAGTACAAATCCCCCCCAAATGACCCCATTTTGGAAAGTAGACACCCCAAGGAAATTGCTGATGGGTATGTTGAGCCCATTGAATATTTATTTTTTTTGTCCTAAGGGATTGAATAATGACAAAAAAAAAAAAAAAGTTGTCACTAAATGATATATTGCTCACACATGCCATGGTTATATGTGGAATTGCACCCCAAAATATATTCCGCTACTTCTCCCGAGTATGGGGATACCACATGTGTGGGACTTTTTGGGAGTCTAGTCGCGCACGGCACCCCGAAAACCAATCACCACCTTCAGGATTTCTAAGGGTGCAAATTTTTGATTTAACTCCTCACTACCTATCACAGTTTCGAAGGCCATAAAATGCCAAAATAGCACAAAACCCCCCAAAATTACCCCATTTTGGAAAGTAGACACCCCAAGCTATTTACTGAGAGGCATGTTGAGTCCATGGAATATTTTATATTTTGCCACAAGTTGCGGGAATATTACAAACTTTTTTTTTTTGCACCAAGTTGTCACTAAATGATATATTGCTCACACATGCTATGGGCATATGTGAAATGACACCCCAAAATACATTCTGCTGCTTCTCCTGAGTACGGGGATACCACATGTGTGGGACTTTTTGGGAGTCTAGTTGCGCACGGCACCCCGAAAACCAATCACCACCTTCAGGATTTCTAAGGGTGCAAATTTTTGATTTAACTCCTCACTACCTATCACAGTTTCGAAGGCCATAAAATGCCAAAATAGCACAAAACCCCCCCAAATGACCCCATTTTGGAAAGTAGACACCCCAAGCTATTTACTGAGAGGCATGTTGAGTCCATGGAATATTTTATATTTTGCCAAAAGTTGCGGGAATATTACAAACTTTTTTTTTTTTTGCACAAAGTTGTCACTAAATGATATATTGCTCACACATGCTATGGGCAGAAGTCAAATTACACCCCAAAATAAATTCTGCTGCTTCTCCCGAGTACGGGGATACCACATGTGGGGGACTTTTTGGGAGCCTAGCCACGTACGGGACCCCGAAAACCAAGCACTGCCTTCCGGATTATATATAAAAAACAAACTAACCAGAGTCACCCGTAACACTTATACGGTGATCAGTGGTGAAAGGGTTAACTAGGGGCAATCAGGGGGTTCAAATTTTTATTAGGTAGTATATGGGGGTCCCTGGCGCTATATAAAAACCTGACGGGGAACCTAAATAACTAACTGGCTAACCAGCGTCACCAGTGACACTTATACTGTGATCGCTGGTGAAAGGGGGTGAAAGGGTTAACTAGCAGCAATCAGGGGGTTAAAACCATTATTGGGTAGTATATCGGGGTACCTAGCGCTATAAAAACCTGGCGGTGAACCTAAAAAAATAACTAGCTACCTAGCGACACTAGCGACACTGATGCAGCGTTCAGAAAAATTATCGCTTAGTGACACTGGCAAAAGGGGGTGAAAGGGTTAACTAGCGGAAATCAGGGGGTTAAAACCATTATTGGGTAGTATATCGGGGTACCTAGCGCTATAAAAACCTGGCGGTGAACCTAAAAAAATAACTAGCTACCTAGCGACTGTAGCGACACTAATGCAGCGATCAGAAAAACGATCGCTTAGTGACACTGGCAAAAGGGGGTGAAAGGGTTAACTAGCGGCAATCAGGGGGTTAAAACCATTATTGGGTAGTATATCGGGGTACCTAGCGATATAAAAACCTGGCGGTGAACCTAAAAAAATAACTAGCTACCTAGTGACACATGCAGCGATCAGAAAAATGATCGCTTAGTGACACTGGCAAAAGGGGGTGAAAGGGTTAACTAGCGGCAATCAGGGGGTTAAAACCATTATTGGGTAGTATATCGGGGTACCTAGCGCTATAAAAACCTGGCGGTGAACCTAAAAAAATAACTAGCTACCTAGCGACTGTAGCGACACTAATGCAGCGATCAGAAAAATGATCGCTTAGTGACACTGGCAAAAGGGGGTGAAAGGGTTAACTAGCGGCAATCAGGGGGTTAAAACCATTATTGGGTAGTATATCGGGGTACCTAGCGATATAAAAACCTGGCGGTGAACCTAAAAAAATAACTAGCTACCTAGCGACACATGCAGCGATCAGAAAAATGATCGCTTAGTGACACTGGCAAAAGGGGGTGAAAGGGTTAACTCTAGGGGCAATCAGGGGGTTAAATCTTTATTGGGGGGTGATAGGGGGCTACCCTGGACCTAACACTAACTGTCCTGACAGTTTTTACTGTCACAACTGACACTGAATGCATTGATCAGTAAAGAAATGATCAATGCAATCAGTGACACTGTGACTGGGGGGGGGGGGGGCGGGGGGGATCGGGGGGCGATCGGGGGGGGGGGGGATCGGGGGGGGTTTGTGTGCCTGTGTGTACCTACATGTCAGTGTAGTGTTGGTGCACACTTACTATTAGTCTTCTCCTCGTAGTCCGGTCAAAAAGACCGCCCCGAGGAGAATGACATCACTTCCTCCTTCCTGTGTAAACAATTCACAGGGGAGGAAGCTTCTCATTGGCCAGGAGCGATCCAGAGGGGGTGGCCGAAAACCAACGGCCATCCCCTCATCACGGAGCGCTCCTGGACCGAATCGGACCGCCGTAAACAGCGGGAGGGGGTCCGATCGGACCCCCCACCCGCTGGAAGGCAATCACGTAAATCTACGTGATTGTGCCTGCCTGTGCCATTGTGCTGACGTACAATGGCAATACGGCGGTCCTGAAGTGGTTAAAGTTCCTTTAAAGTAAATATATCTTCCCTCTGGATCTACTGTATATGTTGTTGTGATAAGGAAAACGTTACATGTTTACTTAGGAGAATGGAAACTCTTTTAGTTTTTGCATTCAGATTAGTAGCTTGATAAGCTTTATTGAAAATTTTTTTAGTAAGATAATGGAATTCGAAGGCCTTTAAAATGTGTTTCTTGTAAAAATACTATTTGGGTTTTTTTTTTTTTTTATTCACTCAATAATTTAGAACTTTTTTTCTGGTGTATTTAATCCATTTATGTTATGAGATATGTATATAGTAGGATTTTTCCCCAGTCTAGAGTATGCCATGGTTCTAGGAAGTAAGGAAAAAGTAGAAAAGAGGGAAGTTAGTGGGGCCATGGGCAGAAAACAAAGGGGGGGAGGGGAAGAGGTTGAGGGACAGGAATAGGTAAGATAAGTATGTTTATACACCACGTCTGTAGTTAATCTCCCACAGAGAAAGTCACTGAATTTAAGAAGTTAAAGTACTAAGAATGGTTTGGAATTGCTGGTTTATACACATACAGCAGAACCGATTACTTATAGCACAGATACAACCTTTTGATTCATCATAAAAAGCCATTTTAAAATATCTGATAATGTGTAAGGTGACGTTATCATGCATGTCAACACTTCAGTTGTTCAAAATGCAAAGGTTTATGACATTTACTTCCATTAGTCTGCAAATTTACTGCCTTTCTATAAATGAGACCACTTTAATGTTTTGATTGCCTCTCTAAATATCTTGTTATGCCAAGAAAAATCTCAGGATGAACATCTTTAAAAGTAGCAAGAAATTAGTTCACTGCAATAGTTTGAAAAAACTTCTTCAAAGCCTTTCAGTTCAAACAAAAAGAGAAACCTAGTTTGACAAGCAGTTTCTAATTATAACTTGCACATCATTTAATTTATCAGGCAATGACACAAGCGACGAAAATGTACTGCAGCTACAGGAATACTTTAAAAATATTTCCACATACTGATATGATAAGACACAAGATTAAAAATTCAAGATTTTGCTCTAATTTTCATTTACCTAATCCACAATTGTGCCAATAAAATAAATTAAGATACTTGTTTCAAAGAGACCTTATTTTGCTGATCTCATTACAAAAAAGACATACTGACTGTAAAAACTTTGACTATTTAGTTTCCAGGCAGAAAAAAAAGGAAAACTTCTAAAAATATTCATGGAGTTAAAGCAGGGTTCCATCTGTTTTTTTTAGTTTATTAAAAGTCAGCAGCTACAAAAAACATAGCTGCTGACTTTTAATAAACCGACACTTACCTGTCCCATGGTCCAGCGATGCGGCCGCCCGGAGCCTCGCTCCCCTCCCCCTCCTTTCCTCGGCTGCTCCATTGATACTGTGGGCACCCGGCTGTGACAGCTTGCGGTTTCACGCCCGGGCACGCACTGCACATGCACAAGTCGCGCTGAGCTCTGCTATTGGCCAGCCAATCTTCTGGGACCTGTGTTGTGTCAGGGGTCAGGCAGGGAGGGGCCGCCTAGGGTGAGAGGAGGAGTCGCCTAAGCGGCTGAGAACAGGAAGGAGGAAGTGGGACAGCAAGTCCCACTAAAAAGAGGGTACACACCCCCTAACAAAAAAATGACATGCCAAATGTGGCATGTCAGGGAGCAAGGAGTCCTTAAAGCAGAAGTTCCACTTTTGGGTGGAACTCCGCTTTAAGCTTTGATATACCAGCATATAAATTGTATGCTATAATAATTGCATCTAAAGACAAAACTTTTTTTGTGAAAGTGTCTTTCCTGGAGTGATTACGGATCTCTGTGCATCTTGGTGACCATTGTCCCATACAGCAGGTAATGGCCAAAATCTTTCAATGGCAACAGCTGTTCTGGTGACAACTGGTGAGTAGGGATGAGCCGAACACCCCCCGGTTCGGTTCTCACCAGAACTTTCGAACGGACCCCAAATTCGAACGAACTTTAGAACCCCATTGAAGTCTATGGGACTCGAACGTTCGAAATTAAAAGTGCTAATTTTAACGGCTAATATGCAAGATACTGTCCTAAAAAGGGTTTGGGGACCTGGCTCCTGCCCCAGGGGACATGGGTCAATGCATAAAATGTTTTTAAAAATGGCCGTTTTGGCGGGAGCACTGATTTTAATGACGATTAAAGTGAAAAAAAAAGTGAAATATTCCTTTAAATATGGTGCCTGGGGGGTGTCTGTAGTATGCCTGTGAAGTGCCACGTGTTTCTCGTGTTTAGAACAGTCCCTGCACAAAATGACATTAAACGGAAATAAAACCATTTAAAACTGCTTGCGGTTTTAATGTTATATCTGGTTCCTGCAATATGGTTGAAAATCATTGAGAAAAATGGCATGGGTAGCCCTCCCTGCCCATTACCAGCCTATTTGGGTCTTGTACGCATATTAAGGGGAACCCTGTACCCATATTAAAAAAAGGAAATGTGTGTGGCCCCCAGGCCCTATATACTCAGAACAGCAGTATACAGGCGGTGCAAACAAGACAGGGACTGTGTAGGTTTGTTGTGTTAAGTTGAATCTGTTTGTAATTTTCAACTGGTACATTTTTAAAGTGTAGCTCCAGTCAAAAAAACTATTTTTAAGCTTTTTGGAAAACATAGGGAAGGGTTATCACCCCTGTATAATTTGTTTTGTCGTCCATCTTTTTTCATCTCACTTGCTGTTGTCTCCTTCCGTTTGCAAGTAGGAGATGTTTGTAAATTGGATGTTTGAAAGTAGGGGCCTGCCCTATATGCTCTGCAGAAATGGCGGAACAAGGTGTTGGTTTTGCCACAACATTGTAAGCCCTCCAAGTGACTCTTGGTGGGCGCTGGAGCGCCCTGCTGTGAACGATTATATCAAGAATTGTAATTACATGCCATTGTTGAACAGTGGTAGAAAAATTGACCTTTGGTGATTGTGGTGCTGGTGCCACAACACTATAAGTCCTCACCGTTACTCTGGGTGGGCACAGGAAGGGGCCCTCCTGTGAAATATTATATCAAGAATTGTAATTACATGTCCCTGTTAAACAGGGGCAGAAAAATTTGGCCTTAGGCACTGCTGCTGGTGCCACCACACTGCAACCTCTCCCATATACTCTAGTTTTATTGCAGGAATTAGCCCTGCTTCAAAGCATTGCATCAAAAATTGTACTTAAACGCCCCTGTTAAACAGGGGCAGAAAAATTGGGCCTTAAGCACTGGTGCTGGTGCAAACACACTGCAACCTCTGCCATATACAGTGGTGTGAAAAAGTGTTTGCCCCCTTCCAAATTTCCTGTTCCTTTGCATGTTTGTCACACTTAAGTGTTTCGGAACGTCAAACCAATTTAAACAATAGTCAAGGACAACACAAGTAAACACAAAATGAAATTTGTAAATGAAGGTGTTTATTATTAAAGGTGAAAAAAAATCCAAACCATCATGGCCCTGTGTGAAAAAGTGATTGCCCCCCTTGTTAAAACATATTATAACTGTGGTTGTCCACACCTGAGTTCAATTTCTCTAGCCACACCCAGGCCTGATTATTGCCACACCTGTTCACAATCAAGGCATCACTTAAATAGGAGCTGCTTGACACAGTAAGGTCCACCAGAAGATCCTTAAAAGCTACACATCATGCCGAGACCCAAAGAAATTCAGGAACAATTGAGAAAGAAAGTAATTGAGATCTATCAGTCTGGAAAGGGTTATAAAGCCATTTCCAAAGCTTTGGGAATCCAGCGAACCACAGTGAGAGCCATTATCCACAAATGGCGAAGACATGGAACAGTGGTGAACCTTCCCAGGAGTGGCCGGCCGCCCAAAATTACCCCAAGAGCGCAGCGACAACTCATCCAAGAGGTCACAAAAGACCCCACAACAACGTCCAAGGAACTGCAGGCCTCACTTGCCTCAGTTAAGGTCAGCGTTCATGCCTCCACCATCAGGAAAAGACTGGGCAAAAATGGCCTGCATGGCAGAGTTCCAAGGAGAAAACCACTGCTGAGCAAAAAGAACATCAAAGCTTGTCTCAATTTCTCCACAACACATCTTGATGATCCCCAAGACTTTTGGGACAACATTCTGTGGACCGATGAGACAAAAGTGGAACTCTTTGGAAGGTGTGTGTCCAAGTATATCTGGCGTAGAAGGAACACTGCATTTCATAAAAACAACATTATACCAACAGTAAAATATGGTGGTGGTAGTGTGATGGTCTGGGGCTGTTTTGCTGCTTCAGGACCTGGAAGACTTGCCGTGATAAAAGGAACTATGAATTCTGCTGTCTACCAAGAGATCCTGAAGGAGAATGTGTGCTCAAGCTGAAACGAACTTGGGTTCTGCAGCAGGACAATGATCCTAAACACACCAGCAAGTCCACCACCGAATGGCTGAAGAAAAACAAAATGAAGACTTTGGAGTGGCCTAGCCAAAGTCCTGACCTGAATCCTATTGAGATGTTGTGGTATGACCTTAAAAAGGCCGTTCATGCTCGAAAACCCTCTAAAGTAACTGAATTAGGACAATTCTGCAAAGATGAGTGGGCCAAAATTCCTCCTGGACGCTGTAAAAGCCTCATTGCACGTTATCGCAGACGCTTGGTTGCAGTTGTTGCTGCTAAGGGTGGCCCAACCAGTTATTAGGTTTTGGGGGCAATCACTTTTTCACACAGGGCCATGATGGTTTGGATTTTTTTTCACCTTTAATAATAAACACCTTCATTTACAAATTGCATTTTGTGTTTACTTGTGTTGTCCTTGACTATTGTTTAAATTGGTTTGATGTTCCGAAACACTTAAGTGTGACAAACATGCAAAGGAACAGGAAATGAGGAAGGGGGCAAACACTTTTTCACACTACTGTACTCTAGTTTTATTGCAGGAATTAGCCCTGCTGCAAAGCATTGCATCAAAAATTTTAATTAAACGCCCTGTTAAACAGGGGCAGAAAAATTGGGCCTTAGGCACTGGTGCTGGTGCCACCACACTGCAACCTCTGCCATATACTCTAGTTTTATTGCAGGAATTAGCCCTGCTGCAAAGCATTGCATCAAAAATTGTAATTAAACGCCCCTGTTAAACAGGGGCATAAAAATTGGGCCTTAGGCACTGGTGCTGGTGCCACCACACTGCAACCTCTTCCATATACTCTAGTTTTATTGCAGGAATTAGCCCTGCTGCAAAGCATTGCATCAAAAATTGTACTTAAACGCCCCTGTTAAACAGGGGCAGAAAAATTGGGCTGATGGCATCACCCAGAACCAGAAATGTTCTTCCAACATATCAGCGGAGGAGGGAGAGGATAGACAATCAACATAACAGGACAGTCACTCAGCATCAGCATAGGCAGTCTTGAAGGGATGTGATATTTCAAAAAAAATTATTCTGTTACATCAGCTTCAGGTGCTTGGTAGCTGTGGGTGATCCAAGACTGATTCATCTTGATGAAGGTCAGTCAATCAACTGATTCGGTGGACAGGTGCACAAAGCCACCAGCAGCACTGAAGGTGCGTTCCAAAAGAACGCTGGATGCAGGACAGGCCAGTAGCTCAATTGCATACTGTGCAAGCTCTGGCCAGTGATCCATCCTCAAGACCCAGTAAGCCAGAGGATTTTCGGTGGGAAAGGTGTCCAAGTCTGACCTTGCCCCTAGGTATTCCTGCACCATGTAAATCAGACGCTGGCGATGGGTGCTGGAACCGATCATACCTTGGGGCTGCGGACTAAAAAATTGTCTGAAAGCATCAGTCAGACGGCCACCTTCTCCACCGCTCCTTCTGACCGATGCCTCAGCAACACGTTGTCCAGGACCAGGAGTTTGTAACCTCCCAGTCTCTGGGAACGCGTTGCACAGACCTTTCTGCAAGGCCTCCCGGAGATGTCTCATCCTCTGCTCCCTCTGCGATGGCAAGATAAGGTCGGCAGCCTTACCCTTGTACCGTGGATCAAGGAGAGTGGCCAGCCAGTAATGGTCCCTCTCCTTGACCCGAAGAATACGAGGATCCTTCCGCAGGCTTTGCAGGATCAGGGAGGCCATGCAGCGTAGGTTAGCTGAGGCATTCGGTCCGGAGTCCTCTGGGTCACTAAGGACAACATGATCCGCAGCTACCTCCTCCCAGCCACGTACAAGTCCACGTGTTTCTTGGGACTGTAAATCATCCCTACAAGACTGCTGCTGCTGCTGCTGCTGATGCTGAGTGCCAGCCTCCACCTCCATGCTGACACAATCATCCTCCTCCTCCTCTTCCTCCTCCTCATCCTCTTCCTGTGTGATGGGTGGCACAGCAGGAACACTGTCTGGATAAAGGGGGCCTTGAGAGGCAAGGAAGTCCTCCTCTTCCTGCCTCTGTTCTGCCTCAAGTGCCCTGTCCATTATTCCACGCAACGTATGCTCCAAGAGGTGGACAAGAGGTACAGTATCACTGATGCATGCACTGTCACTGCTCACCATCCTTGTGGCCTCCTCAAACGGTGACAGGACAGTGCATGCATCCCTGATCATGCCCCACTGGCGTGGTGAGAAAAAACCAAGCTCCCCTGACCCTGTCCTGGTGCCGTAGTCGCACAGGTACTCATTGATGGCCCTCTGCTGCGTTTGCAGCCGCTGCAGCATGGCCAACGTTGAGTTCCACCTGGTGGGCATGTCACATATAAGGCGGTTCTTGGGCAGGTTCAACTCCTTTTGGAGCTCAGCCAGCCGAGCACAGGCATTAAATGATCGGCGGAAATGCACACAGACTTTCCTGGCCTGCTTCAGGACATAAGCCGGGGTACCTGCCCAAGAACCGCTGCACCACCAGGTTAAGGACGTGAGCTACACAGGGCACATGGGTCAGTTGTCCCTGTCGGAGGGCGGAGAGGAGGTTGGTGCCATTGTCACAAACCACCATTCCTGGCTTAAGCTGGCGTGGCGTCAACCACCTCTCGGCCTGCCCCTGCAGAGCTGACAAAACATCCGCCCCAGTGTGGCTTCTGTCCCCCAAACAAACCAGCGCAAGCACGGCATGGCATCGTTTTGCCTGCGTACTTGCGTAGCCCCTGGAACGCCTACGAAGCACCGCTGGTTCTGAGGACAGAGCACTGGAAGAGGCCATAGAGGAAGAAGAAGAGGAGGGGGTGGAGGAGAGAGGTGTGTCACAACCAATAGTAGCATTTTGGAGGCGTGGTGGCGGAACAACCTCCAACACTACTGCACCTTGTCCTGCATCCTTCCCAGCTGCCAGAAGAGTGACCCAATGGGCCGTGAAAGACAGGTAACGTCACCTGTCCATGCCTGCTGGACCATGAGTCAGCGGTAATATGCACCTTACCGCTGACCGCCCTGTCCAGCGAGGCAAGGACATTGCCTTCCACATGCCGGTAGAGAGCCGGAATCGCCTTCCATGAGAAAAAGTGGCGTTTGGGGACCTGCCACTGAGGAACCGCACATTGTACAAACTCACGGAAGGGGGCGGAGTCTACCAACTGAAAAGGCAGCAGTTGAAGTGCTAGCAATTTAGCCAAGCTAGCATTCAACCGCTGGGCATGTGGATGGCTGGGAGTGAACTTCTTTCGCCGGTCCAGCAGCTGGGGCAGCTGGGGCAGGGACATTTGCCTGCTATAATCGGACGTGGGTGTACCGCTAGCAGAGTTCCCGGAAGCACTTGGCTGTGATTCTACACCTTCATTCCTCTCAGAGCAGGTTTCAGAGAGGACTGAAGGTCTAGTGGGGTTGGAGATGCCAGCTGATGAGGAGCAAGGAGAGGTCCGCTTTGTTCTTTGGTGTGGGTCTTTGAGGTACGCTTGCCAACGAGCTGCATGGCAGGTCAACATATGTCTGGTCAAGCATGTGGTGCCCAAGCGGCTGATGTTTTGGCCACGCGAGATACGCTTGAGACATATGTTGCAAATAGCAGCGGTGCGATCTGATGCACTCGTCTCAAAAATGGCCCACACCAAAGAACTTTTAGAATAACGCGCAGAGGCAGCGCCCTGCACAGGCGGAGCTCTGCGGTGTGATTCAGTCGGTGTGCTGCCCCTAAGCTGGCCCCCGGAGGGCATCCTGCCTCGTTGGACATGTGCCTCCTCCTCCTCCTCCTTCTCTCTCCTTCCAGGCACCCACGTGGAGTCAGTGCCCTCATCATCCCCTCCCTTTTCATCGCTGTAGCAAACCTGGTGTCACGTACCTGGTGGAAGGAGCCCGAAGTGCAGGGAGCGGCCTCTCGTAAGCCTCTGGCTCGAGATCCCCTGAGAGTGGGAACAGGGACTCTAGAGGTCAGAGGGCACAAGTGCCAAGTCCGTGATGGTAGGTAGGCCCTGGAGCTGGCGTCAGACAACAGCGGATGCAGGCGGGTGATCCTGGAACAGCTGGAGAGCGGTCAGCGGCTGGCAGCAGGTGCAGGAGGGAGTACAGGAACGGCTGACAACAGGCAGCGGTGGTCACAGGAAACAACTGGATCAGCAGGCAAACAGAAGGGTCAAACACAAGCCGGGTCGTCAACAGGCAGGCAGCAGAAGTACCGAAGGAGAAGGCAGAAGCGTGGTCAGGAAGTCCGAGGGTCAGGGCTGGCAGCAAGCAGGAGTAAACAGGAACAAGCCGGGTAAATCAGAGGCAGGAACAATCAGGTTTAAGCAGAGATAACTCACAGGAACGCTGTAGACTGGACAGCACCGGGAGACTGCAACAGGTTCCTTAAATAGCCCTTTGGGCGCCAAGAACGGTCGCACGGCGTGTCTGAGCGTGCCCGTGCAAGACCGTGCAGCCGTTCGTGCGCCCGCGCACCCGCATGCGCCCGTTCGTGCCCTTGCGCACCCGCGTGCGCTCGTTCACCATATCGCGCACCCGCGTGCGCCCGTTCGTACCTATACGTAAGCGTTCGTTAGCGCCAACGCGCGCCCATGGGTACCTATTGGCTCTAAACGAAGAGACAACGTGGGCAGGCCTTCCACGAGTCACTGGGTTCTGGGGACGACCGTGACATTGCCCCCCCCCAAGGGGCAGCCTCCGGATGCCCAATTGTGCCATCTTCTCCGGATGAGATCTCTTAAAGGAAAGTATCAGCCTCCTGGCATGGATATTGGACTCAGGCTCCCACGAGTTTTCTTCAGGCCCGTACCCCTTCCATTTCACCAGAAATTGAATTTGGTTGCGTCTTCGCCTGCAATCCAAGATAGATTCTACCTCATACTCGACTTCCCCATTAATGATCACGGGTTCTGGTGGAGCCACCTTCCGACTGACAAAGGGATCAGGGACGGCCGGCTTGAGTAGAGCTACGTGGAAGACAGGATGAATCCGGAAAGTTTCTGGCAACCTTAGCTCAAACGCCACGTCATTCACCTTCTTAACTACAGGAAAAGGGCCCACACATTTTGGACCCAACTTCTTGGAAGGGCATGCCATCTTCAGGTTTAGAGTGGATAGCCAGACCTGATCCCCGACTTTGAGGTTAAGCTCTCCCTTTCTTCTCTTGTCAAACACCTCCTTGTTGTACTTCTGAGTCTCAGTCATGGTTTCCTGCAGGAGCTTATTGTTGGACCTAAAGAAGTCAAGGTTCTTCTGAACTGCAGGTACCGGGCATTCCGGAAACTCGTTAGATAAGAACAAGGGATGGAAACCGTAGTTCGCGAAGAACGGAGATTGTTTCGTAGCCGAGTGAACGGAATTGTTATAGGCAAACTCGGCTAAGGGTAGTAAGGGGGCCCAATCATCCTGAGAGAATGAAGAGAAACAGCGCAAGTACTGTTCCAAGGTTTGGTTAGTTCACTCAGTTTGTCCATTGGTTTGAGGATGGTAGGCGGAAGAAAAGCACAGATCGATCTTCAGGACCCCACAAAGAGCTCTCCAAAATTTAGATGTGAACTGCACTCCCCGGTCCGAAGTGATATTTGCAGGAATACCATGCAGTCTCACAACTTCCTTAATAAAAATCCCGGCTGTTTCCGAGGCGGAAGGGGTACCCTTCATTGGAAGGAAGTGGGCCATTTTCGATAATCTATCCACAACCACAAAGATTGTGGAAAAGCCTTCAGAGAGAGGAAGTTCAACAATGAAGTCCATTGATAACATCTGCCAAGGTCTCTCAGGGACAGGTAGTGGCTTTAGCAAACCCCACGCCCTGAACTTGCTCCCCTTATTCTGAATGCAGGTGATACATGCCTCCACATACTTTTTACAGTCCGGCTTTAATTGCGGCCACCAGAATGTCCGTTGGAGTAGCTCCGAGGTCTTATGAACTCCGAAATGGCCTGCCAACGAGTGGTCATGACAAGAACTGAGGACCGGGACCCGCACTTCCCGAGGGACAAAGATCTTGTCTTTGTACCAGAAAAGTTCGTCCTTGGCCAGGAGGGTGATGCCAGGTGGCAGAATGGTGCTAGCAGACGCCTGCTTGATCTGGGACAACAAGCTCCCTTGAAGCAAGAGAAAGTTCCCTGACGACAGGATGGTGTCCGGATGTGGGGAGGCTTCGGATTCGTTAAACATACGGGACAAGGCATCCGGCTTCGTATTCTTTGATCCTGGCCGGTAGGTTATATGGAAAAAGAATCTGGAAAAAAAGAGTGCCCATCTGGCCTGACGGGGTTTTAATCTCTTGGCAGACTTCAAGTACTCCAGATTCTTATGGTCTGTGAAAATAAGAATTGGATGAACTGCTCCTTCCAGCAGGTAACGCCATTCCTCAAGGGCCACCTTGATGGCTAATAATTCCCGATCTCCAACGTCGTAGTTGCTTTCTGCCTCGGAAAGTTTACGGGAAAAGAATGCCACCGGATGCAGAAGAGATCTTGGTCCATGTCTTTGGGAAAGCACCGCCCCGACCGCTATCTCGGAGGCATCAACCTCCAGGATGTATGGCAAGGTTGGATCGGGATGCTTAAGAATGGAGGCAGAAACGAACAGATCCTTCAGTGTGGAAAAAGCCCTTTGGGCTTCGGGAGACCATTGGAATTTCAAGCCCTGTTTGGTTAGTCTTGTAATGGGTGAAATGATGGTGGAGAATCCTCTAATAAATTTTCTGTAAAAGTTCGCAAAACCAATAAACCGTTGCACCCCCTTTTTGTCCGTGGGCGCCGGCCAATCTCGAATGGCTGCGATCTTCTGGGGATCCATCTCGATGCCGTCTACCGAAATGATCATACCAAGGAATTGAATACTGCGTTGTTCAAAGATGCATTTTTCCGGCTTGGCATATAGTCCATGAAGACGAAGACGGGATAGCACATTTTTGACATGTTCCCGATGTTCCGCCAGGGAGGGAGAAAAGATCAGGATGTCATCCAAATATACGATAACAAATAGGTCCAGATAGTCTCTCAGAATATCGTTTATAAAGTGTTGAAACGTGGCGGGGGCGTTACAAAGGCCAAAAGGCATGACCAAGTACTCGAAGTGGCCGAAGCGTGTACGGAAAGCGGTCTTCCATTCATCTCCACTCCGAATACGAACAAGGTTGTAGGCCCCTCTAAGATCCAACTTGGAAAAAATGGCTGCAGACCCCAGCTTTTGGAATAGTTCAGGCACGAGTGGCAGGGGGTAACGGTTCTTTATGGTGATTTTATTAAGAGCCCGATAGTCCACACAGGGGCGTAAAGATCGGTCCTTTTTCTCCACGAAGAAGATTCCTGCGCCAGCCGGGGAGGTAGAGGGACGAATAAATCCCTTTCTCAGACTATCATCCAGATAGGTCTTCAAGGCTACCAACTCTGTTTCCGATAAGGGAAAAATTCTTCCAAAAGGAATCTCTGCACCTGGGAGCAGTTCAATTGGGCAATCGTATGGCCTGTGAGGGGGTAAGGCCTCAGCACCCTTCTTGCTGAAAACATCCAGAAAACTGTGGTAGGCTGGGGGCACAGCTTGACGGGCTTCTGCGTCTATCTCTAGACAGAGCAAGGAGGAAGAAGAAGCTTGGTTGGTTTCCGGCAAACAATGTTGGAGGCAGTAGGGAGAGAGGAAATCTACCTTTCCGGTAGACCAGTCAATCTGGGGGTTATGGGCCTTTAGCCAGGGCATGCCTAATATGATAGGAAATAAAGGGGATGTGATGACATCCAAGCTCAGTAACTCTTGGTGGATCCCGGCAATGGTGGTAAGTAACGGCAAAGTTTCTTGAACTACTGGGCCGGACTTGAGAGTCGAACCATCGGCCAGATGTACAGAAAGACCCTTTGCCCTGGGCCGAAGAGGGATGTTATGTCTTGTGGCAAAGGTCAGGTCTATGAAGCCACTGCAGGCTCCCGAATCAATAATTGCGTTGGCTCGGATATTCCCTCCTGGGAGCCGCAAAAGAATGGGTACAGTCAGATGAGAAGAACTACTTGGAAAATCAACGGTGGGGACAGGGTACATGGAGAGGCACTTACGGAGTTTAGCAGGGCAAGTGCGCACGAAGTGTCCTGGTTCTCCGCAGTATAAGCAGAGATTTCCTGCCCGACGGCGCTGGCGTTCCTCAGGTGTTAAGGAGGGTCTGAGTAGGCCCAGCTGCATAGGTTCAGGAGGATCCTGGTGCACTGTGGTAGGACTGGAAGAAGCTGGGTGAGAGGGGTTGGATACCCGGGGTAGCATCCACACTGGACGAGAGGAGGTAGTGGAGCGTTCCAAACGACGCTCTCTGATGCGTCTGTCAATTTGGATAGACAAGTCCACAAGCGCTTCCAAGGTCTCGGGGGTGCCTACTCGGGCTAACTCGTCCTTTAGGGGTTCTGAAAGTCCCATACGGAACTGGTAGCGGAGTGCTGCATTATTCCAGTCCGTGTCAGCACTCCAACGCCTGAACTCTGTTACATAGTCCTCCACAGGCCTACGGCCTTGTTGCAGCGAATGTAGAGCTGCTTCTGCGGTGGCAGATAATTGTGGATCCTCATAAAGTTGGGACATGGCCAGGAAAAAGGTGCTCAGAGTGTTAAGAGATGGATCCTTCTTCTCCAATAAACGATGAGCCCAGGATTGGGGTTCGCCAGACAACAAGGAGATAACAAATCCCACCTTGGTGGACTCGAGGGAGAAGGTCCTTGGTTGAAGAGCAAAGAAAAGCTCACAGGAGTTACGGAAAGCCCTGAAACTTCCCCGATGGCCGGAGAATCTCTCGGGAGTAGGTACCCTGGGTTCTGGTGGCAACATCACCACAGAAGGTGCAGCGGGAGTCCCGGAGACGACTGGTGTGGAGGTAGACAGGGCCTGGACGCGTTCTTCCAACTGGCTGTAGCCCTCTTGTAGGCTCTTCACCGCCTGAGTAAGTCCCACAAGATGGTGGCAGAGCTCGTCCATAGGAGAGGCTCCCTGCGTGGGCTCGGACATGGCTGTCCAGTACTGTCACGTACCTGGTGGAAGGAGCCCGAAGTGCAGGGAGCTGCCTCTCGTAAGCCTCTGGCTCGAGATCCCCTGAGAGTGGGAACAGGGACTCTAGAGGTCAGAGGGCACAAGTGCCAAGTCCGTGATGGTAGGTAGGCCCTGGAGCTGGCGTCAGACAACAGCGGATGCAGGCGGGTGATCCTGGAACAGCTGGAGAGCGGTCAGCGGCTGGCAGCAGGTGCAGGAGGGAGTACAGGAACGGCTGACAACAGGCAGCGGTGGTCACAGGAAACAACTGGATCAGCAGGCAAACAGAAGGGTCAAACACAAGCCGGGTCGTCAACAGGCAGGCAGCAGAAGTACCGAAGGAGAAGGCAGAAGCGTGGTCAGGAAGTCCGAGGGTCAGGGCTGGCAGCAAGCAGGAGTAAACAGGAACAAGCCGGGTAAATCAGAGGCAGGAACAATCAGGTTTAAGCAGAGATAACTCACAGGAACGCTGTAGACTGGACAGCACCGGGAGACTGCAACAGGTTCCTTAAATAGCCCTTTGGGCGCCAAGAACGGTCGCACGGCGTGTCTGAGCGTGCCCGTGCAAGACCGTGCAGCCGTTCGTGCGCCCGCGCACCCGCGTGCGCCTGTTCGTGCCCTTGCGCACCCGCGTGCGCTCGTTCACCATATCGCGCACCCGCGTGCGCCCGTTCGTACCTATACGTAAGCGTTCGTTAGCGCCAACGCGCGCCCATGGGTACCTATTGGCTCTAAACGAAGAGACAACGTGGGCAGGCCTTCCACGAGTCACTGGGTTCTGGGGACGACCGTGACACCTGGCAGTATGCTGCAGCTTGTGGAACATGACTGCCAGATTGCTGTCCTTCTTGAGCATCCCCTCTCTCTGCGCTCACGCTACTGCCTTCCTCTAGTTGAGTGTCATCATCAGAGCCCACAAAACACTGGGCATCCTCCTGGAGCATGTACCCAACACTGTGCTCAAAGAGTTCAGGAGACTCCTCAGGAGGACGTGGTGGGTCTAGTGAAGGAGTCACTGATGATGACATTGAGAGGAGGGAAGACGATGCTTTGGCAGCTGCTTTGCTAGTACCCTGAGACTGGGTGAGAGAGGATGAGGAGGATGAAGAGGGCTTGGTCATCCACTCTACCAAGTCGTTGGCATGTTGCGGTTCAACATGTCCAGCTGCCGAAAAGAAGGACAAGCGTGTCCCATGGCCACGTGCTGATGACAATGCACCGCGTCCACAACCAGCACTGTTGTCTCTAGACACAGAGCCTGCTTGCCCTCTTTTATCGGCTCGCGCCTGTCTGCCTCTCCTTGCTGGCCTTCCAGACATGGTAATGGCCTGAAGGGAGTTGGGTAAAACAGCAGTGTAATGGAGTCACACAACACCCACTAAGCCCTGCAGATGGCTCTATTAGAGAACAGCAATAAACGGTAGATACAGGTGTATATTGTGCTGGAGTCACACAACACCCACTAACTCCTGCAGATGCCTTTATTATAGAACACCAGAGATAAAGGGGTATACTGTAATTGTGTCACACAACACACACTAAGCCCTGCAGATGGCTCTATTAGAGAACAGCAATAAAGGGTAGATACAGGTGTATATTGTGCTGGAGGCACAAAAAACCCACTAACTCCTGCAGATGCCTTTTTTATAGAACACCAGAGATAAAGGGGTATATACAGATGTATACTGTGCTGTGCTGGAGGCACACACAACTTCCAATAACTCCTGCAGATGGCAAGTGGGCTCAAATAGAGAAGAGCTATGTAGGTGGATATAGCGGTGTGTACTGGGTACAGAGCACGCAGACAGCACGCACAAGCTCCTAACACTACTGACTGCAAGCTCTATTATAAAAGATAGATCACTAGCTATATAGGTGAGGTGAATATAGCGGTGTATACTGTGGTCAGGGCACACAGACAACAACCACTACACAACAGCAAGATCGAAAATCGGCCGAAAACGATCGGTGTGTACTGTGTTGAAGGTACACAGAACACCCACTAACTGCTTCAGACGCCAACACACTACACTAGGCCGCCGCGCTGGCGGCCTCATATAATGTGGGGCGTGTACTACACAGCCTGAGCTATGATTGGCCACAGGCATCCTGCCTGTGGCCAATCATGGCTCTCCTCGCTGCTGGCGCTGTGATTGGCCAAGCATGCAGGGTCACAGTGCATGCTTGGCCAATCATGAGCCAGCAATGCACTGCGATGACGCAGTGCATTGTGGGCCGTGAGCGCCACACGAATTTGGCGCGAACGGCCCATAACGTTCGGAATTCGCCGAACGGGCGAACAGCCGATGTTCGAGTCGAACGTATGTTCGACTCGAACGCGAAGCTCATCCCTACTGGTGAGATTTGGTTTTACTTTGGAGAGAGTTTCTCACTGCCTTGGTATGAATGGTCCTCTTACTATACTGGACACACAACAGGAAATCAATTACAAATAGAGATGAGATGGACCAAACACCCAAACAGACAAAAAGTTCGGAACTGATTTCCCTTTTGAAGATTTATATACAAGTTATTGGCCATAAAATGGATATGGGGCCCAGATACTGCCCGGAGGTAAATTTACCAATGCAAAAAAAACTTTTATGAAAGATTTGCCTACTTCCTGACCAGGCCATTTTTTGGGATATGGCACTGTGTTGCTTTAACCGGTTCCCGACCGGCGCACGCCGTTGTACGCCAGCAGAATGGCACGAGCAGGCATATTGACATACAGGTCCAATCTTTAATGCCACCCTGCCATTGCGAGTGCGCTGCCGGTGGCACACTCGCGTGACGGTCGGGACCACTGTGAGTCTGGTTGCGGGTCCCATGGACTCGATCGCCGCAGGCATACCCGCGATCGTCTCACGGGGCGGCTGAACGGAGAAATGCCTTTGTAAACAGCATTTCACCATTCTACCTACCAACTAGTGACGCTGATCTCTGCTCCATGTGATTGGAGCAGAGATCAGTGTTCACTAAATGAAAGCCCAGCCTCCCACACTTAATCCCTACACTGCCACCCACTGGTTAACCCCTTCACTGCCAGAGTCATTTACACAGGAATTACTGCATTTATATAGCAGTGATTGCTGTATAAATGACAATGGTCCCAAAAATGTGTCAAAAATGTCCGATGTGTCCGCCATAATGTCGCAGTCACAATAAAAAGCGTTGATCGCCGCCATTACTAGTAAAAAAAAATTATTAATAAAAATGCCATAAAACTATCTTCTATTTTGAAAACGCTATAACTTTTGCGCAAACCAATCAATAATCGCTTATTGCGATTTTTTTTACCAAAAATATGTAGAAGAATACGTATCGGCCTAAACTGAGAGAAAAAAATGTTTTTTTTTTATATTTTTGGGGGATATTTATTATAACAAAAAGTAAAAAAATAATGCGTTTTTTTTTCAAAATTGTCGCTCTATTTTTGTTTATAGCGCAAAAAAATAAAAACCGCAGGGGTGATCAAATGCCACCAAAAGAAAGCTCTATTTGTGGGGAAAAAAAGACGCCAATTTTGTTTGGGAGCCACGTCCCATGACCGCGCAATTGTCAGTTAAAGAGACACAGTGACGAATCGCAAAAAGTGGTCTGGTCTTTGACCAGCAAAATGGTCCGGGGCTGAAGTGGTTAACTGACAATTGCATGGTCGTGCAATGCTGTACCCAAACAAAATTGACATCCTGTTTTCCCACAAATAGAGATTTCTTTTAGTGGTATTTGATCACCTCTGCAGTTTTTATTTTTTGCATTAGAAACAAAAAAATGAGTGGCAATTTAAAAAAAACAAAAACAAAAAAAAACTGTATTTTTTACTTTTGGGGTGCAATCGCAATTTAGATAATTTTAAGAAAAACATCAATGATGTTCAACAAAAAATTAAGAACATCATTGATATTTTAGGGAGAATCTGAAACACCCAAAACTAGCTAGCATTCATTTGCTTTTGTAAAAAACTGTTTTATATTTTTAGAAAAGCCAAATTTAGAAGATGCACACAGAGGGGGTTATTTACTAACGGAAAATCCACTTTGCACTGCAAGTGCACTTGAAAGTGCACTTAAAGTGCACTTGGAAGTAAAGTCGCCTGTAGATCCGAGGGGGACATGCGAGGAAAATGAAAAACAGCATTTTATCTTGCACATGAATGGATGATAAAATCAGCAGAGCTTCCACTCATTTCAGAACTACCCCTATCTAGATTTAGAGTGAGTGCACTTTCAAGTGCACTTATAGTGCAAATTGAATTTGTCTTTCGTAAATAACCCCCAGTGTGTCAACATGTGCTATCTTCCATCATGGGGGATCAATGTACGTGTTTTGTGGGTGCAACCCCTTCCTAACTACTAAAGTGGCTGAGATGAAGGGGCTGCACCCCCAAAACACGTATATTGATCCCCCATGATGGGAGTTAGCACATGTTGACATTAGGCATGGGATCAGGAGGAAAATGCCCAGTTTGATTCATAATTTGTGTGCATATTCCAAATTTGGCTTTTACAGGGGTGACATCCCATGTGATGAAGGCAATATCAACACAGTTTGTACATACTCATGTCTGATATTGTCTTCACTTTTCAAAGTTGAACTTTGTAAGTTCCTGTGTTCTGTATGTTATGCTTTGATACATGGCTGTTTACACAAAAACGGCAAGTTATATTAATGTTACCAAAAATAATGTTATATACACCAAATATGTTGGTTTGTTGTAGAACCCTTTTATAAATGCACATGTGAATGTGCTTTGAGTAAAAAGCGCAAAAGCAGTATTTGTAGTAAAGTTGTTGTTTTTTGTGGCAATGGGTGTTATTTACTAAAGGCAAATCCACTTTGCACTCCAAGTGCAGTTTCAGGTGCCCTTTTGCAGTGCACTTGTAGTGCATAGTGGATTTGCATTTAGTAAATAACACCCGCAGTGCTTTTTAATTTTCCCCAATCACGCCATTTTCATGACTCCACACATTTGTGTCATGGTGCTTAACCACTTCCCGACCAGCGCACGACGATGTACGTCGACAGAATGGCACGGGCAGGCATATTGGCGTACAGGTACGTCCAATATTCAATGCCGCCCTGCCATGCGCTGGTCGGGACCCCCGTGAGTCCGGTCGCGGGACCCGTGGACTCGATCGCCGCGGGCATCCCCGCGATCGTCTCACGGAGCGGCCGAATGGAGGAAATGCTGTGTAAACAACATTTCTCCATTCTGCCTAGCAACTAGTGATGCTGATCTCTGCTCCATGTGATTGGAGCAGAGATCAGTGTTCACTAAATGAAAGCCCAACCCCCCCACAGTTAGTAACACACCCCTAGGAACACTTAACCCCTACACTGCCACCCACTGGTTAACCCTTTCACTGCCAGTGTCATTTACACAGGAATCACTGCATTTATATAGCAGTGATTACTGTATAAATGACAATGGTCCCAAAAATGTGTCAAAAATGTCCGATGGGTCCCCCACAATGTCGCAGTCACAATAAAAATTGCTGATCGCCGCCATTACTAGTAAAAAAAAAATAATAAAAAATTATTAATAAAAATGCTATAAAACTATCCCTATTTTGTAAACGCTATAACTTTTGCGCAAACCAATCAATAATCGCTTATTGCGATTTTTTTTTACCAAAAATATGTAGAAGAATATGTATCAGCCTAAACTGAGGGAAAAAAAGTTTTTTTATATATTTTTGGGGGATATTTATTATAACAAAAAGTAAAAAATAATGCGTTTTTTTCAAAATTGTTGCTCTATTTTTGTTTATAGCGCAAAAAATAAAAACCGCAGGGGTGATCAAATACCACCAAAAGAAAGCTCTATTTGTGGGAAAAAAAGGACGTCAATTTTGTTTGGGAGCCTCGTCGCACGACCGCGCAATTGTCAGTTAAAGCGACGCAGTGCCGAATCGCAAAAAGTGGTCTGGTCTTTGACCAGCAAAATGGTCCGGTCTGCAAGTGGTTAAAAAAGAGCAATATTTTTGTCAGTAATGCACTACATACATTAACCTCCCTAGCGGTAATCCTGAATGTGACTCGGACTGCAATTTCAGTACCACGAGCGGTAACCCTGAGCCAGACTCGGGATCGCATCGCTGGATACAGGGAGGATACAGGGAGAGGTTACTTACCTTGTCCCCTGGATCCAGCGATGTCCTCCTGTTGTGTGTACAAGCTGTCCTCCGCTCGATTCACACAGTGCCTGAGTGCCGCCGAGCTCCGTTCCCTGCGACGTTACGACGCATGCGATCAGAGATCAGCGCCAAAAGTAAAAATACACAAAGCACATACAGTACTGTAATCATACAGATACAGATTTACTGTGTAAAAAAAATACACATCCCCTTTGTCCCTAGTGGTCTGTCCAGTGACCTGCATGTAGTTTTATTTTATAAATACAGTTTTTTTCTGCTTGGAATTTGGAGATTGTCCATAGCAACCAAAAAGTGTCCCTTTATGTCAAAAGTGATTTTGACCAACTAGAAAACAGCAATAATAAATTTTAATCACTTGCAGAATTGAGCGATAATGGTTTGTGGGGAAATTCGTCATCAAACACTAAATCTAATGACAGCAACAATTCTGCAAATGAGCAAATTCCAGTGTTTTTGGATTTGATTACATTATTGAATCATTTTTATTATTATTTATTATCATTATGTATTATATTATAAACTTTATCATACTCTGTATGTCTACTAGACTCTTGTTTGAACAGATTTAAGAGAGTTATTCCTAAGAATTGCAGGCCTACAATATAAAACGCCACATTTCCATGCAAAATAATTGTACCGCTTTCAGCGCCTAAAATCAGAAATAATCATACCGCCAGGGAGGTTAACAACAAAAACAAGATGTGTGTAGCAGACTCACAACATAATCTCGCACAGAAATTGGGTTTGCACTGTTGAAGAAAATGGCCCAAAAAAAAAAAAGCTAGGAGACACCTAAAACAAACCAAAGCAGTAATGAAAAACAATATATTTGCAGTTTGAAAGAGAAATTTATTAAAAAAATGCCTCTCAGACATTGTCTGGCATATCAATGGCCCCCCTACCCACAAAGTACTCCACATATCTGTTTCAGACCTCACGGGCGCTTTGGTGGGGCAAGCCAGGACGGCCAACTTGAAGGGCTGTCAAGTTGGCATGTTCATGTAAGTCTGCGTCAGGCTCAACTGAGGCCACATAGTTCGGTGAGTATTTCTTCAAAAAATTGTGCAGAATGCAGCAAGAAAGCACAATATGATTGAGTTTATATTCCACCATGTGGATTGGAGTCAAAAATAGGCGGAACCGGCTGGCCATTATCCCGAAAGTGTTCACCACTACTCTTCTGGCTCTGGCCAGCCGGAAATTAAAGACCCTCTGGTCTGGGGTGAGGGTCCTCATTGGAAAAGGCCGCATCAGATGGTTTGCCAGTGCAAACGATTCATCCATGACGAAGACAAAAGGGAGTCCTTCCACATTCTTCTCTGGAGGATGCAAGCCCAGACTGCCACTCTGGAGATGTCAGTAGAACTTCGTCTGCGCGATCACTCCACCATCCGACATCCGGCCATTTTTCCCCACATCCACATACAGGAAGTCATATGTCACTGACACCACAGCCAAAATCATGATATTATTATACCCCTTGTAATTATAATAGTAGGACCCCAAGTTGGGGGGTGGGATGATGTGGATGTGTTTGCCATCAATTGCACCTCCACAATTGGGAAAGTCCTAATGGATGGCAAAGTGGGAAGCCACAGTCTGCCATTCCTGTGGCATTGAAGGAAACTGTGGAGTCAAACAAGAAAAAAATATTAGCCATTTTGCACATCAACATTGCAAGCAGATTAGACAAAAACATGTTTGGCCAACTTTAGCATAACATTTTTTTAAATTAGTATTTAAAGCCAAAAGTATAAGGTCCCCTTATCAGATTCCTTACCCCCCCCCCATTCCCCCCATCTGATGGCCCATTGCAAAAAAATTAGGGGGGGGGGGGTGTTTTGGACAGGTAACCCTCTCCACTTCATTGAGAGCTAAATACATAAATAATGTGTGATACTTTGGCCAGACCCTCCTTACTTACACTATTGGCAGCCCATCAGACAGGTAAGAAGTGTCATAATACCAAAAAATTATAATAATGAACAAATGGAAGCACATTTTTACATTCTGTTATAACCTATGAAGATAATAATAGGAGAAAAAAACGTAAAACAGTAGCATTTGAAAGTATTGAGGCAGGCCCTTGCACTACATGCTTTGGTGAATTCATCCATAAATCTGACCACAAAAGAGGTAGGTATAGTGTGTATTGGGTTTGGCAAAGTCAGCAGATAGAGGATTGCTATCAGCTGACCTAGCAGTTGGGGGAGGGGGGTTCCTAATGAGTTTGGCCCACCAAAAAAAACCTCTGGCACTCTGCATGAATTTAAGCACACACATAAAATTTGTACACATTTTAGGGGGCGTTTAGGGGAAAGCAATATTATGGAGCTGACAAAATACATTGCTAAGTGACTAGGCTAGAGGTGTATGGGCCCAGAAGAGCATGCTGGGGAGATTAGTGAAGGCAAATATGCATGAAGGACAAAAAAGGAACTATAAAAGCTTGCAGCATGCATGAGGACAAAGGGGCACAGCATATCAAATACAGCATATTGCAATCATGGTAATTAGGGAATGATGAAAGAAATACAATACATTAGCAATAGGGATGAGCTTCGTGTTCGAGTCGAACATACGTTCGACTCGAACATCGGCTGTTCGCCCGTTCGGCGAATTCCAAACGTTATGGGCCATTCGCACCAAATTCGTGTGGCGCTCACGGCCCACAATGCACTGCGATGGCGCAGTGCATTGCTGGCTCATGATTGGCCAAGCATGCACTGTGACCCCGCATGCTTGGCCAATCACAGCGCCGGCAGAGAGGAGAGCCATGATTGGCCACAGGCAAGATTGTCACCGCGATCTTGACGACCGTGTGTAGGCAACACCAGTTTCGGACAAAATCAATCGGAAATTATCCAACGGATTTGGTGTTCGGAATGTCCGACTGTGTGTACAGGGGCTAGGATTGTTAGTGCCCTACTCCTACAATACCACGGAATGCTCTCCTACCTCAATTCTATTAATGCCACTGACAAAACATAGAAAGCTCTCCTTCAACATTCCAAAGGTTTACCGCAGCAACTCCTTTCCTCCATACCTCTCACTGCATTGCAAATTCTCACACCTGATATCTTGCTCTCTGAATGGACTTCCGCAGGCATCTTTACTGTGGGTAGCTTATACAGAGACTCCCAGCTAATCCCCTTTCAGCTTCTCCAAACTGACTCGCACATCACCTCCAGAATTTCTTCAAATATCTACAACTCCGCTCAGGCCTTTCCCGCACAAAATGGTCAGACGACCTCACACTCTGGCATGTAATTAAATCCTATGAACACATCTCTTCTCACTGTCATGGTATATCCTATATTTACAAATTCCTCATTGATGTCACCCACCACTTGAAGACCCCATCAATGCTTCATTGGGAAAAACTCCTACAATGCACCTGCACCCCTCAGAAATGGTATTGCTCTCTTCAAATGCCTCTGAGAACCTTCCGCTGCCTACTACACTGGGAATCCATCCAGAAAATATTCCATAACTAGTATCTCACTCCATGTAAACTTGCCCACACTACACATATGGTGGAACTGTCCAGTACTCACCAAATTTTGGTCCACTCTTTCTAAGTTTCTCTTCTCCATCATACCAATGTTTTTTTTACTATCACCACAGATGGTACTATTGGGTCTATATATAGATACATGGCCTCGATCCAATCACACCATCATTTTGCATGTACTTATAGCCACCCACCTGGCTATTGCCAGAAACTGGAAAGTTCCTCACTCACCCTCCATTTTAGAAATGTTCTCTATCTTTAACAGTCATTGCTTGATGGAAAACATGTATGCCAAAGAGCACCTCCAGATACAAGCATTCCAAATGCAATGGGAACTTTAGCTCCAACACCCTAAATGCCTGAAGCTCCCATAAAACCTTAAATTTTACAATCCATTACTACTCTATCTACACCCAATTTGAACGCTCTCTTGTCTAATACCTTTATAGCGCACCAGTCCAACCCTGTTAGAAATGCTTTAACATCTTCATATGCCCAACATCCCCATGTTCATTATTCACTGACTCAGTATGTTGTACTAGCTTAAGACTTACTATGTTAGAATGCATATTTTTTTCATTTTATTTTAATTTTACTGAGCCAAACCTCAATCTGTTTTATTGTAACCACATGACCTATGTACCCCTTAAGTTACCCTGTTTTATCTACAGACTGTATTCTTGTCTAACCATGACACAAACCTACATTTTGTACTCTGGAAAATTTACATTAAGTTAAATAACAAAAAAACAATGCACTATTAAAAACTATAGTTTAACAACTTTTTTTGCATTGATAGTATCAAAAATAAAAGATAAATAGTAAAGAAAATGAAAATAACTGGTGTGGGGTCCTTCCATACATACCAGGCCCTTTTGGTCTGCTATGGATTTTGAGGGGAACCCTCATGCCAAAATTAAAAGACCAGCATGAGGTCCCCCCGAAATCCATGCAAGACCCTTTTCTGAGCATGCCAGGAAGGGGGGAGCGAGAGAGTCCCCCCCTCCTGAACCATACCAGGCTACATGCCTTCAACATGGGGGGGGGGCTTTGGGGCAGGGGGGCTCTTTCCAACAACCCTGGGTGGGGGTTGTAGGGGTCTGAGGGCAGTGGGCTTATCAGAATCTGGAAGCCCCCTTTAATAAGGGGGCCTCTAAATCCCGACCCTCCACCAATGTAAACAAGGATGGGGTACGTTATACCCCTACTCACAAAAAAGGTGTCAATAAGAAAAAAAAACACAGTTTTTCACAATTCGTTCATTAAAAAATAAAAAACAACGTCTCCAGATGTAGATATACAGTAACACCACTGCCAGAACTGAAAAAAGAAAAAAATGCTCCACCGTCAATGAAGGTTAACCGCACACTGCAGGCTCTGCCGTTTGACAGTTCTTAGATAGGTAAGGGACGGTGCCACCTGGCAATTTCACCTGGTGGCCCCACCCCCTTGTGACATCACCGATCCAGAATGCACTGGTGGGAAATGTCACAAGGGAGGCGGTGCCATCAGGTGAAATCACCAAGTGGCCCCACCCCTTACCTATATAAGAGCTGTCAGAGGGCAGAGTGGGCATACGGCAGTCAGCCTTTCTTGCAGGCAGAGTGTTTTCCTTTCTTTCTTTTTTTCTTTTTGGGTCCAGCGGTGGTGACGGGTGTCAGATCTACATCAAGGACATTGTTTTTTATTTTTAATGAAGGAATTGTCAAAAACAGTTTTTTTTTCTTATTTACATGTTTTTAGTGAATGGGTAGGGGTACAATGTACCTCTACTCATTTACATGGGGGGGGCAGATCTGGGGGTCACTTTGTTAAAGGGGGCTTCCAGATTCTTATAAGCCCCCTGCCTGCAGACCCCCACAATCACTGGTCAGGGTTGTGGGGAAGAGGCACTTGTTCCTATCAGAGGACAGAGCCCCCCTGCCCAATTCCCCCCCCCCATGTTGAGGGCATGTGGTCTGGTATAGTTCAGGAGGGAGGGGCACTTGCTCTTCTCCCCTTTTTCTTGCCTGCCAGGCTGCATGCTCAGATAAGGGTCTGATATGGATTTTGGGGGGCCCCACACCATTTTATTTTGCCATGGGGTACCCCTTAAAATCCATACCAGACTTGAAGGGCCTGGTATGGTTTGGGGGGTCCCCCATGTTGTTTTTTTCACTTTTATAATGCCAGCAATGTTTTTTTTTTATTCAGCTGTCAGCAGGGAAGCCCGTTGATAACTGATGAGTCATTGGTTGTTAAGGATGTGATGGCGGGGGGGCGTGGCTAGCCAGGAAGGAAGATGGACGCCTGATTCCTCAGCTCGTCAACTGGGAGCTTTTACCTCACGACTCAGGCCGACATCGACGAACCATCCGCGGGTATTCCGCACAGTAACGACCGGAGAAAACGATGAGCTCATCTCGGAAGAGACTCACCGATCGCAAACCTCAGAAACTCACTGAGTTTGCATACAAACCGGCGGATCGTTCCGCGCCCAGTCAAAATGGCGCCGACCGGACTGAACGAAGCGAGGCATACAATGTTCCGAACGATCCAGCGATGGATACCCTGGACACAGGTACTCCTTCTTCACCCCCCCTTGACCAAACGCTCGATTCTTTACTGGATAGTCCGGCCAAAGCCAAAGTGCGGCTAGACACGCCACCGCAGCAGCCTTCCCACCCCCAAATTGAGTCCCAGGCTTCAACTCCTCTGTTTTCTGGACAGGCCCTGCAATCCTCCATGGCTGCCTTTCCCACAGCAGGCCAGCCAGTGCTGGACACAACTTTAAAGGAGATGCTCCTATCCCTCCAGTCTTCCTTAATGACTGATCTCTCCTCAATGTTCTCTAAAATCACATATGATTTTAACTCTTTATCTGACAGAGTGACTAAAACAGAAACGGCAATGGCTGACTGCTCCACTACAGTCAATGACATAATTGATACCTGTGAGGACCTAAAAGAAGAACAATCCTGGATAAAAGCCAAACTGGCCGACCTCGAGGACAGGTCTCGCAGGAACAACCTCAAGCTGCAGGGGGGCCCCGAAAATGTCCCCCCTACTGATTAACCACGCTACGCCAAAGAGCTCATTCGGGTTCTAATACCAGACATACCCCCACGCGACTTGATCTTTGACCGCATTCACAGAATTGCCAAACCGCCCCACTTAGCGGCCTCGGTCCCTAGAGATGTGCTCATGAGGATCCATTTCTACCACGTGAAAGAAAGAGTACTACTAGGCATGAAAGAAAAATCTCCTTTACCGTCTCCTTATACAGGAATCCAATTGTTCCCGGATCTCTCCAAATATACCTTACAAATGAGAAGGCATCTTAATCCAATCACCAAGTCGCTGCAAAACCACAAAATCCCCTACAAATGGCGCTATCCAGCCACACTCCTCATTGCCAAAAATGGTCACACACATGTGATTGGTACGCTTGACAAGGGCCTTCATCTCCTCCACTCCTGGGGTGTTGTGATCGAACCCCCCATCTCTACCAACCATCAAAGAGCTCAACCTGGGCCCAGTCGAAACCTTGACTTTAACAAATCCTAATGCCGCCTCACCTACTACTACTCGGCCGCTTTATGCTGTTCTGTTTCACGTTTTATTAGCTACCGGGAGCTTTGATTTACTGACACCCCACCTTTCGTTTCGTCGTTATCCGAACTGTTCAACCCCTATTTGGAGGCTTTAATAAGTGCTATTTGCACCCCTCCAACAAGTTTTCTTTGCATATTTTAATTTTCTTTTTTTTATTAATACCAACGCAAGTACATACTAAACTACCAACCCCGAGCAGCCTAGAGTTCTGAGACAGATTTGTATCACTGGGACACACTAGTACCATCAAATTTCACTCTCTGCCTCTTTCTCTGTTTTATTTTTAATTTAACCAGCACAGTATTGCTCTATCCACAGCTCAGAGATCACTTGAACTCCCGTCTCCTTTGACCGACACTTTTGTGCCTGGATTCGTATAGCTTTTGCTCAATACTGAGTTCCCCTAATCGTGAGGGATCCCAATACAATACTCCACTGATTGCTCACTTTCTCCAACACAGGATGTCACTCACCATTGTGTCTCTGAATGCCAATGGTTTAAACCATCCGGCCAAACGCCACTCACTGTGGAAAACTGCCTCTGACCTCCGTAGCGACATCATTTGCGTACAAGAGACCCACCTACTGCCAGAGGACACCCCGCTCTGCAAACACCATTTGTTTCCTCATGTCTTCCACGCCACTCATACCACCAAATCTAGAGGAGTTATGATCGCTGTCAAACACACTGTTGACTTCCAACTTCTAGATGCCACATCAGATCCAGAGGGCAGATACCTCATCCTCACCTGTAACATTAACCGAACAACCTATATGCTCCTTAATGTTTATGCTCCTAATTCCCTTCAATTGAACTTCCTCCACAAAGTACTCCGACTCGCAAAACCTGATCAAAAACATTGATTCATAATGTGCGGTGACTTCAACTTGACTCCAGATCCACTGATGGATTCCACATCTACTGCTACAAGACTCGGGTCACCTCTGAGAGACTTCATTTCCAACCATGACCTTTACGACATCTGGCGTTGCCATCATGGCTCTGAACGAGACTTTACCTTTTTCTCCGCCAGGCATCGTTCTTACTCGAGAATAGATCTATTCCTATCTGATAAGTGGACCTTGCAAAAAATTGTAGATTCTGCAATCCACACCACGACTTGGTCAGACCACGCCCCTATTTCTATTTCTATCGATACTTCCCGTTCCTCCCCCACTGCTCACCTATGGAGAGCTAACAACTACCTCCTCCAAAACGATCAATACACATCAGAAATCTCAACCCATATTACAGATTATTTCCAGCTCAACAAGGGCACTGTGTCTGATCCAGGAGTGGTGTGGAGTGCCCATAAAGCATATGTGAGAGGGGTACTCATAAAATTGGGTTCCCTTCACAAAAAAAAGAGGACGCAACGTTTTGACGAATTAACAGCCCAAATTTCTGCATTAGAACTGAAACATAAATCAGACCCTAGTCACATATTGACAGAAAAATTATTGTCCCTCCGTCAGGATCTCAGGACCTTTTTGCTCCACTCTTATGAACATCTCCTGAGAAAAGTGAAAGCAACGACGTACTCAACCTCTAATAAAGCAGGCAAAAAACTAGCGCAACGCATAAAAGGGTGACGCCTTAAGACCAAAATTACCCATTTGATTCACCCCCATACCAAAATTAACCTTAGCGACCCCCAAGACATTGCTGACGCCTTTAGTTCCTATTATAGCGACCTGTACAACCTTGCACGAGACCCTACTATTCCACAACCTTCGCAAACTAATATCGACAATTTCCTTCCAAATCTAGACCTCCCCACTTTGACTGCAGACCAATTGACTGAACTCAATGCCCCGTTCTCCGAACAAGAAATTTTGGAAACTATCAAAACACTGCCAAATGGCAAATCTCCAGGCCCAGACGGACTCACTGGAGAATATTTTAAACAATTTGCTCCACTTCTAGTCCCCCATTTGACTGAACTTTTTAACAACGTTGCCTCCTCTTCTACTTTTAACAAAGAATACTTAAAAGCATTTGTGATAACTATACCTAAGCCAGGGAAAGAACCGAATGTCCCCCAAAACTTCCGCCCAATTTCACTATTAAATCAAGATCTGAAAATATACGCCAAAACTATTGCCCGTAGACTAATTAACATCATGCCCCACCTCATTCACCAGGATCAGGCAGGTTTCCCCAAAGGGAGGCAAGCCCCAGATGCCACCAGAAGAATGCTCAACTTAATCCACCAAGCACAATCAACAGGAACGCCTTCTCTGCTTTTCTCTTTGGATGCAGAGAAGGCGTTCGATAGAGTTCACTGGCCCTACCTCACCTCAGTCTTGAAAAAGTTTGGTTTTACAGGTCTTATATTAAATGCCATCATGGCACTATATACTACTCCTGAAGCACAAGTCTTCACGGAAGGAATGCTATCCCGCCCATTTTCCATCACCAATGGTACCCGCCAGGGTTGCCCCCTATCACCCCTTATTTTCAACTTAGTTATGGAACCCCTGGCTGAACATATAAGGTCTCTCTCTACTATCACTGGTATAACAATTGGCCCTGTTTCCCATAAAATTTGCTTGTTCGCAGATGATGCCATCTTGAGTCTTACTAACCCGACCTCTTCCCTGGCTGAGGTTCATAGACTACTTAAATGGTTCAGTTCGGTCTCACTTTACAAAGTAAATGAGTCCAAATCCCTCATACTTGATATAAATATTGACGCCACCACAAAAAATCTCCTGCAAATACAATATCCATTTCAATGGGCATCTACTCACATCCCATATCTTGGCATCCAACTACCAAGATCCCTAAAACATCTCTACTCGGTCAATTTCCCTACACTCTTACACAACATACAACAAACATCACAGAAACTAGCAAAGCATGAACTTTCATGGACTGGTAAACTCGCCGCCTTCAAAATGATTTGCCTCCCCCAAATCCTCTATTTCTTCCGCGCACTTCCTATCCCTCTCCCTACTACATTCTTCCGTTCATTACAAACAATATACAATAAATATCTCTGGAAGGGGAAGAAACCCCGGTGTGCTCACTCATATCTCATCAAACACAAAACAGTGGGCGGAATAGGCTCCATAGACTTTAAAGACTACCACTCAGCAGCCATATTAGCCCAACTTCCACATTGGCTTTGCCCACAACCACTCACTCCTTGGGCCCAGATAGAACGACAAACGATCAATAACACCGATTTAAAACACTGGCTGCTCAGTATACCTCTAGGTACTAACATTCCGAGCTATTTATCCCCGACTATGAAAGCGTCGGCCCTGGCATGGCGTAGACTTGTCAACAGACTTCCCGAAACTCCTTCCCCCAACTTTAGTATTCCTTTAGAAACACTTACTCATTTAACACCTGACTTACCGATTTCACTCTGGTCCGTCAAAGGTATTCATACCCTCAAACACTTGTACCAAAATCACCATCTCAAACCCTTCTCCCAACTGCAATCTGAATATAATCTTCCCAGCTCAGAATACTTTACTTGCATGCGCATCGGGCACTGCTTATCTAATACGCCTTCCCCGCTGTATACAATTCCCCCTAAGACTTGGAAGTTTCTCAATAATACGATTTCAAATATTAAAGGCATAACTCACTTTTACAATCTCCTACAACACAAACACACCTTCCTTAAATTGGCTCCCCATCATAAATGGGAGACAGACTTAACACGCTCGTATACAGACGACCAGCGGCAATTGGCAATTAATGTTACCTACAAATATACAAAGTGTGCAGCATTGTGGGAACTCATGCAAAAAATCTCATTAAGGTATTACCTTACCCCAACTAGATTAGCATCCTTCGATCCCCATTCCACCAATAGCTGTTGGCGGTGCAAATCAGAAACCGGAAACTTAATCCACATCCTATGGACTTGCCCTCATCTAAAACAATATTGGGAGGATGTTTTCAATCTCATTTCCTCAATTACTAATTGCACTGTGCCCCAGACCCCTGCATTGGCTATACTCAATTTGACCATTGATCAAATTCCTCACAACATGAGATGTGTCGCCACACATATATTACTTGCTGCCAGGCTTAATATCACCAGACACTGGAGATTGGACACCCCTCTCACTTTAGCGCAAGTGTCAGATATAGTGACTCTACATTGCAACTATGAGTCCGGGTTGACAATGGGCAGTGGTCGGTCTTCCAAAACCGCTGCTAATTGGCAACCCTGGATAAAGTGGAACTCAGCTGTGACTAGTACTCCATGATGGTAATTTTTTAGACCTAGTCCTTAATTCTTGACCGAGCAATACTAGATGTTATCTTTTACTTGTTCCTTGGATTACCCCCCCTTTTTTACTATATCTCCAATGAAATGACACTTTAGTCTAACGACCTCTAGGGGGAATCTCCCATTGGTGTAGCACTAATGATCCCCTACGGGGTGCTACACTAGTGGGAATTCTGGTTATGTTTTCTCGGGTCATACTACTTACCTTGCCTTTCTTTTTTCCCTTTCTTCCTTTTTATTTCCTTATATACATTTTTAAATTACACTACCTACTGATGTATACGTATAACAGTGTTAAACAACGAAACCATTGTATATGTTATGTATTGACGTCGCTGTTCGACGTACTGTGTTATTTGTACCTGTAACTCTATATTATACTCAATAAAAAACTTAAAGTAAAAAAAAAAAAAAGGATGTGATGGCCAGCTTCCTGGCCCTGCTCCTTAATAACCTGCTTTCACTGTGCCCTGATTGGGAAAAACTTTGCCCAATCAGGGTGTAGAATGCATTGGACAGCATGTAGTGTATTGTGGGGCATTCGGCAGCAAACATCCTGCCGGGTGCCACCCAAATTTGGGTGTTCGCAGAACAGGTGAATAGGCGATGTTCAGGCTGAACTTTTGCTCAGCCCAAACTGTTTTCTCAACACTAATTACAGTACATCTAACATATTAAAGCAGTCAATTAATTTGAATACACTATCGACCACGCCACAGTGGATAGAAAATTCTAAATTTTTTCACCATTTTTGGTAATGCAATACACCGCTGTAAAACACAATATATGGTAGTGCACTATCATGCCCCATGGTGGGCTGAAATGCAGGATATTATTAAAGCGGTAGTAAGGTCCGCTTTTTGATTTATATTTACAGGTAAGCCTATAATAAGGCTTATCTGTATGTACCATAGAGATCTCCTAAACAGTCACCGTTTAGGAGTTATTTATTTTAGTAACAGGTGGTAATGTCACCGTCACATATGCACTGCACTCTGAATGGACAGTGCCATTCATTCAAATCTCTGTGCCATGGCCGTGACTCCCATTCAAATGGCCTGAGTCCCGCTAACCCATAAGGAAAACCAGGTGAAGGTGAAAGCCCCAGCAGTGATGACAGTGCGACAGGGCTTTAAGGTGAGTCTGCGTAATGTGTGTTGTATGCTGTTTGCTTCCACTTTAAAGTGAGTTGTAGTAGCATTCAAGATGGGTTTCATTTGTCTTGTGATACCACTTGGTGTAAACCAGCTGTAAGTCATGGGAAACATTCCTAAGGCTACTTTCACACTGAGGAGTTTTTCAGGCGCTTTAGCACTAAAAATAGCACCTGTAAAGTGCTTGAAAACTGCCTCACCTGCAGTCCCAGTGTGAAAGCATACTGGGGCTGTGTGCTTGCAGGACAATAAAAAAATGTCCTGCAAGCAGCATATTTGGGTGGTGCGGGAGTGGTGTATACACTGCTCCTAAACCGCCCTGCCCATTCAAATCAATGGGCAGCGCTGCCAGAGAGATCTAAGGCTAGAATTATTTCTCTCACTCTACTGATTGCGGCGATACCTCACCTGTGTGGTTTGAACACCATTTTTATATGCGGGCGCTACTCACTTTTGCGTTCGCTTCTGCGCGCGAGGTTGGTGGGACGGGGCACATTTACATTTTTTTTCTTATTTATTTTACCTTTTAGTTTTTATTTTTACACAGTTTTTTTTTGTAAACATCCCTTGTAATAGAAAAAAAGCATGACAGGACCTCTTAAATATGAGCTCTGTGGTCAAAAAGACCTCAGATCTCATATTTACACTAAAATGCAATTAAAAAAAAATGTAATTTAACCACTTAAGCCCCGGACCATTTGGCTGGCCAAAGGCCAGACCACTTTTTGCGATTCGGCAGTGTGTCTCTTTAACTGACAATTCGCACGGTCGTGCAATGTAGCTCCCAAACAAAATTGACGTCCTTTTTTTCCCACAAATAGAGCTTTCTTTTGGTTGTATTTGATCACCTGTTCGGTTTTTATTTTTTGCGCTAAAAAAAAAAATAGCAACAATTTTGAAAAAAATGCATTATTTTTTACTTTTTGCTATAATAAATATCCCCCAAAAATGTATAAAAAAACATTTTTTTCCTCAGTTTAGGCTGATAAGTATTCTTCTACATATTTTTGGTAAAAAAAAATAGCAATAAGCGTCTATTGATTGGTTTGTGCAAAAGTTATAGCAACTACAAAATAGGGGATAGTTTCATGTTTTTTTTTTTTTACCATTAATTGTGGCAATCAGCAATTTTTATCATGACTGCAACATTATGGCAGACACGTCAGACAATTTTGACCCATTTTTGGGACAATAGGCATTAATACAGCGATCAGTGCCATTAAAATTCCATTGATTACTGTAAAAATATCACTGGCAGTGAAGGGGTTAACACTAGGGGCAGTGGAGGGGTTAATGTGTGTCCTAGGAAGTGTTCTAACTGAAGGCGGCTGGAGACTGTGTAGGGAAACTGACAGATCGCTGTTCATACTCGGTATGTACAGCTGCCGGTTCTCCGTGTGCCCCAAGCGATCGCGGGAGCTCAGCAATGATGTAGACCGGCAGGCACTTGCATCGACTCGGGGAACAAGTGATGTAACATAATGGCAATTCGCGCAGCACAACTGCGGCGGCTGGTCGGCTAGCGGTTAAAAAAAGAAATGGCTCTTTAAGAGCTATAGGCAGAAGTGACGTTTTGACGTCGCTTCCACCCTGCAATCGCATGGAGATAGGTGGAATCAATTTATCACCAAGCCAAGAAAGGAGAAACATCCGATCACCTCCACCACTGCCAACGGCTCCGGTAAGCAGCGGAGAGCATGGTGGAAGGGGGGGCCCTCCCCCGCTGCCGATAAAAGTGATCTTGCACCGAATCCACCGCAGAGACCACTTTTATCTTACCGCCGGCCAAACAAGAGGACACCGGGGTTATGGCAGCTAGCCATCTCCCCAAAGACCAAAGCCAAGAGTCTAGGGGTTATTTTTAGATGCTCAAAAGTCAATGGATGCGCAAATAGGAGCAATAGTCAGTGGATCTCACCATCTGCTGTGCATGCTTCGCAGACTCATCCCTTTTATCCCAAAGAATGACAAAGCAGTGGTAGTTGGAACAATCATTAATTCACGACTGGACTACACAAACTCGCTTTACATAGGATTACCACAATATCAACTTGTGCGATTACAACTGATCCAGAACACGGCAGCAAGGCTGATAACAGGAAAAAAAACTGGGAATCCATCTCTCCTTCGCTGAGGAGCTTACATTGGCTAACTGTAAAAAATCGGATCACGTTCAAGACCCTTTGCCTCACCCACAAATGCGTGCCTAGAGAAGCTCCGCAATACCTAATGGAGAAAATAAATCATTACACACCAAACCGCAGTCTTCGATCAGCCAACAAAAACCTCCTCCTCATGCCCAAAGCCCGGGTATAAATCCAAGGGGGATCGGAGATTCGCTGTCCAGGGGCCTCGGCTATGGAATGCCCTACCAATCAACATCCGCCTGGAAGAAAATCACCTGGCTTTTAGGAAAAAACTCAAGACCTTCCTCTTTTAGCAGATGATCAAAGCTCGTCACAGCGCCTAGAGGCGATTCAGTTCGCATTTTGCGCTATACAAGTATTTTATTCGTTCATTCATTCATCCCTACCAAAATTAGGAAGTATATCTGTAAGTGTTTAATATGGAACCACACTGCATCTGAGCACCATAAATTTTATAAACGCTAATTAATTTTTAATATTCAAAGCAAGCTCACCCATCCATTAATATAAGATAAATCAGTTTGAAAAACACCTCCTAGCATTTCTGGTCATGCCCAATTTGAGTAAGGGCAGATGATTCATGTAGCATTTACTTTCTGGAATTCATCTATCCATAGCTCAGACATGCAGGCAGGAGGATGTGCTCTTATCCCCTTCTCCCATGAAAACTCCAGTGATGTATGGCATGCTGTGCCTAGAACTGGAAACCAGGAGTAACTAAAGAAATATAAAAAAAAATATATAAAAAAGTTTAAAACAAGTATATGCGAGGGGGTGTCTAAAAAGTTTGGTGCATGCTATCAGAAAACAAACAAAACAGAAGTTACAAACAAATTACCTTTATTGGCCTTCAAAATAATCGCCATCATTCACAATACACTTTTGGCAATGTTAATAAAGCTTCTGGAAACTGTCAGCAAAGGCCTCTTTAGGAATCAATTACAGAACCACTGTCTCACATTCTTGGATTGCTGCCACATTCGCAAAAAGAAGTCAATCAACATTGTCTTGAAACTTTGCAGGAGACTCTTTTGGGGTCATGGGGAAGATGGTGAACACCATTCTATCGATTGCCGCTTGGAATCCAGATCGAACTGGTAGCACCAGGTCTCAACCCCTGTGACGATGGTTCGCAGAAAGCATGGGTCCTGGTTACACATGATAATGAGTTTTCCATCCGTTTTGCTTTCTGTTCATCTGTCAGCTTGTGCAGCACAATCTGGGAACAGATCTTTCGCTTACCCAAATCTTCATGAACAATTGTGCGCAACGTGTCCTTGCTATTGCCCAATTCTTCCACCATCAATCATAGAGTAAGTCGCTGATCTCATGCCATGATTGGTCGCACTCAATCAATCATGTCTGGGGTTCTGCTTGTTGATGGCAGACACAAACCTGGTTCATCCTCAACTGTTTTCTTCACATCGCAAAAGCATTTTAACCAGTTGTAAACAAATTTTCTGCTCACGGCTTCCATTCCGTACACTTGCACCAACATTTCATGTGTCTCCGTCGCAGTTTTCTCCAATTTGTAGCAGAACTTGATCTTCACTCATTGCTCCATTGCACTGGTAGTGACCCTACCTCTCACACTGACTACGTTTGACTGCCCGTAGCAGATTTACCCTAATGGTCCCTATTGGCCACATGTGCTCCACGCTTGCATGCAGGCTCACCTGCCCCATGTAGCCGTTAGGATATCGGACCATTCATCAAACTTTTTAGATACACCTCATAGTTAATTAAGTTTTCTTCAAATTAGTTATCTGCCAACAAGTAGCTAAATCTATAAGTAGCAAGAGGTGAAAAACACGGAGATTGGTGGAATCCTGCCTTTTAATAGTTAGGTATAAAATACTGTATATATGTTCTATTCTTTTCTAGGATTTACCGGAGAGCATCTATCAAACCGCCGGAGAATGGGTGGGTTAGATGGACAGGCTTAGGTGGTAACTGTGGTGTAAGATAATTCTGTGTTTGCTGCAATATGGAAGTTTTACTGTTGCTTTCCTTCCATTTTTTTTCCCTTTCCCACACAAATATTCAGGTACTCTAATGTGTTTTTTTATAGGACTAGTTGTTAGCGCTGGGTTTCTTTTTTCCTGTCTTTCCCAGACGATGGGGACATCGTCTAAATAAGCAGGGGGAGTGTGTTGCGACGGGATCCGGAAGAGCACACGCTATGCGTTTTTCAAAGTAAAATTTTACCCAAACTACAGTTTGGTTTGGGTCTATTTGCCTAAATTAGACTTCTGTATCAGCCTGACTGGGCTGTGAGATATTCAGCCTGGCCACAGAGGGCACTGTCTCTTGTGGCAGGCATGGAACTATGATCTGGTCAGGTTCTTAAGTTACTCTGTTTTGGAGCCAGGTCAGTGGGAGTGGCCCTCTCGCTGTGCTCTCTGGGAGAGGGTATTTAAGATGCAGATATCACGCGGTTCGGGGTTCAGTATGATGTGCTGATTACATGGTCCTGGTCCTCCTGACCAGCCTCCAGGAAGGCTATGGCTTGGGGTGCGGATTCACCTGACTTTGATGCCTCTGGGCTGGCTAGCCCAAGGCAAGGAAACTAAAGGAGGATTCTGAGGTGGATTGGTGCTGTCTCCGGTTTGGGAGAAACCCAGTGTACTTCAAGCATTCCAGGGGAGGACTCTTTAGAAGAACACCACGTACAGGTTGGTTTTCTTAACAAGAGCCTGGAAGGGCTGAAGTAACCGAGAGAATCCGGTCTTGTGGCTATCGCCAAGTGGGCTGAAAGATCCAGGTATCCTACAAGTGTTCTACAGCTTAGTTTCCCTACGTTTCTGCAACAACGTCTGTGACAAAGACTTTGTTCCCGAGTAAGCACCTTGTTGGCCGCTAAGCCTTGTGAGAGAAGGACTGTCCAACCTGAGTGTTCATCCAGTTGCGAATGACTATTCTCTGGATGCAGTCAAAGTAAGCAAGTTCTTTAACGTTTTTGTACTTTGACATTGAGAGTACCTGAACTACCTTTCCCAACCCTCTGATCCCAAGTTGAAAGACTGTTCAATGGTTTGAGTTTTTGCAAATAAAATCCATTCATGTGGATCTGTTGCCAGTCTCAAGTTACTGGGCCATCTACCACGGGACATCCCCAAGATGTGAAACAAGGAGAACGGAAGGTAATGGTAAGCCCAAATAAATAACCAGCAGCTCCTTTTGGGGTTAGTACTACACAACATTTTAGAGATCTAAGGTATCATTCGATCATCCCTCTAAGCTAAGGTGGAAATTAACCCAGGTACCAATGAAAATATTTGTACCAGCTGCCATATTTAAATTGACCATTGTAAATCAAAATGTGAAGGTAAAGAATCCCTCATATGGTATAGCACTATCATTAAACTAGTTGTTCTCTCCCCATGCCATCAAATCTAAGACTAAACACTTATTACTGTGTGATCTCTTGACAGTAGTGTGATGAAATGTGTTGAGTGGAAACAGACAGTTTAGGCTGATCTATGCAGGATAGTGTGTGGAACTAGGTGCACTCATTCACAATCCTTCCTCTTTCTCTTCTAAAACAATATTACACTATATGAATTTTTTTCTGTGGTGGCATCTGTCTATCCATCTATCATCCTGGGAACCTAGAGCAATTTTGCATGCTGGCAGTGGAGGATTACTCCTTGACTATAACAAAAGCTGATCTTGCAAATCTTGAGTAAAGACAAACATGTTGCTTTGGTGTAATGCCGCGTACACACGATTGGACTTTACGTCAGGCTAGGTCCAACGGACAATTCGGTCATGTGTGGGCTAATCCGATCATTTTTCATTTTAAAAATCTGACAGACCTAAAAATAGAACATGTTTCAAATCTGTCCGACAGACTCAATTCCTATCAAGAAAACCATTCGTGTTGTATGCTGGTCAGACAGACCAAATACGAAGCAAGGGAAGCTATTGGCTACTGGCTATTGAACTTCCTTTTTTGGTCCCGTCTTATGTCATCATGTTCAAAATTAACAGACTTTCGAATGGACTTAGTCCTTTGTGTGTGGCCAAGTCCATTAGTTCGGAAGACCATCGGACCTAGTCTGCCAGAAAGTCGTGTGTACATGGCATTACTCTTATTGTGCGGTGGGAGTGCTAAGGAGGATGGTAGATTCTTATGAAGATTCACTGGGTGAATAGTTTTGTCTTTAAAAAGAGCTGTTTAAGTGGAAGAATTGTATTTTATAATTGATTTGAACTAGGGTTGTCCCAATACCACTTTTTAATACCAAGTACAAGTACCAATACTTTTTTCAAGTACTCGCTGATACCAATTACCAATATTTTTTTTTAATGTCAAGTGACAGTTTGACTGATGGGCACTGATAGGTGGTACTGACTAATGGCTGGCACTGATAGATAGAACTGACTGATGGGGACTGATCGATATCACTGACTGATGGGGACTGCTAAATGGCACTGATAAGTTGCACTTATGGGCACTGATAAATGGCACTGATTGATGACACTGAAAGACAGCACTTATGGGCACTGATAGGTGGCACTGACAGATGGCTGGCACTAATGGCTGGCATTGATAGGCAGCACTTATGGGCATTGATAGGTGGCACTGACAGGTGGCTGGAACTGATGAACTGATGAATGTCACTGATAGATGACACTGATAGGCAAAACTTATGGGCACTGATAGTTGGCACTGACAGGTGTCTGGCACTTATAGGTGGTACTGATAGACTGCACTTATGGGCACTGACAGCTAGCTGACACTGATGGCTGGATCTCATAGGTGCCACTTATAGGCAGACATTGAAATGCAGCAATAAATTACATAAAAGAATATATTTTGAAATGCTATGCTGCAACGCTCATCTTGGTACACCCTGCACTAAAAAAGTAAGCAGCAACAGAAATCTTGTTACACCCAGCCTATATAGTTCGGGCTGGGTGTAACAAGATGTTCCACTGCTGGCTTAATGCGGCCAAGTGCAGGGTGTACCAAGATGGGTGTTAGGATGTTCAACTGCTGACGGTGTCTGAATGTGATGGTGACCAAATGTGACGCTCCAATCACCGCTACTGATGTGGCTGCGACCTGCACCCGCTTACCTAGCTAGTTCCACTGCAGGTGAGGACTTGCTCTCCATTTTGCTAACTCAGTCTGCCCTCTCTGCCCACTGACACCGCCTGCGGATTCTGCCCGCCCTCTCTACCCCCTAATTCCACCCGCCGACCAGATATCAGATGAGGCATCGGGAGCTTTTGTGCGAGTACAAGTACTCGCGCAAATACTAGGTATCGGTCTTGATACTGAAACTAGTATCGGTATTGGAACAACCCTAATTTGAACACTTTGGTATTCTTTTGAAGTTCATTTTGGTGTGAATACTAACTCTATAATTTAAGTGTATAATGTGTATCTAGTGCTAATAACTAGAGCATGCTGCTAGCACTGATTTGTGTTCCCACAATTTCAAAATAGGTGATTAATATACCAAGTGCTGCTCTGCTCTTAATTGTGCCAAAGTGCAATGTGCTAATCAAGACTAAAACATAAATAATACAATCAATGTGACAAAATAAAGTCTCAACAATAATATTTACTCATAATCATAAAATGGGGCGCAATTAATATACCAAATTAATAAATACATCAAAAATTTATTGCAATATATAGTGATTAAAAGTGATAAAAAGTGCATATTCTCTTATTGCATCCACAACTAAGGATGAGTCAAACACCCCCCAGTCTGGTTCGCAACCCTATTAAAGTCTATGGGACTTGAACGTTCAAAATCAAAAGTGCTAATTTTAAAGGCTGACACAGTGACGTACGGATGACCCCGCCCCCCCTCTGATGTAATGGAAACCTGCGTAACATCAGAAGGGGGCGGGGTCACCCGCACATCATTAGGGAAGCCTGGCTTTCCCCTTGCGTCAGAGGGGTGTGTGGTCAGGTGACAAGTGGCCCCACCCTTCTCATATAAGAAGTGTCAGGCTGCTGGGATCCCCGCAGTGTCTCTGCTGGTGGATGGATGCACTGCGCTGGATGGATCACCCATCGCTGGATCAGATCAGCCATCACTGGACCCCGGAGAGATGACCATCCATCGCTGGATAGCAAGAGTGGATTACCACCGCTGGAATCTTTTTTTAATTAAATTTTTATTTTTAATAGAGGACTTTTGCAACAGTATGTGTGTCTTTTTTAACTATTTTTTACACTTTCTTTGTGAAATGGTAGGGGTACTTTTGTACGCCCTTACCATTTCAAACGAGGGGGCGGGCTCTGGAGGTCCCCTTGTTAAAGGGGACTTCCAGATTCTGATAAGCCCCCGCCCACATCCCCACAGCCCGTCCAGGGCTGTGGGGATGAGGCCTTTGTCCTCATCAACATGGGGACAAGGTGCTTGGGGGGGACCCAAAAGCATCCTCTCAATGTTGAGGGCATGTGGCCTGGTACGGTTCAGGAGGGGGGGCGCTCTCTTGTCCTCCCTCTTTTCCTGTGGCCTGCCAGGTTGCGTGTTCGGATAAAGGGTCTGGTATGGATTTTTAGGGGGAACTCCATTCCATTTTTTTTTAAATTTGGCGTGGAGTTCCCCTTAAAATCCATACCAGACCTGAAGGGTCTGGTATGGATATTTAGGGGGAACCTCACATCATATTTTTCTTTTAATTTGACGCGGGGTTCCCCTTAATATCCATACCAGACCTGAAGGGCCTGGTAATTGAATTTGGGGGAACTCCACGCTTTTTTTTTATCAATGACTTTCAATTACTGTTCTCTGTAATACGGGGAGCCGACAATACATTATAGTCGCATGTGATTTTAAATTACCTTTTTTCCTGCAGAAATGACACTTTGTGCAGGGACAGTTCTAAGCATGGGAAAAATTCGCCCCTTTACAGGCATACTATAGACACCCCCCAGGTACGAAATTTTAAGGAATATTACACTTTTATTGTTTCACTTTAAGCATTATTAAAATCGCTGCTCCCGAAAAAACGTCAGTTTTTAAAACTTTTTTTGCATTTGTACATGTCCCCTGGGGCAGGACCCAGGTCCCCAAACACTTTTTATGATAATAACTTGCATATAAGCCTTTAAAATTAGCACTTAGATTTCTCCCATAGACTTGGACAGCGTGTTCCATGGCTCGAATTTGCCGCAAACACCCCAAATTGTTTGCTGTTCGGTGAACAGGCAATGTTTGAGTCAAACATGAGTTTGACTCAAACTCGAAGCTCATCCCTATCCACAACTTATCCAAGGATTTTTCAGTGTATTGAAAAATGTCCGTGCTGTACCCTTTCTCCTTCACCATCAAGAAGAAACAAACAATGCTACACACCACTTGTTTGTTAGAGGCTCCCAGAACTCAACTCTCACCTCAGATCAATATCAATAGCGCATGTATTGCCCAATACACCTTGTGTTACTCCTCCTTTGCATGGGTACCACTTGTCCCCAGGGGTCCCTCTCCAGGTGTCTCCTCTCTGTTATCTAGCTATATGTATGGCTTCTTTAACCACTTGCCGACCGCCGCACGACGATGTACGTCGACAGAATGGCACGGGCAGGCATATGGGCGTACCTGTACGTCCCTGCCTTCCCGCGGGTGGGGGGCCCAATCGGGCCCCCCCCCGGTGCCTGCGGCGGTCGGTATCCGTTCAGGAGCGATCCGGGATGAGGGGGCGGCCATTCATTCATGGCCACCCCCTCGCGATCGCTCTTGACGAATGGAAATGCTGTGTGACATCACTTCCTCCCTGTAATGTAAACACAGGCAGAGGAAGTGATGTAATCTCTCCTCGTGTCTGTCTTTTTCGTTCTGGCACCGAGGAGAGAGGATCAGTGAGTTGCACCTAACACTACACTAACAGTAGAACACGCCAGACACACTTTTCACCCCCCCCTTCACCCCCCGATCACCCCCCCCCCCCAATCACCCCTGCACCCCCAGTCACAGTGACACCAATTGCATTTTTTTTTTTTGCATTGGTGTCATTTGTGACTGTAATAACTGTTAGGGCAGTTAGGGTTAGCCCCCTTTAGCTCTAGGGTACCCCCCTAACCCCCCCAATAAAGGTTTAACCCCGTGATCACCCCCCGTCGCCAGTGTCACTAATAAGCGATCGTTTTTCTGATCGCTGTATTAGTGTCACAGGTGACGCTAGTTAGGCAGGTAAGTATTTAGGTTCGCCGCAGCTTTTTATAGCGCCAGGGACCCCCATATACTACCGCATAAAGCCCCCTGATTGCCCCCTAGTTAACCCTTTCACCAGTGATCACCATATAACTGTTACAGGTGACGCTGGTTGGTTAGTTATTTTTTTTTTGTTTCAGGGCACCCGCCATTTATTACCTAATAAAGGTTTAACCCCCTGATCACCCGGCGGGTGATATAAGTTTGAGGGTCAGATAAGGTCTGCGTCGCCCCAGCGTCAGGTTAGTGCCAGTACCGCTAACACCCACGCGCAAAGCATACACCTCCCTTAGTAATATAGTATCTGATCAGATCTATATTAGCGTTGCAAGCATTTTAGGTTTCCCAAAACGCATTGTTAGCGGGATCAGCCCATATACCTGCTAGCACCTGCGTTTAGCCCCTCCGCCAAGCCCAGCCCAGCCCACCCAAGTGCAGTATCGATCGATCACTGTCACTTACAAAACACAACACACATAACTGCAGCGTTCGCAGAGTCAGGCTTGATCCCTGCGATCGCTAACAGTTTTTTTGTAGCGTTTTGAAACAGTCGCTGACAGGCTAGGTGCTTTTTTACCTGTGAGTCTCACTAGTGTACCCCTAAGTTTAGAGCCCAAAATGGCAAAGCGAAGGTACACTAGTGAAGAGTAGACATGTACATTCGTTTTCGTCCGAATGCATTTTCGTCCGAATTTCAGGTATTTTCGTTTTCGTTTTGACAAACGATAACGAAAGTGCAGATTCCGAAAAACGAAAGATCCGACATAAATAAATGCTTTTTTTCGTTTTCGTTGTTACAACAGTTCGATATAGAATAGGAGATTTGAAGTGACCGTTCGATATAGAATAGGAGATTCGACGTGACTCCATATGTCTATTGAACCTGTGGTCGAATGTGCCTAAATTTCGTTTACCTCTATTAGTCCTATTATATAGAAAAGCTTCGACAGAGAGTAAATATTCGACATAGAGAGAACAGAAATCGACAGAGAGAAACGATACTGGAATTGGGTGGGGGAAGTAAATAAAAAAAAAATAATGATAATATTCGACGGGATCGTTGCACGTTTATAATAATATTCGACGGGATCGTTGCACGTTTATAATAATATTCGACGGGATCGTCGCAACTATACGACACTGCAATCGTACATTTCGGCAATCGAATGCTCCGCCTATAGGCTATATAGTTTAGCAGCTCCATCGAATCTTCTTTATCCATTCGACAGATACCATAAGCCTTCCAAGACAGATTCGACCGTAATTCATGTGGATTTTCGGACGAATGCAATTTTTGCACGAAAAACGAAATAAATAAAAACGAATTTCGGGAGTAACTAAATAAATAAAATTTACGGACGAAAACGAAAAAACAAAACGAAATATTCTAGTCTGCACATGTCTAGTGAAGAGGCCTACACGTTTCTGAGCATGACAGATAGTGAAGAGGACGTCACTCATCTGTCAGATTCAGGCTCAGAATACGATCCTGTAGAGGACAGCGGCTCCATGACAGATAGCTCTGACGACGGAGATGAGGTCCCTGTTAAGGACAGGTGTGCCCGATCCCGAATGTATTCTGTTGTTCAGGTGCAGGAACCGCAGGTCACTCGTATGGAGCAGAGACGTACTAGAGCCGCTCATCCTTCTGGTGAACTGGCAAGCACCAGCGGCCTAGTACACCCTGGACGTACATCCAGCACTGCAGTAACACGTGGTGACGTGGCGAGTCCCATAAGTGCAGTTCAAGCTGGCGAGGTGGCAAGCACAAGTAGTGTCCCGCTGCCACCAAGACAAAGACAGGCCCGTCGTACCCATAGTGCCCTTCCTGCAGAATTCGCCAATCCTAATTGGGTGCCCACCACTTCTGCAGAACCCGTACTTCCCCCATTCACTGGCCAACCTGGCATTAACGTGGAAACAGTTGATTTTACGACACTTGATTTTTACTCACTGTTTTTCACCGAAGATCTCTATACATCTATTGTGGACCAAAACCAATTTGTACGCTGGTCAATACATCGCCACTATTCCCCAGTCCGCCCTTGCCAGACAATGGAAACCAGTTATGGTTTCCGAATTTAAAATCTTTCTGGGCCTCTCCCTCAACACGGGCATAACCAAAAAGAGTGAGTTGCGGTCATATTGGTCCACTGACCCAATTCACCATATGCGCGTGTTCTCTGCTTCCATGTCCAGGGCACGATACGAGCAGATTTTGCGGTTCATGCACTTCAGCGACAATGAACTCTGTCGTCCTCGTGGAGACCCTGAATACGATCGGCTCTACAAAATTCGGCCCCTCATAAACCACTTCAACCAACGTTTTGCAGACTTGTTTACTCCCCATCAAGTTTTCTGCGTTGATGAGTCCCTGATTAAGTTTTCTGGTCGCTTGTCATTCAAACAATACGTCCCCAACAAGCGTTCCAGATACGGGGTCAAGATGTATAAGCTCTGTGACAGGGCCACAGGCTATACATGTAGTTTTATGGTTTATGAGGGTAAAGATAGTCACGTAGAGCCGGAGAACTGCCCTGACTACATAGGAAGCGCTGGTAAGATAGTGTGGGACATGGTGTCACCCTTATTCGGAAAGGGGTACCACTTGTACGTGGACAATTATTACACAAGCGTGCCACTGTTTAGTCACTTGTTTGATCAGCAGATTGGAGCATGTGGCACCGTGCGACCTAATCGCCGGGGCTTTCCCCAGCGGCTTGTAGAGTCCCGTCCTAGGCTGGGGGAGAGAGCCTGCTTGTGCAGTAATAATTTGCTCGCTATGAAGTGGAGGGATAATAAGAATGTTTTCGTTCTTACCTCCCTTCATGCAGACACGACGGTCCAAATTCCTACGGCGACTGGTATTGTGGAGAAACCCCTCTGTGTCCACAAATATAACCTTAATATGGGAGGGGTGGACCTCAATGACCAGTTGTTGGGGCCGTATCTAGTTGCCCGTAAGGCCAGACGCTGGTACAAAAAAGTGTCTGTTTATTTATTCCAATTGGCTATACTGAATGCTTATGTACTACACAAAGCTTCAGGACGGACTGGATCCTTCCTTAAATTCCAGGAGGATATCGTCAGAGCCCTTCTGTATCCAGGCGGTGCTCCACCTCACGTTCCCCAACCAGATGCAGTAAGCCGGTTGCATGAGAGGCATTATCCTTATGTCCTCCCGAGTACCCCTACCCAACGAGCCCCCCAAAGAAAATATCGTGTCTGCAGAAAGCGCGGATATAGGCGTGACACCCGTCATTATTGTCCCCGCTGTCCTGACAATCCTGGTCTTTGCATTGGTGAATGTTTTGAACGCTACCATGAACTAGTTGAGTTTTAGAGTAGGGTACAGCATTGCACAGGCTAGGCACACGTTCACAGGGTCTCCCAAGATGCCATCGCATTTTGAGAGACCCAAACCGCTGGAACCGTTACAACAGAAGTGTTAAAGTTACATAAAAAATGTTTAAAAAAAAAAAAAGTAAAAAAAACAAAAAACCAAAAAAAATATAAAATAAAAAAACCAAAAATAGTTGTCGTTTTATTGTTCTCTCTCTCTCTATTCTCTCTCTATTGTTCTGCTCCTTTGTACTGTATTCATTCTGCAATGTTTTATTGTTAACCATTTTTTGTTTTCAGGTACGCCATTCAGCTGTAGCGTGGATTTATTTATCTTGACAGCAACAGCGTTTGCTCCCACGATACGTAAAGCCGCGACTCCAGCACTGTCGGAGGTGATTTCACCACCACAGTTAAAAAAGAGCATATATGCCGAAGCATGGGGGCATACGGGGTGGAGGAGCGATCTGCTCCTACCTTTTGCGGGAGGATGCCCCCATGCTTCGGCATATTAATATTTTAAGCACAGATTGTGTTAAATGTGTTATTTTTTGCTATTTTTTTTTTGTATTTGCTTTGCAGGTATGGTACGTCTTACTGTTATACTGTAATGTTACTTTGTTTTATTGTTAACCATCATTTGCTTAGCAGGTACGCCATTCAGTTGCAGCGTGGATTTATTTATCTTGACAGCAACAGCGTTTGCTCCCACGATACATAAAGCTGCGACTCCAGCACTGTCGGGGGTGATTTCACCACCACAGTTAAAAAAGAGAATATATGCCGAAGCATGGGGGCATAAGGGGTGGAGGAGCGAGCTGCTCCTACCTTTTGCGCGAGGATGCCCCCATGCTTCGGCATATATAAATGGTGCATGTATGCCCACCATTAGAAGTGGGTGGATGAAGGGAGGTATCTAATGGTGGGCATACCCACCGATCAATATTTTTTTTTCGTTCAGCCCACAGGCTGCATGAAAAAAAAATTACAATATATGCCCAACCAGTTCCAGCAACATACTGGTATGTTGCTGGACTTTGAGTGCTTATACCAGAATGATGCCTGCAGGTTTAGGTATCATCTTGGTATCATTCTTTTCAGCCAGCGGTCGGCTTTTATGTAAAAGCAATCCTAGCGGCTAATTAGCCTCTAGACTACTTTTACAAGCAGTATCATCTTCCATGGTTTTCTCAGGCTCTCCTGTCCCAACAGGGAACCTGAGAATGCAGCCGGTGGTTCCGCCAGCTGACCATAGAGCTGATCAGAGACCAGAATGGCTCCAATCATCTCTATGGCCTAAGACACCGGAAGCTACGAGCATTTCATGACTTAGATTTTGCGGGATGTAAACAGCACCATTGGGAAAGCATTTTATCACACCGATCTTGGTGTGGTCAGATGCTTTGAGGACAGAGGAGAGATCTAGGGTCTGATAGACCCTAATTTTTTCAAAAAAGAGTACCTGTCACTACCTATTGCAATCATAGGGGATATTTACATTCCCTGAGATAACAATAAAAATCATAAAAAAATATATATAAATGAAAGGAACAGTTTAAAAATAAAATAAAAAAGCAAAATAAATAATAAAAAAAACAAAAAAAAAACACCCCTGTCCCCCCCTGCTAAGACGCAACGTCGAACGCAAGCGTTGGTCTGGTGTCATATGTAAACAGCAATTGCACCATGCATGTGAGGTATCACCATGAAGGTCAGATCGAGGGTACTAATTTTAGCAGTAGACCTCCTCCGTAAATTTAAAGTGGTCACCTGTAAAGGCATTTAAAGGCTTTTAAAAATGTACGTAGTTTGTCGCCGCTGCACGTTTCTGCGCAATTTTAAAGCATGTTGTGTTTGGTATCCATGTACTCAGCCTAAGATCATATTTTTTATTTCATCAAACATTTGGGCAATATAATGATTTTTAGTGCATTAAAATAAAAAAAAAGTGTGTTTTTTCCCTAAAAAATGAGTTTGAAAAATCGCTGCGCAAATACCGTGTGAAAAAAAAAAAAATGAAACACCCACCATTTTAATCGGTAGGGCTTTTGCTTTAAAAAAACACTTCATGTTTGGGGGTTCAAAGTAATTTTCTTGCAAAAAAAATATTTTTTCATGTAAACAAAAAGTGTCAGAAAGGGCTTTTTCTTCAAGTGGTTAGAAGAGTGGGTGATGTGTGACATAAGCTTCTAAATGTTGTGTATAAAATGCCAGGACAGTTCAAAACCTCCCCAAATTACCCCATTTTAGAAAGTAGACACCCCAAGCTATTTTCTGAGAGGCATGTCGAGTCCATGGAATATTTTATATTTTGACAAAAGTTGTGGAAAAAATACATTATTATTATTTATTTATTTATTTTTGCACAAAGTTGTCATTAAATGATATATTGCTCAAACTTGCCATGGTTATATGTACAATTACACCCCAAAATACATTCTGTTGCTTCTCCTGAGTACAGGTATACCACAAGTGTGAGACCTTTTGGGAGCCTAACCGCGTACGGTACCCCAAAATCCAAGCACCACCTTCAGGATTTCTAAGGGTGTAAATTTTTGATTTCATTCCTCACTGTCTATCACAGTTTCGGAGGCCATGGAATGCCCAGATAGCAAAAAATCCCCCCAAGTGACCCCATTTTGGAAAGGAGACACCCCAAGCTATTTGTCGAGAGGTATGGTGAGTATTTTGCCGACCTTCATTTTTGTCACAAAGTTTTGAAAATTGAAAAAAAGAAAAAAAATATACATTATTTTTTTTTTCTTCATTTTCAAAAACAAATGAGAGCTGAAAAATACTCACCATGCCTCTCGGCAAATAGCTTGGGGTGTCTACTTTCCAAAATGGGGTCATTTTGGGGGGTTTTGTGCTATTTTGGCATTTTATGGCCTTCAAAACTGTGATAGGTAGTGAGGTGTGAAATTAAAAATTTACACCCTTAGAAATCCTGAAGGCGGTTCTTGGTTTTCGGGGCCCCGTACGCGACTAGGCTCCCAAAAAGTCCCACACATGTGGTATCCCCGTACTCAGGAGAAGCAGAAGAATTTATTTTTGGATGTCATTTCACATATGCCCCTGGCATGTGTGAGCAATATATCATTTAGTGACAACTTTGTGAAAAAAATAAATAAATAAATAAAAGTTTGTAATTTTCCCGCAACTTGTGGCAAAATATAAAATATTCCATGGACTCAACATGCCTCTCAGCAAATAGCTTGGGGTGTCTACTTTCTAAAATGGGGTCATTTGTGGGGGTTTTGTGCCATCTTGGCATTTTATGGCCTTCAAAACTGTAATAGGTAGTGAGGCGTGAAATCAAAAGTTTACGCCCTTAGAAAGCCTGAAGGCGGTTCTTGGCTTTCGGGGCCCTGTACGCAGCTAGGCTCCCAAAAAATCCCACACATGTGGTATCCCCGTACTCAGGAGAAGCAGCAGAATTTATTTTGGGGTGTCATTTTACATATGCCCATGGCATGCGTGAGCAATATATCATTTAGTGACAACTTTGTGAAAAAAATAAATAAATAAAAAAGTTTGTAATTTTCCCGCAACTTGCGGCAAAATATAAAATATTCCATGGACTCAACATGCCTCTCAGCAAATAGCTTGGGGTGTCTACTTTCTAAAATAGGGTCATTTGGGGGGGGGTTTGTGCCATCTTGGCATTTTATGGCCTTCAAAACTGTAATATAGTAGTGAGGAGTGAAATGAAAAATTTACGCCCTTAGAAAGCCTGAAGGCGGTGCTTGGTTTTCGGGGCCCCGTACGCGGCTAGGCTCCCAAAAAGTCCCACACATGTGGTATCCCCGTACTCAGGAGAAGCAGCAGAATTTATTTTGGGGTGTAATTTCACATATGCCCATAGCATGTGTGAGCAATATATCATTTAGTGACAACTTTGTGAAAAATTTATAAAGTTTGTAATTTTCCCGCAACTTGTGGCAAAATATAAAATATTCCATGGACTCAACATGCCTCTCAGCAAATAGCTTGGGGTGTCTACTTTCTAAAATGGGGTCATTTGTGGGGGTTTTGTGCCATCTTGGCATTTTATGGCCTTCAAAACTGTGATAGGTAGTGAGGAGTAAAATGACATATGTATGCCCTTAGAAATTCTGAAGGCGGTGCTTGGCTTTCGGGGCCCCGTACGCGGCTAGGCTTCCAAAAAGTCGACCACATGTGGTATCCCCGTACTCAGGAGAAGCAGCAGAATGTATTTTGGGGTACAATTCCACATATAACCATGGCATGTGTGAGCAATATATCATTTAGTGACAACTTTGTGTAAAAAAAAAAATAAAAATTAAATATTCAATGGGCTCAACATGCCTCTTATCAATTTCCTTAGGGTGTCTACTTTCCAAAATGGGGTCATTTGGGGGGGGGGGGGGGGGTTTGTACTGCCCTGCCATTTTAGCACCTCAAGAAATGAGATAGGCAGTCATAAACTAAAAGCTGCGTAAATTCCAGAAAATGTACCTTAGTTTGTAGATGTGACAACTTTTGCGCAAACCAATAAATATACAGTTATTGACTTTTTTTTTACCAAAGACATGTGGCTGAATACATTTTGGCCTAAATGTATGACTGAAATTGAGTTTATTGGATTTTTCTAATAACAAAAAGTAGAAAATATCATTTTTTTTCAAAATTTGCGGTCTTTTTACGTTTAAATCGCAAAAAATAAAAATCGCAGAGTCAGTCAAATACCTTTAAAAGAAAGCTCTATTTGTGGGAAAAAAAGGACGCAAATTTCGTTTGGGTACAACATTGCATGACCGCGCAATTACCAGTTAAAGCAGCGCAGTGCCAAATTGTAAAAAGACCTCTGGTCATTGACCAGCAAAATGGTCCGGTCTGAAAGTGGTTAAATCCTCGTATCTAATTAGTGCAGCCAATCTGTATAGCATCTGTAAAGCTTCTAACATCAATTTATTTGAACAGTATTGCACTCACATGTAAATTGTTAAAAACTCAAATTGGTATTGTCACAAACAAAAGCGAAACTCCCGAGTATCCTACTGCATCACTTCCGGTCCACGTCAGCCTCTCCTCTCACCCTGGGTATTTAAGTTGATTTAGAAATATAAAGTGCTATTTATATTGAGGCCAAGAGAATGACCAATTTAGCGGGTTGATTATTTATAACAAAGAATTTACAAGTACCTTTCTTATCTCAAGACTTGTGAGTGTACTGTATTGTACAGATATATTAGGGATGACAAGTGCATTCATCTTTTCTTGTTTATGCAGAAATATATTATTTGGAGCTAGATATTGCAACAGAGGGAATTTGTGTCAGTGCTTACTGTTTATTGATAGCACCATTTATGTACCTTTTAAATTAAGGACTAATGACTGAAAAGTATAGTGTACATCCATCCAGTGAATGGGCAGATGGTGGGCTATAAATTTATCGGAGTTTTCCCTTTTTAATGAGGAAACTCACAGGGTGATATTATTTGGATGTGTAAGCTGAATCATTTGTGTGTGATGATTTATAGGGTTACATATTTCTTCGCCTTTTCTCTGGACTAATTTAAATTCCGATGAGTTGCTTTCTTTCCATTTTTTTCTTCCAAACATTTTAATTGTTTACCACAAAAATTTAGTTAACGGCTTAAATATTTTATTAGCAAAGTGGAGCCTTTGTAAATATTTTATCTATTAAAAGATTTTAATTTTCCATACTGAAAGGAAGAACTGTTAATGAAGATGCCAGAATAACCATCTCTTTGTGATATATCTATTGAACTGAAAGCAATGTCAGGTAAATGTACAGTAAAATCTGGTTTACCGTGACAGGCTTTGCAATAGAAATATATGGAAGGTGTTTTATATATAAAAAAAATTAGTGCACACAAACATTATGTCCAAGTGTTTTTACATTATGGTCACTGGGCCAATGAATGATATACTACAGACTACAAGTGCACTTGGAAGTGCAGTCGCTGTAAATACGAGGGGGACATGCAAGGAAAATAAAAAACAGCATTTTAGCTTGCACATGATTGGATGATAAAATCAGCAGAGCTTTAGCTAATTTCAGAGCTACCCCTCATATTTTCAGAGACTGCACTTCCAAGTGCACTTGTAGTGCAAAATGGATTTGCCTTTCGTTAATAACCCCCTATGTGTTGTAGTTGTCCTCATGTTTCACTACTTACATTCTAGTAAAAGGGGTGGGACTGTGTAAGATATATTTCTACATATCAGTAGAACAAAGAGGGGCTATAAATGGGGAATCTATGGGAAAGACTGGTTTGATGTATAGTATATGGATACCAGAGCAGGGAAAATTTGTAAAAGTTCCAATGCTTTCCTACATCTTTGGATCCTCTTAACCGTGAAAAGAACTTGTAAAAGGAACCTCAACAAACAAAATTATTGTATAATAATAATATATGTTGCTGTTTGCAGGTAAACAGTTACTTAAGTGTGGTTTAGGTCTACATTTTGGGAACCCATATAAAGCATCAGTTTCAGTACTCCTTAAGATAATCTGTAATAAGGATGTATGGATGCTACCACTGTTGACCTTGTCCTTTGACTTTAGTAGTTAATTGTCACTGTCACAAACTGTTAGCAGCAAGTTGAGAATATAGTGAATGCATTGTATAGGATAAGGCTGCATTATGTTTTCATATTTGCATATTATTAAAGTTCATTTAGAAAAAGCAACATTATGAGGCTGAATAACTAAAAAAGTATCCTCACCTATAAAAATGTGTGTGATTATTCACTTCAATTATCCAACCATGTGAAAAACAGTTTTTTTACTTTTTTTTCAGATTATTTTTTATTGGGTTTTTCACAAATACAATGCAAAATATTAAGACTTGCAAATATATACAGTAGTTGTTCAAGAAACAAAAGCAAGTACATTATGCTTTTTTATTAGCAAAGTATATCAAGTAGTAACAATACTTCAGTCGAGTAAACATACTGTAAACATCATAACACAAAATTAAGGGTAATGAGAAGGGCAGGGGGAACGAAAGAGCGCATGTAAGCAAATTTTATCTGACATTCGGAGCAAGAGTACTTTAGAGCTAGATCAGAGATTAGTTCCCACAAGGGTAGGGAGTAACCTAGGGTCTTTTATGAGAAAAGCATAGTACTAAAAGGGGCATTCAAACCTATGATCAATTGAAAGTTTGCTTGTACCAGTGTACCCAGGGATGCCAAAGATTAAGGAGCTTTAAATGTGTGGTTTTCTTGAGTGTCATTAAACATTCATAGGAGTAGTGGGTGTGTACTAGGGTTATCACATCCAGGACTTTTGGGATAGTGTTTGTCTTCCAGTGTCTTGTAATTAGTAGTCTAGTTGCTAACAGTATGTGAGTAGTTATCATTCTAAAATGCGGTAGGATTAAGTCAATGTCTATGTTCAATATGGCTAATTGGAGAGTGATTGTACACTGTAGTTGTGTAATATCATTTAGTAAATCTGATATGCCCGTCCAAAGATGCTTCAGATAATTGGACAAGACCAGAATATTTGGTACAAGGAACCTAATTTGCCGCAGTTTCTCCAGTATGTAGATGTGGAATGGTTGTGGAACTTTGCGAGTCTCTAGGGTGTCAGGTACCACAGCAGGGCTAGTTCCCATAATGATGCACTACTTGTGGCTTTGTAGATTGAACACAAGGCCATCTGCTATTGTTGGTCAGTGAATTGCTGTTGTAAGTCTTCTTTCCATCTCCTAAAGGGCATTGATTTAGTAAATATTTTTTTTTTTCATGTAATATTGAGTAGATTAAGGAGATTCCTTTGTATCTCCAGTTGTTAGTGAAGTAGTAGTTCCAAAGTTCAGTAGATATAACTTCTTTGAGATAAAGGTAGAAAGAGAGACACTGATGAATTCTATAGTAGCTAAGAAAGTCTTTGCCAGGGGCATTATATATTTTTTGGATTTGAGTAAACATTTTGTGAGCTAGTCTGTTACATAGTTGAGAAGTGTGAGCAATCTGTCCTGTTAACCAGGCGGGTAGAACTAAGTCCGTGGTTAGTAATTGCAGTGTTTTAATAGGTATTGGGAGGGCTTTGGTGGAGATATGTATCCATTTAGCAGAAACGTATGATTTCCAGGCATTAACAGATGCCTGGATAGTTAGTGAGATAAGTTTGATGCCTTGAGGGTTGGTAACGGTGCTGAACAGCCAACATTTGAGAATACCCCCCAATATCATGGTGGCTTCAATGCCACCCGATAGCTTTGTGGGGGTTGAAGACATCCAGTCTTTCAATTGTGTTAGTATTGTAGCATTATTATAGTATTTTATATTTATATAGCCTGTGCCTCCTGCTAATCTGTGTTGAATGAGTCTAGTGTGGCTACATCCGGCTTTTTTCCCCTGCCAAACATATTGATGTATGACTGATGCCGCATACACACAAACGGACTAAGTTCATTCGAAGGTCCGTTAATTTTGAATGTGATGACGTAATACGGGACTAAAAAAGGAAGTTCAATGGCCATTAGCCAATAGCTTCCCTTGCGTCATATTTGGACCAGCATACAGACAAACAGTTTTCCCGATAGGAATTGAGTCCATCAGACAGATTTGAAACATGTTCTATTTCTAGGTCCATCAGATATTTTTTAACAAAAATGATCGGATTAGCCCACACATGAATGGATTGTCCGATGGACTGATTTAGTTGGACCTAGTCTGACGGAAAGTCTGGTCATGTGTACTCAGTGTGAGTGTGCAGAAGAGGTATAGAAGTCTAGGAAAGAGCATCATCTTAAAGACAGCCATGTGGATTCAAACCATCAGACCATGTGAATTCAAATTTACAGAGTTTTGACATTTCTTGAGTGAGCATATGTTTGACTTCTACGTAGTTGCTGTGTGTTTGGCTCCCTGTTTCCTGCCTACCGTGTGCTCTACATTTGTTTCTGTTACCGACCTTGTTGTGCTCTCTACTATTCTTGTCTGCTCATGACCCTGACCTTTTGGCATGTCTCGACTATCCCTGTTTGCCTGTGACCCTGAAATTTTGGTGTGAACTCTGTTGTCCTTGTCTGCTTGTGGCCCCGACCTTGGCTTATTCCCTTACTATCCCTATCCTCCTGTTGTCTACTGTGGGCGTGAGCTGGGGGACCCTGGGGGTCGCCACCTGGAGCCAGTTGCAGCCCAGTCCACCACTAGAGGCTCTGGTGAACACCTGCTGGCTCTTAGACTCCTAGAGAATCGTATGCTCTAACCCCGGTGGTATCCGTCTCGGTGTTCCAGCAGCCCTGCTTTCCTTACCACCTTGACTACCATTTGTAGCAGTCAGCTGTAGCATCCACTACCTTGCGGTGCACTCCTGATCTCAGCGGTGTGTATCTATCCCCTAGCCTCAAGGTGACTTGACAGAGTGTAATTCCTAGATAGGATATACCTGTGTCAGCCCATGAATAAGGGTATATGCTGCAAAGAAAATGGATGGTTATGCCATCTAAGCCAAGGTCTAGTATAAATGACTTGTTTTCATTCACCTTATAATAGGAAATGTAGCTAATCCTCTGTAAAGCCCCATACACACTATTCGGTTTTCTGCTGATTTTTACCTTCAACTTCACCAAAACCATATAATATGAGGTAAAACCTTAGGAGTTTCAATTTGCATGCAATCAGGCAGGCCCTTGCACTACATGATTTTGGTAAATCTGAAGACAAAAATCAGCAGAAAATCTGATAGTGTGTATGGGACTTAAGAGAGATTTAACTGAAGCCAGGGAAGTAATTAGGTTGGTGATCAATAATATCAAGTCATCATTAAAAAAGGCCTGGATTCTTTCTTAAATGTACACAATATAACTGGATACTAACATTTATAGGTACAGTTGATACATGGAAAATACGATTGCCTCTGGGGGGATCAGGAAGGAATTTTTTTTCCTTACTGTAGCTAAATTAAATGTAAAGTAGAGCATGCTTTGCTGGGGGTTTTTGCCTTCCTCTGGATCAATTGTGGGTATAAGTTTATGTATATGGGATTGTATTTTCATTTTATTTTTCTCAATTGAACTTGATGGACTTGTGTCTTTTTTTCAACCTGACTAATTATGTAACTATGTAACTATCTGCGAATAAGTTAAATGTATGCATTTTGGAGCCAAGTCAGACACCAGAGATGTTGGATTGCGATCTGATATGCTCTGCAAGAGGTTCATTAAATTAAATATAAGTGAAGATAACAGTAAGCAGAACCAAATGCTAACAAAATCATTAGATAGATGAAATGGTTTGGATAGCATTTCTGATGTATATACTTGAGCTGATGGAGCTGTATAGAGGGCCATAATGGCTGAGAGGACTGGCCCCTGGAAACCAAACTTGCAGAGTGTCATCTGGAGGTATGTCCAGTGTACTCTATCTAACTCCTTCTCTGCATCCAAAGATAGGAGCCGAGAGGGCCTTCAAGTACTTTCAGCATTGAGGATGATATTGATAATCCTTTGTGTAGCATCAACTGTTTGATGTCCTGTCCTGTCATAAATCCAGATTGATCGGGATGTATCAATGAGACATAATATTCATCAGTCTAGTGGCTAATAATTTGGCATATATTTTTGTGTCAATATTAATTAGGGATATTGGTCTAACGTTTTGTGGGGGGGTAGGTGCCTTCCCTGGCTTTGGTAGGGTAATGATAAGAGACTTAAGCATTCCAGAGGAAGAGAGGAAGAGGAAGCAGTGTTGTTGCATATCAGGGCCAAATAGGGTGCTAGTATTGTCTTCAATTGGTTATAGTATTGTCCAGAGAGTCTCTCTGGACCTGGAGATGTATTTGAAGGTAGACATGATTAACTCTATTAGCTCTTGGATCGTAAATGGGACGTTTAGCTGAGAATGCTGTTCCCCTATGGCCTGAGTGTCAATAACTTTATCTTTAGTGGCTGGTAAACAGGTGCGATATTTTAGTTTTGTTGTGATGGCCTTTGATTCTTAGGTCCATGGCTTTCCCTGCTTTATTGCCTGTAGTGTAATTCCTGGCTTTAAATATTTTCTGAGATTTTTCAAATGAGTCTAATAGGAATGTTCTTAATTCTTGTCTAAGAAGCACAAGTTTGGATTGAAGTATGGTATCGGGCTTAGTTTGGTTTACTTTACTTTTTAGTTTGGTTTTGTTTTACCTTTTCTAGGTCCTTAATGGATGACGTGAGGGAATATAGACACTGTGCTCTCTTTCTATTCTCTCTGGTACTTAGTTGTATAAGAATCCCCCTAATTAACTCCTTATGGGTGTTCCATAATGTGGCATTGTCGGATGTAGATCCTTTGTTGATTGTGAAGTATTCTTCTAGCTGTTCCTGTAGGTATGGGACATAGGTGGGCAATTGCAGAATTAATGCATTAGCTTTCCAAATTCTTGTAGTGGAGGCATATGGTAAAGCACCAATGGTAATAGCTACGGGTGTGTAGTCTGACTAGGTAATTGTATAAATAGATGACTCTGTGATGCTGGGCAATAGCCATTTATCTACTAGAAAGTAATCAGTTTGGTATATCAGTTGTGATGGTGGGAGAAAATGGTGTAGTCACGTTCACTAGTGTGGTGACATCTCCAAACCTCATATAAGTTATTGTTTCTTAAGAGGGTTCCCATTGGGGAGGGGAGTCTGCTGCAACGGGAGGAAGTGTATAGTAGGCTATCCGGTACCATGTTAAAATCACTGCATATAATGAGGTGACCATGCCAAAACTTATGGAGATGTTTCAATAGTTTTGTCAGAAACTTGCTTTGTCAGGTATTGGGCGCATATACACTTAGTAAAGTGTATATTGTGTTATCCAGTGTGCAATCAAGAGCTAAATATCTTCTTTCAATGTCTACTAGACTGTTATTTAGTGAGAAAGATGTTGTACTTTTAATCGCTATTAGCACTCTATTTCTCTTTGTTGGGCCAGAGGCCCTAAAGATATGTGGGAAGTTTTTGTTAGAGCAATGAGGTTCCTCATTGATTTTAAAGTGTGTCTCTTGTACACATAAGACATCACAATGTGACTCATGGGCTGTATGCCATAAGGAGGCTGTATGCCATAAGGAGGCTCTCTTTGCTGGGTAATTTGAGTGAAGTCTTGAGGTACAGGAATTTTGCATTGTAGAAAATATAGTTGTGGTTGTTGTAGTGAATAGGTTGCTTACAGTTGGACAAAAATATATGATTGGGGTCAACTTGGAACAGTGGACCAGTACTGGCTGAGATTTTCGGTATTTCTGAAGTCACATCAAGGTGTGTCTGTCTTGAGGACTCTGTGTGCTCTGAGGGGAGTGATAGGTAAACGAAAAAATAAAAGCTATTAATTGGATGTAAACTGTAGGTTGTAATATGTCCTGTGTATAAAGGAAGCAGAGTCAAAACTACACAAAAACCCCAAAAAACAAAAGGAAAAACCAAAGTAAATCAGCAGCAATTGTATCGAGGGCTGCTGAGATATGTGGGGTGAGAGATTGTGGACCTGGTTGCAATGAGCAGAGTACTGAACCAGAATGTAGAACTGTAGATCATGGTGTTGGAAACACTCACTGGAAACCTGGAAACACTCACTGCAGATGTGATGGTGTTAGCATAGTGGCATCTATATGGAGACGGGTTGTTATATCTGTAATTAGCTTGCGCTTGAGCTGGTGGTTCGGAGATATTTCCACATGAATGGAGTAGTTGGAGACCCTCTTCCACTGTATAGATGGTATGTTTCTTTAGTGGGGAAGATAGGGATTCCTGTAGCTGTTTAGAGGCTTTGTAATAGTATTCAGCTGACGTCTAAGCTGGAGGGTGTATTGTAATATGTTAGCGTACAATCGGAGTTTGGTGTACGGGGCTGGAAGGTGAGAGAGGTGTCTCGTTTTTGTCAGGAGTTCCTCCTTTGTGTGGTAAAAATGTATTCTCATTAATGCATCACAGGGGATTTCCCTCTTGGAAATGATGAGGCTTTGGTAGTTGGTGGATGCAGTCTATAATGGTTTCCATGGGAGAAATCTCCAAGAGCAATGTGGAGATTAGTTGTCTAGCAACAACGTCGGATGGGAGTATAGTTTTGGGTATACTCCATATCTTCACATTATTGTGGCAGGACCACCATCTTGGCTATCATCCATTGCTTTTCATCCTGTGTGTGTTCATGAGCATCCAATAAATCAATAACTGTCTCTGTCATATCACCCATTTGATTTTCTTTAAGGTGTACTTTTTTCCCCAGTAAGTAAATTTCTGAGGTAAATTTAGTACACATAGAAGAGATAGCAGTGTGGAGGGAACTTTGGAGTGATATTAGCATCTCTTTTATTGTGGTATCAAGCACTGGTTGAGTCAAAGTAAGAAATTATGCTATAGGTGATGGTTGTATTGCCTGTGAGGGAAGTAGGTCTAATGGATGGCTCACCTCAGCGCTGAGTAGATCAGAATCCAGGCGTATTCTTGATTTAGCTGGACTGTTGCTGGCAGAGGAGGTTAGGGATGAGAGTGAGAGGGTTCCACTGCATTTATTGGTGAGATTGCTTCAGAGGTATCTGCATCTAGGAGTTCCCTTGTATGAACCAGCAGACTTGTGTGCAGAGCCATGGGTGCCATCTTGGCTTCATCTGCTCAGCGGCTGTGTGAAGAATGCTGTCAGCTTCTGAGGCTAAGGTTATTCATTTTGCTTGCAGGACATGTCGTGGTGGACCTCCTGGATTGTGAAACCATCAGATGGTGAGGGATTTTGCCTGTGGATCGGTGTTCCTTTGGAAATTCTCTGGTCGTTGCTGGAGCTAGCTGCACATGGCCATACTGCTCGACAGCTAGTCACGCCTCCTTCACTGGGACTTTTTGATCACCATAGTTGTTCCAGCTCCCTGTAAGAGACAACCAAGAAACTAGGAGTGATGGCAGCATTGATATTGCTCTCAGTACAGTCAAAAAGTTGTTGTTCTTGTTCTTCTTGTTCATTAATTGATATACTGCATGTTGGAAGTGTGCCAACATCCCATATATTGATCAAACCATAAAATAACCACAAGAGAAATATCACACATTCATTCAAAGTTTTGGTGCTGCCATAGTTTGGCTAGCCTGCAAACTCCTTGGCAACTCAGACTTAGAGCTCAGGGCACTGAGCAGGGAAAACTGGGCAAAGGAGAAAACTAAGCCTTCTCCAAACTCACTAACCAGCCCAGCTATGCTGATCTCTTAATACCTGAGATGTCTCCAAAATGTAAAGTCAGCCATAAACCTCAGAAACTAATGGCTTTCTTCTCGCAGCTGGCAGTGAGAAGCAGGAAAGGTAGCGCCAGGGTGGCTGCACAGCAAACTCTCTCTTCACCCACAGAGCATCATTCAGACCAGGATGGGGGATCAGGGAAGAAGTCCCAAACCTGTCCACATGGATCTCCTACTGCCTCTACTCCTATCTCAGGCAGCCCTGCTAAATCCAAGCAACACTTGGAAGATCAAAACCAACACGCCACTGAGGTGAGCCCATTTAGATTCTCTTTTGAAGACACCAGGAAATTGCAGGACTCTGTTGTCTCATTCCACACTCAAAATCAACCAGTTATGGACGCTAATGCCCCGTACACACGAGAGGGATTAAGTCTGACAGACCTCCAAAGGAGTTCCGACGGAGTTCCGACGGAGTTCTGGCGGACTTTTCGACCGAACGGACTTGACCACACACCATCACACCAAACTCCGACGGAGTCGAACGTGATGACGTACGACTGGATTCGACGTAGGAAGTTCATAGACAGTAGCCAATAGCTGCCCTAGCGTCGGTTTTAGTCCGTCGGAGTAGCACACACACGAGCGAATTTTTCGAAGGGGACCGGGTCCGGCGGAGTTCCGTCGGGAAAATTTGAAGCATGCTTCATTTCTAAAGTCCGTCAGACTTTTGCGAAGCTAAAGTCCGTTGCAGCCCACACACGATCGGATAGTCTGACGGACTCGGTCTGACGGACTTTGGATGTTGAAAAGTCCGCTCGTGTGTACGGGGCTTAAGGATCCACTTGGGATTTTACACTTGATTTATAACTTTGCTGTTGAACTTTGCCCCTTTTCCATTGGATGTAAATGTCTGCTGTATGGGGCTTTTTGAAGCCTTTCTTTTAACTGCTGATAAGATGGTTTTGCTTTCTTGTTTTGCCTTATTTTATTACTAATATTGTGTCTATGGAGCCAGAACAATGCCCTTTTAAGCCTTTTCTATTCTATTTTGAAAATTTTCTAGATGTCTTGTGATGTCTATCTACGCAATTGTGACAACTTTACCTTGTCTGCCTCCCATTGCTAACTACTTACAAGTGCTTCTACTTTATATTTGGTGGTGTTAATATTACACTAAAATTTGTTCTACAGAAATGCTGAAGATCTCAATTACCCAGTTAAGTGACTTTCACTATGGACAGAAGTGTCTATTAAACACTGTGATGTGCTGCTGTGCATCCAAGAGACCTATTTCCACCAGTTTTTTCCCCCCAAAATGTACACATCTTTCAAAACAATATGCCAGCAAAAAGAGGGTAGTTATAGTGGCCATTAGAGATATTGTGGACTTCCAATTGCACTACTCTGTTCTTGATCCTGCAGCCATTATATCATGTTAACACTCTTCAAAGTATGGAAGGAGAAAAGGAAGTAGGAATGGCGCTACCCTCTAGTTTGCTAAGAAAAATTATACTTATCAAAATAATTTATATTAATAATGAGATGAAATATAAAATGTAAAAAATGGTAAAAATAAATAAATAAATATGACCAATTAATTTATCTTACACCAAGGTGCTGTGTTGGACCCTCTGGCAGGTGTAAGTGGACTGGGTTATTTATAACCCCTTCGACAATATAAGTAGACTTCAAGGAATTACCTACTACTTTATTTATATGTATGTGTCTCATATATAAAACTTAATTTTATGTTATAAATATAATATGTGTTAGACCCTCTGTGCTAAAAAATAAAATAAAGAGTTGCTATACCAATATTTATTTTTTAATCCAAGCAAATTGTAGTGCATGAGGGTTGGTAAAACCCCTTAATGAACAACGCCTATTTCTGTGATAGTGATTATCAGATAGTGATAAAAATAGTGATACAATTATATAAACCTACAAATTAATCTTCATAACCAAATAACCAATTTAGTCAATTAGCAAATGATGCAATCAACCCCAAAGTGCCATAAAAATTTCATAAACCCTATAAATCTATTAGCCCTTGTACACACGGTCGGAAAATCCAATGGAAAATGTCCTATCGGACCGTGTTGTCAGATAATCCGACAGTGTGTGGGCTCCATCGGACTGTTTCCGTCGGAATATCCGACCAACAAAGTTTGAGAGCTGGCTATAAAATTTTCCGACAACATGATCCGATGCGTGTCAGTTCCAATCGTGTGTAGCCTAGTCCGACGGACAGGGTGCAACGCATGCGCAGAATAAATTCTGAGACGGAAGCGCTCGGACGGAAGTGCGATGGGGATCAGCTCTGATCACCAATCTCCTTTGTATAGATTTTTAGCTGACAGACGCTTCTCCTTCTCTCCCTCCTGCGGCTGTCAGCTAAAAAGCTATACAGGGAGATCAGTGATCATAGCTGTCCCTCCAGCTGCACTGATCATCCCCAGCTTCTCTGTGTGCTCCTCCCGGGGCTACCTCCATGTCCTTCTCTACCCCGTTCTCCTCCGGCCCCTTCCATGTCCTTCTCCACCCCCCATTCTCCTCCGGCCTTCTCCATGTCCTTCTCCACCCCCGTTTTACTCCAGCCCCCTCCATGTCCTTCTACACCCCCGTTCTCCTCCAGCCCTCTCCATGTCCTTCTCCACCCCTGTTCTCCTCTGGCCCTTTCCATGTCCTTTCCCACCCCCGTTTTCCTCCATCCCCCTCCATGTCCTTCTCCACCCCCCACCGTTCTCCTCCGACTCCCCTCCTCTCCTGCCGGCTGCGGGGGGAACTAGTTAATGGACACAGTGAACGAGATTGCTCCTGTGTCCTGTGATAAATGAGCAGAGTAAACTGTGTTTACTCTGCTCAGTTTATGAATGTACAGGAGCCTCTGTCTCCTGTTCATTCATCTTTAGTGCAGAGAAAGGGACTGGAGAAAGGGGTGGGGTAGACCCCTGACATCTCACCAAAGCCCCCCAAAAAATATAAAAAAAAATTCTAAAAAAATTCTAGAAAAATGAAAAAGTGTAAAAAAAAAAAAAAAGAAAAACTACTGACACAACTCTCCCCTGCCCTACCAACACTGTCCACTGCCCCAAACCCCTCCCCCAAAAAGCATTATGAAAAAAATAAAAATAAAAAACAATTAAATTGTAAACAAAAATCAATTATAAAAAAAAACTACTGACACCGTCCACATACCACCCCTTTCCCCAGAAGCACTGCAAAAAAATATTTAAAAAGTGATCTAAATAATATTTTGCCACGGAGGGTGGGGTGGGCATTTACGGGTGCGGAGCATCACCTCCTTGAAATGAGTTTGCAACCTCCCTGAAATGAGTTTCTGCAGGTTGGGATGCCTGCATTAGAGGGATAGTTTAGATTGATTCACTGTGATGGTGCTGATTAATCAGAATCACAGAAGCACTAAACAGACATAGCACCCTCTAGGTAGTGAGGTGCTAGAGTGAAGTTTTTTTCTCTGGCCGTGCAGGTAAATTTAGGCAGGCCTAGCTTGTTTCTAGGCCTGTTTGTTTTCATTCTGGGCTGGGAGAGGTTTAGGGTTTCAGCTGATGATTCACAGGCAGTGTCACTTCTCAGTCACCTCCCTCTTCCTTCTAGAAAGTGCTGGAAGGAGAGGAGGGGATGAGAGATGGAGCTGTCTGGGGTATGTTATGAAGCCCTGACCAATCCCCAACTTAGATTTGCAGGGGGCAGGCCTCCCTAAATACAGTATTAGTTTAGCTTTACATTCTGTAAAGGTGAACTAACATTTTGCTGTTTCTACTGTGGACTTTAAATTGGTACTAAACCCAGCACTCTGCATTCACTATATCTGGTCTCCCACGGTACATTGAACATAGAACAGCTGGAGCAATCATGCGACTTCTATCACTGTCTAGTTAATGCTTGTGGGATTGTAGGATTGTAGGATCATTATTCCCTGATTATCCCTTGAGGCTGTAGGACCCCGGACCCTCTGTCTGGACAGTGCTGTTTGGCCTTGTGCTGATCAACTGGTCTCTTCCTAGAAAAAAATGAAACTAGCAATACACACCAAACTGAGCATGTGCAGCATGTCCCCTGGCTCTGTAAATATAAGGAGATTTATAAGAGTCTGTGGAAGAAGGAGATGATCAGAGGAGACAGGATCAAACAGCCTTTTTATACAATGTAGTGGATTAACCCCTTAGGCTCCATAGTCAGTATAACAAGCATTCTTAACTGCATATACAGACTGGTTTTACTGTTGTGGGTTTAGTAACACTTTAAGGATTAATTGATCCACAGTACTTACAGAGGTCAATAATGGCTGTCCTGTCCTCATACCCAGTATTGGAAATGTCATAAAATGTGACCAAGAAAATTCCAGTTCTGGACACAGGATTTTGTATTATGTGTCAATAGGAATATCATTTTAGATGCAAATGGCAGGCATGATGCTGATCACCTCACTCTACATCACACCTTAGACTGCACACAATAAGAATGCAGTGGTGTTGAAAGGGAATAGATTGTGCAGTTGTTCCAGAGCTGTGTAAATGAAGGAAAGCTCTGCTGACTTCCATCATCCAATCATATGCAAGCAAATTTTCTTTTTTTTTTTCTTGTATGTGATTGGATATTCTTTGCAAAGTGCAGCTTCATCTCATTTATTAATTATCATTCTGGAACAGCTGCACTTTCAGAGTGTAACTGCACTTACAAAGGACACAGTCTATTTGCCTTTGGTGATTCAATCCCAGTATGTTGCTATATGTGCTGCATGTACAGCTAAAAAAAGAACATGAGATGGCATTCATATTATTTAATTTCTTGAGGACAATACCTGATATAAATCATGATTTTATGAAATTACACTATAGTTTAAATTGCAAGCAAATAAATATCCAGAATCTTGCATGATCAAATTTACTCAGCAGTACAGTATGGAAATAACATGATTTACCAAATGGCACAACTTTAACATAAAACTCCAACGATTTCCATCTCTTCATTGTAGAGAAACAATGTATGCTTTAAATGATAATTATCTAAGTGGATGTAATTCATTGTAAATCATAATCCTCACTGAGATTGAATGCACATAGGGCAAAACACTTTAGAAACAACTTATAACTGATAAAATATTGCATGCTTCTTTAACACTGCAGGTATTCTATGGCTCCCACATCTCTCAGTCTTCACTGGCAAAGAGATAAATCCAGTTTAAGCTCTGTCTGGGATGAAAGCCAAAATGTTGTATATTGCTTATAATGAGCTGAACTCCCTGATCAAAAGTCAGTCACTTTAGCTGGGAATTGAAACTAGCTGTAACTACAGAAGGTGGGTATTGTGTGCTCAGCCCTTCACAAATTGTGTAATATGCATATAATGTGTTTGTGTTTTGAAAATGCAGTGACGTAAATAAAGGGTGTGTGATGAAAACTCTATTCCCTCAACATACCTGCAAATCATTTTCAAAATTCATCTTAATTTGTTTTTAATCCAAAATAGTTTTTATTATTGAAATGGGCATAAAGTAACAACAGCAACAGTGATAAAAAAACATGCACCTACGTTGCACATATTCAGTCAAAGGAATAGAAAAGTCAAGGTCTCCGCAATATAACATACACAATGAAATGTATTAGACAGACAATTGGTAAGTTATAAAATTGCCAAAGACAAATTAAATGAGAGATCTAATCATAGACTATTTGCAGGAATGAGTATAAAATATTATAGCAAATCCCTTAAAAAGAGTGTAGTATTGTTCACAATAATGTTTTGAGGATTGCTCTCCTTGCAGCCATGTAGCATGTAGATAGCCATGCTTTGTGGTTTTGTATGATCTTGGCCTGTGACCTAGGCATGTCTTGGTTAGGAGCTTCTAGGGATCCAAATAGGAGGGGGTAAATGATCTTGTGCGAAAAGCTCAACTTGGTTCCAGAAGTGTTAAATGAGAGGGCAAGACCAAAGCCTGTGGAACAAGAAAGGTTTGCGGATGTTACATAAAGGGCAGTTAGAGTGATAATTGAGCAAAACTGGAAAGGCCCATGTGGAGAATACTGCGTGTTGCTGCGCTTGAGGAAACAGAGGATGACCGCAAATAAGAAGATGGTAAGACATAAGGGGGGTGTGACGGGAGGGCCGTGGAACCAAGAATCCCTTGGAAAGGTTGGGAAACCCATGTTTCAGCTCCCCATGCACCTCTTATGTCTAAGTTATTCTGTGCCATCCTGGGTAACTGAAAAAAATATATCTTGGATTACTTAAAATGGGACAAAAATATTTATCCATAATATCTCCCAGGATCTATGTAAAGACTATTCTTGGTTTGTTTGATCTGAACTCAACATGTTAGTTGACAGAGCTTATTACATTGGCCTCTGTACAATATAGGAGACAGGCCGACTCCTGCTGGAGCTCCTGCTATTGTGAGAAGGTGTCCTGCGTTTATACTTATTATAATGTATAATCTACTGTGTGAAGCTCGGTGACAAGTCTGACCTGTAGTGAAATCCTGATTAATCATAACAATGGCTAGGAGGGCATGAAGTCACAATGGCTGCTTTAGGAGATTAGTTAATTAACTCATGTTAATTCTTTTTCTGTTTACAGGTGTAATGTTTGCGTAATATAAGCAGGATGGGGGCCTCCTCTTCTACTGTATATAAGACTTGTATTTTGGTGAATAAACAGTCCATGTTCAGCAACTAAACAAGCATTGTCTTGTTTTGTGCTTGTGAGCGGTTGGAATATCTGATATCTATATTCAGACAGGAAGGAAGCGGTATATGATGAAAGCACTCAAAAGGAGTGTGGGACATTTTGTTACAGGGGGAAATTCACAGTTTCTTTCCAATCTCTCTTCAGGCCACCACTGTGTACCAGGTAAGGAGGTTGTGTTTCAGTGGAGCGGGGATCCATCTGGTTCCACAGTGAAGAAACGTGGGGCTGTTCAGAGTCCTGGAGGCCTGTGGGATTCCCATTCCATTTAAAAAAAGGGTATTTTTATCTATATTGCCGGGATCCAACAATACATTACAGCCATGAGCTTTAGAAATGTAATTTTGCTGTGGCATTGTATATATTGAACTTCCTCTTTATAGTCCTGTCATAGGTGTTGTACGTCCCCACGTTCTCACCTTCGGAATTTTGGGCCATCATTTGTGTGAATGTGTGTATGCAAGACGAGTTTGAGCCAACATCCTTCAGAAAAAAAATCCACGGTTTTGTTGTATGTGGCTGAGAAAAGCCAGCAAGTTGCGTGACTGGAGGAACCATTGAATGCCACTATTCTCTCGGAACCAGCCGAGTGGGAGTGTTTTCCTGCTGTGCATTCTAGGGGGTGGTATTTAAAGTACCATTAGCGGGGGATTATTTTCTGTCTGTTGGGTTCTGGTAGTCCTCCTGACCCAGCCCCATGGCCCTCCTGGCCTGGGGTGTGGAACCATACATTCTGAGGCTTGGGGCCGGCTGGCCCGGGGCAGCGCAACTGCAGGGACAGGCAGAGCAAATTTTTGGGGACCTACTGATCCAAGGGTGGTCCGGTGCTGTCTCATCTGAAGGGAGAGGCCCAGAAACTGAAGAACGCCAGGGGAGGACTCTTTCAGGAGAAGACAGTGCGCAAGGCTAGTTTCTCTGAAGGAGCCTGGAGGCTTAGTGGAAGGACGCAACCTGGATCAACACTCATACGGTATCGCTAGATCGGCTGAGAGAAACTGGTACCGTATGTCAGTTCTTTAAATGTATTCACTAATTTTAAAGGTTAATATGCAAGTGCAGCACTGACCCCCGAAGGAGCTGCTGGTTTGATTTGGGCTTACCGTTGAAGTAATTATAATCCTACACATGTACCATCCCAAACGTAGCAAAAGTAAAAAATCAAGTGGGGTGGGACTTAAAGTGTACCTTGTAGGGCTTAATAAACATATACTAAGAAGTAAAAATATAATGAACTTTATTTTCCATATAACAAATGGTTAAAAAACACATTGCATTTATACAGTAACAGGTTATAATCACAATTACTGTTATTTGCTCCAGGATGTGCTGGTCCTGACTTAATAGAGCAAAACAGATGGCCTACGCGTTTTGTGAGAAATTGCTTGCTTCGTCAGGGCCTTGAAATAGGTGCAAATAAATTAGTTGTTACTAGGGATGAGCTAAACACCCCCCGATTCAGTTCGCAGCAGAACATGCGAACAGGCACAAACTTTGTTTGAACACACAAACACCATTAAAGTTTATGGGACATGAATGTGAAAAATCAAAAGTGCTAATTTTATAGGCTTATATGCAAGTTATTGCAATAAAAAGTGTTTGGGGACCCGGTCCTGCTCCATGGGCTGTGACAGGTACTCGGGTACTCTGATGGGTCACAGCCCATCAGAGTACCCGAGTACCTGTCACAGCCGATCAGAGTACCCAAGTACCTGTCACAGCCCATCCGAGTACCCAAGTACCCGTCACAGCCCATCAGAGTACCCGAGTACCTGTCACAGCCCATCGGAGTACCCAAGTACCTGTCACAGCCCATCGGAGTACCTGAGTACCTGTCCCAGCCCATCAGAGTACCCGAGTACCTGTCACGGTTCATCCGAGTACCCGAGTAGCTGTCACAGCCCATCAAAGTACCCGAGTACCTGTCACTGTTCATCCGAGTACCCGGGTACCTGTCACATCCCATCAGAGTACCCGAGTACCTGTCACAGCCCATCTGAGTACCCGAGTACCTGGCCCAGTCCATCTGAGTACCCGAGTACCTGTCACAGCCCATCTGAGTACCCGAGTACCTGTCACAGTTCATTTTAGTACCTGTCACAGTTCATCTGAGTACCTGAATACCTGTCACAGTTCATCTAAGTACCCGAGTACCTGTCACAGTCCATATGAGTACCTGAGTACCTATCACCGCCCTTCAGAGTACCCAAATACCAGTCACCAGGTCATCAGAGAACTTGCCACCAGGCCATCAGAGTACCCGAGTACCTGTCACCAGGCCATCAGAGTACCCGAGTACCTGTCACCAGGCCATCAGAGTACTCAAGTACCTGTCACCAGCCCATCAGAGTACCAGAGTACCTATCTGCAACCCATCAGAGTACCCGAGTATCTATTTGCTGCCCATGCCTCATAGAATATACGTTTGGCAATTTGCTTTCCAAAATGGGGTCATTTGGTGGGTAATTCCACTGTCCTGGTGCTCTAGGACCTTCAAAAGTGTGATAGGTAAGAATGAAATGAGATGTGTTATTTATGTTCCTAGAATGCCTGAAGGTACTACTTCAATGTTTGGCCTCTCTATGTGACCAGGCTGTGTAAAAGTCCTACACATGTGGTATCACCATACTCGGGAGCAGTAGCAGAATGTGTTTTGGGGTGTAATTTTTGCTATATACATGCTATGTGTTAGAAATCTCTTATAAATTGACAACTTTGTGTAAAAAAATGTGTTTTAATTTTTTTCCACATTTTCCACAAAACTTCTGGAAAAAAATGAACCGTTCAAAAGACACATTATGCCTCACAGATTATATGTTGGGGTGTTTGCTTTCCAAAATTGGGTTATTTTATGAGCAATTCCATTGTCCTGGTACTCTAGGGCCTTAAAAAATGTAATAGGTGGCTGGGAAATGAGATGTGTAATTTTTGCTCGTAGAACGCCTGAAGGTACTACTTCAATGTTGGTGCTCTGTATGTGGCCAGGCTGTGTAAAAGTCTCACACATGTGGTATTGCCATACTCTGGAAGAGTAGCATAATGTATTTTGGGGTGTAATTTGTTGTATGCATATGCTGTGTGTGAGAAATAACCTGATAATATGACAATTTTGTAAAAAAATATATATATATATATTCATTTTGCAAAAAATTGTGGGAAAAAATTACAACTTAAAAAAAAAAACTCACCATGCTACTTACTTAATACCTTGGAATGTCTACTTTCTAAAAAGGGGTAATTTGGGGGGTATTTGTACTTTCCTGACTTGTTAGTGTCTCAAGAAATTATATACACCTGATTTACTGAAGGCCTGATCAGATGTGATCAATTTTCAGTGATTGTCACCATAGTTTGTAGACTCTATAACTTTCACAAAGACTAAATAATATACACTAATGTGGGTTATTTTTACCAAAGATATGTAGCAGTATAAATTTTGGCCAAAATTTATGAAGAAAAATTACTAATTAGCAAAATGTTATGACAGAAACAAAGAAAAATACATTTTTTTTCACAAAATTTTAGTTTTTTTTATTTATAGCACAAAAAATTAAAAACCCACAAGTGATTAAATACCACTAAAAGAAAGCTCTATTTGTGTGGAAAAAAGGACGCAAGTTTCATATGGGCACAGTGTTGCATGAGTAATTGTCATAACAGTGTTCTTGTACCAACAACACCTAAGGCCAAATATTCTGCAGAGTATATAGGGTAAGCCATATAGTATATATACATCCCTCAGTAACACTCAAGTGTATCTCACAAGTCTGTGGCAGAGACTTTGTTGAGCATCTCACTGGCTGCTAGGCCTAGTGAGAGAGGCCTATCATTCAAACTGTGAGAGCACTGAAAGCTGAAAATTGGTCTGGTCAGGAAGGGGGTGTAAGTGCACTGTATTGAGGTGGTTAAAAAATGTGTTAAATTTTTTTTTCACAACATTTTTTTTTTTTTTTAGATTTTTTCCTCAATATATTATTTTTTTCCCTCAATATATATATATATATATTTTTTACAAACAGACATGTTTTAAAACATAACATACACAACTCTGGAACTTACAAAGTTCAATGTATAAAAACTGAAGGCAATATCAGACATTATAGTGTCAAAAATGTCTTGATATTGCCGTAAATATGATGGGGTGAAGTCACCCCTGTAAAAGCCAAATTTTGAAGACGCACAAATTGGTAGCCCAAATGGGTAATGTAAACATGTGCTATCTCCCATCATGGATGTGTTTTGGGGGTGCAATCCCTTCCTCTCACCTACTAGAGTTATGAGAAAGGGGTTGCACCCACAAACCATGTACATTGTGATCCCCTGATGGCAGATAGCACATGTTGACACACCGTGTGCATCTTCAAAATTTGGCTTCTAAAATGTACACAACATTTTTTTGGGGGTAATATAAAAATAAAATAAAAAAAACATGATCGGATTTGAGGGAAAAAGGTATTATATTCTCCCCAAAACATTGACATGTTCTTCTTTCCTGTTGTATAACATAATTTGTTGGATGAGGGTTTGGGCTACTGAAACGTTCCACCGCTTCCTCTTCCACAACCAGCACATCACCTAAAATTGTTGAAAAAACATGTATTTAGAAATACGCAGGCATACATAGATTACCTGAAGCTGGGGTGTCAGACACTCACCTGGTGGGGTGCCCATGTTACCCATTTCCTCCACCTCTCCAGATCCTCAGGGGTGCTTGGGATAATTTCCCAATCAGGCTGGTGAGGTCGGAGGTCCCTGGGATTCTCTGACTGTTGTCTGAGTCTTTTCTCCCCTATGATAATGAAACAAAATGTATACTTAGCAAACAGATATTTGAGTCCAGAAATAGGAATATGAAACATTTCTTTGAAGTGGCGTACAATTGTCTGTTTGGGAAGAGATCCAAGTTAAAGACATGGTTAAAATTCCCTTTTTACCAAGCTGCAATACTTACCTTTTTTGGCCAAGTTTAACAGATGGAGACACCCCAAGTATCCACTGGAGCACCTGTATGGGTTACCCTAAAAAATGTGCTTTGGTGTCCCACACCAGTGCTCTTGAGTCCAGATGTGTAAACAGCTGCTGAGTGTCCTCTCCTTACATTCCACTGACATTTGCAAATCATTCTATTTTCAAACACATCTAGACAACAATGTCCTAAACTTCTTTTAATAGGACAAATTAGCATGACTAAAATGTAGGTACAGTAGGTGCCGCCGATATTGTATTTCCAGAGCGATCCTGTCGCGCTGGTTCCCGGCGACAGGCTTCTCTAACCAGCGCAATCCCGTCGCGCTGGTTCTCACGCAGGTTGCAATAGGAAAATGTCATTTTCCTATAGTAGCGAGCGAGAGAGACCAGCGATAATGTCGCCTCACTAATGAAACCTGCATGCCTTCGGGGGCATACCAGGCCCTTAGGTCTGGTAGGGATTTTAAGGGGAATCCCCGACTCCGAAAAAAAATGGCACGGGGTCCCCCCAAAATCCATACCAGGCCTCTATCCAAGCACGCAGCCTGGTCAGTCAGGAAAGGGGGTGGGGATGGGCGAGCGCACCCGCCCTCCTAGGCCGTACCAGGCCACGTGCCCTCAACATGGGGGGTGGGTGCTTTGGGGGAAGAACCGAAGAGGGGGACAAGACCCCCGAAGTCGGAAGAAGAGGCAGCGGCAACAGACGACCGGGCCTCCGCTAGTAAAAAAGCTAAAGGAAGAAAGCGAAGGCCCGGCAAGAAGAACCGAAGAGGGGGACAAGACCCCCGAAGTCGGAGGAAGACCCCCGGGCGGCGGCGAGAAGACCCCCCAAGACGGAAGACCACCGGAGCTGTGCAATAAATTATTTTCAAACCTTGTGTTGTGTTTTATTTACTTTTTTTTTCCACCAGGTGAATGGGTAGGGGTACATGGAATGTAAACCCATGACAGGTCCTCTTAAATATGAGAGCTGGGGTCAAAAAGTCCTCAGATCTCATATTTGGACTTAAATGCAATAAAAAAAAAAGTAATTTGAAAAAATGGCATTGAAAAAATGTGCCTTTAAGAGGTATGGGCAAAAGTGACGTTCTGACCTCTCTTCCGCTCTCCTATGGTATAGAGATGAGTGGGGGCCATCTTAGCCAGGCACAGACAGGACCCAATCGCCTCCGCTGCTACCGACAGCTCTGGTAAGCGGCAGAGGGTGCAGGAGAGTGGCGGGAGGGGGGATGGCACCTCTCCCACCGCCAACGCTGATCTCGCGGCAAACCCGACGCAGAGACCACCATTATCGTAAACACGACCGGTGCCTGAAGAGATGGATATCCCGGTTGTGGCAGCAGTTGCTGCCGTTACCGAGATATCACTCTTCAAAAAATGGACGTACATCGTTGTGCGCTGGTCAGAAAGTGGTTAAGCAGCAGCAGGTGAAGTCACACAGCCTTCCAGAGGCAGACAGGAGACACAGAATCTGAGACAAAATCAGTCAGACTGTCTAACCCTCGGGAACACACAGCACAGCAGGGGAGTAAACAGAAACAATTCTTTACCACATAAAAGAAAACTGGCAGGACTGCAGATACAGGGAAATATATTTGACATTACAGAGTCCAGAACATATGCATTCCATTTGGATAAAACTTTGCATCAAAATGACATACAACACAGTGTTAAATAACAAATTAGAACTGACTTCGCTCAAAGGCCAGTTATAACTACATACAACTTATACAAGTATTAAGTCAGAACTTTACATCTCTACTGTCTGGAGGTTCTAAGACTGTTTAAGCAGCTGCTTGGTGATTGGCGGTCGCTACTTCACTCCATCCGTCTCCCTGCCCTCTGTGACATCATCCACCACCAATCTCAGACTGAAGACAAAGTTAGGAGAGTGGCACACTGCCTATACAAGACAGGAAAACCCCAATGGTGAAATTGCAGAGCTTACTAATATCACAACTGTAAAATATTTGTGCAATTTAAGCAACTTTGCCCGCGACCCCGCACAAGGGATATCCAGTTTCAGCAGGCTTTACCATCCAACATTCTGGGTCTTCCAACTCCATAAGAGGCTTAACATGGAGGGGTGGTGCGGTAGGGGGGATATCCTTGCAGCAAACAAAGTACTTTGCACTGCAATCCACAGGTGGCCTGGAGCATACCAAAAAAAAAATAACACGTCAGTGGGGGAAGAGCTGTCTTTTATTCAGCTAGGAAAATGTGGTCATGTGGGCGCCAGATGAGGCATTAACCCATTTTGTGCTGACATGAGGTATGGCCAGGAAATATATATATATATATATATATATATATATATATATATATATACAAAACTGTATATATATATATGTATTAATACACTGCCGGAAGTGTATTAGAAACAGTACACCACAGAATGCACTGTCTAGACTACACTAGATGCAATATATATATATGAATATATATGAAGAGCACACGCTATATGTTTTGAAATTTAAGGTTACACCTAAACTGCAGTTTGGTTTGTGTATAATTGTTCCAAATTTTGACCTCAGCATCAGTCTGACTGGACTATAGGGTGTTCGGCCTGACCATAGGGGGCACTGTCTCTTCTGGCAGGCATGAAACCACAGTCTGGTTGGGTGCTTTAAGGGGGAGCCCAGTGGGAGGGTCACTTTTGCTGTGCTTTCTAGGAGAGGGTACTTAAGATTCGGATGTCACGTGGTTCGGGGTTCCAGTCCAGAAGTATGTTCTGACTCCATGGTCCTGGTCCTCCTGACCAGCCCCCAGGAAGGCTATGGCCTGGGGTGCGGATCCACCTGACCTTATGTCTCGGGGCTGGCTAGCCTGAGGCAGGGAAACTAAGGAAAGGATTCGGAGGTGGTCCGGTGCCATCTCCGGTCGTGGAGAGGCACAGTGACTTTGTAGCTATCCAGGGGAGGACTCTTCAGAAGAAGGCCATGCACGGGTTGGCTTCTCAGCAAGAGCCTGGTAGGGCTGAAGTACCTAAGTGAATCCAGTTTCGTGGGTATTGTCAAACTGGCTGAAAGATACTGGTACCACACGAGTGTTCTACAAGTCCTAGTTTACTACGTGTTCTACAACAAAGTCTGTGACAGAGACTTATTCCTGATTTAAGCACCTTGTTGGCTACTAGGCCTTGTTAATGAGATGGTCTATCCAACTTAAGTGAACATCAAGCTATGAATGGCTATTCTCTGGATTTAGTCAAAGTAAGCAAATTCTTTAATTGACTTTGACACCAAGAGTACCTGAACTTTCTTCCTAACCCTCTGATCCTATACTAAGAGACTGTTCGTTAACTATGTTTTTGCAAATAAAAATCCCTTTAAGCGGATCTGTCGTCAGTCTCTAAAGTTTCTGGGCCATCTACCATGGGAAACTCCTAGATGAAAATCGAGGTGAAGAATGTAACGGTAAGCCCAATCAAACTAGCAGCTCCTTCTGGGGTTAGTGCTACATATATATATATATATTGTGGAGCTGTGACCCCATGTCACAGGTGCATATGAGCAGTGTAAGCCTGATTTTGGCAGGAATACTAATTGCACACCTGTGGGCTGGGTTCATAAACATCCCAGGACTAAAGGTCAGTGCTCAACCTAGAGACAGCTCTGTCCACAAGACAGGAGGTCTGGTCTAGGAGTCAGGAGAGAGCCAATGCAGCACAAAGCTGAAAGCATAGAGGTGCTGAACATCAGGTCTGGGGAAGGCTGAATGCTGTTTGTTTTGAAGCAGGACTGTAATGCCGAATACCCATGCGACAGAATCTACTGTTTATTTTTGAACTTTCTGTTTCTTATGAATAAAAATGAGCTGCCATGTTCTTGAAAATGCAGTTGGGACTCACACGATTCGCATGCACCACTAGAGCTTAATCACTCTGGATCATTACAGTATATATATATCAAATAAACTGCCACTAACTGAATAACCTGCCTGCTTATTCTAACTCAAGCTATCTCCATGCCAACAACACTACACACGGCCGCCAGGTAGGCAGTCTTATGTAGTGTGGGGCATGGACTTAGTCCCCCTGAGCCGTGATTGGCCAAAAGCACCCTGCCTTTGGCCAATTATATCTCTCTTAGCAAAGCGCACTGTGATTGGCCAAAGCATGCAGGTTAGGTGCATGCTTTGGCCAATCATCATACAGCAATGCACTGCGTTCTCACAGTGAATTATGGAGCATTCCACGGCACTCACAATTTCCACAAATGCCTCATAATGTGCTCTCTTCGCGACTGAGCGAACACCTGATGTTTGAGTCGAACTTATGTTTGACCCGAACATCAAGCTCATCTCTAGTTGTTACCTATTATGTAGAACTATATTAATATAGTTCTACATAATAGGTGACACCTGATTTATTTGCTTCTTTGTTTCTCTGTCCTTTCTTGGTATTGTCATACTGTTGGGCATAAAACAAATAAATGAAATTCTAATTTTGTTAACTTGGCAATATACTACAAATGTCATTTGAGTATTCATGAAGCTTTTTAAATATTTCTCATTTATCAATATGTATTTATAAATTTGTTAACATCTTATTCGTAAGTTATTCTCAATATTTGTACAAAACTCCTGCTATTTCAAGGCCATGATGAAGCAGAATTTCCCGTGAAACGCATAAGCAATCTACTTTGCTCTATTCCGTCAGATAACAGTGATTGTGAATATAACCTGTTGTAAATGCAATCTTACATAGTTACATAGTAGGTGAGGTTGAAAAAAGACAAAAGTCCAACCTATGTGTGTGACTATATGTCAGTATTACATTGTATATCCCTGTATGTTAAGAATGTATGTCAAGTATGTCAAGACTGATTTCCCGGTTTCCCAAAAGAAATTGGGGTTATCACGGTGAGTTGGTGGCGGAGTAGTCATTCCATGTGTCGCTAATGATCTATCCCTATCATGAGCCAGATAGGACAGGAAAAGACCAGATCCTGGTGGAGCCCTGTGGGACTCACCCTGTCAAGATTACCGAGATCGGTGCATGGTCCGAGATGGCTATTTGATGAATGCATGGATCAGAGGCATAACAAATGATGGGGGAATTGAGGAAGGTGTAGTCAATCCTGGACAGCGAGTTGTGAGGAGGGGAGAAGAAGGTATACTCTCTTCCCTCTGGGTGTGTCAATCTCCAAAGGTCCACAACTTGTAAACCATATGCAAACTGCTACAGGAGTGCTGGGGAGTTCTGGGGAGGTGAGACTGGGATATGTGTACCTGGTGATCTATCTTCCTTGTTGTCGAGAAATGAATTAAAATCCCCAGCTACCAGAAGAGGGAGGTGTAGATACTAGGCTAGAGGTTAAATTATGAAAAAAAGTTTAGAAGGGAAATTAGGAGCGTAAACATTGGATAGAACCCATTCACGGTCAGACGTTTTGAGTCTAGCCATGAGAATTCATCCCTCATTATCTTCCTGTACTGAAATAACTTCACAGGGAGGGTTTTTGTGGATCAAGAGAAGGGGCCTTGCCCTTCTCTGCTGGTGACCCAATCACCTGTCCCACCCATAGTTTGTGCATACAAATAAAGTCTGATGCCGTAAGGTGTGTTTCCTGAAACAAGGTGAGTTTCCTGAAACAAGGTGAGTTTCTTGTAACAACTCTATAAAGTGGTGTATCAGGAGCTGTGAATAGGATGCGACTAGGGTATCACTGTAAAACCAAAGGTTGGGCAGAGTGTATAGGAGTCTTAGAGAATAGGGTTTAGAATGGAGAACAAAACAATAAGGGATTAAGAAACAAAGAAAACAATAACATAGCACTTTGCTTTTTTTCCACATGTCTAGTCAACCCAAACAAACAGCATTGCTGGGGGGTTCTTTAGATCTCACCTGTGGAACGTGAAGCAAGCCATCCTCTGAGCAGGTCCAAGTAATCAAGAGGCAAGGGAAGATCAAACGAGACCTTCACTGGCCCAAATAGAGCGGAGTGGGCCATCCTGCAGTAAGTTTGTGCAGCTGCAATGTAAATACAAATAGTTATAATATAACATTAACGTCAAACATTGAGAGGCAGCAGTCTGAGCCAGAGCCATCGAGGCAGAAGTATCAATGGGACCTGGAAAAAGGGTAGCCATTAGACTGGAGATCCTGAGTCAGAGTTTAGTGTGATTTGTTCCAACCAGACAAGCTGGAGAGTCAGAGCTTTTTGGCTGGGTCCTTCCTTGGGCTGTGTTGGTCTCTTGGTTCAGCCAGATGCGACAGGGTTGGGGGTGCAGAGGTGTCCATCAGGATATGAACGTAGGCTTGCAGATAGTGTATCACTTCTCAAGATGAGAGATAGATTTAGGATCTCCAGATGGGTTTGTGAAGCGGAGTACCCACGTGTAGGCCAAGGTGAATTTGACCCCTTTTTGGAAGAGAGCAGCGCATAGTGGTTGGAATGCTTTACGTCTCTAAGAGACTTCCTGTGAATAGTCCGCAAATAATAATAACTTGTGACCATCAAGTTGCAGGGACTTTGAATTTCTGAATGATCTCAGGATATTAACTCTGTCAGAGTAATTCAGGTAGCATACTATAACAGGTCTTGGTGTGAGTCTGTCATTGGGCGGGGCCCCAGCCGGTGGGCCCTCTCCACTGTGCATGGCGTTGTTATGGCCAGAACACTCGGGATGTGTGTGGCACAGATATTCTGGAGAGATTCTACGTTTATGGACTCTGAAAGACGAGTAACCCTCAGGTGAAAAGTTTTGCAGGTCATTCAGCTTATCTAGGATGAATTGTTGTGCTTGCTTTGACAGATGTGCTTTGAAATTCATCCTCTGACATATGACAGGTCTGACATATGATGCTCCAGCTCAGAGAGCCGATTAGCGTGGTTGCCAATTTCCTTCCTGTGCTGGGTTATTCCTGCAGCTATGGCTCTGTCTACTGCAGCTGCAATGGTGGGGGACAGGAGAGCTGCAATTGCTTGAGCCAGACCTGCATATTGCAGTGATTACATCTCAGTCTGCCATATTGGATGTGTGTGGGCCTGGCAAGGAGAGTTCCGAGCGAGTGGCTGTGGGTGATCCAGAGGAACTATGGACAAAGCTGTCCATCCACACCATTCCCAGTGTGTGGTGGAGGTAGAGGGTCGCTCACCATCTGTGGGCACTGGGTAGCCAAATTTCCATGCCGCTGTACTGGGGGGGGGGGGGGCATTTTCGCTCGTTTCCATGTGGCACTGGAACCAGAGCAGTGTTGTTTTTAAAGTGATATTGGTGATTTTATTCACTTATTATATGAGTGCATTTTCTTCTTTTATCAATAAAAGTACCTCAATGAGCACTGTGTCAGCTTTTGTATATTTTTGAGCACTGATCCATGCTTTATCACCTGAACTGAAACGATTGCTGGATTTATCGAGTGAGAGTACTGGGAAGTAGAGATGGACTTTATGTTCGAGTCGAACATGAGTTTGACTCGAACATTGGCTGTTCGCCGAACAGCGAACAATAAACAACAAATTTGAAAGCCACGGAACACCCTTTAAAAGTCTATGGGAGAAAACAAAAGTGCTAATTTTAAAGGCTTATATGCATGGTATTGTCATAAATAGTGTTTGGGCACCTGGGTCCCGCCCCAGGGGACATGTATCAATTCAAAAAATAAGTTTTAAAAATGGCCGTTTTTTTCTGGAGTAGTGATTTTAATAATGCTTAAAGTGAAACAATAAAAGTGTAATATTCCTTTAAATTTCATACCTTGGGGTGTCTATAGTATGAAGAAGAAAGGAAAGTAGAAATGGCGCTGCCCTCTAATTTGCTAAAGAGAAAATTGTGCTAGGAAAATTTATACTCAGAATATAAATTATACTCAGAATCAGAATATTATGTAATTACGAAGTTCAAACTCCAAGAATTAAATTAAAATTAAAAATTAAGAACTTTGTTCAAGTACTTGAAACCAAAGTGCTGTGTTAGACCCTCTGTCAGGTGTTGGTGAAGTATGTTATATATAACCCAAAGAAATATATCAAAATAAAAATATGGATAACCTCACTTATTTCTCCTATATGAAAGTGCTTTTTTATTTGCAAGTATGTGCCTTGTGTGGGAAAAAAAATTGTATGTTAGACCCTTTGTACTAGATTGAAATGCAGAACAAAATATATATTTATATTTAGAAAACCCACTTGTGAAGAAAACTGCCACTAGTGAAAGGAACCTGTTTAATTGGGTGTAAAAAATGTAAATAAATATGTATAGTGATTGAAATAAAAAATAAAAATAATAAATAAATAAATAAAAGATAAAAAGTAGCCCTAGTGTTATTTGGCCAATATAGAAATGATAACCAATTTGATCTCTTAAATAGTGTGACACAAAAGGACCACAAAAGACCATAAAAAAACAATCAACTGCTAAATGTGTTAGACTCCCTGGGAAAAAAATATATGTTGATTTGATATATGAGATTAGATGCAAATAAATAAATAAATTATATATATATAAATTAAATATGCTTAAAAACTGTTATATAGTCCATAAACGTGAAAAAAGTGACTTGTGCACAACAGACAATTATTTTGGTGAATGTGACGGGTGCTGTAATCAATCCTTGATGTGCTGAAAGAAGGTGCCAGTGTGCTTTTCCGTGCAGGTAGTGATTTTGCACTCACCAGATGCCTTACCCCGTTAGGGGTAAGTGCAAAAATGCAAGGGCAGCTATTGGCTACTGGCTATTGAACTTCCTTTTTCTAGTCCCATTGTACGTGTTGTACATCACCACATTCTAGACAATCAGACTTTGGTGTGATCATGTAAAGGCAAGACCGTTTCAGTGGAACTCCGTCAGAACTCTGTCGGAAAAACTGACAGAGTTTATTCTGACAGAAAAAATGGTTGTGTGTATGTGGCATTACTCATAACATGAATAACATTAAAATGGCATTGCTTATATATTGTAAACCCCCCTCCCAAATAATGAAGGGGCAGGACTGAACGTAATTACAATTAAAATTCCACATCAGAAAACATAAATGTTTTTTGCTGTTGCTGTAATGTTTTTGGTCCTTAGCAGTTGAATGTGAGTTCTTATTTATCAATACTGCATGGTCTCTACTGGTGGCTATTAGCTTTACCTTAAGAGATCCACTGCTCCTTATACCCCCAATCCTGCAGTCTATTAGAAACTGCCTTACATTCACAAACAAAATCGTCCTGTGTGGAGCAGTTCCTTTACACTCGTATAAACTTACCTGTGGGTATTGCTCTTAGCCCTTGTACACACAATCGGAAATTCCGACCACAAAATACGTCTGATTTTTTCCGATGGCTTTTGTCCGAAATTGGTGTTGCATACACACGGTTGTTGGAAAATCCAATCGTTTGGAGCGTGATGACGTTCGTTCGTTCCAACGGGACTACGTTCAGCCTAGTAGCCAATAGCTTTGCTCTGGTACTTTGATCTGAGCATGCGTGCCACTTTTTCCGATCGGAATTCTCTACAAATGATCGGAAAAAGTCAGATCGGATTTTGTTGTCGGAAAATTTGAGATCCTGCTCTCAAATTTTTTCCAATGGAATCTCCAATGCAAAAAGTCCGATAGAGCCCACACACGATCGGATTTTCCGACAATATAATCTGATCGGACCTTTTCCGTCGGAATTTCTGACCGTGTGTACAAGGGCTTAGTGTGTGTGTTGGGTGACAGCTGGAGGTTAACTATTCCCTGAACATAAGGGAATTCTCTGAACATGTCTTTCTAAAAGTGCTGCTCCTAACTCCTAATACCTGTATAATTTCTTAATCCAGAGAACTCTTGGTATCATGCAATCACCCACATATTTCTGCAATTCTGTAAGATCCCACCAGACTAATCTCCTTGCAAAGTAAGGACTTTAGTTTGTTTTTGTTTTTTTTTCACAAAGGTTTTTGACTTTAGTTTGTTAAATGCGAGTTTTACACTGGGTATCTGTGGTTAAAGTGTTGGCGCCTTTATTGTAAACCTGTGTAAACTTCAGCTGTCAGGGAATTTAATACATATGCTCTGGAAATGTCCCAAATTATTTAGATACTGGGAAGGAGTGGTAGAGACAATAATTAGTGTCTTTGGGACTGTGATAGAATTAAACCCCACAGTGTGTATCTTAGGATATAGAAATGAGAAAGCAGAGAGAAAGGGAGTAACAATGGTAATTCTAAGATGCCTATTCCAAGCCAGAAGAATGATCGCTAGGAGATGGCAATCAAACCTAGCCCCCACAGTAGAGGATTGGATGAGTGCTGTAAACGAATATCTATGTAAGGAGAGAGCAGTATACGCAAAACGAAATAACTTAAAAGAGTTTAACAGAAATTGGCGAGATTGGATAGAGGAGATGCATACCCCAGTCTAAACCATAATAAGAAAAAGAAGAAGAGAAGGGGGGGGGGGGGTGGGTACTGGGAGGGAGTAGGGTAGAGTGTATTAAAGGTATTGGAAGTATTATAACACATTTATGACACACTGAAGGATAAAAGCACAAATATATACACTGGAGGGGAGGGGGGTTGTAACGATAGAAAGGGAGGGAGGGAGGGGGGGGGGGGTTATATCAATAGGAAAAATGTAGGACGTGCAAAAATAGTTGAGGAAGGATAATGGGGGTTATGGTATTGTCTAGATATTGTTTTTATTTTGTTAATTATACTTGATGTATGGATGTATTTTCATGTCCCTCCCCTTCCTTGAACTTTAAAACTCAGACTCCTGAATGGAAGGAATACGCATTGAATTGCTGGCAACGCTATTTTAAAATGTGGTCTGTATATTGTGAAAATTTAATAAAGATTAATAAAAAAAAAAAAAAAAACCTGTGTAAACTTCAGCTGTCCGTCTGATGTTGCTGAAAAGGTAGCAGTGTCCCCAGTGTACTCAACCTCCCTGTTTCCTGTAATACTTCCTGCAGGCAAAATAACAACTTGTGTATCAGGAGTAATCTGCAGCACTGAAATAGTCCTGATTTCAGATGTTGTTATAATGGCTGCAGGAAGCATCACAGGATGCATGGGGGTTCAGCACAGCCTGGTAAAACTCGCCTTTAACAAACTATAGTCCTTGCTATGCAAGGAGATGCGTCTGTGGTGGGATATTACTGGATTGCAGAAGTATGTGGATGAGTTTATGATACCAAGAGGTCTCTGGATTAGGAAATTCCCATCAACTGTCTATTCGGACATATTTCTGTCAAACTGGAATGACATTCTCAGGAATTGTTCGTTAGACCTCATCAAACTAATTATATTTCCTATGAGGAAAAGTTGTTGGCTGAAACTAACACTGAGATCTCTGAACTAAAAGAAGATGTGCGCCAGTGCCATTCACTTGCTCTCTATGATAACCTGAAGTCTGAATAGATGGATAACATCAATTGAAATAATGGATACCAAGAGGACCTAATACCTACGTGATCTTAACGACTATGAAGATGGCACCGTGCATGTCCGCAGCAAGTCCAAGAGATTTCCATGGTCCATACTGAAGAAATGACCAGGATCTATAGGAGAGAGAAGGGTTAACGTTAGCTCACTTGAAGTCTTTGACACATAATCAGAAGTCTCAGACATGACTGAATCTGCCTCCTGCTTCAGCGAGGAGCTCTGTTGGCTTGTTTTTTTTTTCAAGGAATGTTCCTCAGAGGACAACATAAAAAATACAATGGACACTTCAAAACAACACAGCCTTGTAAAAAGAGGAGAACAAGGAGGGGAAGAAAATGCAGATACAAAGTGTCACAAGAAATGCCCATAATGGGAGGAGAAAACGAAAGAACTAGCTACTGTTTTTGGCAATGTGATTAATTTATTTAATGTAACATCGACAACTGAAGATTTGTCCTTATTATCTATGGGAAATTTCGTTGTACCTGGATGACATTTTGATGCGTTTTACGATCCTTGATGTCAACTGGTTTGTCAAGAATTAAATGCTTAGAAAACACTTTAAATCCACCTCTACCAATGATGAACCTACCTCTCTTCAGGATCCTGTGTCAGACTTGAAACTCTCCTTTCAATTTTACTATTTAATAGCCAGATCTGTTTTGGTGAGATTGCAGTCTGAATCTAGCTGTGGCCTATATGGGATGGACAGCAATGCTGTATAACTTAGTTATATGGCAGCAAAGTGGCACTGCTGCACCAACTAGTACATGATCCGACACTTACAAGTCTGGGGCACGCATGTGCACCGCCGGTGATTATACACAGCGGGAGCTGATCTGCAGGTACCGCAGACTTGATGTCTGCCAGTACCCACCGATCATCCGGCACAGAGGCAGAATGGAGATCTGCCTATGTAAACAAGGCAGATTGCTGTTCTGTCAGTAGGGAAGGCATGGATCCTGTGTTCCTGCAAAGCAGAGACATGGATCCAAGCCTCCCCCTAGTAAAAGCACCTCCCACAGTACACAAACACACCAGCAATCATGCAGTTAACCCTTTGATTGCCTCTGATGGTTAACCCCTTCTCAGCCATTGTCATTAGTACAGTGGCAGCGCATATTTTTAGCACTGATCACTGTATTAGTGTGGCTGGTCCCCAAAATGTGTCAGTCAGTGTCCGATTTGTCCACCACAATATTAAAGTCCTGCTATAAATAAAATAAAAAAAAATATATCAAATAGTTTGTAGACACTATAACTTTTGGGCAAAGCAATCTATATACGCTTATTGGGATTTTTTTAAAAAAATATGTAGCAGAATACATATTGGCCTACATTTATAAAGAAATTTAATTTTTTTCAATTTAATAGCAGAAAGTGAAAAAATATTGTTATTTTTTTTTAAATTGTCTGTCTTTTTTATTTTTTAGCACACAAATAAAAACTGCAGAGGTGATTAAATACCACCAAAAAAACATGGAGTTTTATTATTATTATTATTTATTTATTATTAAAAAAATATATAAAATTAAGAGCTCATCTAGAAGAAGTGAAGAGGAAGTAATGCAAATGGGGACTCAAACAGAGCAGGACTATATTACGGATCCCATAGAAGAAAAGTGCTTAGCATGGCAGGAAAAAAAATGGCGTAGGGGTCCCCCTCAAAATCCATACCAGACCCTTATCCAAGAATGCAACCTGGCATGCCACAGGAAAAGAGTGGGGACAAGAGAGCAGTCCCCTTCCTGAACCGTACCAGACCCTTATCTGAGCATACAACCAGGCAGGCCGCAGGAAAAAAGGGGTGACACTCTCTGACCTGAACTATACCAAGCCACATGCCCTCAACATGGGGAGGGTGCTTTGGGGTAGCCCCCCAAAGCACCTTGTCCCCATGCTGATGGGGACAAGGGCCTCATTCCTACAACCCTTCCCCGGGGTTGTGGGGGTCTGCAGGCAGGGGGCTTATCGGAATCTGGAAGCCCCCTTTAACAAGCGGACTCCCAGATCCTGCCCCGCCAACCATTTCACAAAAAAGTGTCAAAATGTTAAAAATGACAAGACACAGCTTGGGGACAAGTCCTTGAGGACAAAGGTATATTTCATTTTTATTGTTTCACTTTAGGCATTAATAAAAACACCGCTCCTGAAAAAACAGATGTTTTTAATAAAAAATTTAGCATTTATACATGTCCCCTGGGGCAGGACCCGGGTCCTCAAACACTTTTTATGACAATTACTTGCATATAAGCCTTTAAAATGAGCACTTTTGATTATTCATGTTTGTGTCCCATAGAATTTGATGGTGTTCGTGTGTTCTACCAAATTTTTTGCCTGTTTGGTAAGTTCTGGTGCAAACCCGAACCGGGGGGTGTTTGGCTCATCCCTAGTTATACGTTATATACCCCAATATGGAACAATAGTAGTTATGGGTAATTGATGAAACTGGAAAGGTTTGAGATATGGAGGCTTAAGGGACTAAGGTGTATGATACAGCTTTTCCAGGAAGATGTGATGAAAACCTTTACTGAATTAAGAAACAAATATAATATCCCAAATCAAGGATTTTTTCAATTTTTACAGCTTAGGCATGCATTACAAGCACAGGGTCGATCGCAAGAATTGAAATTTAATAAATCAGTGGTAATAGACTTATTGGAAAAGACAGAAAGGAAAAAGGGTTTGGTATCATAATTATATGATATATTATATGATAAATTTAAAGGAGCTGTGGACATACCTATCTCAGATGAACAATGGGCAGTAGCACTGTCGGCAACATCCCCGGCGTCCCTATCCTCAACACAAAACTTAATACAATTATTTATATTACACAGGGCTCATTACACACCAGAGAAACTATTTAAATGGAAACATAGAGATACAGCCCAATGTCCCAGATGTAAAGGGAGCCCTGCTAATTTAATACATATTTCCACCTACAGTAGCAAAATGGAAAATACAAATAAGGGAAACCTTGATTAAGAAAAAATATATTCTTCTACATAGATGCTGCCCAGGCAAATTTAAAAAGATATGGAGAAGATGTTCTGACATTCTGGATGTATAATTAGATGGGAGTATGGGGAGAGAGGGGGGGGGGCATAGGCACCGGGGGGGGGGGGGGTATTTTCTTTCCCATCTCAATAATTGCCTGGGTTGTATGTTTTTTGTTATTTTTGTTGTTTGTATGAAAAGTAATAATAAAAAAAGTGATTAAAAAAAGGACATACATTTTATTTGAGTACAGCATTGCACGTGCAATTGTCAGTTAAGGTAATGCAGTGCCATATCGCAAAAAATGGCCTGGTCATGAAGGGGATAAATCTTCCAAAGGTCAAGTGCTTAATATAAGTGATAAATATTTTTATCCCATCCAGACCAGACGTGAGGTGGTTGATGTTTTTCAGAGTGTCATTGAGAAAGAACTGGTTGGGCTTAACCACTTTCAGACCGGACCATTTTGCTGGCTTAAGACCAGACCACTTTTTGCTATTCGGCACTGCGTTGCTTTAACTGACAATTGCGCGGCTGTGCGACGTGGCTTCCAAACAAAGTTAACGTCCTTTTTTTCCCACAAATAGACCTTTCTTTTGGTGGTATTTGATCACCCCTGCGGTTTTTATTTTTTGCGCTATAAACAAAAATAGAGTGACAATTTTGAAAAAAACACATTATTTTTTACTTTTTGTTATAATAAATATACCCCAAAAATATAAAAAAAAAAACATTTTCTCCCTCAGTTTAGGCCGATACGTATTCATCTACATATTTTTGGTAAAAAAATCGCAATAAGTGATTATTGATTAGTTTGCGCAAAAGTTATAGCGATTACAAATTAGGGGATAGTTTTATGGCATTTTTATGAAGATTTTTTTTTTACTAGTAATGGCGGTGATCAGCAATTTTTATTGTGACTGCGACATTATGGCGGACACATCGGACATTTTTTGGACCATTTATACAGCAATCAGTGCTATACAAATGCATTGATTCCTGTGTAAATGACACTGGCAGTGAAAGGGTTAAACAGGGGGTGGCAGTGTAGGAGTTAAGTGTTCCTAGGTGCATGTTACTAAGTGTGGGGGGCTGGGCTTTGTGTTAGTGAACACTGATCTCTGCTCCAATCACATGGAGCAGAGATCAGCATTACTTGTTGCTAGGCAGAACAGGGAGATGCTGTTTACAACGGCATCTCCCCGTTCAGCCGCCCCGTGAGACGATCGCGGGTATCCACGCGGCAATCGAGTCCGCGGGACCAGCGACCAGACTCACGGGGGTCCTGACCGGCACGTGAGTGCGCCGGCGGCGGCATGCATGCGATGGCAGGGCGGCATATAAAAATGGACGTACCTGTACGCCAATATGCCTGCCCGTGCCATTCTGCCGATGTACATCTTACCTAGGTGGATGCAGCGTGGATCTGATGCTGCATCTGTCCCCAGGCAGAACTAAAGGATCGAACACCGCAGAACGCTCACTTTTCAGAGCTCCGTGAGCAGAGAGCTGTAGACTGAGGGCTCTCTGCTCTTCCCCCTCCTTGCTCATTGGAGCCCTGGGCTGTGGAGGGGATGGGGCGGCCAACTCAGGCTCTCAGTGCCCTCTAAACTCAGTTTTCAGTCCAGGAATCAGGATTTCTTAATCAATTCAAGCAATAATGTGAATTAAAGCATCTAGTAGGCATGCATTGCCAGCTCATTATTAATATGCATCTCTTGTAAACATGTAGATATTCATTATTCACAATATATTTATGCAAATTATTTGATGCTTGTCACAATTTTTTTTTCTCATTATTGTTTGTTTCTTTTGTAGTATTTAATCTCATGCGACACTTTCAAAAGCTTTTGAGGGAGCTTTTATGAGTGAAACATGTAGCGTAAGAAGTGGTTGCATGTGCTGTATGAATATGATGCTTCTGAATATTTATTGTCATTTTAAAGAAACAAAAACAAAAAAAAACGTTTTAAAGAAACATACGTCTAAATAAAATTTATATTTTTTTATAAATCTATTGTATATTGTTCTTGGTACCTTTAAAGTCCCACCTGTTCTCCAAAAATTATTCTCATTCATTATCAGGATGCGGTACCTAGTTTTGCTCCCTCATTGCCCAGTTCCAAAATTAAACCTTGAATAATGATGTACAATCAGAAAAAAAATACTCAGTTTTCATTGCCATTGCTGCTTCTCTGAACTTTCAACTTATCTCTTCAGAGGAAGACAACAACAGCCATATAATTATTCTAGTATGTAAAATCAATGATGTACTTTATACCCTGGTAAATGTCTATGCCCCAAATGTCATCCAGATTACCTTCTTACAGAAAATACTTAAGATGATTTCCTCTTGCTGACAAGGCTTTTTAATACTCAGTAGAGACTTACTCATTAGTAACCCTACAATTGATTCATCCACTAAATCCAAATGTAAACTATGCTTTCTCAATGCATTTCTCCATAAACACAATCTGTATGACATCTGGAGGTGTCACCACAATACTGAAAGAGACTATGTCTTCCTCGCTACGGCCCACCACACATATACACGTATAGGTCTTTTCTTGACTGACCAATGAGCCCTTCCATATGTCTTCCATGATCGATGCCATATCCTGGTCAGACCATGCCCATATCACAATTGTTGCAAGAATGGGGCGCTTCTCTAAAAACTTAGTGAATGGGTTGATGCATTGTTTTAACACCTAGTGACTAGCCTAGCAGGCTATTGGAAACCATGTGCTAGCTCACATACATAAAATCAAGTGGTCCAGGAACTCACTTTGGGTTACAGTAGATGTAAAGTCTTTATATTCATGTATCCCATACTATTTAGCTACTGTATTAGTGCTCTTAAACATAATTTACATAAATATATCTCCTATTCACCACAATTGTAATAGTTCCTCTTTCTTGCAGTAGATTTATTATTAAAACACAACTTTTTTATGTTTGATGGCCAATTTTACTTGCAGTGTTGCAGTGTGTCTATGAGGACTACATTTTCTCCATCTTTATACAATCTTTATATGGACTGGTGGGAGGAAATGGTTATGTTGTCATTGTACAATCCTTTTAGCGACAGTGTCGCAGGGTGACTTAATAGATGACCTGATCTTTGTATGGACTAATATCAAACAACCTTTCATTTCTTTTTTGATGCATTTAAATCAAAATGACTGCAAATTGGAAATTACCCACACATTTCATTGTGAACAGTTCCACTATTTATATCTGGTCCTTAGAGGTGAAGCAGCCACAAGAAGAGTTAGTAAATGAGAGGGGGGGGGGGGTTGTGACTTTAAATGATGCACAATGAATGTGCCTCCATCCCTGATTTAGGTAAACAAGAAAGGAATGTGAGACTTTGAATGAGGCCATTGACTTGTGGAGGTAGAGTAGTTAGTAATTATTGTAATTATTTATTTGTGACAGTAGTATGAAACAAGTAAAAAATGTAATTTCATATATATATATATATATATATATATATATATATATACATGCACACATGGCATGAACATAATGGATACATCGATACATATGTTAGCTTGGCAGCACATGAGAAGTAACAAATAATTATTGATAAAATGGTATAAATACACATAAGTACACATTTCATAGAAACATCATTTGGCAATAAGGTGAATGATATACATTTTGAACATGATTAATTGTAGATATAGTACAAGATATTTCCTATTAACAGGCATATGCAAAAGGGCTGCTGTAAAAGCAAAGGCAGATACATATACGCATTATTAATTACATAGTACTCAATACATTTGAATGCATGAAAGGTATATATGGACCAGTGAATAGGTAATGAGCCAGACTTGACTGAGCACCCCATGGAAACTCGACGTGTTTCATGGCTAAATGCCATTCATCAGGAGTTGGGTCCAGAGATAAAAGGTCAGCTAAAGCACTGTGCTTGGTTAGCATCGAGGAAGATGGAACCCCAAACTATTTGTCTGTTCCAGAGCTGAGGCAAGGAACCTTTCCCCGGCCAAGAAAACATCCACTTAGCGTCCCCGATCACCACAACACATTCCACATGTGTGGGGATGATTGCAAATATAGTGTTCCTGCTTATGTTTCCATGGGGTGCTCAGTCAAATCTTGACTGAGCACCCGATGGAAACAAGCAGATAAGGAGCAGCACTTTTCAAAAGACATGTGCAGGGAATTCCTTCTGGTTAGCCTCCAGCTGTCACTCAACACACACACTAATGCCGCATACACACAACCAGACTTTTCGATGGACTAGGTCAGACGGTCTTCCCGACGGACTTTCAGCGGTGTTCCGAAGGACTTTCCAAATAAACGGACTTGGACACACACAATCACACCAAAGTCTGACGGATTTGAACGTGATGATGTACCACCAGCCTAGAATAAGGAAGTTCATAGCCAGTAGCCATTAGCTGCCCTAGCGTCGGTTTTTGTCGATCGGACTAGCATACAAACAAACGGATTTCTCAATAGGAACTGGGTCTGGCAGAGATCCGGCTGAAAATTTTGAAACATGTTCTACTTCTAAAGTCCGTCAGACTTTTGGACAGCAAAGGTCCAATGGAGCCCACACACAATCGAATTGTCTGACGGATTTGTTCCGTCGGACCTTTGCTGTTGAAAAGTCTGGTCGTGTGTATGTGGCATAAGAGCAATATCCACAGGGGAGTTTATATGAGTGAAAAGAAAGTGCTTCACACAAGATGATTTTGTTCATCAATGTTAGACAGTTTCTAATGAACTGTAGGATCAAGGGTATAAGGGGCAGTGGGTCTTTTAAGGTAAAGTTATAGCCACCAGTGGAGACTGTGCAGCATTAATAAATAAGAACACCCATTCAACTGCTAAGGGCCAAAAACGTTACAGCAACACTATAATTTTGTGACATCCTTTTCAGTTGAATTTAGTCAGATTGTTGATATTATTAAACAGCATTTACCCATCCTGTATGCAGCTCAGGAACTTCATGCAGTACTTAGTGGGAGATGTAATTTCTCTAGTAGACGGGCACCCATATTGGACAATATGCTTTCCCCCAGTCCAACTAGGACAATGACCGGAACTCTGGGACATGGTTATCCTTCAAGGTTTTTTTTTGCTCTGCCTATAGTACCTGTAAGTATTGTAACAAATACAAAAAAGCAATATAGTTTAATACTACATCAGTGGTATATGTTATAGAATGTAAAAGTTGCAAACTACAATATGTAGGATGCACTATATGCCCCTTGAGGATCAAGATTTTGGAGCACTACAATGACATCAATAACCACAAAGTCAGGAATATTTTGAATGTCTCTAGACATTTTAGGGACATCCATAAAAGGTAATCTTAATTCTTTGTGTTTTTTTTGGCATTGAGCAGGTTAACAAACCCCCAAGAGGTAATGTGCACCGCTTACTCCTGCAGAGGAAAGTGTGGTGGGTCCATACTTTAAATACAATAATGCCAGCTGGTCTAAACAATAGATGGGACATAGACTTATTTCTGAAGTAAATAAATTCAATTAAAAAAAATTATATTTCTGACGTATTTAACAACAAAAAACTTTCTTTGAAATGTCTATACTATTTATATACTATTGGTTTTCTGATGTGGTGTTATCTAGTGTGCACCCTCCATGTGTAACCATTTGATGCTAATTGGTTTTAATTGTAATTACGTTCATCCCGTCCCCTCCATCATTTTGGGGGTGGGTTTTTACAATATATAAGCAATGCCATTTTAATGTTATTTATGCTAGGAGTAAGGATGTAATAGCCGAAATATGTCAACATTGATTGTATATGATAAAGCCGAATAAAGGATTATTATTAAAGAGTTATCGAGTTGCCCGCTTAATTTCTGCTTTGGATGAACGAACAGGGAATCTTCTGCTAGTATCACATTGATTGATTTCTGCTGTTCTCTTTGAGTCCTGAGATTACATATTCTCTTAAGTCTCAGCTGTAAAAAAGATTATTTACATTGTGTTTTTATTTTATTTTATTTTTTTATAATATATTTTATTGAAGTTTTTCTTTCAAATTACAAAAGTAGAATGTTACACATAACATAGTAGAATATGGAACTGCGTATAATACACAAGGTTATATATTGAAGAAACCAAGTCTGTAGGCCATTAATTGCTGCTAAAACATAGCAGCTGTGGTCATATGATCATCGGAACTGAAGTTTCTAATAAAGAGAAATTATTTAAACTCTGGGGGGAACCCACAGAAAAGAAACAAAAGAAAGGAATGAAAGGGAAAGAAGGAAAAGATAGGGGGGGAGAGGAGAAGAGACATTATGAGCTTATTCTCTCTCAAACGTCTTCGGGCAGGGGAGAGCCCGGGGTATGGTCAATAGTAATGTCTTAAACCAATAAACCCAGTTGGTCAGTGTACCTAATAGGGAGAATTAAGACTTGTTTGTTGCGAAAAGTCTACTGTATGGGTCCCACCGCCTCTAGATGTAAATACGAAAGGAGTCTGTAAAGTGGATACCTCAAATGTTCTTAGACTTATGTCTATGAAAGAGCGCCACCTAGCTTCAAAGATTTTGTTGTGCCAATCATTTTGTAAAATGATGTCTAGCTTTTCTAGGAATAATAAAGTTTTAAGATCCCTTTTAATTTCTGATAAGGTGGGTGGTGTTGAAGAAATCCAACTTGAAAATAATCCTGCGAGCTACGAGAAGACTTAGGAGTGTCCATTGGTAGTTTCCTTGAAGCAATGATGTTAGCGAGACCCTGAAGCGATTCCACAGCTTAGGGTATCCAAACAGGAGGAGTAGGGGATCCTTTGGTATCTGGCAATCAGTTACCCCCCTGGATGAAAGATAGGGTTTGATCCCATTATTCTGAAATGGGCTGACATGTCCATAGACATGTGGTCCAATGTCGTTCTCAAAACTGAACACCAAGGACAGGAGGCCTCCTTTGGTGTCGGATGTTCAGTGGAGAAAGGGATATAGGCTTTGTGCATAATTTTGAACTGTGTTTCCCTCCAGGATTCATTTGTTACCAATTTTGGGGTAATTGTATAACCTTCTAGAATTTTTATCGACGATATCCTTTCCAGATATATCTTTGGTCCAGGATTGTATTGATGTGTTGTGTAGCGGTTTTGTGATGGTTGAGTTAAGTGGTTTGATAAGTGATATGTTTATTGTTGATGGGGAAGAGGGATGAAGGTGTACATTTGCGCGAGCTGGGTATACTTTTCCTGAAATTTATTTTCAAGCCAGAACATAGACATAACAAATCAGAAATCCATTGTATATTGGCTATATCTGTAGATGGGGCTGATGAGAAAACTAAAATGTGGTCTGCGAAAAGGGCCACTCACAGCTCTTCACTTCTATAAGGGAATACTTATTAAGGTTACCAAAAGATATACTAGGTTAAAGGTCTAAGATAATATGCTTAGGCGTGCATTTTACTAAGTTCAGAATTAAGATGCAAGATGTTGACATATTAGGAAGCATCTGTCTGCGGTAAGAGGTACAAAGCTAAGATAGGACTGGTTACGCAAGAATATGGTCAGTCAGCAGATGTTGAAATGACGAAATAACTATCAGAAGACTGTATTTCACCTTTGACTTAGATAATGTCATGAGTTTAAGAAAAATGTCGATGTATGTATGAATTACCTGATTGGCTAAACCACAGGGCTGTCCTTTAGCTCAAACTAAATAAAACTGCTGTGTGTGCTTCAATATACACATTCATTATTCACGTACAATCCTGTGTATGTGTGATGTTTGTCCACCGGTGAAAGGGACCTCCGCTCTTCCATCCTAGCCTAGGCTACCAGGGGTATTATTAAGAAGACGAAGCACCTAACAGTTTTGGTACCAGAAAAGTGGGGTTCGTCTTGCGACAGGTAGGTCACTTTACTCTTTTTACCTGATTGGTGAATGGTGTAAACACTTACTCTGTCCGGGCGGCCGCTACGAACTTAGTTTAAATTTAAAAGAAGTAACTGTGCCTTCGCGGCGGACTAGGCTGGTCCCTCGGAAGGTTAAAAGGGCTCGCAAGGAATTTATAGGTTTAGGGGAGTCCGACTAGGTTGGTCTGACTTAAAACTATTGGTAATAGTATTTTTAACACGGGAAGTAGTAGATTACGCCCGTGACAAAGGGATTGGTGGAGTGGACGCCCATTTGAAATTTTTTTTTTTTTAAAAGTGCACTATAAATTGATAAATGTATTGCAATACGGTTATTTCATGTCTTAAAGTATATTAAGAATATGTCTGTTTCTCTCTAGGTACGTGTGTAAGTATATAGAGTATAAGTTTTAATATAGAGTATAAGGAAAATAATTGTTGTTGTTTAAATGAGTGCAGAGTATGAGGAGCCCTCTTGTAGTGACATAGCATCCGCCTGCCCCCATTGCACGTTAGGTCTACTCTTCCTAAGAATAGATGACAAGTGGATTTTACTGACCACCAGACCAGGGGGGTTCTCTTGCAGACTTGGTGTAAGAGGGGTATATCCCGCCACCAGGAAAGATTTACCCTTCATCGTATATTAAGGGTAAATCTTCATAGTTTTATATAAGTCCATCTGCCCCAAAAAAGATCAGGGATCCTACTCCCAGACCAGAAACCGGATTGTTGGACAAACCGGGTGTTATCACCTGTGTCCTGCCACTAGACACACACTGCCCAGACTACTAGATGGGGAATTCTGCAGCAACCCAAGCCATGGCCACCCCATCACCCTATGAATTTGTCAGTAATATGATCCCTGGCCCCCAGGTAGAACCATTTTGGACACAAGTCCGGGAAAGGTGTCACCAATTGGGAATCCATGACCCAGGACCCCAAGGTCCTTGTTCAGAGGAAGACTGGCAAGAAGTCAGTAAAATTTGTCAGGTACATAAGCATTCTTATCCTCCCTGCAAAGGGGCTGACCCACAATACATGAAGGATTGTTTCTGTGCATGGAACAAATACCTTGGAAAATATAGGCAATTGTGGACAGCAAGGACATTGGAAATCCCAGTGCCCTTATAGGACTGGACAGATTAGAGCAAGAGGCAGAGGCAGGGGATTTAACCCCCAGACCCGCCCACAGTATCCCCGTTATCTGCCATACCAGAACCCTCGTCAACCACTACCCCAATATCCTACACAGCCACAAATAATGCACCGAGGGAAACTCTGTTGGTATTAATGGGACACCTGTCACCCATCCCATCACTCCACCACTGACTGTAGCCACTCCAGAAGGACAGAAATTATGTACCCAAACTTTTGCCGTCTTGTCCTCATGCCCTGTGCCCCTTATGGGACGGGACCTCTTGGCACAACTGTGTATTACCATTAAGTTTAATAAAGAAGGTTCCCTTACCGCTAGTTCACCATTATGTGACTTACATGGCCCTAAGCGACATGCACACAGAGGGTTCCCAAAAAGACATGCACACAGGAGTTTCTTTCTAATGATACCTTCCTCCCTTGACCATCACACAATTTGGGCAGAAAACAAAGGTAGTGTGGGCTTTATTAATTGCACACCATATGCACCCCAAATGCGGTCAGATGCAGGGATACAATATCAAAAACAGTATCCCCTACCCCCAGAGAAAGTCAAAGGCATCTCCCCTCAAATTAATGATTACATATCAAAAGGTATCCTGAAACCAATCATCAGTCCCTGGAACACGCCCATTTACCCCGTAAAAAAAGGCCAGTGGGGAGTGGAGACTTATACATACAAGACCTAAGGGCAGTAAACAAACAAGTGATTCCCCTCCCACCCCTAGTCTCAGACATCACTTTTATTTTCTCATGCATACCGGCAGACTCTCTATGCTACACAGTAATTGATTTAGCGAATGCTTTCTTTAGCATTCCCATTGCAGAGGAAGCCCAACCTATGTTTGCTTTCTCCTGGGCCGGGGGCCAACTAACCTGGCAAGGGTATGTAGACAGTCCAGCCGCCTTCTCTATGGTACTCAACGAGACTGTTAAGTCTTGGACATCTGAGCGAGGGTCGGTACTGATACAGTATGTGGACGACTTGCTCCTGTGCAGTCGAACTGCTGAAGATTGTGCGGTCGATTCAACATCACTGTTGGGACACCTAGCCCGAGCTGGACACCTCGCCTCCAGGAAGAAGGTGCAATGGTGCCAGTCCCAGGTTGAATACTTAGGTTGTATCCTTAGAGAAGGAACAAGGCTGGTGTCACCTAAACGTGCCGCAGCCCTACAAGCTCTCAGTCCGCCAAAAGACAAGGCCGCCCTACTCTCATTTTTGGGTGCAATTGTATATTGCCGCCAATGGATCCCTGACTGTTCTCATTATGATAGTATCCTAAGAGAGGCTACTGGCTCGACAGCCCCTAAATTAATAGATTGGACTGAAGACAGACTACAAGCTTTTCAAGCTCTATTAAACATGTCTGTCAAATGCTCCCGCCCTGGGATTGGTAGACTATGGTAAAGCTTTTCAGCTGTACTGTGTAGTTTCAGGAAGCTTTTTTGCCGCTGTGCTAACACAACAACATGGATCAGGGTATCGCCCTGTCTTATATCTATCAAAAAAAAAAAACTCCCCATCCAAGTACAGGGAATGCCATTCTGTCTCCAAAATCTTGCTGCCTGTGCAATGGCTGTACAAGATGCAAACAAATTAGTGCTAGGTCACCCATTGACTCTCTATACCACTCATTCAGTCACGCATCTTATTCAGAACATGAATACCCAACATATGACCTCGCAAAGACTTAGTGGTTATGAGATAACACTGATGAACACTGATAACCTCACACTCAAATATGTGCCTGCCAGCAACCCCGCTGTGCGCCTTTTGCATTCCATGTTGCGTTTACCACATGACCCAGACATTATACATGACTGTTCGGAAAAGGTTGCTGCTATTACCAGTCCCAGACCGGATCTCACTGACACCCCTATCTCAGGTGCAGAGGATGTTTTCGTTGACGGTAGCTGCTCACGTCCCTCTGACTCCACCTTTTTAACCGGTTATGCAGTTGTTCAACTACCAGACATTGTACTGGAGGCAAAATCATTACCTCCTTCTTCAGCCCAGGTAGCAGAGTTAGAAGCCCTCACTAGGGCCTGCATTCTATTCACCGGTAAAGAGGTGAACGTCTACACAGACAGTAGATATGCTTTTGGAGTGGTGCATGATTTTGGTGTGATATGGGCCAATAGAGGTTTTAAAACAGCAGACAACAAAATAATTGCCAACTCCACACAGATTAGTGCTCTCCTCCAAGCCATTCTTCTTCCAAAAAAGGTAGCCATAATTAAAGTAAAGGCACACTCCTCTGACAGCAGTCGTGTTTCAAAAGGGAATGCTCTTGCTGACAGAGAAGCTAAAAGAGCTGCTGCCTTTTCCCCTAACCCACCTGCCCCCACAACAATGTTTTTCAAGGAACACTTCGCAGCACCTAACTTTAAAACTGTCATAGCACAGATGCAATCAATGGCCACAGAAGATGATGTCCATTTTTGGACACAGGAAGGATTGACCAAAGACCCTGAAGGTCTTTGGTCAAAAGAGGGGAAGATCCTGGGCATACCCGAAACAAACTGTGTACTTATACTCTCATATCTCCATGGTCCAGGACATATAGGGGCTGCCCCTTTGATCAATATATATATGAAATCCTTTATCACCCACAAAGTGCAGGAGTAGTGGAAAGAATGAATAGGAATATCAAAGATAAACTAAAAAAGGCCACAGGAGGCACGTTGAAAGGATGGCTTGACCATCTGCCTGCTGTATTGTTCCAAATTAGGACCACACCACATGCAAGAACAAAATTATCACCCTTTGAGGTCCTCATGGGAATCCCCGCAAACATAGAATTACCCCCATTAGACCAAGACACTGATATTGACATTTATTCCCAACAGGAAATGTACGTGAAAAACCTGGTAAGTATGCTTCATGAAATGAACGAACAAGTTTCTGTCACCTTTTTCCCTCTTCCCACAGAACCAACGCATCCCTTCATCCCTGGGGATAAAGTGCTGATCAAACAATTAGCACAAAGAAAGAGTATCGGACCGGCTTTCTCAGGACCATGGAAGGTGGAAAAGGTATCCAGGACCGCAGTGTTAACAGACCTAGGAAACACCTGGATCCACGCCAGCCGTCTTAAAAAGTGTCCCCAGCTTCCCTCGACTCCAGAGCCCCTGGCAGTGACAGAGAGCAGCAACTCCCAAGAACAAGATCTACAAGAAGTTCAGAGAGGCATAGAACAAATTTCCCTGGAAGATCCCACACCCCCTCAAAAGGACAAAACAGAGCCAACAACTGCCGGGATGAGAAACGAAGAAGAAGAACAGAACTCTTAGATAACAAATAATCAGAACTTTAAAAAAACAAAGATGCTTTCTCCATCAGTGTCAGGGAAGGCTGTATGCCTTTGGGGTAGTCTGGTACTATTTGTATTCCTGCCCACATGGTTTATAGCCAACTGTATATATCATCCAGAAGACTTAGGTCTATTAAAAGGGATATGTGGACCACCTAAGATGAATAATACCCCCGGCCAAAGACATAGTAGAAGTATTGTACCCGTTAATGAGTCACCTAAGGGACTGACTAGCAAGATGTTACTACTAAAATTCAAATATAGCTATGCTCAAAAATCTGGTTTTGAGAAATGCTGGATTTGCAGCAAGCTACATCCCAGTACAGCTAGAATCCCTCTCATGGCAGTCCCCTTGAATTTTACCCCCCTCCTTAATGGAACACCCCCTATCGTCCTAACGAATGTTACTAGGACCCTTCCAAATAAAACCCTCACTTTCCAAATTATAGGTAGAAGCCACTTCCCAGACTGGTGTTTCCGACTGGGAAACACCACAGATGGAGCCGAGGTTTGCAAACAAGCAAAACTTAACATTTCAATGACATCGTTTAACAGTCCTTCTTTCTTCCATACTTCAGATCCCACCCTAAATGCCACCTTTTTAGACTTTCTTAGCTCCAGTACCAAGACTACAATACACCAATTAATGTCAATTCTGGTGCTCTCTGGCCTTTCTGATACTCTTAGGAACGTGTTCCATAAACGACCCCTAGCTCTAGGAAATACCATATATATATGCTGCGGCAAACTCTGTCACCCCTGGATCCCAACCAAACCCCAGGGGTGGTGTTACCTTGCAGCCCTGGTTCCTATTATGGGGGTATTAGGGGATAACAAGGGAAGTCACCTCCTTGAAGCCAGCATGCATCCTAGATATCCCCTTAGACACCGTAATAAACGAGAATTGTTTTTAGAAAAAGATATGGCCTGGGCATGGTTCCCTTCCTGGACAGGGTGGGGAATTGACCTAATGAAAAGATTAAATAATTACACTGGCATAATTGATGAGATTCTGGAGGAAAATTCTGATGACATAACCAAACTAAATCTAGAAACTAGGGCAATTAGGAAGCAACTAGAACTACATGAGTTGGCTATAGAAAGTATGAGTGCAGCCCTTACTGGCCTCTGTGAGACTACTGAGGATTATGAGTGCTGTACCTGGATTCATAATACCAGCATCGAAGTCCCAGACTACTATGACGTTATTGCCCAACACAGGGAAGAGGTAAATAAACTACAGAAAGAGGCAAGGAACATAGGAAAAAACTGGGATCCCTTCTCGAGCAGTTTTAGTTTTGGGGGATTAATATCTTGGCTCCGAAATGCTGCCATGACAATTGTCACTGTGATTCTCTTCATTCTATTTTTATATGCCTGTTATAAGATAATCAAATGTTTATGTAAAAAGGGAAACACGGCCGCTCCGAAGGATCTGAAACTCACTTCCATTGTTAAGGATCCAACGGTATGGTATAGAAACCAAGAGCACAAGGGTTCGGAGTATGAAGCCTGTGCTATTAAATTAGAAAAGGAATGATCATTATGTAAATCACAGAATGATCAAAGGAAGGATTATAAGGGAATACTTATTAAGGTTACCAAAAGATATACTAGGTTAAAGGTCTAAGATAATATGCTTAGGCGTGCATTTTACTAAGTTCAGAATTAAGATGCAAGATGTTGACATATTAGGAAGCATCTGTCTGCGGTAAGAGGTACAAAGCTAAGATAGGACTGGTTACGCAAGAATATGGTCAGTCAGCAGATGTTGAAATGACGAAATAACTATCAGAAGACTGTATTTCACCTTTGACTTAGATAATGTCATGAGTTTAAGAAAAATGTCGATGTATGTATGAATTACCTGATTGGCTAAACCACAGGGCTGTCCTTTAGCTCAAACTAAATAAAACTGCTGTGTGTGCTTCAATATACACATTCATTATTCACGTACAATCCTGTGTATGTGTGATGTTTGTCCACCGGTGAAAGGGACCTCCGCTCTTCCATCCTAGCCTAGGCTACCAGGGGTATTATTAAGAAGACGAAGCACCTAACAACTTCCTATAGGGATTCCATGTAGAAGGGCCGTATTATTTAGGTATCAGGAGAGGGGTTCAACAGCCAAATTGAACAATAGCATAGAAAGGGGGCATCCTTGTCTCGTGCCTTTGTGGAGTTTAATTGGGTCAGATATGTGTCCTGCTGCTACTACCCTGGCTGAAGGTGCAGAGTATAGACTGTGAATAAAATGGCAAAGGGGCCTGAAAAAACTAATTTTTTCTTGACCAGATAGAGCCAATGAAAGCTCATATTATCAAAAGCTTTCTCTGCATCTAATGTGATAATTGCTATATCTTATAGTGGGTTTGATTTTGCGTACTACAAAGCTGCCAGGACCTTGTGAATGTTTGAAGAGGCTGACCTACCTTTGGTGAAGCCCGCTTGTGCTGGGTGTATCAGAGAGGGCATAATGTTGGCTAATCAGGATGCCACTATTTTTGAGAGAATTTTAGAGTCCACTTTTAAAAGGAAAATTGTGAAATATGATCCAGGATTGTGGGGTCTTTACCCTTTTTTGCTATCAATTTAATGTTTGCCAGATGGCCTGATGGTAAGTACGTACCTCCGTCCCAAATGACGTTGTATACCCCCAGTAGAGTGTTGGATAGCATATTATTGGTCAGCTTATAAAATTTTGAGGAGTACCCATCTGGGCCTGGGGCTTCACCATTTGCCATTTTTTTTTTTTTAAAGTTAGATTTTTATTAGGTTTTCACATATTACAAGTATCGCATGACGAACATTTTCTTACATATCAACTGTAAAGGTAGCATACAAAATAACTAGCAACTGGATGAACATTATACATAGGTCTATGTAGACAACCAGATGATGACCCTTGGTGCGAACACCTCTTAAATGTAAAGCTAGAGAGCGCGACCCAAAATTTGGCGGGGATCTTCTCTCCACCTAGACACCCCTTACGAGATCAATTCTGTGTCCGGGAGGAGAGCAGTGCCCCCAAGAAGCGGCTCGGGATCCCATTCGTTTCGAGATCAATTTGTTTCCAAACCATAATACGGTAATAACATAAGTACAACAACTGGGCACATTATCATATCGAAAGTGGAACAGAGATTCTCTAATGTAACGTCTGTTAATCCCAGTGAAGAAGAACCTCAGGGTGGGTGAGAGCAATTTTCCAGCGGGAGAATGTTGGAGTGTGTAACCCATGTTGACCAGGGGGTCCAGTTTTGGATCACCTGGTCCCTCTTGGGATTACTGCGTGCAAGTGTTAGTTCGTAAATGTGATGTAGATGTGTGGTGCTTATTACTTCCGCTAAGGTCGGTGGAGTAGGGTTTTTCCACCGTCTGGTTATTCCCAGTCTAGCTGCCAGCAAGACATGTGAGATAGAGTGCCTCATCTTCGTTGGGAATTGGTCAAGGTTCAGGGAGAGCAGAGCTAGGTCAGGACGTGGAGTAGTTACAACGTGGGATATGGCAGATATTAACTTAAAGGTCGACTCCCAAAAGGGTGCCAGTTTGGGGCAGCTCCAGAAAATATGGAGAACATCCCCTTTGTTCCCACACTGCCTCCAGCACTTCGTAGAATGCTGATCAGAGAACTTTGACATCTTGTCTGGAGTTAAGTACCACCGTTGGGTTAATTTAATCATCAGTTCCCATAATGTGACACATCTAGTATACTGGTAAGTAGTTTTGATTGCCTTGGCCCATTGTTCGGGTGTGTACGTGAGGCTGAGGTCTCTTTCCCATTTGAGCATAGGAGCTGATTTATCAAGTATGTGTTTTTGTTGGAGTATGGCGTAGAAGAGAGATATGCCTTTGTGTTTACAAGATGGGTTCGTAAAGAAGAGCCATGCAGGGTGGGGGATTTTGCAGGACCAGTTTGGGGATGCATGGAGGTAATGCTTGGTTCTAAGGTACAAGTAGAGGTCCGAGTTTGGAAGTTGGTACTCTTTCTGCAGGTCAGGGAATGATTTTAGTTGCCCCGATGCGAAGAGATCATTAACATGCGATATACCTTTGGCTCGCCAAGATGCATAGGACACCAAGTCAATTTTCTCTTGGAGGACGAGTAGCGGAGTTTTTAAAGTGGCCCTGTTAGTATGATTGTTGGTGAGGTGTAGAAATCTGTTCCATGTCCTGAGGGTGGCTAACATAGTGGGGGGAAAATGTGGATTTTTGGTGAGATGGCACTTGGAGGAGAGCAACCATACATGTAGGTGATTCCCCGGGGTTAGTGATGCTTCTAACTGTCCCCAAAGAGTAGTTTGAGAGGGGGCTATCCATTCTCGCATTTGTGTCAAGATAGAGGCCATGTAGTAGTCGTGGAAGTCAATGCAGCCTGCCCCTCCTGCCGAGCGATGTTTAACAAGGAGTTTGTGTGCGCTTCTGGCCTTTTTACCTTGCCATATAAAGGCTGAAAGAATAGTTTGTAATGATTTAAGAAAGGAGTGGGGAATGGTGATCGGTAAGGTCCGGAATAGGTACAGTACTTGGGGTAGATGAAGCATTTTGAAGGCTGCAAGGCGGCCCATCCACGACAGCTCAAAGGATGCCAGTTTGCGGAGGTCATTCTGTAATTGAGTGCGAAAGGGGATGAAGTTGCGGGAGAAAAGGTCTGCAGTGTTATTGGTTAGTTGAACCCCCAGATAAGTGATGCTCCTGTCTGCCCATGAGTATGGAAACAGGTTTTGTAGCATGGAGCTGGTGGAGGCATCTAGGCCCAGGTTCAAAATTTGCGATTTGGCTTCATTTACTTTGTAAAAAGATACTTTGCTGAATCGTGCAAGGATACTTTGAGCTGCCGGGAGGGAGGTGGTGGGTTCAGAGAGCATGAGAATCACGTCGTCCACAAATAAACTTATCTTATGGACGTTCTTGCCTATGGTTATACCTTGTATGTTATCAGTCATTCGGATGGATTGCGCAAGGGGTTCTATTACTAGATTGAAGATTAGGGGAGACAGGGGGCACCCCTGTCTAGTACCGCTGGAGATGTCAAACGGGGATGATAGTGCGTCCGCCGAATATACCCGGGCAGAGGGGGAAGAATAAAGAGCCATTATAGCGCTGTAAATGGGACCCGTGAAACCAAATTTTCCCAGTACCGCAGACAGATACCCCCAGTGCACTCTGTCGAGCGCTTTTTCAGCGTCCAAGGACAGGAGTACAGAGGGGGTACCCGTGTGCGGCACATGGTGAATGATATCCACCATTTGTCTGGTGGCATCCGAAGCCTGGCGACCCTTCGTGAACCCCGATTGGTCTGGATGTATCAGGGCTGGGATAATGTCTAATAGTCTATTGGCGATCATTTTTGCGTAGATTTTTATGTCAACGTTGAGTAGGGAGATGGGGCGGAAATTCTGAGGTACATTAGGCTCCTTGCCTGGCTTTGGAAGAGTTATTACAGTTGCACTAAGCATGTCTTTTGAGAATGTCGAGGATTGAGCTGCCGAGTTGTAAACTTCGCATAGAACAGGAGCTAGTAGTTTGTGGAATCTTTTGTAATATTCCCCATTAAATCCATCTGGGCCAGGGGCTTTAGCGATGGGGAGTTTTTTGATCGTAAATTCTATCTCAGGGACCGTGAAGGGCTCATTAAGGGAAGTTAGTTGAGTGGGGGATAGAGCGGGAAGATCTACGTGGGCGAGAAAGTCTAGTATGTCCGATTGCGTGGGTTGTATGGTACTCTTGTCCTTTCTTAGATTGTACAGGTCACTATAGTACGTGCCAAATGCATCCGCAATTTCAGTAGGTTTAAGAACTTTAGCTTTAGTGTGAGGATGATAGATATATGGAATCTTGGATTTGGTCCTATGACCTTTTAATCTCAGGGCCATAAGTTTGCCCGCCTTGTTGCCCGTGGAGTAGTTTGTCGCCCTTAACTTAGTGAACGCTTTCTCGAAGGACTCTAATAATAGAGACCGTAGTTCATGGCGGAGTTTAAATATCTGCGATTGTGTAGCGGGGGATGGGTTGTGTTTGTTGAGAGTTTCAGCAGCCGCTATAGCGGTTGTCAGATTGTCTAGATGTTGAGCTCTCTTTTTTTTCGCTCTGGCTCCTGTCTGAATGAGAACACCTCTAATAACTGCCTTGTGGGCGTTCCACACTACCTCCGGGTCGGACACAGAATTGGCGTTAATAGAGAAAAATTCTTCCAATTGTTGTTGGATATGAGTGGCTGTGGACGGATCATTAAGAAGATAGCTATTGAGCCTCCATAGTTTGGAGTTAGGGTGTTGTGAGTTCGAGTCAATAGTGATACTAATAGGAGCGTGGTCCGACCAGGTGGTAGTGTGAATCACCGAGGCTGAGATTCTGGAAAGCAAAAACTTATCAGATAAAAATAGATCTATACGTGAGTAGGTGTTATGACGCGGTGAAAGAAACGTATAATCACGTTCATTCGCATGACAACACCTCCATACATCAAACAAGTCATTCGATCGTAAAAACCCATCTAGTGGTGAAGCAAGTCTCTTACAGCCTGCTGTAGAATCTAAATTGAAGTTAGAAACAAGATTAAAGTCCCCGCACCAGAGGACATGCCCCTGCTGGAGGGATTCGACCTTCCTCCATAGGGACTTTATAAACGCCATTTGGCGATGGTTGGGGGCATAGAGGGACACCAGAGTATACAGAGTGTTGTTAATCTTGCATATCAGGATGATGTAGCGACCCTCAATGTCCGTGGTGCATTGTTGAAGTTGAAAGTCAACAGTGTCACGAATTGCAATGAGAACTCCTCTCTGTTTCTTCGTGAAGGATGCTTTAAAGATATGAGGGAATAGCTTATGCTGGCACGTGGGAGGAGAGTCCGTAGTGAAATGTGTTTCTTGTACACATAGCACATCGCTATTAAGCGACAGGGCTGTTTTCCATAGGGATGCACGTTTAGCCGGGTGGTTTAACCCCTTTGCATTTAGGGAGAGGACTGTAAACGACATGGTGACTAGTGGTCGTAGGTGAAGATTAGGTTGCACTTACAGCTGGAAGATTTCAAGCTTACGACCGCTGGGCGCTGTTGTACCTTAGTTGCGTAGGTTGAGCAGTTGCGATGTTCACGATGGGAGTAGCAGGATTCCGATGAGCGCACTTGGAGGTACGAGGGGTCACCGATCAGTCACGTTGCTTCTGGGGCTGGTGTGCCTTAGAAACAGGAACACTAGTGTAGGCTGGGAACAAAAACACTCGGAAAAGAGAAAAAAAGAAAAAAAAGAAAATTGAAATGTTAACAGTTCAGAATGCAGCTAATAGGAGCTGAGCATCACAGCTAAACGGATCAGCTAACACCCGCCTGAGCGGGAGCTGAGTAGACTAGGGGGTAAAGTTCAGACTCAGAAGAAGCAGGCCTCTAGCCGGCCCGGATTATATACAGTAGCTCGTAGTAAGAACGGGCAAGAGCTTTCATTTTGATTTGGGGTGAGGGCGGTCCCTCTGACGGCTGTGGGGTGGAGAGGCCTGCTTGTTAGGGCCTGGCTGGTGATTCTGAGGGGGATCCTGGTGTATGCCCCAGGAATTAAGCAGTTTCAGACCCCCTTCCAGGGTAGAGATCGTGTGCGGGATGCCGTTGAATGCCACCATAATGGTAGCCGGATGGCGCCATTTGTAGACTATTTTGTGATTGGTTAAGGCTTTCGTGATTGGCTTCAGTTGCCTCCTTGATTGGAGCGTGTACTGCGATAAATCAGCGAACAGCTGGATGTCTGCATAGGGTGCCGGGAGCGTAACCATTGCCCTGGCTTTCGACAGGATCTGTTCTTTTGCCTGAAAGAAATGGATTCTCAGGAGCACATCATGTGGAACTGAGTCCGCTAGGTGCTTTGGCTTAGGGATCCTGTGTATGCGGTCAATTGTCAATTCTATAGGAGACAGCTCAGGGAGCATAACAGAAAACATGGTGCTAGCAAAATTGTGAAGATCTGCGGGGGGCACCGTTTCCGGTATTCCGCGTATCTTCACATTATTGCGGCGTGAGCGGTCCTCGAGGTCCGCCAATTTATGTTTGATCCATTCCGTGTCCTCCTTCTGGGCCATGCAGGAGTCAACTAAATCATTTACAGTCTCTGTACATTCCTCCATTTTGTCCTCCATGTACTGCACCCTGTCCCCCATGCGTCTCATATCTGCTGAGAAGTTGTGTATCAGTGAGGATAAATTGGACATGAGGGAAGACTGGAGGGAAAGTAACATGTCTTTCATGGTTGAGTCTAGGACTGGTTGCCCCGTTGTAGGAAAGGCCGCTATGGAGGATTGTAGTGAGGCTATAGCGTTAGCATTATGGAGGTCTGTACTCACAGTGGCTCCGGCCTGGTAAGCTGCATCCAGGCGCATCCGCGCTTTGGCTGGGCTCTGGGAGTTTGGAGTTAGCGGAGGAGGTTCTGCCCGGGGCGAGGATGAACATTCTCTGGCCAGGTCTCCTGGATCCCCGTCAGGAAGATCGGTATATGCCGTCGAATTCCGCGCTGCTGCTCCGGCGGCGCCATCTTGTCTGAGGCCTCCGCGCTGGAAGGAGAGGGCCGTCAGCTTCTGAACGTTTCTTTCGTCCTTCCTTTTGCGGGACGACATGTCGGCGGGTTGTGCAAGGCTACCGGAGTTCGGTAAGACCTTCGATGGGTTGAAACTTGCCCGTTTAGCGGTGATTGTCCGGCCGGCTAGCGGGAGCTTCAAGCACAAGCGGCCATCCGGATTGCGCGCAAGCCACGCCCCCCCATTTGCCATTTTTTGGATAGTTTCCGAAATTTCCCTTTGGGTTATTGGGGAGTTTAATAATGTCAAGTGTTCTAAATCAATTTTAGGCAGGACTACAATTCTAACCACTTGCACCCTTCATCTGAGTTTATAGGTTTGTCTGCGTAGAGTTTGGCATAATATATTTCAAGGATTTTATTAATGTCCTTTGGGGATGTTGAGAAGGTGCCGTCAGTGTTCTTTAGGGAAGTGATATGGGTTGGATGCTATGAGCCCTTGCTTAGCCTAGCTAGTAGCTTCCCGGCTTTGTTCCCATATTTATGGAATTGCAGTTCTATGTGTGATGACTTGACGTTTTGTAGGTTTTCATCCCAAACATCAAAAAGTCACTTGACTTTGTGCCAAACCTTTAAGTTGTCTGGAGTATGTTGTTCATTTAGTTGGGTTTGTGCTACTCATACACTTTCACTAGCTTCTTGATATTTTTTCTGGGTGGTTTTCTTGTGTGTGGCTACATATGATATAATCTTACCTTGCAAGAATGCTGTGCCAGCTTCCCAATAGAAATTGGGGTTTTCCCTGTGGGGGGGGGGGGGGGGGCATTTGTTTCCTCATATTCAGACCATGCACTCTCTAACATACATTTGAATGGTTCATTTTGTTTTAGATAAGAGGGAAAGCACCATTGTCTGGTATTGTCATGTTGTAGAAAGTGTTCAAGCATTATTGAGATAGGTCTATGGTCTGAGATAACCAGGTCATGAATTGTAAATTCTCTTATATTGGGTAGAAGGGAGATAGTTTAGAGGAGGTAGTCTGGCAAATGAGTCGAGAGCATTAAAGTAGAAAGTATACTCTCTGTCTGTTGGATGCAATTAACACCATGCGTTGATTAGCTGTAGGGCAGTAGTCACCTGGAGTAATTGAGTGTCTTGGCTTTGGGTAGTTTATGTTTCTCTAGTGCATTTTAGGGATGTATCCTCACTATTGCACATGGTCATATTAAAATCCCCTCCTATGAGGTGTGGACACTGGGGTGAACTTAAGAGCTGTTCCAATAATTTGCTGAATTATCTTTCATCTGGTGAGTTTGGGGCATAGACATTAGTAATCACCAACCCCTTGGATGGGAATTTGAGGTGAGCTAAAATCAAACAGCCATCTACATCATTATGTACTGATACCGAGTCATAGGATAGATTTTTATGGAAAAGGATCAATACTCCTGCTTTCCATCCCTTGGCGGCTGATTCTATTACTTTACCTACCCAACGTTTTTGAATACAGGAGAAGTCATCTTTGGATAGATGGGTCTCCTGTTGCAATGCTGCATCAGGTTTAAGCCTTTTCAAGTGCCTGAGGATTTTCATTTTCTTGGCCTGGGATTGTAATCCTTTAACATTCCAAGAAATTACGCTTATGCCTTGTGTAGTGAGTTATAGAAATACGACCTTTTAGTGAATGTTATGGCTACTAGGAAGGGGGTCGGATGATTCACTCATTGGTTATAGAGGTACAACTGTGGCATGTGGACTGGGGGTTGCTTCCCATATGAAGAAAGAGAGGATAGGAAGTGAAAAAATAAAGAAAATAAAACTTCAACAATAAACCATTAAACTAACTGACTCCACTTGTTTCTGTTTGTTTCTTCCCCTTCCAGTAAGGTCACTAGCCTGCAGACATAGGAAAAAAGAGGGTACCCAGCTGCAGTTACCCTTATTTGCATGCAGAGTAGGGGTGTGGGTTATATTTATTCCAATCTGGTACCCCCTAGTGGAATTATCTGATAGTGGATCTTATTCAAAGTCTTGCACAGTACTTATTTTATAACATCGTAGATTGACAATTGCCTTTAGTCTTTTTCTGGAGTGTGGAATGTAAGTTGTTTCCCGTCTGGGGCTTGCAGTCAGAGGATGGCTGGATACGACAATGTAAAGTGGATGTTATTCTTATAGAGCTCTGAGCAGAACATGTGGTTTTCTTTGTGTTTGCGAGACAGTTCTGCTGAGTATCCTGTGAATATTCTGAGCTTGTGCCCTTCCATTTCCATGGAACTGGCTTTCTGAAAAGTTTGCAGGATGGCAAGGTGGTCTGCATAATTGAGATATACCAATACAGTGTGCTTTTTCTGCCACACATTTATACTGTAGACTCAGAGCCTCTGGGAGGAGGGTGACACAGATGTCTAGTAATGATCCAGGCTTGTATGATTCTGGGAGGCCAAATATTCTTAAATTGTTCCTCCTAAAACAATTCTCTATGTCTTCTATTTTGTCATGAAGGATTTGCTGTACTTGTGTGTACCGCTCCATTGCTGCATTGGTTTTGTACTGGTCATCTTCCAGAGATGATATACACTGCTCAGCTTCTGTGAGCATATGAGAGTGATCCCCCAGCTCCTTCCTGAGCTGTAAAATGCCTGCTGCCACTGCTCTGTCCACAGCCACTGTGATATTAGAGGACAGGAGAGCTGCCACTGCTTGGGCTATTTTCCCATTAGAGTTCTGCGGGTCCTGGGTCCCCATCTCACATTCCTCCATGTTGTTAATTACCTCCCTCTGATCCACTGTATCTCCTGTCATGGAGCACTGATGAGGGATGTGCTGCGGTGGTCATTTTAGGATCTAAGCCTGCCTGTGTAAGGGACATGTGCCGCGATTGAGATCCCGAGCAGTACCAGGATTGGGAGAGGTACCGCACCATGCTGTGGGGGTCTTTCAGAGGAGATCCAGCAGTAGAGGGACTGCTGGAGTAGAGGGACTCCTGTCCCAGGAGTTTGTATGGAGGTATTTCCTGCAGGCTGGAGGGGAGCCATTGGCTTATCCATCCACTACATACGGCGCCGTAGTCGGAAGTGACATTATGTTTTTAACTTAGTATATACATTTCTCCAAAGGCTGATGACTCCCAAGACATTTGAAAATATACAGATTACTTTGGTAAATTACTATTTCAACTCTTAAACTATATAATATATAAACAAAACCCTATCTGATATTGATTTTGATACTGAGAAGTCATGTTCTTCTTATTAAAGTAAAATATATTATTTTAGATCATCTGGGATTTTTGAAAATGCATGTGAATATATCCCTTAATAAACATCACCTTCCCCTATTTTATTTGAATTCACTGTAATCAAATCAACTAAAAACACAGATATAAAGCTAAATGATAAATCATGAAACCAACTATTTTACATATAAAATATAACATGTACATACTGTATACCAACATTCACGTGGTATTTTAGATAAATATTACTAATATGCACATGAGATCTTGTGTTAATACAATATATCCAGCCTGTGCTCATTAAATTGCCCTTGTGCAATATTCCCCAAGTGAATTCTGCCACCTTTTGCTCATTGCACTCACCTGAATACATTAACCTATAGGATTAATATGTCGCTATGTGCTTTCCCATTTAAGGAGTCTCACTTGCCACCTTAAAGCAGTGTTCTGCCCAAAAAAAGAAAAAAATGAAAATCCAACAGCTACGCATACTTGGCATCACCTCACAATCACTCCATGTGACTACTTCCAGGAGTGTGTGATAAAATTACTATGCTGTGCCTTGATTTCATCACTGCACCTGTGATTTACCCTTAAGGAAGTCCAGAAATATATATATATATATATATATATATATATATATATACACAGTATTACAGTATATTCTATAGCAATAGCAACCATATTCACAATTTAGGCTTACCATAATAGGCACTGCGAAGAGCAACAGAGTATTTGTACTGTATATTAATGGGATATTTTAAAATTAGTTCATATGACATCTACATTTTGGGCACTTTTTGAATATGATAGCTTTGTCCCCCAGAATCTGATTAACACATATTCAAGAGGTGTACTCATCCTGTTTCATCTGTAAATAAGATCATATTGTATAAATCCCAAGTGAAAGATTTTTCCTTAGTCACTATCTATCTATACATAAACTCACAGGGGGATAATATTAACATATAATTCTCCAACCACTCTGCAGAAAGACAAATGACTTAGGTAAACATTCTGATTTTTAAAATGTCAACGAACAGTTTTCTTATTCCATTATATATCCTAATGGTTTATGCTTCCTGCATACTAATAACCCTTGCTGAATGATTTTGATTCCCATATGCAAAATCTAAATGACTTACATTATTCACTTCAGATTGAGGTGGTCATTTCTTTGGCAATCTCTATATTGTATTTTTCCTTACTAGGGCTACTGATGAGCCATCAAATCAAACATTTACTATTACTACTGAAAGTATTTACTACTTTTGTAAAACCTAAAACATTTATATTTAACTAAATAAGTGTAAATCTTCTGTTCTAGCTGTATTCTTGATATAGAGTTTCTTCTATTGATTTTGTAAAAGCTTGCAGAGAAAAAAAAAGGATTACATTTTTTAAAATTAAGCAGTTCATGCAATGATTGTGAAATTGTCTGTCAACAGATCACATACTGATATAGTAATAAACGTTAAACAGTGCAGAGCATGCTTAAGTACTCTGTTTAAAAGGCCATCAGAGAAATGTAATTAACCGGTGGCTAAAACAGAAGCCTTGATCTTTACTTATAATACTGACCTACTGAGAATGAGGGACTCAAACTCTTATGACCTTAGAAGATTCATGTACTGAGACTGAACATAATGTTTTCACTGCTGTTCATTTAAGTATCAGTACAACTAACTCCAGGTGAGTTAATATTATACAATAATGTGTATGTTACAGCATTTTTTTAGGTTTGGATGAAGTGGGGAAAGAGATAATTTTAGAATTATCACCAGGGCAAGAAATTAGGTACAATCTTCTAATTGAGGTATCGTTTTTCTATGATAATGCTTTAAGGCTAGAAAACAGATGTCCTCTGATTTAATTTTCCTTCTGCAGGACAGGAAGTGAAGAGAAGTCTCCCCATCAGGACACAAGCACCAAAAATAACCTGGTGAGGGTTTTAACCCTTCCCTACTCTGCCTTTTTTTACATATATATATTTTTTTATTTACTTCCTTCCTCGTTCAAAAGTTTTTATTTTATGTTAAAATAAATTACATGTACAGAATATAAGACAAATTATGCGATACCAGAAATAAAAAGTAGACATATTGAAGTACGGATGATACAAAGCAAAGAAGAATTTCAAGATATTCTCGTGGGAATAACAATAAATGGCCTTATATATTTTAGAATTTGAAAACATTCTTATAGCTGAGTTTTAAACATTTTAATCCCAAGAAAATATAAATATGTCTAAAAGAAAATATATGATTTTAAAGTTTTGACCATAACTTCTAAAGTATGTTTATAGTAAGTATTATATAGTAAGGGAAGAACACAAAAGGTATATAGGAGGGGAAGGGGAGGGAATAATTCTCCGGAGGAGGTTTTATATATCAGCTAATGTTGTAATTCTATAAAAAATCTTAATCACCATAACAATAAAACTCGTTGTCAATATTATCTGATGTATAATATTTAATCCAGGGTTTCCATATATCATCAAACTTTGTCATCTGGTTTTTATCTGTAGCGTCCATTTTAGCATGGGTGAAAGATTGATTCATTCTACGTTTGGTTTCTGCAATATTCACCACATCTGTTTTCCACGCATTGGCTATAGTCTGTTTTGCGCCTATCAGGAGTGTAAGAACTAATTTGAATTGTTTCTGATTCAGAAAGGCTGGTTTTAAATTAAGGAGAGCTATAATTGGGTCTGTAAAAATTTTATTTACTTCCTTCAAATAGAACTTCGGGCAAACAGCTAACTTTACAGTTGAAAAAACATATATTGTTTATTGTTCTATCGGAGTTGTAATTTTCTAAAGACTGTCTAGTGATTTGCATACTTTTGCCACACTTCACAGCCAAAAAGATCATACTCTTCCTAGTAGGGATGGGTCAAATTGACTCCTGTTTGGTTCGCACCAGAATTGTTGTTCAGACCCGAATAGCAAACCCCTTTAACCACCTCAATACAGTGCACTTACACCCCCTTCCTGACCAGACCAATTTTCAGCTTTCAGCGCTCTCACAGTTTGAATGACAATTACTCAGTCATGCAACACTGTACCCATATGAAACTTGCGTCCTTTTTTCCACACAAATAGAGCTTTCTTTTAGTGGTATTTAATCACTAGTGGGTTTTTTACTTTTTGTGCTATAAATAAAATAAAACGTAAATTTTGTGAAAAAATTAGTAATTTTTCTTCATACATTTTGGCCAAAATTTATACTGCTACATATCTTTGGTAAAAATAACCCACATTAGTATATATTATTTGGTCTTTGTGAAAGTTATAGAGTCTACAAACTATGGTGCCAATCGCTGAAAATTGATCACATCTGATCAGGCCTTCAGTACATCAGGTGTATCTCATTTCTTGAGACACTAACAAGTCAGGAAAGTACAAATACCCCCCAAATGACCCTTTTTACAAAGTAGACATTCCAAGGTATTAAGAAAGTAGCATGGTGAGTTTTTTTAAGTTGTAATTTTTTCCTATAATTCTTTGCAAAATGAAGATTTTTTTTGTTATTATTACTTTTTTTACAAATTTTACAATTTTTACAATTGTCATATTATCAGGTTATTTCTCACACACAGCACATGCATACAACAAATTACACCCCAAAATACATTCTGCTACTCTTCCCGAGTATGGCGATACCACATGTGTGAGACTTTTACACAGCCTGGCCACATACAGAGCACCAACATTGATGTAGTACCTTCAGACATTCTACGAGCAAAAATGACGCATCTCATTTCTCAACCACCTATTACACTTTTGAAGGCCCTGGAGTACCAGGACAATGGAATTTCCCATAAAATTACCCCATTTTGAAAAGAAAACACCCCAACGTATAATCTGTGAGGCATAATGAGTCTTTTGAATGGTTAATTTTTTTCCTGAAGTTTTTGGAATATGTGGAAAAAATTAAAACGCATTTTTTTTTACACAAAATTGTCAATTTATAAGATATTTCTAACACATAGCATGTATATAGCAAAAATTACAACCCAAAACACATTCTGCTACTCCTCCCGAGTATGGCGATACCACATGTGCAGGATTTTTACACAGCCTGGTCACATAGAGAGGCCGAACATTGAAGTAGTACGTTCAGGCGTTCTAGGAGTATAAATGACACATCTCATTTCATTCCTACCTATCACACTTTTGAAGGTCCTGGAGCACCAAGACAGGGAAATTACCCACAAAATGACCCCATTTTGGAAAGCAAACACCCCAACGTATATTCTATGAGACATGGGCTGCAAATAGGTACTCGGGTACTCTGATGGACTGGAGATAGGTACTCTGGTACTCTGATGGCCTGGTGACATGTACTCGGGTACTCTGATGGCCTGGTGACAGGTACTCGGGTACTCTGATGGCCTGGTGTCAGGTACTCGGGTACTCTGATGGCCTGGTGACAGGTACTCGGGTACTCTGATGGCCTGGTGACAGGTACTCGGGTACTCTGATGGCCTGGTGACAGGTACTCGGGTACTCTGATGGCCTGGTGACAGGTACTCTGATGGCTTGGTGACTGGTATTTGGGTACTCTGAAGGGCGGTGACAGGTACTCATATGGACTGTGACAGGTACTCGGGTACTAAGATGAACTGTGACAGGTAGTCAGGTACTCAGATGAACTGTGACAGGTACTCAGGTACTCAGATGAACTGTGACAGGTACTCGGGTACTCAGATGAACTGTGACAGGTACTCGGGTACTCAGATGGACTGGGACAGGTACTCAGGTACTCAGATGGGCTGTAACAGGTACTCGGGTACTCTGATGGGCTGTGACAGGTACCCGGGTACTTGGATGAACAGTGACAGGTACCCAGATACTTTGATGGGCTGTGACAGCTACTCGGGTACTCGGATGAACCGTGAAAGGTACTCGGGTACTTTGATGGGCTGTGACAGGTACTCGGGTACTCTGATGGACGTGACAGATACTCGGGTACTCTGATGGACCGTGACAGATACTCGGGTACTCTGATAGACCGTGACAGGTACTCGGGTACCCTGATGGACCGTGACAGGTACTCAGGTACCCTGATGGACTGTGACAGGTACTCAGGTACTCTGATGGACCGTGACAGGTACTCGGGTACCCTGATGGACCGTGACAGGTACGCGGGTACTCTGATGGACCGTGACAGGTACTCGGGTACTCTGATGGACCGTGACAGGTACTCGGGTACTCTGATGGACCGTGACAGGTACTCGGGTACTCTGATGGGCCGTGACAGGTACTCGGGTACTCTGATGGACTGTGACAGGTCCTCTGATGGACTGTGATTGACAGGTACTATGAGGGGTGGTGACAGGTCCTGTTTATTGGGGAGGGCAATCAGTGTGCTTGATGTGTACTGTAGGCGGTAATAAGGTGTTATCGCAATCTCCTCCTCAAACACGATCGGTGTGTGAGGAGGAGAACCCAGTAACATCTCGTTACCATGGTTTGTTTACATTTTAGTGATCGGCTGTGAAAGGATGACAGCCGATCACGTGGGTAAACAGCCGGCCAATGGCTGTTTACCAGCGTCGTGACGAGCAGTGTTCCCAGAGAACACACCGCCACCGACATGCACGCGCAGCGCGCCGCGCGCATGCGCCGTGCACAGTCGGGGTGTGACCATTTGTGATCGCCCGCGACTTCATCACGGCCGATCACGTGGTAAACAGCCATAACCAATGGCTGTTCACCCCCTTCAGTGGCGAGTGGTGTCTTCGTGACACGCCCCACCGAAGAAACAGGGATGCACGCGCACGTCATATGACGGCCTTCTGCCACAATAGGTGTGCCGCCTGGCCGTCATTTGACTGCCGGCGGTCAGCAACCAGTTAAAGTCAATGGGACCCGAACATCAAAAATCAAAAGTGCCCATTTTGAAGGCTTATATGCAAGTAAATGGACATACAATGGTTATAGGGGTCTGGGTCTTGCCCTGGGGGCTATGTATCAATACAAAATAAGTTTGCGAAAAACATAATTTTTAAATGAGCAGTAATTTTTTGATTTTTAAAGTGATAGCATAAAAATTTAAATATCTTCCAATATAGTGCCTGGGAGTCCCCTTAGTGTACCTGTAAAGTGGGAGATCTGTACCATGTCTAGAATCTGCTGCAGAAATAATTGCATTTATAAAGCCCAAAAATGACATTTTCCCTGCAAGCTGCCTTTATTTTGCTCAGCAAAAGCTGGGGAGCCAATGTGTATGATAGGGCTACAATGGAGTGCGCTGGGAACAAGATTTGAGATTTCTTGGATACATTCTGGTGTCACTTTGCCTTTGGATAGGAGTAACGGGTGCGTAAAAATTGGTCTTTGGGTGTCGGTAGTGCCTTCTCACCATAACCCTACAGAGGTAATCTTGATATAAGCAAAAAAACGCCTTTCTGTAAAAAAATTGCAATGAAATGCACCTGTCAAACAGTTGCAGAAAAATTGGTCTTTGAGTGTTGGTGGCATCTTTCCATCGTAACCCTATAGAGGATTACTTGATGAAAGCAAGAATTGGCCTTGTTGTAAAAAAATTGCAATGATATGCACCTGTAAAAAGGTGCTGTAAATATTGGTCTTTGGGTGTTAAATGTGCCCATGAAACCTATACCAAAAACATTCTTCCAAATAAAATGATTGAACACCCTCAAAGCTAGGCAGCCTTGAAGTCCTGCAGAGATTGAGAGGACTGATTCATTTTGGACGGCGAGGACTAAAATAATTCTGAAATGCCTCACTTAGATGGACGCCTTCTCCAACACTCCTCTCTTGATCAACAGAAGACTCAAAACTACATTTCCCATGACACTGCAACCTACTGGAGTCAGGAAAAACATTCAATAAAATCCTCTTTAACGTGTCCTCAAGAGATTTTATCTTCTGCACTCTGTGAGGACGGAATGAGTTCTGAGACCTTCCCTTTATAACAGTGGTCAAGGAGGGTTGCCAACCAGTAATCATTCTTCTTCTTTATGCCACGTATTCTTGGGTCCTTTCGCAGGCTTTGAAGCATGAGGTTGCCCAATGCGTCTCAAATTTTCAGAGGCTTGAGAAACAGACTCCTCAGGGTCATTCAGGATAATAGTGTAGCGGACCCCACGCTTAGATGGGTAATTAGTATGGGTTTTCTTGTAAGTATAGGTTAGATGTAGGTAAATTTGGCTGGGCCTGGTTGTTCTTTTTGCCTAGGCCTGGTTGTTTTTTTGGGGATGAGAGTGTTAGTGTAGATTGGAGTGTGGCCGCCTACACTTGGACTCAAGCATACCTCCTCTGCTGGACAGTGGGCAGGACTGGACAGAGAGGAAGGACTGAGGTCTGAGTGGCAGGAAACCCATGTGAGAGAATGGACCAATGGTTCATTTCTTTGGTCAATGGGTGTCTCTCATATAAAAAGGGGGGTCACATGCTCAAAGAGAGAAATGAAAATAACTGAGGAAGGAGAGGAGGAGGGCCAGAGGGCTAGGGGGTTCAGAGACCCTGGAACCTCCAGGTGGAGGCTTGAAGGCCTGGGGGTTCAGAGACCCCAGAGCTGGATAACCGGAGGCGTAGGAGTCCAGCGGACCCACAACTGGTCCCTGTAGGAAAAAAATAAACCATGTAGAGATTTAACAGAGACCAGGCATCCCATGCGGGGATACACCGGACATCAAAGGGGGAGGAAGTAGGAGTCAAGCGGGTGGAGGAAACTGGGAATCGTCTTTCTGTGAGTAACATGGACTGTTGATTGGGAGTGAGCAAGGGGAGTGCAACCCAGTGGTGCTATTCCGGGAACACGCTGTGTGTTCAAAGACTGCAGTAATACACAGGACTTGATGGAGGGATGACAGCAAGGGTCATGGAAAATAGGCAGTCATGGAAAATAGGCAGTGTGGCCTGTGACATTGTAGTCTAACTCATGCATTATTCAGAGTGATGCTGGTCAGTCCATGCTGGATGTGCTAAGTTCTAACTGAGCAAAAGTTAAGCGCAGGAGGGAGTCACCAGGAGTAACCAGCACCAGGTGGGCTATTTAAACCCTGTTCTCCCCTCAGCTCTTGCTGCTTGATCTACAGCGTTCCTGTGATTGTCTTCTGATCTGATCTGATTGTGTGTATTGACCCGGCTTTACCTGTGACCTTCCCTGCTCTCTGCCTGCCTCTGACCTCTGGCTTGTCTACGACTCTGCATCTGCCTCATTCTCTCGTCCATTTCGTGATTATCCGCTACCGACCCTGGCTTGCTCCACAACCCTGCCTCTGCTTCCTGCATCTGTTCCTGTAACGATCATCTGGTTTGACCCCGGTTTGCATGACTTCCCTGTGTGCCTGTTCCTGAGGGTCTCATCGCTCCTGTGTGCCTTACTACCTGCTGGCTCCTGTCTCCTGCTGCCAAGCACTGCTGGTCCAGTTGCAAGCTTCCTGTGTTCCTGTCTCCTGCCACCAGGGCCTGCTGACCCTGACACAGCTTCCTGAGAGCCGCCTGATCCATCCTACGGCTGTTGATCCTGCCAGGCACTCATTCTACCTGCGACTCCTGCACCTCCTGTCTCCTCTATCAGGGGCCGCGAGTCTGGGACACAATCGAGGTCTCCTTCTGCAATCCGGACTCACCACTAGGTGCGTGACAGTGGCAATCACAAGCGGCACCATGCCATTCATTTACAGAGGTGTCTGGCATGGAGATAGCACTGACAACCGCCACTGTCTGCAACAATTATCCTGCTATTACAGTCAAAAATGTGGATGGCGCTTGTGGATGTCGTCGTTTCCCTTGTAAACATGGACACATGGGGTGGTGTGGCCGGGAACTGCAGCAAAGTTGGTTTCTTACAGACATCACAAGATGGACATTTTTACTGTAAACTAGTGACTGCTGCCTTAACCTGCAATTCTACAGTGCCTGCCACCAGGTGTTATTGGGGTGCACCTATAAAATGTGTTACAGTCCCTTGTGTGCTGGACTAACAAGTAAGGGGGCGGAGCCAGGATGAAAGGATACCAGCGTTCAGTGTGCCACGCGCCACACCCAAGGTGGAAGAAGATGGCGGAGGGTGTTCAGAGCACACCCACCGTGCAGCAGTTACCTGATATGCAGGATCAGGCCCTGATTGACACCGGTATATGGTTGGAGCTTACCGACGGTCGGAGTCCGTGCTTGGGTACAGTGTGGGCATTGCGGTGCCCAATTAACCCATCTCAGACCAGCCCAACAGGAGGTCAAGTACTACTATGCCAGTCTCACCACCGGACTTTGTCTGTCACAAGCACAGATGACAGTAGTAAGAAGATCCGGCAACACTGTAATCCTTGAAGTGTCATTTATTGGTACATCAGAGTGACAGTGAAACAATAATGCTGAAGCATTTCAGCAATAGCCTTAGGCCGCGTACACACGGGCGGATTGTCTGCCCAACTAAGTTCGTCAGACAATCCGACAGACAGTCCGTTCAACTTTTGAATGAACGGACTTGACCACACACGATGAACAGACAGTCCGCTGAAAGCTTGCGCGATGACGTATACAGCACGTATGACGGGACTAGAAATACGACGTCCAATACACTGCAATGCAACCTTCGGCCGTGTAAATCCTTTCTGAGCATGCGCCATACTTAGTCCGTCCAACTTGCCTACACACGAGCGGACTGTCCGCTGAAACCAAGTTTGGACGGACAAAACCAAGTTTGGACGGACAAAATTACGGAAATTCTGAAAGACTTAGTCCGTCAGACTGTCCGCTGAAAAAGTCAGCTGAAGCCCACACACGAGCGGATTGTCCGCTGAAACACGGTTCACGGACTAAGTTGGGCAGACAATCCGCCCGTGTGTACGCGGCCTTAGTCGTAGCTGGTTTAAAACAGATATGGCAATATATATATATATATATATATATATATATATATATATATATATATATATATATATATATATATATATATACTCACATACACACATGCAAACTCCATTGGCCCATCACAGAACATTAGCATATTTAATTGATACCACCAATTATTCAAGTGGTTAGTGACTACACCTGTTTTTACCCAACATGAGAAGGGGGAGAGAAAAAAAAGGCAATATAAAAAGTTAATTTGTTGAGCCAAGAAGAAGTGTGTAGAAAAAATGCTACATAAAATATTAAGACCCTATTGCTTCAAGGAAAAAATGTATTCCTTAGAAGAAGATGAAAATGCAGACTTATATTGAAGTAAATTTGTTCCCCTTCTTCCCCCTAGTGATAACACCACAAAGAAAAATCAAGATAGAGAAAAAAAAAAGTGGGGGGGGAATTCAATTTATGGCAGGATCAAAAAGAGAGGGATTAAATGTATGGCATGGCAGGGTCAAAAAGAGAAATTAAGTTAATGGCAGGATCAAAAAAAGAAGCATTACATTTATGACATGATCAAAAAGAGGAGTTAAGTTTATGGCAGGGTCAAAAAGAGCGGAATTCAATTTATGGCAGGGTCAAAAAAGAAAAATTCAAATTATGGCAGAATCAGAGGAGATGCAATTTATGGCAGGATCAAAAAGAGAGGGATTCAATTTATGGCAGGATCAAAAAAGAAAAGAAAATAAAAATTCAAATTATATCAGGATCAGAGAAGAGGGATGCAATTTGTGGCAGGATCAAAAAGAGAGGGATTACATTTATGGCTGGATGAAAAAGAGGAATTAAGTTTATGGCAGGAGGAAAAAGAAAGTGATTACATTTATGGCAAAATCAAAAAGAGGAATTAAGTTTATGGCAGGATCAAAAGGAGAGGGATTCAATTTATGGCAGGATCAAAAAGAAAAATTTAATTTATGGCAGGATCAGAGAAGAGGGATACAATTTATGGCAGGATCACAAAGAGAGGGATTGAATTTATGGCAGGATCAAAAATAGGAATTAAGTTTATGGCAGGATCAAAAAGAGAGGGATTAAATTTATAGTAAAATCAAAAAAGAAAAATTCAATTTATGGCAGGATCAGAGAAGAGAGATGCAATTTATGGCAGGATCAAAGAGAGAGGGATTCAATTTAGCACAGGTGACCCGGAAGGCCGGAGAGGGTCGGAGGTCATCTACTTCAGCAGCAGAGTAGCGTCCATATGATTCGGGGGAGTCTGAGGCACTAGAGGATCAGGTAGGATCCATTGGGGAAGCCTGTGGCCTGGCCAGGGACCCGGGACTGTCAGTGTAAGTGGGCAATCCCTGGAGAAAACCCTTGAGGAGTCGGCCAAAAGTAAGCCCCTAGCTGAGCCTGTCCGGAAGGAGCCACAGTTAAAGGAGGGGGATCCCTCGGGTTAGCCGGATAGGGTAAGCAAGGGCCGGGCTGTGGATTGGGGGTCACCACAGATTCTGGGAAAGTACGTGCCCATAGAAAATCTGTTCGATTGGTCATTCCGGAGATTGTATCATTCTTCCCAGTACCATCAGCACCCCCCCATAAAACTTTCTTTAAAATCTATAGATGCTCTTAGCACTGAGGCACCACTTTTCAGCAATGGGTTATTAAGGCCCCTGACTCATGCGTCTTGCCCAGACGGAGAAGGCCCAGGGACTTGCCAAGAATGGGGCCTGGACTATCCATATGTTCCGGAACAGGTTATGGATATGGTTGAAGCTTCCTGGGAACAGTGGGAAAATTACCTGGTCTGGGATTATCTTCATGTCCCTAAACCCCAGCGTACACCTGATAGTGAGATCTGGGTTAGATTTAAGGACATTTACAAAGAGTGGAGGCTTGGAAGGGCCATTTACAAGGACAGAGTATTGGTTCTAAAAGCTGGGCAGCACACTCACAGTTATTCCATCTCTGTGTGAGGGGAAGGAGACACTCACAAGAGATTGCCGGACCCACGTTATTATCTGTGAGCAGGAGTACAGGAGAGGTAGCCGCAAATATGTTTCCTACACCTATTGCAAGAGGGCAGCTGGGTTAGGGTGGGGTTTCCCCCATTAACTGCCTATACAGGGTTGCAACTCAGGGTGACTGACAGAAGGAAGAGTCATGGACACTAGAGTGCAATGTTTCTGTTCAGTTCCCTTTGAAAAAAAAGAGACTTCTGTTGAGGAGCCAAACAGAAAGTATATTGGCTCTCAATCATATGTGAATAACCACTGGCGTGACTATTCAGGTTGCATCCTGCAGGAGTCATATCTGACTTCTTTTGAGGGGGTGACTATACTGGTGAAAGAACTCATGCCAAATTTGGTTTTATTATTGGTATAGCAGCTAATGGAGGATGATAACCCCCTCTGTTGGTTGAAATGTAAAATGTACTAGTTAGTTTGTAAGTTAGAATGTATATTCTTTTTGTCTTCTCTTAGGAACCTTTGGATGAAACGGCTGTCTATCCTCAACGGTGGAAACAGAAGAAGACCTGCAGTATTCCTCCTCCGGGAGCAGTGCTCTGGTTCTGTTTGTATGGAAGGTTAATTGTAGGGATCTGCAGCTAGGAAGTATAAAATGTACAAAAGCTGATGTTTGAATTGTCTGTACATAGGTCATTAATGTTGACTTTGTTTTTCTTGCTTGTATATAGGAGAATATGAGATGCCTTCCTAAGGTAGATTTTACGGCTGGCTGCCTTGCCCAACGATGCAAGAACATTCCCTCCCACGTGATGTTAGAGAGATGTAACGGCCTTACGTGAAAAGTAGTAGCGACTGGTAACCTGCCATTGTGGTACAGCGCATTGTACGAATTCACGGAAGGGTCCAGAATCCACCAGGTTAAAATGCAGAAATTGGAGAGCCAACAGCTTTGACAAGCTTGCATTCAGATGCTGGGCATTTGGATGGCAGGGACTGTATTTTTTTTCCACTGCAGCAGATGGGGCAGAGAAATTAGCCGGATATAATCTACAGCTGGTGGTGTGCTGCTGGCAGATGTGCTAAAACATTACCAGCAATTATCCAATGAAAGCCCATATAAAATATTATAGGGAAAGGGGCTGATGTAGAAAACGTAATGTATAAGGATTGCAAACAGCATTAAAATATTTTAGCTTTCTTTTAACTCAAAAATAAGAATGAAAATTGTATTGTGATTATAAAGAAATACTGCATTTATTTCATGCTTTCTTGAATTTATACATCTGTCATTTAAGACCCAGGAAATATTCTTTATTTTTTTTTGTTTCCTAGTGCTTCAAAAATGATATTCCTGAAGAGGTAAATGTTACTGAAGAGGTAAATGCATTTGTAAAGACATGAGGCTGTGACAAGGGTGATCTACAAGTAACACTTGTCATAGAATGTATTCTGCTTCCTAGAGAGCAAGCATTGGACATAAAATGTAATATAAGTCTTGGTGTGTTATTTCACATCCTCACTTAGTATTCTGTGCACCACAAATGATGCAACTCACCATGCATACATCTTTAATGTCATTGATATTTAAGATTATTTGGTCAATGTAATTGATATGATAGTGATAGTGATCCTCTTGTACATGAACAATGTAAACAGTACTTAATTAGTAAAGGTCATTACAAACATTTACATTGTATCGCACTGTTTGCATTGCAAACATAATGGAGAGAATTTACAAAAACATGAGCAGTGTGAATCAAATACCCATCCAATTTAAATGGATGGTGTCTTATTTAATAAAATACTTGTTTGCAATTTTGTATCACAATTTAGTCAAAAAGTTGCTAAGTCTGAATAATTTATGTATTTTATATATTTATTTTTCACTGAACTAATTTTCACATTTTCTTTTTTTTTTTTTCAGCATATACACATCTTTGATCTGATCAAGGGTATGCTTTACAATTAAATTTTTTTAAATAAAATTAAAAGTTTATTTGAGCATTACATCAAAGTGTATGGCATTTCTTACAATAAACTTATTTTATTTGCTCTTTTTTGTTCTGTTAAATATAGCATTCAAAGTTAAAAGGTGTCATTCTAATGGCACGTACACACGAGTGGACTTTTCGATGGACCAGGTCTGACGGTCTTCCTGATGGACTTTTGGCAGAGGTCCGACGGGCTTTCTGAATGAACGGACTTGGCCTTACACAAACGGAATAAGTCCGTTCAAAAGTCCATTCGTTTTGAACGTGATGGCGCAAACGGGACTAAACAAGGAAGTTTAATAGCCAGTAGTAAGTGTTACTGGAAAAAATAAGGGAAACAAAGCCTGAACACTATGGCTTTGGCCTGCAGTGTTTGTCGAGGCTCAGGGTACTTTGTAGCTCTTCCTCTGCATCCCTGCTGGTCAAAGGATACTCGTCTCGACCCCTCACCCTTCATAGAGGTACCCGGTAAGGCTGCCCCCTCTCTCCTTACTGTTATTTTTGCTCTAGATTCCTTGGCAATAAAAATATACACCTGTACAGAAGCACAAGGGTATTGATTGTGGGGATAGAGAGCATAAATGTACTATCTTTGCTTATGATGTTGTCTTCACCCATTACCTCCATCCCCAATCTTTGCAGAATACTTCAACCTTTCCCACAGATAGCTGGTCTTACAATAAATCATGCATAATCTCAGGCATTAAATATATCACTTGAAGGCATTGTTCAAGCCCTAAAACAGACCTACACATTCCGATGGCAGAATGAGACCCCCCCCCCAACCCAGACATTCATCTTATGCCTTCCTTGCACACATTATATTCACAAAATTACCCACATTCACAAAATAACTCACAGAAGATCTGGCTAAATGGCAAATCCACCCTCCATCATGATTTGGCAGACCGTATTCTTTGAAGATGAATGTTCTTCCGAAGTTCATATATTTATTTTACACTCTCCCAGTAGTACTCAATGGGTCTGACCTGGTTGCATTAAAAAAAAAATGCTATTGTTTATTTGGATGGACAAGAGACCCCTGGGTGAACAAACACACTTTGTACACTCCAAAGAAGAGGGGTGGTTTGGGGATCCCAGACTTGGTTAAATATTTCTATGCAGCCCAGTTAGTGCATTTGATTATATTTCAAACAACAAGATCCTATCCCTATATGTATATGTGTATATATATATATATATATATATATATATATATATATATATATATATATATATATATATATATATTCTGTTTTGATTTGAGGTTTGTAAAGCAGCTTTTATTTAAAAACAATATGTGAAACTTACATAAAACACCCAATAGTAAATAAAACCAAGAGTGTCTTATTTAACTTTTCTGTTGTTTCTTTAGAGCAGCCTGTATCAAAATAGATCAACCATTTCTAAGCTTGTGAGAAATATCAATAATGAAGTCTATACTTAAATTTATACAACTGTAACTATCTGTACAGAGAACAGATATTTCACATAAAAAAAAGAAGAAGAAAACACTGTCTCATAAGGGGAGTTAATCCTGCTAACTCCACTAGACAGCCAAAATAACTAATGGAGCAACAAGGGAAACAATTCACACAACATAACCTTTATAAAGACACTGAGTGGAATAACATTGTGCTAATCTTTGCAGTCTTCATTTACATCCTTCTCATCTGTTTGCATTGCCACTGAACTTTGGAAGGCTGTCAGTCTACTATTTTAATTCCCTCTCTGTTTTTTTTTTAAATCTCTTTGAGGCTTTCCCCTTTTCTATGTAAAATAAATAATAAAAATAAAAATACTACTAATATTAAGTGCATACTGCACACTTGGTGGGTATGGGCTTACAACATTTAGCTCTGGTTTTGTGTCCATAGCAGGAATTGAATTAATGCTCTGGCAGCATTATTTGTAGGTTTATAATATATAGACGTTCCCTTTTTTTTTTAACAAATGGTGCCCTGTTTACCAAAAGCACATTTTATAGATCATTGAATTCTAAAAATGTTAATCGGAATAACAAACAATTAATAATGCAGCTGTAAACTCACCTTCCCATTTAAAGTGACACGACGCTCTGATTTAAAGAAAAAAAATAAAGTTTTAAGTATGTATATTTAACTTAAAAAAGTATCCTCTATTGTTCTGAATCTCCTATAAGTTTTCTTTTTTTTGCTGCTGTGATCTGACATCCTGTTAGAGGGTGGCTACATTCATTCTCCATGGTCCCACTGTATATACAAACATAGCCACTCTCTCTTGCTCACTCCCAAAATGGACTAGGGAGTCGTAAATATTAACTAAGGACTATGGAGTTTGAAGGAAGATTAGATGCAAACAACTACAACCAATGTGCACTGCTTGGTCTAGATCAGGAATCTCCAAACTACGGCCCTCCAGCTGTTACGGTACTACACGCCCCATGAGGCATTGTAAAACATTTACAGATATGACTAGACATGATGGGAATTGTAATTCCTGAAAAAAAATGGAGGGCCATTGTTTCGAGAGCCCTGGTCTAATTGAAAGGAAGTGAGGAAAGGTTCATGAGCTCACAGAGGATGTTACAAGGAGGCACAAAAACACAGTAAGAAACAATTTATTGAAAAATAAATTGCAGCGTCATTAGTAGTAGTAGTAGTGGTGTAGTAGTGGGTACATATGGATTATTTTTGAAGAATAAGGATAAAGTTTAGTGTTACTTGAAGCTAAACTTCAGGTTGTTATGTATGTTCTTAAATTAAATTAAATGCATTTATTAATGAAAATGTACTGTTATATTTTAATGATGGGTGGTTTGAAGATATGGGAATATGTGTACGAATTAAATTTTTAACAGATTATTTGTCTCAATTAAAAAGAAAGGCAATGTTGCCCAAGGAGTACACTGTCAGTTAAAGTATTTGTAAATCACTAGAATTCCATACAAGATTTAACATCATACTTTAAATTGAAATTTTTGTACATCTGCAGATTTCTTTGTCAAAGATGTTTATTGGTTTTAGCATAAGACATAGAAACAAGTAGACATCGGTAAAACCATGCAAAATGCATATACACTGGAGAAGGTGGGTAATCAATCATAACAATACAGAGATTACAAGTAAAAAAAGAAAACAAGGATGCATGTTGGGTAGGATTGTCAGATGATTAATATAACAAAATTATCACATTAAGTATGCACTGAAGGAGCTGACACAAGTGGTTGCAATTAAATACAGTGTACATCTGAAGGTTTCATTACAATTTACTACTAATCCTGCCGTGAGGATCCTTGTTCAGCCACTTCCTGTTACATTCTTTGCCCTTGTACACACGGTCAGAGATTGCGATGGAATGTGTCCGATCGGACCGTTTTGTTGGATATTCCGATTGTGTGTGGTCTGCATCGGACTGTTTTTCAACTTGTTGGTAACATTTTCCAACAAAATGCTCCGATCGGACATACTCCGATCATGTGTAGAGAATTCCGATCAGACAAAGTGCCACGCATGCTCAGATCAAATTCCTACACCAAAGCTATTGGCTACTAGCGTGAACATAGTCCCATTGTAACGAAATAACGCCATCACGTTCTGAACGATCGGATTGTCCGACAACTTTGTCCGACAGTGTGTATGCAACAGTTTTGGACAAAATCCGTCGGAAAAAATCCAACAGACAAAATCCGACGGATTTGGTTGTCGGAATGTCTGACCGTGTGTACAAGGGCTAAGAACACTGTTCCCTTCTTTCCCTTGTGTTGCTTTGCCACCTATCGCTCAGGCTACTGAAAAAAAAATACTCATTTATGGCCCATTTGTCAGCATGACAACAATACTATAGATGTAAAAGAAGAGGCAATATACCTATTTTTCTAGTGGCCAATGTGTGGTAATGCCACCTTTCATTGCTCTTCCAGCCACTGCAAGTATTCCACACTTTCTGGTGTGTAAAATATCAACTTCCCCACCTCACACAGTAGTTCCTCGAGCTGGCTTGTAGGTCAGTACAGGAAGTACAAGTTGGCAAGAGGAACTACATAGTGCAGTGGTGGTAGAAGGTATTCAACCCATTCCATTGCTATAGTAAATGCTAAGACTAGGAAGCAGTGAAGGGGCAGCATTTCAGTAAATGGGGTACAGAAAGGAGTAAGTATATTGCCTGTTATTTTACATGTATAGTATTCTATACAATTCACCTTGTGCTAACAGGATTACTGTAAGGACTCAAAGTATATTTCCAATTTTATGTCATATTTAAGAAAACTAGCATACTTAAAAAAAAAATTATAATAATAATTTTCCATGTTTCTGAAGAGAAGGCTTCATAATTGACTGCAAGCATTTCTCTATTAGCTTGGTGTGATCTGTCCCAACCACTTTCTGAGTAAAAATATGTCATTACTTTGATGTTAAATACTGAGCTAGCCAGCTGCCATTACCCCTGTATAATTGTTTTACTATGGGCGATTCCATGTCGGATAAAAGTGGTCCTGCGGGTGCATTCAACTAAGCATAATTTTTAGAAGCAGTGGGAGAGGTGATCCCCTCCTGCCACTTCCCAGTTGTTACGTACTGTGTAGTAGAGTTTGACTTGTAGGAGAAGACCTCTCTTACAACTCTGGCACAGGAGCCACTGGATTGGGAACAGTAGACTTGAGAGCGCAGTGAGGTAGGAGTGCTTGTTTGTGGTGTAGGCACGGATGGATGGACGATGAGCTACCAGATAGGTCCAGATACTGATGTCAGCGGAGGCAGGTGCAGGTCAGCGACCTGGTAGCTGGCAGGTACAGACTAGAGCAGAGTGAGACAAGCTGGGTCAGATACAGGTAATCAAATAGAACTGATCAGTAGGCTGGAGCGGAGTGAGACAAGCCTGGTCAAACACAGGTATTCAGGCAGGTAGGGCTGTAGCTGAAGCAGACTCAGATGAACAGGCAGAGGTCGGCAACAAGATATCAGCAAGGAAGTCCTTATAGCAGAGTCAATGCAAGCCAAGGTCAGAGTTGGAGAAATCGGGTAAGTCAACAGAGTCGGGTCAAAACAGGTGATCAGAAGGCAGGTACATGTCTTCAGGAATCACTAGCTGCAGATCAAGCAGCACTGCACTTGTGCAGCTGCTGTCCTTTTAAAGGCCTATTGAAGGCAAGCAGTGTCTAATGCACGTGCACATGCATCCGATGCATGCCCCCACGCAAGTGAGCACACACTCACATCCATCGCGTACCCCTGCCACAGTCCGGCTTGTACTGGTAACCGTGTGCACATGTGCGCATGCATGCACCTGTCGTGTCACAGCAGATCCCTGACACCAGTAATTTCCAAGCTTACTGGAGCCATCAGTAATGCCTGGAAGCAATTTCACGTGGCCATATGCTGGGCAGGAAGTTGAATGAAGGCAAAATGGCCCCAACTCGGCTCTATGCCCTTGGAGGACCGGAGCGACCTCTGAGGTCACTTCTGCTTCTTGGACATAAACAAATTATTATTTTTTCTTTTTATTAAAATCTTTTGGACCCCCAGATCTCTCAATAAACAGGACCTGCCATGCTTATTTCTATTACATAATAGGAAGAAAAATGATAAAAAATAAAGGGACAATGCAGAACTCATACGTAAGTCGCGTCCTTATATGTAAACGGTGACAACGCAATGCATGACAAGTTAGGTATCTATTCACTCTGCATTACATCATCTTTCACATTATACAAAAAAATTGGGGTAACTATTGTGTTTTTTTTTTTATTATTCGTTAAAGTGTATTTTTTCCCCCAAAAAATGCACTTAAAAGACCGCTGTGCACATACAGTGTGACATAAAATATTGTAACAATCTCCATTTTATTTTCTAGAGTCTCTGCAAAAAAAAAAAAAATATATATATATATATATATATATATATATATATATATACTGTGAGGGGTTAGCTCGGCAGCGGGTGTGTGTGACCCCCTGGATGGGTTCACAACACAAAATCAGGCACAGCAGACAGCGTTGTAGGTGCAAAAAACAAAAGATGCGGTTTATTTATGCTACATGCAGTGATACATATAACAGCCAAACAAAAATAAAACATGAAAATAAATCCTGGTCAGCTCGACCTCTAACTACACACTTAGATTCCCTGTCTAACAACTGAGTGCAGCCTTGTGCTGCACCAGTCCCTGTCTCTGCTGTAGAGGTTTGCCACACAGGCGTTAACTCACCGCACAGAACAGGTGTCACACTCCCCAGTCTATACAACACAAAACTGGTTCCAGGATGGAGCATCTCCCTAAGCATGCTGGGGTTTTTTGTAGAGGTCTTAATGAGCCCACTTACTTCAGCTGGGCTCATTAACTCTTCCCCTCTAATTGTAAAAGTCTGCATAAAGCCTGAATCTAGGGCACACAAATTTCCCATCCTGGATACAACCAGGTGACTTTACCTGCGTGCTGCCACATACCCCCCCCCTCTTGTTTCAACCTTGGGGTTGTAACACAAGCAGTCAGACACGCATGTATCCGAGACAAAGCATCCACATTCCCCATTTTAACACCAGGGCGATGCTTAACTGTAAAGTTAAATTCTTGTAGGGCCAGGAACCACCTATTTACCCTTCTATTGGTCTCCTTGTTCTGAGCCATCCACTTTAAAGGAGCGTGATCAGTCACCAGGTCAAAGTGCCTACCTAGCAGATAGTACCGAAGGGAATCTAGAGCCCACTTCACTGCTAAACATTCCTTCTCAATCGTGGCGTAATTTACCTCATGGGACTTCAACTTCCTGCTGAGGTAAATGACTGGGTGCTCTTCCCCATTCCAGACCTGGGATAACACTGCTCCTAACCCAACGTCTGATGCATCAGTTTGTACAACAAAGTCCTTAGAGAAGTCTGGTGAGTACAACACTGGCTGGCTACATAAGGCTGTTTTTAAGGACTGAAATGCTTCCTCAGCCTCTGGGGACCATTTAACCATAACCGACTCTTTCCCTTTTGTCAGGTTGGTGAGGGGCACAGCCTGAGAAGCAAAATGGGGAATGAATCGTCGATAATAGCCAGCGATTCCCAGAAAGGCTCGTACCTGTTTCTTGCTGTTGGGACGTGGCCAACTCTGTATGGCCTCGACTTTATTGACTTGGGGTTTTATCACCCCCCTCCCAATAGTGTACCCAAGATATTTGGCCTCCTCCTGTCCAATGGTACACTTCTTTGGATTGGCCGTAAACCCAGCTTCCCGGATAGAGTCTAGGACTGCTTGTACTTTCGGCAAATGTGAGACCCAGTCTGTGCTATGGATAATCACATCATCCAGGTAAGCTGCAGCATATTTATGATGGGGCCTCAGAATCTTATCCATTTTCCGCTGGAATGTTGCCGGTGCATTCTGTAACCCAAACGGCATTCTCTTATATTGGAATGCCCCATCTGGGGTTACAAACGCAGTTTTCTCCTTGGCCGACTCGGCCAGGGGAATTTGCCAATACCCTTTGGTGAGATCAAGAGTTGTCATATATCGGGCTGTTCCCAGCCGGTCAACCAACTCATCTATACGCGGCATGGGGTAGGTGTCAAAACCGCCAGCTCCCATCAGGTTTGGGCACTAGTACGATAGGACTGGACCAGTCACTCTGGGACTCCTCTATCACACCCAATTCCAACATCCTTTGAACCTCCCCACGTATTGCCTCCCGTCGGGCCTCTGGTATTCTATAAGGTTTTAGTTTTACCCTTTCTCCTGGCGGGGTGATAATGTCATGCTCTACGCCAGATGTTTGTCCTGGAAGCTCAGAGAAAATCTCTTTGTTACGAAGTACAAACTCTTTAACCTCCTGTTGTTGGGGTTTCGATAAGGTGTCTGCTATTCCAACCTCAGGAACTAAGCAATCAGGCTGTACTTGTGACAAAGTCTCTGCGACTAGGGATTCCCTATCCCTCCAGGCTTTCAGCAGATTGACGTGATAGATCTGCTCTGGCTTTCGCCTTCCTGGCTGTCTAACCCTGTAGTTCACCTCACTAATTTTTTCAATTACTTCATATGGACCTTGCCATTTGGCCAGAAATTTGCTTTCAACCGTAGGGACTAGCACCAAGACCCTATCCCCCGGGGAAAAAGTACGGGTCTTGGCCCCACGGTTGTACACTCTCTGCTGTGCTAACTGCGCTTGGGTTAAATGTTCCTTTACAATTGGCATTACCTGTGCAATTCTATCTTGCATCAGGGCGACATGCTCAATCACACTCCTGTGAGGAGAACTCTAATTTTCCCAAGTTTCCTTGGCGATATCCAGCAGCCCTCTTGGGTGTCTCCCATAGAGCAACTCGAAGGGTGAGAAACCCGTAGAGGATTGGGGTACCTCCCTAATGGCAAACATTAGATAGGGTATTAGACAGTCCCAATTCTTTCCATCTCTATCCACCACCTTCTTTAAGATTTGTTTAAGGGTTTTGTTGAATCTTTCAACCAACCCATCTGTTTGGGGGTGATACAAAGATGTACGCAATTGCGTCACTTTGTACAACTTGCATAATTCTTTCATAACCCGGGACATAAAGGGTGTTCCTTGGTCCGTAAGTAGTTCCTTACAAATACCCACGCGGCTAAAAACAAGAGATAGCTCTTTGGCTATGGTTTTGGCCGAGGTATTTCGGAGAGGAATTGCGTCCGGATAACGGGTGGCATAGTCCAATATAATCAAAATGTACTGATGCCCCCTGGCGGACTTCATTATCGGACCTACCAAATCCATTGCGATCCTTTCAAAGGGGACCTCAATGATAGGAAGAGGTACCAGCGGGTTACGGAAATGTGGCATAGGTACCGACTTCTGACACACAGGGCAGGAGGGACAATCATTTTCAATTTCCTTCATGACCCCAGGCCAATAGAATCTCTGCAATACCCTCTCTCTGGTTTTCTCTGTCCCCAGATGACCTCCCAGAATGTGCCCATGAGCCAATTCTAACACCAACTTCCTGTAAGGTTTGGGCACTACAAGTTGCTCAATGGTTTCTTCTGCCCTTTGAGCCACTCGATACAGCAGGTCCCTTTCCATAGTGAAGTAAGGATAAGTGCAAGTCTTATCTGGGTTCACTAACTCACCATCTATTTTCACCACATTTTCCCGTGCCTTTATTAGGGTGGGGTCTTTTAACTGTTCTGTGGCAAAATTTTCCCTGTGAACCTCAAGATCCGAAAACTCCACAGACGGCATGTTTTCATCTGAGGATGTTGGCTCCTCCCCAGTTTCTCGAGTTTCCCCTGCCAATACCGACAAGGGAAATTCAGGAGAGTCCTCACCACTCCCAGAGGAATTCTGGTCATCTTCCTGGTTTATAGGGGCACCAGTGGGGGGCTCAGGACAATCCCAGAGTTTCCAGAATTTTGGAAAATCCCTTCCCACAATAGCATCATGTGGTAAGTGAGACACTAACCCCACCTGATGAGAGAGGTTACCTTTGGGGGTCTCAAAAAACACTGAAGTTACAGGATACTCTCGGGTGTCCCCATGCACACAAATAACAGCCACCCTGTTCTTCCCAGAGACCTCTGTAGTAACTAATTCAGCTTTTATCAATGTTACCAGGCTACCTGAATCCAGCAACACATCAACATTTCTACCATTAATACACATTTTACATAAATGTTTCTCAGGTCCCCAAATGGCAGTGCATGCAACTGTCACAAACAGCGACTGACGTCTCTCCCTTATAAAGTCACATTGCATAGGCTCATCCAATTGGCTGCAATATGTCCCTCTTGCCGGCAGCGGTAGCAAATAATCTTTTTCGCTGTCTCTTGCAGCATGGGCTTCCTGGGCTGCTCCCGCCAGACCTTAGGTAGAACTCCCACCCTCTCACTCTCTCCACCCTCACCCCTTGGAGTCATCTTACCCACCACTGGGGATGATCTGGTCTTAGGGTGGAAAGTCTGTGAGTCCCTGGAAGAGGTGGTCAGGTTCTCTGTAGCCAAGTACCTCTCAACCAGATCCACAAGTTTATCTGCATTTTCTGGGTCTCCATGGCTTACCCATTTTTGGATGGCAGTAGGAAGAGCTCTCAGGAAACGATCCATAACAACACGTTCCACAATGTTTGGTGCGGTCAAAGTCTCTGGCTGCAGCCACTTCCTGCTCAGGTGAATGAGATCATACATTTGAGACCTGGGGGGTTTTCCAACCTGAAAAGTCCAATTAGGCACACGCTGAGCCCGGACGGCCAGGGTGACACCCAGCCGTGCCAATATTTCTGTTTTTAGCACCACATAGTCTTTTGCTTGGTCAGGCTCTAGGTCATAATAAGCTTTCTGCGATTCCCCAGTTAACAGAGGGGCCACCAGTCCAGCCCATTGCTCCTTAGGCCACTTTTCCCTTTCAGCAGTCCTTTCAAATGTGGTCAAAAACACCTCCGGATCATCCTCTCCAGTCATTTTTGTCAATAAACGGCTCACACCAAAGGATGCGGTATTATTGTAACCACTTGCTTCATTGGTCTGCGGACGTTGCTGTATTAATGTCTCTATTTGCTGTTGAAAACTCTGCTCTTGCTTCTGCAACAGGTCTATAAAGCGGGCTTCAGATTGCTGCTGTGCTTGTTGCTGAGCTTCCAGACTCTGCAGGTGAGCTTTCTGCTGAGCTGCAAGGCTCTTTTGTAAAGCCGCATTTGTTTGCTGCTGATTTGCATTTGCTAGAGCCAGCTGTCTCAGTATCTCCTCCATGCTGGCCTTTAAAAAAATTGAAAAAAAACTGCCCGCATTCTCCACCAACTGTGAGGGGTTAGCTCGGCAGCGGGTGTGTGTGACCTCCTGGATGGGTTCACAATACAAAATCAGGCACAGCAAACAGCGTTGTAGGTGCAAAAAACAAAAGATGCGGTTTATTTATGCTACATGCAGTGATACATATAACAGCCAAACAAAAATAAAACATGAAAATAAATCCTGGTCAGCTCGACCTCTAACTACACACTTAGATTCCCTGTCTAACAACTGAGTGCAGCCTTGTGCTGCACCAGTCCCTGTCTCTGTTGTAGAGGTTTGCCACACAGGCGTTAACTCACCGCACAGAACAGGTGTCACACTCCCCAGTCTATACAACACAAAACTGGTTCCAGGATGGAGCATCTCCCTAAGCATGCTGGATTTTTTGTAGAGGTCTTAATGAGCCCACTTACTTCAGCTGGGCTCATTAACTCTTCCCCTCTAATTGTAAAAGTCTGCATAAAGCCTGAATCTAGGGCACACAAATTTCCCATCCTGGATACAACCTTTCCCATTTCCCATCCTGGATATAGTGCTGCCACAATATATATATATATATATATATATATATATATATATATATATATATATATATTTATAATATTTTGGGGGGTATAAGTAATTTTCTAGCAAAAAATACTAGTTTCAACTTGTAAACAAAAAATTCCAGAAAAGCCCTGGTCAGCAAGTGGTTAGCATACAATGAAGAAGCCCTGCTCCTAAACCTTTAACTTTTTGTCAAGACAGCCCATATTCAAATTTAATACAACTAAAACTCAGCTTCCAGTCCTCCTGATAACAAAGAGAATAACATAGACTGTCCCTTGCTTGAAGTCCGAGAAAAAGCATCTTAAAAAGGTAAACTGCAATTGTTAAATGTTTTGCTATGTGAACAAAAACATATATAACAAATATAAGGTAGATGTTATTCCAATGTGGCTGAAAAAAATGGAAATACCTACTATATACCCACCCACCAGATATAGGTGGTAGCTTGAAATGGGGTAATTCGTGCACCATAGAAAGCAGGACAAGGGATCCAATCATATGTAGTGAGAGCCAATGTGGAAAAAAATGGATTGAATGTTATTACATTGTCCTTATATAAACTGTCAAAGGTGGAAGAGTGTGTTCCTTTTCCATGGTCTCAGTTACAACTCTTCAAGAGGAAATATAGTTGAAATGTACAGATGCCAAAACTGATAGGCCTAAAAGTGACATTGATTGGTCTCAGCATACTACAAGGGAATTCAAGCAGATCAAGGCAGCCAATCCTAAAGGAGGCAAAGGATCCAAAGGTAAATGCATCTACCTCCTTCAAGAAAAAAAAAAAAACTGAAAGTTTCCAGCACTGAATTCTAACCCCAGTGTAGCTTTGTTCCTGAAACAAAATATTTAAGAGATTGAAAATATTTCTAGTATAAGGCAAGGTAGTGCCAATTAGTCCCCAGTTGATGGAAAAGCATTACAATCTCTACAAGAGAGTCACTCAATTATAATCAAATCCTTAGATGGGGAGGGTCATGTGATATTGATGGGCAACTGCCAATATAAAACCATGTGCCAGAAGATTCTAGACAATCAAAGCTGGTATTGCCCAATTTCAGCCACACTAATGGATACATTTAATTTTGCGGCTTTGCAATTTAGATGAGGCCTTTGAAACAGAAGTGAAATTAAATTACCTTTGGCAATACACGAGGACCTAGAACTCTAGGGTTCCTACATTTTACTGCTTAGTCACAAATTAATACATAAAAATCCCCTTAATCCATTAGGAAGACCTATTGTTTCTGGAAATGGCAGCCTTACTGAAAATGTAAGTTTGAGTCATTGATGCACACTTATAACCACATGTAGTGTGCTTACCCTTCTTTGTTAAAAATACCATCCACTTTCTTGAAACGTTTGTGATTTTAAAGATTGGTAACCATTGATATGGAGGCCCTCTGCAACTCAATTCCTCACAATCTTGGGGAAAGAGCTGTTCATAGGGTTCTCTCACAAAGGAGCACACAGAATTGGTCATTAAGTTGCCTTTTAGGAGCTGGCATTTATCTTACATCATAATTCCTTCCCCTTCTGTGGCTCCTACTACCTCCAGGTTCAGGAGATTGAGATGGGGATATGTTGTGCCTAGACATGTGCAGAGTAAAATATTTCGTTTCGGAATTTCGTTTTCGTCCGAAAACTTAATTTATTTAGTTACTCCTGAAATTCGTTTTTATTTTTATCGTTTTTCGTTCAAAAATTGCATTCGTCCGAAAATCCACATGAATTACGGTCGAATCTGTCTTTGAAGGCTTATGGTGTCTGTCGAATGTATAAAGAAGATTCGACGGAGCAAGTATATAGAATACTTTAGAATCCTATTAAAGTCTATGGGACTCCAACGTTCAAAATCTAAAGTGCTAATTTTAAAGGCTAATTTGCAAGTTACTGTCCTAAAAAGTGTTTGGGGACCCGGGTCCTGCCCCAGGGGACATGTATCAATGCAAAAAAAGTTTTAAAAACGGCCGTTTTTTCGGGAGCAGTGAATTTAATAATGATTAAAATGAAACAATAAAAGTGTAATATTCCTTTAAATTTCGTAGGGGGGGGGGGGGGGGGTTGTCTATAGTATGCCTATGAAGGGGCGCATGTTTCTGGTGCTTAGAACTGTCCCTGCACAAAGTGTCATTTAGGCAGGAAAAAAAGTCCTTTAAAATCACTCGCAGCTATTATGAATTGTCAGCTCCGTAATACAGAGAACACTCATTGAAAGTCATTGATAAAAAAATAAATAAATAAAAAAAAAAAAAAGCATGGGGTCCCCCAAATTCAATTACCAGGCCCTTCAGGTCTGGTATGGATATTAAGGGGAACCCTGCCTCAAATTTAAGAAAAAATTTGACGTGGGGTTCCCCCTAAATATCCATAACCAGACCCTTCAGGTCTGGTATGGATATTAAGGGGAACCCCGCGTCAAATTAAAAAAAAAATTGACGTGGGGTTCCCCCTAAAAATCCATACCAGACCCTTTATCCGAGCACGCAACCTGGCAGGCCGCAGGAAAAGAGGGGGGGATGAGAGAGCGGCCCCCCTCCCTCCTGAACCGTACCAGGCCACATGCCCTCAACATTGGGAGGATGCTTTGGGGGTCTGTGACCCCTCAAAGCACCTTGTCCCCATGTTGATGAGGACAAGGGCCTCATCCCCACAACCCTGGCCGGTGGTTGTGGAGGTCTGCGGGCGGGGGGCTTATCAGAATCTGGAAGCCCCCTTTAACAAGGGGACCCCCAGATCCCGCCCCCCCCTGTTTGAAATGGTAAGGGGGTACAAAAGTACCCCTACCATTTCACAAAGAAAGTGTAAAAAATGGTTAAATAAAACAAACACACTTTTGAAAAATTCCTTTATTAAAAATAAAAAAATAAAAAAAAAGATTCCAGCGGCGGTAATCCACTCTTGCTATCCAGCAACGGACGGTCATCTCTCCAGCGATGGCTCATCTCATCCAGCGCAGCGAATCCTCCATCCTTCTTCTGTCTCCGTGGAGGAGACACTGCAGGCATTCCGGCAGCTGACGTTTCTTATATGCGGAGGGCGGGGCCACCCGTCACCTGACCCCGCCCCCCTCTGACGCAAGGGGAAACCCGGGGTTCCCTGTGACGTATGGGTGACCCCGTACCCCTCTGATGTAACGGAAACCTGCCTGTGTTACATCAGAGGGGGGCGGGGTCACCCATACGTCACGGGGAACCCCGGGTTTCCCCTTGCGTCAGAGGGGGGCGTGGTCAGGTGACGGGTGGCCCCGCCCTCCGCATATAAGAAACGTCAGCCGCCGGAATGCCTGCAGTGTCTCCTCCACGGAGACAGAAGAAGGATGGAGGATTCGCTGCGCTGGATGAGATGAGCCATCGCTGGAGAGATGACCGTCCGTTGCTGGATAGCAAGAGTGGATTACCGCCGCTGGAATCTTTTTTTTTATTTTTTTATTTTTAATAAAGGAATTTTTCAAAAGTGTGTTTGTTTTATTTAACCATTTTTTACACTTTCTTTGTGAAATGGTAGGGGTACTTTTGTACCCCCTTACCATTTCAAACAGGGGGGGGCGGGATCTGGGGGTCCCCTTGTTAAAGGGGGCTTCCAGATTCTGATAAGCCCCCCGCCCGCAGACCTCCACAACCACCGGCCAGGGTTGTGGGGATGAGGCCCTTGTCCTCATCAACATGGGGACAAGGTGCTTTGAGGGGTCACAGACCCCCAAAGCATCCTCCCAATGTTGAGGGCATGTGGCCTGGTACGGTTCAGGAGGGAGGGGGGCCGCTCTCTCGTCCCCCCCTCTTTTCCTGCGGCCTGCCAGGTTGCGTGCTCGGATAAAGGGTCTGGTATGGATTTTTAGGGGGAACCCCACGTCAATTTTTTTTAAATTTGACGCGGGGTTCCCCTTAATATCCATACCAGACCTAAAGGGTCTGGTTATGGATATTTAGGGGGAACCCCACGTCAAATTTTTCTTAAATTTGAGGCAGGGTTCCCCTTAATATCCATACCAGACCTGAAGGGCCTGGTAATTGAATTTGGGGGACCCCCACGCTTTTTTATTTATTTATTTATTTATTTTTTTATCAATGACTTTCAATGAGTGTTCTCTGTATTACGGAGCCGACAATTCATAATAGCTGCGAGTGATTTTAAAGGACTTTTTTTCCTGCATAAATGACACTTTGTGCAGGGACAGTTCTAAGCACGGGAAACATGCGCCCCTTCACAGGCATACTATAGACAACCCCCCCCCCCTACGAAATTTAAAGGAATATTACACTTTTATTGTTTCACTTTAATCATTATTAAAATCACTGCTCCCGAAAAAACGGCCGTTTTTAAAACTTTTTTTTGCATTGATACATGTCCCCTGGGGCAGGACCCGGGTCCCCAAACACTTTTTAGGACAGTAACTTGCAGAATCTTTTCTCTCTGTCAAATCTTTTTTCTCTGTCGAATATTTTCTCTATATAATCTTGGACTAATAGAGGTAAGGTTAGGCACATTCGACCACAGGTTCTATAGACATAGATTGTTGTCAGAGTCATGTCGAATCTCCTATTCTATATCGAACTGTTGTAACAATGAAAACGAAAATAAAGCATTTATTTATGTCGGATCTTTCGTTTTTCGGATTTTGTGCTTTCGTTATCGTTTGTCAAAACGAAAACGAAAATAGCTTAAATTCGGACGAAAATGCATTCGGACGAAAACGAATGCACATGTCTAGTTGTGCCCTGTCCTATGGCAATCTGTACTTGGGGGGATTGAGAATATAATTTCCTCTCAGATGAGAGCCTCTTTATGTACACATGCCACATTCCTCCCCTGGGAAGGACCTCAAGATTTATTAGCCCAGTAGATTGCAGTGATGAACATAAACGATCATAACTTGAAGTTTAGCATGACATTTGGCAGTGCCTCACTAACGTTCCTTGATGTACAAATAACATTAGGGACAAGACAGAGAAATGCTGATTAGAGTATCGTGTCACAAAGGAGCATGCATATCCTTCATTAACTTGTCTAACCCTTTTAGAGGTATCAAGCATAGTCCCTATCCATATTTCCAACCTGAGTGATGATCTCTTTGATATCATCTTCCCTATACCCTTTCTCAAGGAATCTAGCTTTTAAGACTTGCACCTGCTGTTGGTAATCTATCATGTTGGTACAATTTCGCCTAATCCTCTGGAACTGTCCCTTAGGGACAGCTCTTAGCCATGAAGCATGATGACAACTGTCTCCTTAAAAAAAGTAGTGGTAATTAATCTACCATCTACTACCAATATATTCAAGTCCAGAAAGTGAATTTCCATCTGGCTAGCTTCATATTGGAGATTGATGCCCCTATCGTTCAAATTAAGCTTCAAAAAGAAAGCTTCCAGGGAGGGTAAATAATCTTCTCATAAAAGAAGCACGTCGTCTATGTAGCGTTTCCATAAACACAATTCCTTGGGGGGATTGGTATCAATAACCTCACTCTCCCAGCGGGCCATGAATAAGTTCGCCAAACTAGGGGCGACCTTAGCGCCCATAGCCACGCCAATGGATTGCAAAAAGTAATTCCCTCCAAACCAGAAATAATTGTGACTGGTAGCAAAAGTTAGGAGATTGAGAATAAAGTCTCTCAGTACTGGTAATAATTAATTTTCTTGCTCCAAGTAAAATGTAACAGCCTCAAAACCATGCTGATGTGATATAACAGTATAGAGAGAGGCCACATCCGCAGTTGCAAGGATGTAACCTTCTCTAAATCCACAATCCATCAGCAAGTTAGTAATCTAAGTAGTATCCCTCAGATATGCCGGGGTTTGACCACAAGGGGTTGTAGGAAATTATTGATGTATCTACCTATTCTGGCCGTGACAGAATCGATACCACTAATAATAGGCCGGCCTGGGGGTTTAGATAGATTCTTATGGATTTTAGGTAGATAATACATCACTGGCACCCTCGGAGCAGAGGGAACTAAATACGCCTTTTCTTTTTTATTCAAAACTCCCAACTGGAAACCTTTATCAATCAAAGATACTAGGTCTTTTTTGTATTTCAATGTTGGGTTAAACCCCAATTTTATATATGTCATGCTATCTGACAATAACCTATTCATCTCATCAAGATAGTCAATTTTGTTTAAAATGGACATAAATGTGTCATTTGGGACATTTATAGGGAGGGCTTCAGTTTTGGTCGGGTTGATTTTAAAACCTGAGAGGTTGCCAAACGAGTTAAGAGTTGCATGAAGAGATGGAAGTGATATATGCGGGTGTGTGATAAAATTTAATCTGCAAAAAGGGTCAGTTTGTATTCCCGGTGTCTCAACCCAACTCCCCGAATGTCGGGATGAGAACGAATGGCTGTGGCAAGAGGTTCGAGACTGAGGATAAAAAGCAAGGGTGACAAGGGGCAGCCCTGTCTGGTGCCATTAGTTAGAGGGAATGACAATGAGAAATGACGTTGAGACATGGGAAGCTATCTGCATCTGGGATGTGGGAGTCGAATACAGTGCCTTTAAGACCTGTATAAATGGGCCCGAAAATCCATATCTTGATAATGTGGCAAACATAAATGATCAATTTAATCGGTCAAATGATTTTTGAGCATCTAAGCTCAGCACAATTAGGGATGAGCCTGATGTTCAAGTTGAACGTAAGTTTGACTCGAACATCGGGTGTTTGTCTGTTCGCTGAATAGCGAACAATTTGGGTTGTTCGCAGCATATTCGAAAGCCACGGAACACCCTTTAAAAGTCTATGGGAGAAATAAAAAGTGCTAATTCTCATATTGCCCTTCTTTTTTAATTGTGATCACATTTTTTAATTGTTAATCGGTTTTTATGGAAATAAAAAATCGTTTTTACCTGCACTATTCGAAGTGCTTTCCTTTTTTTGCATATATATCATCATTCTTCTTGACTGCTCCATCCTGTCCATCATGGTCAATGTGCTGTCTCTTCCAATGTGATTCCATCAAGAGTTTTCCTGGCTTTTGAAGGCTGTTGAGGACCTTCTGGATCATCTTTACCGGACTGTTGATTGCGGTATCCATGCCTGTGTGACCTGGTGCCACTGGCACTCAGGTCCTTGGGATCTGGTAAGAGTAACCATTTCTACTGTTCTTGGATATTATTATTCTACGGATGTCACGTCCTCCAGTTTGGGTGGAACTCCCACTTGGTTGGACTGACCTATTTGGAATCTATTCATTGTTCTCACATTAATTTAGTTGGGACTTATTCACATAATGTTTTCACATTGTTTTTTCTGTTTGAGCTTTATATCACAAAATTTTCACCTATTATGCAAGTTATTGTCATAAAAAGTGTTTGGGGACCCGGGTCCTGCCCCAGGGGACATGTATCAATGCAAAAAAAAAAGTTTTAAAAACTGCCTTTTTTGTCGGAAGCAGTGATTTTAATAATGCTTAAAGTAAAACAATAAAAGTGAAATATTCCTTTAATTGTCGTACTATAGTATGTCTGTGAAGTGGAGCATGTTTCCCGTGTTTACAACAGTCCCTGCACAAAATGACATTTCTATAGGGAAAAAGGTAATTTAAAAGTACTTGCGGCTATAATGAATTGTCGGTCCCGGCAATACACATAAAAGTCATTGAAAAAAGGGCATAGGATTCCCCCACAGTCCATTACTAGGCCTTTTGGGTCAGGTATGAATATTAAGGGAGCCCCAATTTTAAAAAAAAATGGTGTGGGGGTCCCCCTCAAAATCCATACCAGGCCTTCACTGGTATGAATTTTAAGGGGAACCGTACGCCAAAACTTGAAAAAAAATTGTGTGGGGGTCCCCCCAAAAATCCATACCAGACCCTTATCTGAGCGTACAACCAGGCAGGCCGCAGGAAAAAAGGGATGGCACTCTCTCAGCTGAACTATACCAAGCCACATGCCCTCAACATGGGGAGGGTGATTTGGGGTAGCCCCCCAAAGCACCATGTCCCCATGTTGACGGGGACAAGCGCCTCATCCCCACAACCCTTGCCCAGTGGTTGTGGGGGTCTGTGGGTGGGGGGCTTATGAGAATCTGGAAGCCCCTTTTAACAAGGGGACCCCCAGATCCCGGCCTCCCCTCTGTGTGAAATTGTGATGGGGTATAAGTGTACCCCTCCCATTTCACAAAAAAGTGTGAAAATGGTGAAAATGGTAAAAATGAAACAACACGGCTTGGGACAAGTCGTTTATTAGTCCAAGGGTTGTGGGGATAAATACCTTGTCCCCATCAACATGGGGACACACTTCTTTGGGGGGCTACCCCAAAGCACCCTCCCCATGTTGAGGGCATGTGGCCTGGTACGGTTCAGGAGGGTGCTCTCTCACTTCCCCTCTTTTCCTGCAGCCTGCCAGGTTGTGTGCTCGGATAAGGGTCTGGTATGGATTCTGGTAAGCCATTTTTTTTTACATTTTGGCACAGGTTTCCCCTTAAAATCCATACCAGACCTGAAGTGTTTGGTATGGATTTTGAGGGGGACCTTCACGCCATTTTTTAAAAATTTTGGTGCGGAGTTCCCCTTAATTCCCCAGACCTGAAGGGCCTGGTATCGAATTTGGGGGGACAGCCACAAAATTTTTTTACATTTTGGTTTGGGGTTCCCCTTAATATTTCTACCAGACCCAAAGGGCCTGGTAATGGACTGTGGGGGAATCCCATGCCGTTTTTTTCACTGACTTTTATGTGTATTGCCAGGAACAACAATTCATTATAGCCGCGAGTACTTTTAAATTACTTTTTTTCTTTAGAAATGTCATTTTGTGCAGGGATTGTTGTAAACACGGGAAACATGCACCACTTTACAGACATACTATAGACACCCCCAAAGTATGAAATTTAAAGGAATATTTCACTTTTATTGTTACTTTAAGCATTATTAAAATCACTGCTCCCGAAAAAATGGTTGTTTTTAAAACTTTTTTTTGCATTGATACATGTCCCCTGGGGCAGGATCCAGGTCCTCAAACACTTTTTATGACAATAACTTGCATATAAGCCTTTAAAATGAGCACTTTTGATTATTCATGTTCGAGTCCCATAGACTTTAACAGTGTTTGCGTGTTCAAATAAATTTTTTGCCTGTTCACATGTTCTGCTGTGAACCGAACCGGGGGTGTTAGGCTTATCCCTAAGCACAATAGCAGGTCTCTTAGTTTTAGTGAAAAGGTCGATAAGGTCTATGATACACCTAGTATTATCCCTTGCATGTCTAGTGGGTACAAACCCTACTTGGTCTTTATGTATTAACGAAAGGAGTAGTAAGGAAAGTCTATTTGCTAATATTTTTGTGAAAATTTTATAATCAGAATTTAGAAGGGCTATGGGGCGCTAATTGTCAGGTAGCGATGAGTCCTTATCCAATTGAATGGATGACCATTATAAAAGCATGTAAGAATTGAGTGTGGGGTCTTTCCATTCATCGGTGAAGCAAACAGGGTCCCCATATGAGGTAATAAAACTGAAAGGAACTTAGTAAAAGTAGGGCAGTCCATCAGGACCTGGGGATTTGTGGGATGGGAGCTGGTTAATGACCATAATGATTTCTTCAGCAGTGATATTAGTGTGTTAAGTCCGAAGCAGTCATCAGGGGATAGTGTGGGAAGATTTAGGGAAGCAACAAATGCGATCAGGTGTATGTTCGAATCAACCATATATGATAGAATTGGTCCTGAGATATCGAAATGAAGAGGATTTTTTTTTGCACCTGGAGAGAAGGGGCATTTTGAAACAGGGCAAATCTGTCTTTGTATGGGGACATACATAGATTGAAGTCCCCCCTCCCCCCGATGATCATAAAGGGTTGGGTAAAGGGTTGGATTTTCTCAAAGAATTCCTCTAGAAACCCAATCTGTCCCGAGTTGGATGCATTCCTTTGGGGCGTGAAGGAGGTTTTCTGGGATCTCTGCCGAACTGGGGTCCAGATCTTCCCATGAGTAGAGAGTGGCCTGATTGCTGGGGCCTGTACTTGTAGATTCTCTTCAGGGATAGGGGGGAAGGTTCCTAATGAAAGACTCGCATTCTTGGAGATCCCTCATGGAGTGTTGTGATCCATCCTTGGTCACTGACAGGTGGAATGGGAAGCCCCAGCGGTACGGGACCTGGTGATGTTGTAGATGGGCTGTAACAGGGAGCAGGGTGCAACGTTTAGCCAATGTGGTGGGAGATAAATCACTGAGGATTTGAATTTTTGCACCTTTGAAATCAACTCTTGATCTGTTACAGGTGGCAATGGTTAAAGCTTCTTTGCTTTCATAGAAATGGAAGCGGACAATAATGTCCCTAGGATTGGCACCCTGAGGGGTTCAGGAGCCAATGATCTGTGAGCTCTGTCAAGGTGCCAGTCTATATCAGGGACATTGGGTGCCAGGGTGTTGAAAAGAGCAAGAAGGTATGGTCGAATTTCTTTGTCTGTGATGGATTCAGGGACTCCATGGAGCCGTAGGTTCTGCCGGCATTCCCTGTTCTCAAGGTCTTCTTGCTGCATTTACAATTGCGACACTGCATTTATTAGGTGGGCATTTTCATCTGACAAAACGTGAACATATTGCACCATATCATCAAATTTGGCTTCTAAAGCGAGGGCGGGGCGGACTGTCACATTTATGTCACATGGGTTGGTGTCACATGGTGACCCCGCCCCCTTGCGATGTCATAGTCCCCATGTGACATCAACCCATGTGACCAACCCATGTGACATAAAGCCATGTGACACCGCCCCTTGTCCCTATATAAGTGGCCGCGCAGTGCGTCCCTGGCATTCCGGCCGGAGAGATCGTCGAGGCAACATCTCCTGGAGAAGAAGAAGAAGAAGAAGAAGAAGAAGAAGAAGAAGAAGAACGGAAGGCGGCGGCGGCGGCAGCGACAGAAGACCGGGAGGGGGACAAGACCCCCGAAGTCGGGAGAAGAGGCCGGCGGTGAGGAAGAAAGCCGGACTCCTCCGCTAGCAAAAGAGCTACAAGAAGATAGCGGAGGAGTCCGGCGAGAAGACCCCCGAAGACGGAAGACCCCCGGAGCTGTGCAATAAAGTATTTTATCTCGTGTGTTGTGTTTTTTTTGGTACTTTTATTTTACAGGTGAATGGGTAAGGGTACATTGTACCCCATACTCATTCACATAGGGTGGGGGGGCCGGTATCCGGGGGCCCCCTTATTAAAGGGGGCTCCCGGATTCCGATAAGCCCCCCGCCCGCAGACCCCGACAACCAACGGCCAGGGTTGTCGGGAAGAGGCCCTTGTCCTCATCAACATGGGAAAAGGCACCCCCCCATGTTGAGGGCATGCGGCCTGATACGGCTCAGGAGGGGCGGCGCTCGCTCGCCCCCCTTTCCTGGCCGGCCGGGTAGCGTGCTCGGACAAGGGTCTGTTGTGGACTTGGGGGGACCCCCACGCCGATTTTTTTCGGCATTGGGGTTCCCCTTTAAGTCCATACCAGGCGGCCTGGGCCAGCGACGTCTCCTTCGCGGGCCCCGCCTACCTGGATACCCGCTCGAAATGAGCGGACTTTTCTCCGGGCGGGAAAAGTGCGCTCATTTCAAAAGTACGGCGGACTGGCACACACACGGGCGGATTGTCCGCCGAAATGCGAGTCCGACGGACAGTATTACGGAAATTCCGAAATACTTAGTCCGCCAGACTTCACGCTGAAAAAGTCCGCTGAAGCCCACACACAAGCGGACTGTCCGTTGAAATGTGTTTCGGCGGACTAAGTAGGCCAGACAGACCGCCCGTGTGTACGCGGCTTAAGGTATCTCCTAGTTGATCTATTTCCCCTCTAAGTTTGTGTGCAAGCTTGCCCACCTCCTTGGCTATGAGTGAGTCTTTAAAGCAGGGCCAGCAATTTTAGATCTAGCACCTCCACTGTCGCCAACACATAGCAGGTTCGTCAGGTGTTTGTGGTTTAGGTGGGGGCTTTTCAATAAAGAGAGAGGGATCGACTAGCGGGAGTGCATCTAGTGCATCCAGCGGATTACTTGAGGCCAGGGATTGTAAACCTACGCAGGAAGCTGTCCATGAGGTGAGAGGGCTGGAGTGCGGCATAGCATGCATTAAGGTGAAAAAACACAAGGGTTTACAACCCCTTTAATCACTTCAGCTGGAAGAATTTACACCCTTCCTGACCAGTCCATTTTTTGTGATACGGCACTGTATCGCTTTAACTGAAAATTGTGCAGTCATGTGATGTTGTACTCAAACAAAATGTATGTCTACAAAATAGGGGATAGATATCTGATTTATGGCATTTTTGTTATTATTATTTGTTTTACTAGTAATGTTGGTGATCTGTGATTTTTATCGGGACTGCAAAATTGTGACGGACACATCAGACACTTTTGACACTTTTTTTGGACCACTGACATTTGTACAGCAATCAGAGCAAAAAATAGCCACTGATTACTGTATAAATGTCATTGGCAGGGAAGGGGTTAACACTAGGGAGTGATCAAGGGGTTAAATGTGTTTCCTATGTGTGTTCTAACTGTGAGGGGGAATGTGGCTGACTAGAGATGAGAGAGATCGTTTTTCCTACTTAGTTCCTACTGTTCCTACTGCTATAGCGTCTTAACCAATTGCGGACCAGCCGCCGCAGTTTTACTGTGGCAGGTTGGTTTTCTTGCATGAAATCACGTTAGTGTCTGATGTGTCGACCATAATGTCACAGTCACAAAAATTGCTGCCATTACTAGTAAAAAAAACATTAATAAAAATGCCATAAAACTATCCCCTATTTTGTAGACGCTATAACTTTTGCACAAACCAATTAATAAACGCTTATTGCAATTTTGTTTACCAAAAATATGTAGAAGAATACGTATCAGCCTAAACCAAGGAAAACACAAAAATATATATATGCGTTTTTTCAAAATTGTCGCTATTTTTTGTTTATAGCACAAAAAATTAAAACTACAGAGGTGATCAAATACCACCAAAAGAAAGCTCTATTTGTGAGGAAAAAAGAACGTCAATTTTGTTTGGGTGCTACATTGCACGTCTGCGCAATTGTCAGTTAAAGTGACACAGTGCCAAATCACAAAAAGTGCTCTGGACATTTGCCAGCCAATTGCTCCGGGGCTGAAGTGGTAAAAGAGCCGATGTAGAGCTATGATGGCTCGCGCAGCAGTGCCATCCTGCCACAGTATAAGTGTGGTGGCTGATCGGGAAGCAGTTAAGTAATCTTCTCTCAACATGGCTCCACCTCAGCCACTAACAGGAAACACTATTTAACCTTGCGCACTGCAAGCCAGCCTTGCCTGAGCAACAGTCGTGTTTAGGCTTTTGTGTGTTGTCCTGTTGTATGGTTATCTCTGACTTTTATGTACCAACCTAGGCATATCCTTCTGCCCATTTCTGTCTGCTAGTGACCGCTGACCTTAGCGTGCCTTCCTGACCATACCTGTCTGCCAGGTTTTTTTTTTTTTACTTTATATCTTTATTAATTTCTTTTCAATTTTACAAAACAGTCGTGATCCATATACAAGTAAAATTTTAGAAGGGAAGGAGTATAAAAAGAGTCTAAGCTCCCCCTACATAAAAACCTGCATTTATATGAACTACTCTTTCCCTTAATCACACCTACACCACCAATCTATCATACCACACTTCCATGCTTCCCGTACATATATCATTTTCCATTCCATTCATTGCTCAGCAGGTTTCTTTCCCTTATTCCCACATCTATTTTATCAAATCTTCCACTTACATATATTGATACCTCCCTATTTGCTGTTTCTTTGTTTCTTATACCACATCTTCCAGATCTTATTGAATTTCTTATAGGCTCCTTGCTTAATGTATGTCGTCCTTTCCTTAAGAATCACCACCTCCATATTCTGTACCCACTCACCGCTGGATGGGGGGGAAGAGGATTGCCACCTCTGAGCGATAAGTTTCCTTGCCTGAAAAAGGCATCTCAGGATTGCTAGTTGAGTGTATTTTGGTTTACCCTCTCCCTCTATCCACCCCAGCACACATAGCATAGGGTCCATGTAAATATACACCTCGAACGTCTGGGCTATAATATCCACCACCTCCCTCCAGTATGGAAATAGTTTTGGAAATCTCCAAAACATATGGATAAGATCCCCCCCGTCCTTCCGCATCTAGGACAGGTATCATCCTGTCGACGACCAAACCAGAAAGGCTTTTGTGGCGTGTTGTAAACCCTGTATAATAAAAATAGATGTGACATCTTCTGAGGTGGGGAGAGCGATACCCAATGGGGCGAGTTCGAGGATCCTTTCCCATTGAGGTTCCGATAAATTTCCCATTTCTTTTTCCCATTTCTTCCTATGCGACCTTACTTGCAACCCTTCTCGACTCCCTTTTTGTAGACTTGGGTAGATTTTGGATATTAAGCCTTTCCGTGAGTTGGCCTTAATGATGTTCTGGAGAACTGGGATATTACTCCATTCTATAGTCCTCCCCTTAAACTGCTCTGTCAGAGCATGTCTTACCTGCAAGTATCTAAATCCCCAAGGATTTATTGGGGATTGCAAATTGATCTATTAATTCCTGGAAAGATTTTAACTTAAAAATTGGAGTAGATCTGGAAAATATACTTTAGACCTCGTCTTTACCATTATCTAACTGTCCCAAATTTCTGCACCTTACTCAGCTTGTTGTTTTCCCATAAAGGAGAGTATTCTGAAAATCCTCTATATCCCAAAGTTTTTTTTGTCACTTGCCACACTTTTGGCATCAAAAGTAGGTAACCCCCGCAAGAAGGTCCCGGCTTCCAACACTTCTACCAAGAAGTTGTGCGGGGAGTTACATAAGAGAATCTTCCTCTCATGACCTTCTCCCTCAGATTCACACCCTCCCATGTGTTGGAGCTGCGCCACCAGAAAATAGCTAAAAGTGTGTGGGAGGGCAAATCCTCCCTCTTTATTTGAGAGTTGTAGGGTATTTAGGCTGATTCCTGATGGACCCCCTTTCCAGACTAGTTCACTAAATATGGTATTGATCTTATTGAGCCATTTTTTATAGATCCAAACTGGGGAGTTATGCAGAACATACAAAAGTTGTGGCAGAAATATAATTTTAATCAAATTACAGCAACCTGCTGCAGATAGTGAAAGTTTTTTCCACATTTAAATTTTATCTTTGAATTTATTGAGTGATGGGACTAGATTGTTTACTATAAATTTTTTAGGGTCTCTGGAGATGTTTATGCCGAGATAATTTATTTGGTTCACTATTTGTAGCCGTTCCGCCTCCTGAGGCAGGGGGCTATCTATTGGGTCAATTGGCAGCAAGGTAGATTTGTCCCTATTTATCCTCAATCCTGAGAGATGACCAAAGTTTCCAATTTTACACAGTCTCCCTTAGAGAGTTCTGTGTGTCTGTAAGCAGTAAAAGAAGATTGTCCGCAAATAATATCACTTTTTATTCCTCCGCCCCTCGTTTATATCCTTTTATCCCTGAGGAAGATCTGAGAGATGCAGCCAAAGGCTCAATCACAAGGGTGAAGAGAAGGGGGGACAAAGGACACCCCTGTCTCGTTCCCCTCAGCAATTGAAACCTGGCAGAATGCTCATTGTTCACTCTTACCCTTGCCTCAGGTGACCCATACAACAACTTCACCCAGTTAATAAAGTTTGGTCCTAGCTGGAATTCACTCAAAGCTCTCCAGAGAAACTTCCACTCTAAAGTATCAAAGGCCTTGGCAGCATCCAACGAGAGGATAGCCCTGTGGCCCTCCTGATCAGTGGGAATTTGAAGATTTAGGTATACCCGTCTTATATTTGTGACCTACCGGGTATAAATCCTGACTGGTCAGGGTGAACAAGTTTGTGTACAACTCTATTTAGTCTAGCTGCCAGGACCTTTGCCAGAATTTTTGTATCAGAGTTCAATAAAGAGATAGGTCTGTATGAGGCAGGGTTAAGTGGGTCTTTATTTTCTTTAGGAATCACTATTACTCCATCATGGATAAGGGGAGCACTCCCTTCGTTGCTGACCAGTTAAAAACCTTCAGCAATTCAGGAAGAAGCACCCCTCCATAATGTCGGTAAATTTCGATCGGCAGGCCATCCAGTCCTGGGGACTTCTGTCCCGCCATTTCCTGGACGGTCCGCTGTATCTCCTCTAATGTGACTGGACTGTCAAGTGCAGCCCTATCCTCCTCGGAGAGACAGGGGATCGTCAGATCTCTAAAAAAGTTATACATTTCTTCCCCTTTTTCCTCCTGTTTGGACCTGTATAGTTCCTCATAATAATTTTTAAAACTGTCCACTATCTCCGGAGTATATGTGGATGTCCTATCCTCGCCGGTGGTAATCATCGGTACCACCAATAATGGCGAATTTGTTCTAACTAAGTGGGCCAACATCCGACCAACGCTTTCCCCTTCTCCAAAAGCTATATGTTTTTGAAAAATGTGTTTATTCTCTGCTTTACCTAACAGTGTTAAACAATAGTTCTGCTGTGTCTCTATCCAAACCCTAAAGTTCCTAGGTGTCGGGTCGTTAATATATTGTTATTCTGTTAATGACACTTTTTCTGCTGCCAGTTCTTCCCCTTCTTTTGATTGTTTTTTTATTTTTGAAATTTGCTGAACCATTAAGCCTCGGAGGAAGGCTTTAAGTGTATCCCAGACTACCCCCTGGGGGGCTGTGCCTTTGTTTAATGCATTCTCTTAGGGTAGTTAAAACTTCCTGTGGTTCTCCCATAAGTTCCAACTAGGAAGGACTAATTCTCCATTCATGATGATAACTACCCTCCCCTACTTCCAGTGAAGCTGTCATTGGAGAGTGGTACAAAAGGCCTCTTGGCTCTCTTGGCTTGTAATTTAGGTTATTTATCTTAATAATCACCTCATCATTACCGAGTATCATATCAATCCTTGATAGTGTAGAGTGTGTACTGGGGAAGAAAGAGTAGCTCCGGGATTTGGGATTCCGTATTCGCCATATGTCCTTCAAGCCCATCTCTCCCATAAGCTGGGACAGTCGGACATCCGTTGCTCCACCTGTGCAGGGCGCTGCCTCTGCGCGTTATTCCAAAAGCAGTTGAATGCTAGCCTGGCTAAATTGCTAGCACTTCCACTGCTGCCTTTTCAGTTGGTAGATTCGGCCCCCTTCTACCAGCTCTCTTCCTCCATGGCCTCTTATGCCGCGTACACATGGTCGGAGAATCCGTCGGAATGCGCCTTATCGGACCGTGTCATCAGATAATCCGACTGTGTGTGGTATGCATCGGACTGATTCCGTCCGAATCTCCGTCGGACCCAATTTTCCAACATGTTGGAAATATTTCCTGACCAACTGGGCCGGTCGGACGTAATCCGATCATGTGTAGAGAATTTTGATCGGACCAAGGGCCACGCATGCTCAGATCAAATTCCTACATCAAAGCTATTGGCTACTAGCCTGAATATAGCCTCATCGTAACAAAATTACGTCATCATGTTCTGAAAGATCGGTGTTTTTCGACAACTTAGTCCGACCGTGTGTATGCAACAGTTTCGGACACAATCCGTCCGACTAAATCTGACGGACAAAATCCGACGGATTTGGTTGTGGAAATCTCCGACCGTGTGCACGTGGGCTTACAGTGCTTTGTCCTCAGAACCAGCGGTGCTCCATAGGCGTTCAAGGGGCTACGCAAGTACACAGGCAAAAAGATGCCATGCCGTGCTTGCTCTGGTTTGTTTGGGTTGACAGGAGCCACACTGGGGCAGATGTTTTGTCAGCTCTGCAGGGGCAGGCCGAGAGGTGGTTGATGCCATGCCAGCTTAAGCAAGGAATGGTGGTTTGCGACAATGGCACTAACCTCCTCTCCGCCCTCCGACAGGGACAACTGACCCATGTGCCCTGTGTGGCTCACCTCCCTAACCTGGTGGTGCAGCGGTTCTTGGGCAGGTACCCAGGCTTACAGGATGTCCTGAGGCTGGCCAGGAAAGTCTGTGTGCATTTCCGCCGATCATTTAATGCCAGTGTTTGGCTGGCTGAGCTCCAAAAGGAGTTGAACTTGCCCAAGAACTGCCTTATATGTGACATGCCCACCAGGTGGAGCTGAACGTTGGCCATACTGCAGCAGCTGCACACACACTAGAGGGCCATCAATGAGTACCTGTGCAATTACGACATCACGCCAGTGAGGCATGATCAGGGATGCATGCACTGTCCTGTCACCATTTGAGAAGGCCACGAGGATGGTAAGCACTGACAGTGTATGCATCAGTGACACTGTACCTCTTGTCCACCTGTTGGAGCATACGATGCGTGGAATAATGGACAGGGCACTTGAGGCAGAACAGAGACAGGAAGAGGAGGACTTCCTTGCCTCTCAAGGCCCCCTTTATCCAGACAGTGTTCCTGCTGTCCCACCCATCACACAGGAAGAGGAGGAGGAGAAGGAGGAGGAGGAGGCTTGTGTCAGGATGGAGGTGGAGCCTGGCACTCAGCATCAGCAGTCTTTTAGGGATGATTTACAGTCCCAAGAAACCAGTGGACTTCTATGTGGCTGGGAGGAGGTGGCTGTGGATTATGTTGTCCTTAGTGACTTTGAGGACTCCGGACTGAATGCCTCAGCTAACCTACGCTGCATGGCCTCCCTGATCCTGCAAAGCCTGCGGAAGGATCCTTGTATTCTTCAGCTCAAGGAGAGGGACCATTACTGGCTGGCCACTCTCCTTGATCCACGGTACAAGGGTAAGGTTGCGGACCTTATTTTGCCGTCGCAGGGGGAGCAGAGGATGAGACATCTCTGGGAGGCCTTGCAGAAAGGTCTGTGCAACGCGTTCCCAGAGACTGGGAGGTTACAAGCTCCTGGTCCTGGACAACCTGTTGCTGAGGCTTCGGTTAGTCACATAAGGAGCGTGGAGAAGGTGGCCATCTGACCAATGCGTTTAGACAATTTTTTAGTCCGCAGCCCCAAGGTATGATCGGTTCCAGCAACCATCGCCAGCGTCTGATTTATATGGTGCAGGAATACCTAGGGGCAAGGTCAGACTTGGACACCTTTCCCACAGAAAATCCTCTGTCTTATTGGGTCTTGAGGATGGATCACTGGCCAGAGCTTGCACAGTATGCAATTGAACTACTGGCCTGTCCTGCATCCAGCGTACTTTCGGAACGCACCTTCAGTGCTGCTGGAGGCTTTGTAACCAATCACAGGGTGCATTTGTCCACCGACTCGGTTGATCGTCTGACCTTCATAAAGATGAATCAGTCTTGGATCACCACCAGCTACCAAGCCCCTGAAGCTGATATAAACAAGTAATTTTTTTTTAAATGTCACATCCCTTCAAGACTGCCTATGCTGATGCTGAGTGACTGTCCTGTTATGCTGACTGACTATCCTCTTCCTCCTCAATAACCCTGCTAATAGCTTGGAAGAACATTTTTGGTTCTGGTTGACGCCACCAGCCCAATTTTTCAGCCCCTGTTTAACAGGGGCGTGTAATTATAATTTTTGATGCAATGCTTTGCAGCAGGGCTCATTCTTGCACTCCAACTAGAGTATGTGGGAGAGATGGCAGTGTCGTGGCACCAGAACCAGTGCCTAAGGCCCCATTTTTCAGCCCCTGTTTAACATCTTGATGTTTCTTGATATAATATTTCACAGCAGGGCCCGTTCCTGCACCCACCGAGAGTAACTGTGAGGACTTATAGTGTTGTGGCACCAGCACCAGAACCCCCACATACACAACCACCAAAGGCCCAATTTTTCTACCACTGTTCAACAATGGCATGTAATTACAATTCTTGATATACTCATTCACAGCAGGGCGCTCCAGCGCCCACCAAGAGTCACTTTGAGGGCTTACAGTGTAGTGGCAACACCAACACATTAGGCCCCCATTTCTGCGTAGCATATAGGGCAGGCCTATATTTTCAAATATCCAACTTACAAACGTCTCCTACTTGCAAACGGAAGTGAGACAACAGGAAGTGAGATGAAAAATTATACAGGGGTGATAACCCTTCTCTATGTTTTCCAAAAAGCTTAAAAATAGATTTTTTGACTGGAGCTACACTTTAAAAATGTACCAGTTCAAAATTACAAACAGATTCTACTTAACACAACTAACCTACACAGTCCCTGTCTTGTTTGCACTGCCTGTATACTGCTGTTCTGAGTATATAGGGCCTGGGGGCCCCACGCCTTGTCTTTTTTTAAATTTGGGTATGGGGTTCCCCTTAATATCCGTACAAGACCCAAAGGAAATGGTAATGGGCAGGGGGGGCTACCCATGCCATTTTTCTCAATGATTTTCATCCGTTTGTCGGAACCAGATAATACATTAAAACCGCAAGCAGTTTTAAATGACTTTTTTTCCGTTAAATTTCATTTTGTGCAGGGACTGTTCTAAACACGGGAAACACGTGCCAATTCACAGGCATACTATAGACACCCCCCAGGCACGGTATTTAAAGGAATATTTCGCATTTTTCACTTTAATTGTCATTAAAATCAGCGCTCCCGAAAAAATGGCAGTTTAAAAAAAAAAAATTGGCATTGGCCCATGTCCCCTGGGGCTGGAGCCGGGTCCCCAAACCCTTTTTAGGACAATATCTTGCATATTTGCCATTAAAATTAACACTTTTTATTTTGAACGTTCAAGTCCTATAGACGTCAATAGGGTTCTAAAGTTCGCACAAATTTTCAGTCCGTTCGAAAGTTCTAGTGCGAACCGAACCGGGGGGTGTTCGGCTCATCCCTAATCAACAACAATGGCAATGGATCAAGATGTTTACAGCTATGGACTTGAATGATTCTCAGTCCAGATTTTCCAAGACTTGTCAAAGGATGAACAAGAGAGGGACTTAATAGCTAGCAGGCATTCAAAGCGCCATTTTGTTGGACTATTGTTTTTACCTCTGAAATATTAACAGACTTAGTATCCTTCCAGTTTTGGAGCACTGGAGTGCAAGCGGCCAATTACATGTGAGAGATACCAGGTTTAAAATTTGGAGGAAATTTATCAATTCCAATATGGAGTTTTGTGAGTTTGGGGTTGGGCTGTGTTATAAACCCTGTAAGTGAGGAGATTAATGGGAAAACCTAGTTCCAAAAGCTTTTAAGGCTATGGCATTCACAAAAAAGTAAACAGAAGGTGACCTGTCTGACCAGAGTTGCGCCAACATAGAGAGGACGTGTCAGGAAAGATTTTTGCTAATCTTTGGGGATTATACTGCTATCTACTATATTATCATTTCCCTGTGACTCATACAGTGGGAAGCTTTGGAAGTTTCCCTGAAAGCTGACTTCCACTGATTCGCTATATATGTGGAGTTCAGATTCCCATTTGGTGAGAGTTGTGTATTTACGGAATATATGCTTCTCTTGAATAAGATTGTAGAAAAGCAATATGCCTTTACATTTTTCACGCTTCAGTGCTTTATCAAAGTCACAGGATGGGCGTCAACACCATTCATTTAAGCACATTGACAGGGAAGAGGAGGGGCGGGGAGTATACAATCAAGACCTGATGTTAACCCCTCACTCAACCTATGCAATTGTTTGTCAATGTGCTTAAATGAATGGTGTTGCCGTCCATCCTGTGACTTTGATAAAGCTCTGAAGCGTGAAACATGTAGTCACAGCTTCCCCAGAGCCTACGATGTTCCACTGCTGATTACTGACGAGTTCTCATTGTTTCTGGCTTCCTTTTGTTTCCATGGTAACACTGATATCACCCAGTACGTCCGGCTCTTAGTCTGCCTTGCTCGGCTCTTTTGGCTTCCTTCCCCTTGCGGTTGTTTCTGTCTAGCCTTCGCACAGCTCAGCTACACAGCATCCTCATAGGATCGTCCCATCTAAGGATCCTTCTTACCATGCCTGCACGTGTGTTTGTAGGCTGAGCGCTTTCATCTGGCAGCTACAAGATTTAAGACACCATCCAGTCATACTGGGATTTTTATACCATCTATTTAGAGTTGTGACAGCCCTCTCCACGGTCCAGCCTGAAGCCGATTGGTTGATGTTAACCCCCTCTCATCCGGATTCAGCAGTGGTATCATTTATTATTTATACCAGTATCTTATTTAGCTATATGCTTTTATGACTGTTCTGCAACCATTTACAAGTATGTATACTACTATTGACTGTTGCTCCAACTTTTTATGTTTGACTCTTAGTGCAATAAATTCATCATGTTACTTATCTAAAGACTAATAAGTTTTCATGCGATTTCCATCGTGCGCTGCTTTTTGTTTTCTGGATTCTCTATTGTGCCCACAGAGATCTTGTTGTTGTCAGACTTGATAGTTCTCAGGAAAGGATCTCCTGGTTAGTGATGGACGAACTTCCGACGGGACGTTTCGCGAACGCGAAATGCGAACGGACCCAAACGTTCGCGAAACCGAACGTTCGCCGCGGGCCCCATTGACTTCAATGGGAGGCGAACTTTGCAAACCTTCATGTCGAATTTGCGGCCACGTGGTAATTATTAGGGGGTAAAACGTAGTCCCACCATCTGGACAATGACATAATACATGTATGAGGTGAATTTGGGATCGATAACTACAAGCATTTTTATTTTATTTGGGAAATTGTTCTAACAATTCAGGACTATGGAGCTAATGAAGGCAATGGAGGAGAGGGAAGGTCAGGGACCAGGGTAGGCAAAGAAGAGGGTGCAGGAGATGATCACCAGCAGCGTGACATACCGGAATGACACATGCACCGTGATAGAGGCATCTGACAGCAGCACCGTAATACAGAGCACTGACAGCAGCACCGTGACATACAGCGCTGACAGCAGCACCGTGACATACAGCGCTGACAGCAGCACCGTGACATACAGCGCTGACAGCAGCACCGTGACATACAGCGCTGACAGCAGCACCGTGACATACAGCGCTGACAGCAGCACCGTGACATACAGCGCTGACAGCAGCACCGTGACATACAGCGCTGACAGCAGCACCGTGACATACAGCGCTGACAGCAGCACCGTGACATACAGCGCTGACAGCAGCACCGTGACATACAGCGCTGACAGCAGCACCGTGACATACAGCGCTGACAGCAGCACCGTGACATACAGCACTGACAGCAGCACCGTAAGCAGCCCCAGGAGGAAGTCAGCACAGCACAGGGATGGTGTGATCCCCTCATAATAAGAACCCCCAGGAGGAAGTCAGCACAGCACAGGGATAGTGTGATCCCTTCATAATAAGAACCCCCAGGAGGAAGTCAGCACAGCACAGGGATATCATAAGCAGCCCCAGTAGAAATATGACACCGCTCAACCTCTTCAAAGAGGAGGGTAGGGGCATATAGTACGGTGTGCTTTTTTGGGTCAAGGAAGTGAGCCAAATGAATTAAGAAGGTCTGTGTGCTTGATTAAAAAAATAGTTTATAGACATATACATGGTCTACTGGTCACATGTGTTGAATTCCTCCGAGATCCATGCCTCATTCATTTTTAGAAATGTGAGGTAGTTAACACTGTGGTGAGCTAGGCGAGTACGCTTATCGGTCACAATCCCCCCTGCTGCGCTGAACGTCCTTTCGGACAGGACACTGGATGAGGGGCAAGCCAACAGTTCGATTGCAAATTGGGCAAGCTCTGGCCAGAGGTCAAGCCTGCCCACCCAGTAGTCTAGGGGTTCATCACTCCTCAGAGCGTCCACATCGGCCGTTAACCCAATGTAGTCGGACACCTGACGGTCTAGGCGTTCCCTGATGCTGGATCCGGATGACACCTGTCGATGGGTCGGCTGAAAGAATGACCTCATATCCGAAGTCACCAACACATCTTCAAACCGGCCTCTTCTTGCAGGCGCTGTTGGATTGGTACCCGCAAATCCTTCTCTGGGAGTGGGAATTGCTCCTCTGCCAGCGCACGCAAAAGCAGAATGCAGCATTTCTCGAAGCAAGGCCTGGAAGTGCTGCATTCTGACAGCCCTCTGCGACGGCGGTAACATTTCCGCCATTTTGTGTTTGTACCGGGGGGTCTAAGTACGTTGCCACCCAGTACTGGTCCTTGACCCTCATGCTTTTTATACGGGGGTCCCTATTAAAACACTGGAGCATGAAGGCCCCCATTTGCACTAAAGTGGAAGCGGTGTGGTGGCCTGGCTCCTGCTCATCATCCAGGATAATGTCGTCCTCTTCATTCTCCTCTCCCCATCCTCGCACAACAGGGATCCCAGAAAGGTTTAAAGCATGCTCTTCTTGCTCCTGCTCATCCGCCCCGGCACCATCCTCCTCTGACTCCTCATCAGACTCCTGTTGTTGACTTGTCTCAGATAGAGTAGCCCCCCCTGGGAATTCATCCAGCATTGCGACTTCCTCATCTTCCCGCTCCTGCTCCTCCACAGCCTGATCAATGACACGACGCAATGCACGCTCCAGAAAGAAGGCATAAGGTACCATGTCACTGATGGCGCCATGGCTGCGACTGACCAGTTTGGTGATCTCCTCAAATGGCCGCAGAAGTCTGCATGTGTCGCGCATGAGCAGCCACTGGCGCGGTGAAAAAAAACCCAGCTCCCCAGAACCGTTTCTTTCGCAGAGTTCATACAGGTAGACGTTAACTGCACGTTTCTGCTGGAGCAGCCTATCAAGCATATAGAAGGTTGAGTTCCATCGCGTCGGGCAATCGCAAATAAGACGTCTGACCGGCAGATGGTGTCGCCGCTGAATGTCAGCAAGGCGAGCCATGGCCGTGTAAGATCTTCTGAAATGGGCCGAGATTTTCCTTGCCTGCCGCAAGATGTCCTGGACCCCAGGGTATTTGACAAGGAATCGCTGCACGACCAAGTTTAAGACGTGTGCCATGCACGGCACGTGCGTGATTTTGCCCTGTTTCAATGCGCTAAGCAGATTGGCACCGTTGTCACACACCACTTTACCAACTGTCAAATTGAGCGGTGTTAGCCACTCATCTGCCTGTGAACGCAAAGCTGAAAGGAGTGCCGGGCCAGTGTGGCTCTTTGCTTCCAGGCACAACAGACGCAGCACGGCATGGCAACGTCTCACCTGGCATGTGGAATAGGTTCTGGGGAGCTTGGGCGGTGCAGTGGAAGAGACGCTAGCAGCGGAAAAGGAGGAGGCAGCTGAGGAGGAGAGGGAGGAGGATGGAGTAGGAGGAGGAGAAGAAGAGTCAGGCCTGCATGCAATCCGTGGCGGTAAAACCAAATCTACACGGGTGCCACGGGTTACATGCTTGACGGCCGTCAGAAGGTTCACCCAGTGGGCAGTAAAACTGATATACCTTCCCTGCCCGTGTTTGCTAGACCACGTGTCTGTGGTCAGATGTATCTTGGCACCGACACTGTGTGCCAGAGATACATTCACTTGCCGCTGAACATGGCCATATAGCTCTGGGATGCCCTTCTCTGAGAAATACTTCCTTCCTGGGACCTTCCATTGTGGTGTTCCAATGGCCACAAATTTGCGAAAGGCCTCCGAGTCCACCAGTTTATATGGCAGTAGTTGGCGGGCTATGAGTTCTGACAAGCCAGCCGCCAACCGTTGGGCAAGAGGGTTATCCGGCGTCATCATTTTTTTACGCTCAAACATTAGGCCCACGGAAGCCTGCCTTTTTGCAGAAAAATGTGAGCTTGGCGTGATGGAAGGTGGAGTGGAGGACAATTGTGAGGAGAGAGGAGAAGGAGAAGTAGAAGACGAGGCTGGACGGTGAGAGCCTGCAGTGTGGCTTTGTGTGTTCCGTTGCTCCCACTGGGCTCGGTGATGGCTGCTCATGTGCCTTCTTAAGGCGGTCGTCCCTAGGTGAGTATTGGGCTTACCGCGACTAACGCGTTGACTGCAAAGATTGCAGATGGCAACGCTATTGTCAGCAGCGGACACGTTAAAAAAAGCCCACACTGCGGAGCCATGTGCCGGTGTCCTGGGAGCGCCAGATGTGACCGTACATGGTCGATGACTCGCTCCTGATACATTTGCAGTCTGCTTTGTCCCTGCTGTGCAATGTAAGTCATTGCTGCTTCTCCTCCCTATCTGCTGGTCCATATCTCCCTCTGAACTCCCCTCCTCTTCCTCTCTTGTGGGCACCCACGTGACATCACTAGACACGTCATCATCAACGTCACCTTCCCCACCGCTATAAGTAGAGATCTCGGAGTAGGCAGCAACACCGGGGACCAACCTCCTCCTTGGGCTGATCTGGGTACTGGCGTCAGACTGCTGAGTAGCGCTTGTTGCTACCTCCTCTTCCTGATCCAATACCAAGAGTGGCTGCGCATCAGAAATGTCCTCTTGATATGGATCGGAAAATAATTCCAGTGACTCAAGCGGAAGGTATGTGGTGGTGGTGGTGGTGGTCGTGTTGTTGGTGGTAGTGTCTTTGGGGGTGCACATAGCAGAGAGTGAAGAAGAGGGTGCAGATCGAGAGGATGAGGAGGGTGCAGAAGAGTAAGGCTGAGCGAGCCACTCAACCAAGTCTGGTGCATCCTTTAAAGTAATTGAACGCACCTTCTGCAACTTCCCACTTTGGCTCAAGCCTGTTGCTCCTGCCCTACCCCTACCACCCCTGCGGAAGGGCCTGCCTCTTCCTCTGCCTGTCATTTTTTAAATGACCCTGTGACAAAACTCTTAGTCCCTATACCGATGAAGGACTGCTGCAGTATAGGGCAGCGGTCAGCAGTGGTGCACGTCAACCCTATCTATTGTGGACCGATAGCGGTCCTTACAGAACAGCAGACTGTACCGCACTCAAGCCTATGTACCGTAGCACCCTATACCAAGTTACCAGTCCTTATAAGAACTTTTGTGGACCAAGCAGGTTGTGTATTAGTGTTTAGCAGACTGTACGTCAGTCCCTATACCGCTGAAGGACTGCTGCAGTATAGGGCAGCGGTCAGCAGTGGTGCACGTCAACCCTATCTATTGTGGACCGATAGCGGTCCTTACAGAACAGCAGACTGTACCGCACTCAAGCCTATGTACCGTAGCACCCTATACCAAGTTACCAGTCCTTATAAGAACTTTTGTGGAACAAGCAGGTTGTGTGTTAGTGATTAGCAGACTGTACGTCAGTCCCTATACCGCTGAAGGACTGCTGCAGTATAGGTGAGCGGTCAGCAGTGGTGCACGTCAACCCTATCTATTGTGGACCTATAGCGGTCCTTACAGAACAGCAGACTGTACCGCACTCAAGCCTATGTACCGTAGCACCCTATACCAAGTTACCAGTCCTTATAAGAACTTTTGTGGACCAAGCAGGTTGTGTATTAGTGTTTAGCAGACTGTACGTCAGTCCCTATACCGCTGAAGGACTGCTGCAGTATAGGGCAGCGGTCAGCAGTGGTGCACGTCAACCCTATCTATTGTGGACCGATAGCGGTCCTTACAGAACAGCAGACTGTACCGCACTCAAGCCTATGTACCGTAGCACCCTATACCAAGTTACCAGTCCTTATAAGAACTTTTGTGGAACAAGCAGGTTGTGTGTTAGTGATTAGCAGACTGTACGTCAGTCCCTATACCGCTGAAGGACTGCTGCAGTATAGGTGAGCGGTCAGCAGTGGTGCACGTCAACCCTATCTATTGTGGACCGATAGCGGTCCTTACAGAACAGCAGACTGTACCGCACTCAAGCCTATGTACCGTAGCACCCTATACCAAGTTACCAGTCCTTATAAGAACTTTTGTGGACCAAGCAGGTTGTGTATTAGTGTTTAGCAGACTGTACGTCAGTCCCTATACCGCTGAAGGACTGCTGCAGTATAGGGCAGCGGTCAGCAGTGGTGCACGTCAACCCTATCTATTGTGGACCGATAGCGGTCCTTACAGAACAGCAGACTGTACCGCACTCAAGCCTATGTACCGTAGCACCCTATACCAAGTTACCAGTCCTTATAAGAACTTTTGTGGAACAAGCAGGTTGTGTGTTAGTGATTAGCAGACTGTACGTCAGTCCCTATACCGCTGAAGGACTGCTGCAGTATAGGTGAGCGGTCAGCAGTGGTGCACGTCAACCCTATCTATTGTGGACCTATAGCGGTCCTTACAGAACAGCAGACTGTACCGCACTCAAGCCTATGTACCGTAGCACCCTATACCAAGTTACCAGTCCTTATAAGAACTTTTGTGGACCAAGCAGGTTGTGTATTAGTGTTTAGCAGACTGTACGTCAGTCCCTATACCGCTGAAGGACTGCTGCAGTATAGGGCAGCGGTCAGCAGTGGTGCACGTCAACCCTATCTATTGTGGACCGATAGCGGTCCTTACAGAACAGCAGACTGTACCGCACTCAAGCCTATGTACCGTAGCACCCTATACCAAGTTACCAGTCCTTATAAGAACTTTTGTGGAACAAGCAGGTTGTGTGTTAGTGATTAGCAGACTGTACGTCAGTCCCTATACCGCTGAAGGACTGCTGCAGTATAGGTGAGCGGTCAGCAGTGGTGCACGTCAACCCTATCTATTGTGGACCTATAGCGGTCCTTACAGAACAGCAGACTGTACCGCACTCAAGCCTATGTACCGTAGCACCCTATACCAAGTTACCAGTCCTTATAAGAACTTTTGTGGACCAAGCAGGTTGTGTATTAGTGTTTAGCAGACTGTACGTCAGTCCCTATACCGCTGAAGGACTGCTGCAGTATAGGGCAGCGGTCAGCAGTGGTGCACGTCAACCCTATCTATTGTGGACCGATAGCGGTCCTTACAGAACAGCAGACTGTACCGCACTCAAGCCTATGTACCGTAGCACCCTATACCAAGTTACCAGTCCTTATAAGAACTTTTGTGGAACAAGCAGGTTGTGTGTTAGTGATTAGCAGACTGTACGTCAGTCCCTATACCGCTGAAGGACTGCTGCAGTATAGGTGAGCGGTCAGCAGTGGTGCACGTCAACCCTATCTATTGTGGACCGATAGCGGTCCTTACAGAACAGCAGACTGTACCGCACTCAAGCCTATGTACCGTAGCACCCTATACCAAGTTACCAGTCCTTATAAGAACTTTTGTGGACCAAGCAGGTTGTGTATTAGTGTTTAGCAGACTGTACGTCAGTCCCTATACCGCTGAAGGACTGCTGCAGTATAGGGCAGCGGTCAGCAGTGGTGCACGTCAACCCTATCTATTGTGGACCGATAGCGGTCCTTACAGAACAGCAGACTGTACCGCACTCAAGCCTATGTACCGTAGCACCCTATACCAAGTTACCAGTCCTTATAAGAACTTTTGTGGAACAAGCAGGTTGTGTGTTAGTGATTAGCAGACTGTACGTCAGTCCCTATACCGCTGAAGGACTGCTGCAGTATAGGGCAGCGGTCAGCAGTGGTGCACGTCAACCCTATCTATTGTGGACCGATAGCGGTCCTTACAGAACAGCAGACTGTACCGCACTCAAGCCTATGTACCGTAGCACCCTATACCAAGTTACCAGTCCTTATAAGAACTTTTGTGGACCAAGCAGGTTGTGTATTAGTGTTTAGCAGACTGTACGTCAGTCCCTATACCGCTGAAGGACTGCTGCAGTATAGGGCAGCGGTCAGCAGTGGTGCACGTCAACCCTATCTATTGTGGACCGATAGCGGTCCTTACAGAACAGCAGACTGTACCGCACTCAAGCCTATGTACCGTAGCACCCTATACCAAGTTACCAGTCCTTATAAGAACTTTTGTGGAACAAGCAGGTTGTGTGTTAGTGATTAGCAGACTGTACGTCAGTCCCTATACCGCTGAAGGACTGCTGCAGTATAGGGCAGCGGTCAGCAGTGGTGCACGTCAACCCTATCTATTGTGGACCGATAGCGGTCCTTACAGAACAGCAGACTGTACCGCACTCAAGCCTATGTACCGTAGCACCCTATACCAAGTTACCAGTCCTTATAAGAACTTTTGTGGAACAAGTGAGTTGTGAATGTTTAGCAGACTGCAGCAGAAGGGCAGCAGTCAAGTATAATATCCTTTCTATATTTGGAAGAAAGAATATTATACATGTACAAGCCTATTACTGTACCACTGATACCAGTCCTGAAAAGAACCTTTGTGGAACTAATAATAACAGCAAGTCTTTAAAATTACCCTCACTGCCTGACAACACTGCTTCCTTCCTGTCCCTATACAAATTGGCAAAAAAAGAGAACGATTAGTGGTTACTGGAACAGCTCTTTTGTGGACCTTGATAGTAACAGCTAATGATGATGATGATGATGATGATGATGAAAGACTAATCTGGCTGTCCCTGTAGCATACACCGTCCTTTCCCTTTCTCTAAACTAACAAAAGACACTCAGGCTGCTGCAAGAATCAGCAGCACAGCAAACCTATCAACACCTAACACCTATACCAGTCCTGAAAAGAACTTTTGTGTACCAAATAGCTAGTGGTTTATCTCTCCCTACTCCACACAGGAACCTGTCCCTATCGTAACAGAAGAAAGAATGTAAAATGGCCACCGGATCGGGTGTATTTATAGGTTAGGGGGAATGTACAAGTGTCCATGTGCTGTCATGTCTCAATTGGCTGTCCTGTATCACATGATAAACGTGTCACCAAAGGTTAAAGTTCTTGTATACATTAAACACGTAAGTCCGCCGCGGCGAACGACGGAAAAAGGCGTTCGAACGTGCGGACCGCGAATGTCGGAAATTCGCCGCGAAACGACCGCCGGGCGAACCGTTCGGCCATCACTACTCCTGGTGTGCATAGGTGCAAGAAGCTGGTTGCGTAGATGCCATTCTAAGCATGCATTGTGTGCAAAACACCTCTGTGTGTATCAAACACAAAGTAACAAAAGCAACACAAAAGCAAGGTAATGGTAAGAACATAAGTATAAAAAAAGGGGACCTTTTCATAGATCCATGAACAGGAACTACTGCTTAAAGGATGTGGGGGAACAGGAAAGGACACAATGGTTTTCTGAGACCAGAGAGAGAATGGAAAGGTTGAAACGTTTTGTTCAGGAGCCTTCATTGATGTGTATTTTGTTGGAGAGCTTATGGGATACCATTTGCCAATCCTCCTCAAGTTTTGACAGTTGCAAAGCATTAGTAGGAGTTGGTGCCTAGGATGATTCCCCATTGGCACAGAGCTGTTATGCCTTCCTCTAACATGGTGATTGTGGTAGTGACCCCATTATGAATGATAGACAAGATTGCAGTTTATCTCCATTTGTGTGTAAGTTTGTGGTTCCTAAGAGCCTTTGTGATAGTTGCTAGGTTGCAGCGGCATTGTAGTGGTGTGCCTGGATAGATTTGGGAGTAGTTGCAAAATTGAATACGAAGGTGATGCGTTGTCAGGTCTGTGAGCTGCGTGTAGTATTCGTTCTTTTACATGATAGAAGTGTACTCTCAGCAGAACATCCCTGGATGTTTCTGTAGGAAGGAACGAGGGTTTGGGCAGCCTATGGATCCTGTCTATTAGGAGGTTTTGAGCCAACAGAGATGGCACCAGGGTAGAAAACAAAGCTTGGGCATACTATTGCCATTCCCATTCCCATGTTCCCATACTATTGCAGCTGGGTGGCTAGAACAGATTCTGGAGCACCCCAAATTTTAATGTTGTTCTTTCTTGATCTGACCTCTAAGTCTGTGAATTTATGGTACGCTAGGTAGAATTGTATATAACCACTCTTATATAGATTAAAAATCATTAAAATACCAATACACACATCTTTGTGGAGTATAATGGCCGCGGCCTTTATTATAGGTTTTATTAATATTATTATATATATTATATTATATATTATAAGTTTTAAACTTTGAATTATAAATTTAAAAATAACATATTTAAATTATCAATAACAGCACTGAAGCTTAGCAATTAAAAGCTCAAGCCAAATAAACAGTCAATAAAAGTCCCAATTTTACATAAAAAGTAAAAAAGGACACACACCTCATAATAGGCCAGCGACATGGGAAGGGAGGGTGGGATGCGTTCTGATCTTCTGTGTCCGTTATACTGCGGCTACTGACGCACTTTTTTCTCTTTTATAGGGCCTCAGCTTGTGGCGAAACCGTTACTGAGCCCATGGACCAATCAAAGGTAAGTACTCTAAACAACATTTTAACTGTAAATTAATTTAATCAATTAAATCCCTTCTCCCAGCATCCCATACATAGTGGGCGGGGACAATTCTTGCCCCTCCCACTATTATTATGGTACGCTAGGTAGAATTGTATATAACCACTCTTATATATATTAAAAATCTTTAAAATACCAATGCACACATCTTTGTGGAGTATAATGGCCGCGGCCTTTATTATAGGTTTTATTAATATTATATAAAAGCCATTTAAACTTTGAATTATAAATGTAAAAATAACATATTTAAATTATCAATAACAGCACTGAAGCTTAGCTATTAAAAGCTCAAGCCAAATAAACAGTCAATAAAAGTCCCATAAGCCAGGCTTATGGACAATGAGCACGGCACCCCCACCGGCCCACGGCCAACTCCACACAAGATTGTATATTCATATTGAATATATCCAAAGCTATATCAGACAGATGAATATAATCAGGACTGTAAAGACTAAGTACACCGCCCTCTAATTCAACGTGTCTATAGGAAATACCCCCCATAATAGGCATCAATTTAGCCATAGCTCTATTAACTTTTTTCCTAATTTTTTTATTTTTATTTAAAATACTTCAAGGAAGGAGAAAACCATTTGAAACGAGGAACGATGTCCAAAAAAAACAATACACACTCAGGCAACAAAGCATGCAAGCATAAAAAATCTGCCTTCATACCAGCCGATGTCATTTCCAGCTAAATGGAAAACCACCACATTGGGACTAGGCCATTCAGAATGTAATAAAGAAAACACATTCTTCAATTCAGTCCAATTCATACCCCTGTGCCCATAACAATAAAGCATATATTTAGAATAGGGCAAACCCAAATTTTCACCATAACATCTGGATTTTGCTTGTTCGTGGGTCCAATATACAAATGAATGGCCGATGATCCATACGATGATAGGCAGATCTGAAATCAAACAAAATTGTTAGGACGAATATATTTTGTAAAACAATTAGAATTCCACATACCAACTCTTTTAATGTCATCAGCCTTTTAATGTCAAGACCGATGTTGACTGCAGCTGTAGCCGCACCAATACGGAAGGAATGAGAAGATATAGCTAAATGGACTAAATTCAAATAGCGTAGACATTTCTTCAAAACAGCATTAAATTGAAATATATTTTCATGAAGCAAGAATTGTTTGTCGATGGGAGTAAATTTTTGGAATGATAAACAGCACAGATAGAAAAGTTCACATGAGACCTAATAATAATCCAATTCCCTCGCCCAATCTGATCACAATTGCTCTTGGGTAAATATAAATAGTGATGGCCGAACGGTTCGCCCGGCGGTCGTTTCGCGGCGAATTTCCGACATTCGCGGTCCGCACGTTCGAACGCCTTTTTCCGTCGTTCGCCGCGGCGGACTTACGTGTTTAATGTATACAAGAACTTTAACCTTTGGTGACACGTTTATCATGTGATACAGGACAGCCAATTGAGACATGACAGCACATGGACACTTGTACATTCCCCCTAACCTATAAATACACCCGATCCGGTGGCCATTTTACATTCTTTCTTCTGTTACGATAGGGACAGGTTCCTGTGTGGAGTAGGGAGAGATAAACCACTAGCTATTTGGTACACAAAAGTTCTTTTCAGGACTGGTATAGGTGTTAGGTGTTGATAGGTTTGCTGTGCTGCTGATTCTTGCAGCAGCCTGAGTGTCTTTTGTTAGTTTAGAGAAAGGGAAAGGACGGTGTATGCTACAGGGACAGCCAGATTAGTCTTTCATCATCATCATCATCATCATCATCATTAGCTGTTACTATCAAGGTCCACAAAAGAGCTGTTCCAGTAACCACTAATCGTTCTCTTTTTTTGCCAATTTGTATAGGGACAGGAAGGAAGCAGTGTTGTCAGGCAGTGAGGGTAATTTTAAAGACTTGCTGTTATTATTAGTTCCACAAAGGTTCTTTTCAGGACTGGTATCAGTGGTACAGTAATAGGCTTGTACATGTATAATATTCTTTCTTCCAAATATAGAAAGGATATTATACTTGACTGCTGCCCTTCTGCTGCAGTCTGCTAAACATTCACAACTCACTTGTTCCACAAAAGTTCTTATAAGGACTGGTAACTTGGTATAGGGTGCTACGGTACATAGGCTTGAGTGCGGTACAGTCTGCTGTTCTGTAAGGACCGCTATCGGTCCACAATAGATAGGGTTGACGTGCACCACTGCTGACCGCTCACCTATACTGCAGCAGTCCTTCAGCGGTATAGGGACTGACGTACAGTCTGCTAATCACTAACACACAACCTGCTTGTTCCACAAAAGTTCTTATAAGGACTGGTAACTTGGTATAGGGTGCTACGGTACATAGGCTTGAGTGCGGTACAGTCTGCTGTTCTGTAAGGACCGCTATCGGTCCACAATAGATAGGGTTGACGTGCACCACTGCTGACCGCTGCCCTATACTGCAGCAGTCCTTCAGCGGTATAGGGACTGACGTACAGTCTGCTAAACACTAATACACAACCTGCTTGGTCCACAAAAGTTCTTATAAGGACTGGTAACTTGGTATAGGGTGCTACGGTACATAGGCTTGAGTGCGGTACAGTCTGCTGTTCTGTAAGGACCGCTATCGGTCCACAATAGATAGGGTTGACGTGCACCACTGCTGACCGCTGCCCTATACTGCAGCAGTCCTTCAGCGGTATAGGGACTGACGTACAGTCTGCTAATCACTAACACACAACCTGCTTGTTCCACAAAAGTTCTTATAAGGACTGGTAACTTGGTATAGGGTGCTACGGTACATAGGCTTGAGTGCGGTACAGTCTGCTGTTCTGTAAGGACCGCTATCGGTCCACAATAGATAGGGTTGACGTGCACCACTGCTGACCGCTGCCCTATACTGCAGCAGTCCTTCAGCGGTATAGGGACTGACGTACAGTCTGCTAAACACTAATACACAACCTGCTTGGTCCACAAAAGTTCTTATAAGGACTGGTAACTTGGTATAGGGTGCTACGGTACATAGGCTTGAGTGCGGTACAGTCTGCTGTTCTGTAAGGACCGCTATCGGTCCACAATAGATAGGGTTGACGTGCACCACTGCTGACCGCTGCCCTATACTGCAGCAGTCCTTCAGCGGTATAGGGACTGACGTACAGTCTGCTAATCACTAACACACAACCTGCTTGTTCCACAAAAGTTCTTATAAGGACTGGTAACTTGGTATAGGGTGCTACGGTACATAGGCTTGAGTGCGGTACAGTCTGCTGTTCTGTAAGGACCGCTATCGGTCCACAATAGATAGGGTTGACGTGCACCACTGCTGACCGCTGCCCTATACTGCAGCAGTCCTTCAGCGGTATAGGGACTGACGTACAGTCTGCTAAACACTAATACACAACCTGCTTGGTCCACAAAAGTTCTTATAAGGACTGGTAACTTGGTATAGGGTGCTACGGTACATAGGCTTGAGTGCGGTACAGTCTGCTGTTCTGTAAGGACCGCTATCGGTCCACAATAGATAGGGTTGACGTGCACCACTGCTGACCGCTGCCCTATACTGCAGCAGTCCTTCAGCGGTATAGGGACTGACGTACAGTCTGCTAAACACTAATACACAACCTGCTTGGTCCACAAAAGTTCTTATAAGGACTGGTAACTTGGTATAGGGTGCTACGGTACATAGGCTTGAGTGCGGTACAGTCTGCTGTTCTGTAAGGACCGCTATAGGTCCACAATAGATAGGGTTGACGTGCACCACTGCTGACCGCTCACCTATACTGCAGCAGTCCTTCAGCGGTATAGGGACTGATGTACAGTCTGCTAATCACTAACACACAACCTGCTTGTTCCACAAAAGTTCTTATAAGGACTGGTAACTTGGTATAGGGTGCTACGGTACATAGGCTTGAGTGCGGTACAGTCTGCTGTTCTGTAAGGACCGCTATCGGTCCACAATAGATAGGGTTGACGTGCACCACTGCTGACCGCTGCCCTATACTGCAGCAGTCCTTCAGCGGTATAGGGACTGACGTACAGTCTGCTAATCACTAACACACAACCTGCTTGTTCCACAAAAGTTCTTATAAGGACTGGTAACTTGGTATAGGGTGCTACGGTACATAGGCTTGAGTGCGGTACAGTCTGCTGTTCTGTAAGGACCGCTATCGGTCCACAATAGATAGGGTTGACGTGCACCACTGCTGACCGCTGCCCTATACTGCAGCAGTCCTTCAGCGGTATAGGGACTGACGTACAGTCTGCTAAACACTAATACACAACCTGCTTGGTCCACAAAAGTTCTTATAAGGACTGGTAACTTGGTATAGGGTGCTACGGTACATAGGCTTGAGTGCGGTACAGTCTGCTGTTCTGTAAGGACCGCTATAGGTCCACAATAGATAGGGTTGACGTGCACCACTGCTGACCGCTCACCTATACTGCAGCAGTCCTTCAGCGGTATAGGGACTGACGTACAGTCTGCTAATCACTAACACACAACCTGCTTGTTCCACAAAAGTTCTTATAAGGACTGGTAACTTGGTATAGGGTGCTACGGTACATAGGCTTGAGTGCGGTACAGTCTGCTGTTCTGTAAGGACCGCTATCGGTCCACAATAGATAGGGTTGACGTGCACCACTGCTGACCGCTGCCCTATACTGCAGCAGTCCTTCAGCGGTATAGGGACTGACGTACAGTCTGCTAAACACTAATACACAACCTGCTTGGTCCACAAAAGTTCTTATAAGGACTGGTAACTTGGTATAGGGTGCTACGGTACATAGGCTTGAGTGCGGTACAGTCTGCTGTTCTGTAAGGACCGCTATCGGTCCACAATAGATAGGGTTGACGTGCACCACTGCTGACCGCTGCCCTATACTGCAGCAGTCCTTCAGCGGTATAGGGACTGACGTACAGTCTGCTAAACACTAACACACAACCTGCTTGGTCCACAAAAGTTCTTATAAGGACTGGTAACTTGGTATAGGGTGCTACGGTACATAGGCTTGAGTGCGGTACAGTCTGCTGTTCTGTAAGGACCGCTATAGGTCCACAATAGATAGGGTTGACGTGCACCACTGCTGACCGCTCACCTATACTGCAGCAGTCCTTCAGCGGTATAGGGACTGACGTACAGTCTGCTAATCACTAACACACAACCTGCTTGTTCCACAAAAGTTCTTATAAGGACTGGTAACTTGGTATAGGGTGCTACGGTACATAGGCTTGAGTGCGGTACAGTCTGCTGTTCTGTAAGGACCGCTATCGGTCCACAATAGATAGGGTTGACGTGCACCACTGCTGACCGCTGCCCTATACTGCAGCAGTCCTTCAGCGGTATAGGGACTGACGTACAGTCTGCTAAACACTAATACACAACCTGCTTGGTCCACAAAAGTTCTTATAAGGACTGGTAACTTGGTATAGGGTGCTACGGTACATAGGCTTGAGTGCGGTACAGTCTGCTGTTCTGTAAGGACCGCTATCGGTCCACAATAGATAGGGTTGACGTGCACCACTGCTGACCGCTCACCTATACTGCAGCAGTCCTTCAGCGGTATAGGGACTGACGTACAGTCTGCTAATCACTAACACACAACCTGCTTGTTCCACAAAAGTTCTTATAAGGACTGGTAACTTGGTATAGGGTGCTACGGTACATAGGCTTGAGTGCGGTACAGTCTGCTGTTCTGTAAGGACCGCTATAGGTCCACAATAGATAGGGTTGACGTGCACCACTGCTGACCGCTGCCCTATACTGCAGCAGTCCTTCAGCGGTATAGGGACTGACGTACAGTCTGCTAATCACTAACACACAACCTGCTTGTTCCACAAAAGTTCTTATAAGGACTGGTAACTTGGTATAGGGTGCTACGGTACATAGGCTTGAGTGCGGTACAGTCTGCTGTTCTGTAAGGACCGCTATCGGTCCACAATAGATAGGGTTGACGTGCACCACTGCTGACCGCTGCCCTATACTGCAGCAGTCCTTCAGCGGTATAGGGACTGACGTACAGTCTGCTAAACACTAATACACAACCTGCTTGGTCCACAAAAGTTCTTATAAGGACTGGTAACTTGGTATAGGGTGCTACGGTACATAGGCTTGAGTGCGGTACAGTCTGCTGTTCTGTAAGGACCGCTATCGGTCCACAATAGATAGGGTTGACGTGCACCACTGCTGACCGCTGCCCTATACTGCAGCAGTCCTTCATCGGTATAGGGACTAAGAGTTTTGTCACAGGGTCATTTAAAAAATGACAGGCAGAGGAAGAGGCAGGCCCTTCCGCAGGGGTGGTAGGGGTAGGGCAGGAGCAACAGGCTTGAGCCAAAGTGGGAAGTTGCAGAAGGTGCGTTCAATTACTTTAAAGGATGCACCAGACTTGGTTGAGTGGCTCGCTCAGCCTTACTCTTCTGCACCCTCCTCATCCTCTCGATCTGCACCCTCTTCTTCACTCTCTGCTATGTGCACCCCCAAAGACACTACCACCAACAACACGACCACCACCACCACCACCACATACCTTCCGCTTGAGTCACTGGAATTATTTTCCGATCCATATCAAGAGGACATTTCTGATGCGCAGCCACTCTTGGTATTGGATCAGGAAGAGGAGGTAGCAACAAGCGCTACTCAGCAGTCTGACGCCAGTACCCAGATCAGCCCAAGGAGGAGGTTGGTCCCCGGTGTTGCTGCCTACTCCGAGATCTCTACTTATAGCGGTGGGGAAGGTGACGTTGATGATGACGTGTCTAGTGATGTCACGTGGGTGCCCACAAGAGAGGAAGAGGAGGGGAGTTCAGAGGGAGATATGGACCAGCAGATAGGGAGGAGAAGCAGCAATGACTTACATTGCACAGCAGGGACAAAGCAGACTGCAAATGTATCAGGAGCGAGTCATCGACCATGTACGGTCACATCTGGCGCTCCCAGGACACCGGCACATGGCTCCGCAGTGTGGGCTTTTTTTAACGTGTCCGCTGCTGACAATAGCGTTGCCATCTGCAATCTTTGCAGTCAACGCGTTAGTCGCGGTAAGCCCAATACTCACCTAGGGACGACCGCCTTAAGAAGGCACATGAGCAGCCATCACCGAGCCCAGTGGGAGCAACGGAACACACAAAGCCACACTGCAGGCTCTCACCGTCCAGCCTCGTCTTCTACTTCTCCTTCTCCTCTCTCCTCACAATTGTCCTCCACTCCACCTTCCATCACGCCAAGCTCACATTTTTCTGCAAAAAGGCAGGCTTCCGTGGGCCTAATGTTTGAGCGTAAAAAAATGATGACGCCGGATAACCCTCTTGCCCAACGGTTGGCGGCTGGCTTGTCAGAACTCATAGCCCGCCAACTACTGCCATATAAACTGGTGGACTCGGAGGCCTTTCGCAAATTTGTGGCCATTGGAACACCACAATGGAAGGTCCCAGGAAGGAAGTATTTCTCAGAGAAGGGCATCCCAGAGCTATATGGCCATGTTCAGCGGCAAGTGAATGTATCTCTGGCACACAGTGTCGGTGCCAAGATACATCTGACCACAGACACGTGGTCTAGCAAACACGGGCAGGGAAGGTATATCAGTTTTACTGCCCACTGGGTGAACCTTCTGACGGCCGTCAAGCATGTAACCCGTGGCACCCGTGTAGATTTGGTTTTACCGCCACGGATTGCATGCAGGCCTGACTCTTCTTCTCCTCCTCCTACTCCATCCTCCTCCCTCTCCTCCTCAGCTGCCTCCTCCTTTTCCGCTGCTAGCGTCTCTTCCACTGCACCGCCCAAGCTCCCCAGAACCTATTCCACATGCCAGGTGAGACGTTGCCATGCCGTGCTGCGTCTGTTGTGCCTGGAAGCAAAGAGCCACACTGGCCCGGCACTCCTTTCAGCTTTGCGTTCACAGGCAGATGAGTGGCTAACACCGCTCAATTTGACAGTTGGTAAAGTGGTGTGTGACAACGGTGCCAATCTGCTTAGCGCATTGAAACAGGGCAAAATCACGCACGTGCCGTGCATGGCACACGTCTTAAACTTGGTCGTGCAGCGATTCCTTGTCAAATACCCTGGGGTCCAGGACATCTTGCGGCAGGCAAGGAAAATCTCGGCCCATTTCAGAAGATCTTACACGGCCATGGCTCGCCTTGCTGACATTCAGCGGCGACACCATCTGCCGGTCAGACGTCTTATTTGCGATTGCCCGACGCGATGGAACTCAACCTTCTATATGCTTGATAGGCTGCTCCAGCAGAAACGTGCAGTTAACGTCTACCTGTATGAACTCTGCGAAAGAAACGGTTCTGGGGAGCTGGGTTTTTTTTCACCGCGCCAGTGGCTGCTCATGCGCGACACATGCAGACTTCTGCGGCCATTTGAGGAGATCACCAAACTGGTCAGTCGCAGCCATGGCGCCATCAGTGACATGGTACCTTATGCCTTCTTTCTGGAGCGTGCATTGCGTCGTGTCATTGATCAGGCTGTGGAGGAGCAGGAGCGGGAAGATGAGGAAGTCGCAATGCTGGATGAATTCCCAGGGGGGGCTACTCTATCTGAGACAAGTCAACAACAGGAGTCTGATGAGGAGTCAGAGGAGGATGGTGCCGGGGCGGATGAGCAGGAGCAAGAAGAGCATGCTTTAAACCTTTCTGGGATCCCTGTTGTGCGAGGATGGGGAGAGGAGAATGAAGAGGACGACATTATCCTGGATGATGAGCAGGAGCCAGGCCACCACACCGCTTCCACTTTAGTGCAAATGGGGGCCTTCATGCTCCAGTGTTTTAATAGGGACCCCCGTATAAAAAGCATGAGGGTCAAGGACCAGTACTGGGTGGCAACGTACTTAGACCCCCCGGTACAAACACAAAATGGCGGAAATGTTACCGCCGTCGCAGAGGGCTGTCAGAATGCAGCACTTCCAGGCCTTGCTTCGAGAAATGCTGCATTCTGCTTTTGCGTGCGCTGGCAGAGGAGCAATTCCCACTCCCAGAGAAGGATTTGCGGGTACCAATCCAACAGCGCCTGCAAGAAGAGGCCGGTTTGAAGATGTGTTGGTGACTTCGGATATGAGGTCATTCTTTCAGCCGACCCATCGACAGGTGTCATCCGGATCCAGCATCAGGGAACGCCTAGACCGTCAGGTGTCCGACTACATTGGGTTAACGGCCGATGTGGACGCTCTGAGGAGTGATGAACCCCTAGACTACTGGGTGGGCAGGCTTGACCTCTGGCCAGAGCTTGCCCAATTTGCAATCGAACTGTTGGCTTGCCCCTCATCCAGTGTCCTGTCCGAAAGGACGTTCAGCGCAGCAGGGGGGATTGTGACCGATAAGCGTACTCGCCTAGCTCACCACAGTGTTAACTACCTCACATTTCTAAAAATGAATGAGGCATGGATCTCGGAGGAATTCAACACATGTGACCAGTAGACCATGTATATGTCTATAAACTATTTTTTTAATCAAGCACACAGACCTTCTTAATTCATTTGGCTCACTTCCTTGACCCAAAAAAGCACACCGTACTATATGCCCCTACCCTCCTCTTTGAAGAGGTTGAGCGGTGTCATATTTCTACTGGGGCTGCTTATGATATCCCTGTGCTGTGCTGACTTCCTCCTGGGGGTTCTTATTATGAAGGGATCACACTATCCCTGTGCTGTGCTGACTTCCTCCTGGGGGTTCTTATTATGAGGGGATCACACCATCCCTGTGCTGTGCTGACTTCCTCCTGGGGCTGCTTACGGTGCTGCTGTCAGTGCTGTATGTCACGGTGCTGCTGTCAGCGCTGTATGTCACGGTGCTGCTGTCAGCGCTGTATGTCACGGTGCTGCTGTCAGCGCTGTATGTCACGGTGCTGCTGTCAGCGCTGTATGTCACGGTGCTGCTGTCAGCGCTGTATGTCACGGTGCTGCTGTCAGCGCTGTATGTCACGGTGCTGCTGTCAGCGCTGTATGTCACGGTGCTGCTGTCAGCGCTGTATGTCACGGTGCTGCTGTCAGCGCTGTATGTCACGGTGCTGCTGTCAGCGCTGTATGTCACGGTGCTGCTGTCAGTGCTCTGTATTACGGTGCTGCTGTCAGATGCCTCTATCACGGTGCATGTGTCATTCCGGTATGTCACGCTGCTGGTGATCATCTCCTGCACCCTCTTCTTTGCCTACCCTGGTCCCTGACCTTCCCTCTCCTCCATTGCCTTCATTAGCTCCATAGTCCTGAATTGTTAGAACAATTTCCCAAATAAAATAAAAATGCTTGTAGTTATCGATCCCAAATTCACCTCATACATGTATTATGTCATTGTCCAGATGGTGGGACTACGTTTTACCCCCTAATAATTACCACGTGGCCGCAAATTCGACATGAAGGTTTGCAAAGTTCGCCTCCCATTGAAGTCAATGGGGCCCGCGGCGAACGTTCGGTTTCGCGAACGTTTGGGTCCGTTCGCATTTCGCGTTCGCGAAACGTCCCGTCGGAAGTTCGTCCATCACTAAATATAAACGAAGAACGTTAGGTGCCAAATGCACAGAGGATTTAGCTAATCCCAAGTGAGAACCTCGATTAGACGGCAGGAGTTCAGAAATTCTTAGAGCTCCATAAAAGCAAATGCAAAAGCAAACCTTGAATAATATTGCTTCCAAAGTCGAAAAACAAACACTATCAACTGCAGAACACAGCTTACCCAACAGATCAATTGAGATAGGTAGTCTCTTATCTGGAACTGAAAATTGCCTACGATAACCTCTTAATGCCAATTTCACAGAAAAATAAGCATTGCAATAAGAATTACCGTGCAAGCATCTAAAAAATGAAATACCAGCTAATGTCATAACAATAAAAGAATACAAATATTGCTGAGAGATTAACGAATCCAGAAAGGCCAAAACAAGACCTTCAGAAATAAAATTAGCATTCAAATTAAATTGCAGCAAGAAACAGCACCACCTATGCCACTCGGCTTCGTAAAATGCCCACGTGGAGGGTGCAATAGAATTGTTCAGAACAGACCGTACCAGCTTCAAATTAACGTCCATAAATGAGGAGGACACGACTCCCCAATCTTTTTTTGCATCTGGAACCAATGTGTGGAATTTGGACATCTGTTGGCGAGACAGAGAATCAGCCACAATATTACAAAAACCTTTTATAGACTTCGCTTTCAACCAAATATTTAGAGAAAGACACTTAAAAACTAAATAACGCAGCATAGCAATAACAGGAATGGATTTGGACATCAAACAATTCACCGCGTACACAACACCCTTATTATCAGAGTGTAAAAGTATTGTTTTATTTTTAAAATGGTCACCCCACAATTCAAGGAGTACAATAACTGGAAAAAAATTCCAAAAGAACAATATTGTTCACAAAACCTTTCGAAACACAAGAATCGTGCCATCGTTCAGCCGACTATCTACCATGCCAAAATGCACCAAAGCCAACACCACCTGCAGCATCAGTATATAATTGTAAAGCAGAAGCCGCACAAAAGGGGGACTGCCATAGCGAACATCTATTAAAAGAAATTAAAAATCTCTTCCAAATTATTAAATCATCAGAAATATCCGAAGTTATTCATACAAAATGTGAAGGTGAATTAACTCCCGCAATTGCCCTATAAAGACGCCTGGAAAAAACACGTCCAATAGGAATAACTCTAGTCGCGAAAGCCAACAAACCCAACAAAGACTGTATAGTTCTCAATTGAATTTTCTTTTTAGACAGAATAAAATCCAATAAAAAACGTATTTTAGCAATCTTTTCGACAGGAAGGCGAAATTCCATTCTAACAGTATCAATTTGTATACCTAAAAATTCTAAACAAGTGCAAGGAAAAACTGATTTCTCTTCTGCTAAAGGTATTGCAATAAATGCACAAATCAATCTAAATTCATTAAAAATATGCAAACAATCCAAACTATCCTTCCTTCCAATAAATAATCATCTAAATAATGTAAACAATTATTGGAACCCGCTCTATAACATACTATCCATTCCAAAAAGGAAAAAAAAATCTCAAAGTAATAACACGATATAGAACAGCCCATAGGCAAACATTCATCAAAATAAAACTGATTCTCAAAAACAAAACCTAAAGAATTAAATGTTGAAGACCGTACTGGCAAAAGACGAAAAGCTGATTTTATGTCAGCTTTTGCTAACAGAGCCGATTCACCAACACACCTAATCCTATTGATAGCATCATCAAATGAAAAATACGAAACCGAACATAACGTAGGATCGATTTCATCATTCAAAGAAAAACTATCAGGGTAGGACAAATGATGAATCAATCTAAAAGAACCAACTTCTTTTTTAGGAATGATCCCCAAAGGAGAAATTCTGAAATTTTCAAATGGTGGACTATTAAATGGGCCATCAACTCTGCCATCCTCAATTTCTGTCTGAATCTTCTTACGAACAACGTCAGCATGTAACGAAAATGAACTCAAATTCCTAAAAATAACACACCCCGAACCATAGAAAGTTGGCCCTACATCTTTAATAACCCATTTCAAATACTTATGAACCGAAAGCTTCTGTCTAAAGGCCTCATCATAAGAGAACCAAGCTAAACCTGGAAAATTTTTATAAACTTCCAAAATGATTTCAACATGATGAAACATACTGCCACATAACTCAGGATGACGTTCGCCATTACACTGGCATAGATACAAAATGATTGTAACCAATTAATAAAATTGCGTGTGTCAAAACGTCTCCTGTCATCATCTAATTTTTCACGATCCTTTTTTTTAAACCTATTGTCTTTAAATGACGGTAATAATGAAAGCAATTCAATATAATCCCCTCTCCAAATCTATTCTTCAATCGAAATAGGTAAATGAAAACCCAACGGAGATAATTCACATGAAAATACTTCCTTAAAATAAGGTTCAGGAACATTAGAAACAGTAGCACCAGAGGGAACTACAGATAAACCAGAGGAATTCAAATTTACATTATGTAAAATAGCAGAATTCGAAGCATTATGCACACTATCTTTCCAAACTGATACCAGATCAGCGTCATCAGCAGTGTGCTGTGAAACATTTTTTGGCAACAAGTTAGATAAAAGTTGCGACATATTAAAAATAAAGTATTGCAGCAGAGAGGCATCCAAAGACTCACCACCAGTCAATTGTAAAACATCTGGAGTCTTATGAACAGAAGGATGCTGAGCAGCATCAGAAATGGAGCAATCTGCAGTCATATTAGGAGCCATGTTAGTTACCATAGCAACGTTGTCAAGCATAACTGAAACATCCTCAACCTTAGCCATCATACCATGCACTGTATCTGCATTCAGTAAAGCATTTCAGCCTATGTTCCTATCAGTAGCAGTATGTCCATCAACATCCAAATGTTTCGTTTTCTTTTTTAAACTAGCACTAACAGTACCTTTTTCGCTTTTCAGTGTCGAATCAATCGATTCAAATCTTCGCAGTTTTCTCCTTGTTCTCTTCCAGGCAGCCCGATGGTCTACTGCGCCTGCGCTGTCTTCGGAGATCGGAGAATAGGCCAAACAGCTGCGGACACCTCCGAACGGGTCTTGCGTCACCGGGTCAAGAGGAGGGACCGACCAGGAGGAAGAGGAAGCCGCCGAAACTGGAACATCCTGGGGTACCCGAGAGAAGGCACCGATGAAATCAGTCTGCTCCATTGGAGGAACATCCACAGACGAAACACCACCAGAACCAGCCACCGGATACGCCGACAGACAGGAACGAAGCCACCGCTCTTCATCAACGACACCGGCCCGTTCGATCACCTGGCGCAGTAAGTACTCCATAGCGAAACAGCAGGGATGCATTCTGATCTTCTGTGTCTGTTATACTGTGGCTACTGACGCACTTTTTTATCTTTTATAGGGCCTCAGCTTGTGGCGAAACCGTTACTGAGCCCATAGACCAATCAAAGGTAAGTACTCTAAACAACATTTTAACTGTAAATTAATTTATTTAATTAAATCCCTTCTCCCAGCACCCCATACATAGTGGGCGGGGACAATTCTTGCCCCTCCCACTATTATTATGCTTTTTGTCAGGTTATTTCTTTGTTCTGGGCAGTATGTGCATCTACCAGTGTGTTGAACAAAGAAGCGTTTCCTCCCATTTTTTGTTTGACTCTATTACCAGCTTGAACCTTTACCTGGCACTTATTGATCCCTGTTAGTATTTCAGATTACAGAGATGCCCTTAGGGATAAAGCATTTCTTTGCGCATAGTGTCAGATATTGGTTTATCTGAAGTTAGAAAGTTAGTAATATGATTTTTTGTGAGGGGAGAAACATCAGCATTGCTGGAGCTGGATCCATGTCTGGATCGGACCTCAGCTGGGCCGTGGAATCCATGTGCAGCTTTGACTTGACCAGGCTCCTTGTGGAAGGATTTGATGCTCCAGAAGAGGATCTGCTCTTCTCTAAGATGTGATCTTAAGGGGTGATTTTTGAGGTGCCTCACGCCCACTAGATGAAGTTGCAGCTCTATTGTTAGGCTGCTGCTCCCGGGCACTGTTGCCATTTTGTTGGAGCCCGCATGAGGCTGAGGTAAAGAAGCCCAGCATTTTGCGGAGCTGCGGTGGATTCTTCAGGTCCTTGGCATCTCTGGGTGTTGTGGCTGCTTCTTAGAGGTGTGAGTGGCAGCAGCTGAGGCCGGAAGTCTCTTATGAATGCCGAATCTCTCCAGTGGCCGAGTGGAGCTCTCAGCTTATGCGTCCATCTTGAAGATCTGTCACCACTCCCCCTAGTATATATTAATTACTTATTTTTTATTGGGAATTTTTTGCACATTGCCCCTGGTGGTTATCCCTTTAGCCAGAGGTGGATATCCATGTGGCCCCTTGTATGCTCATTGGTTGTCCTTGTGGATGTTCTAGAGCCTGTGAATCTGAGGAGATGGTATCTATGTTACATCTTCATACCCATGCTTAATGGTGTCATGCTGAAGATTTGAGTGTATATGTCCATAAATAAAGGGATATGTATTACGTTTTTTGGTAATTTGATAATTTTTTCATGTTATAGAATATATTTTTTCTTAGCTAAAAATACCCCCTCCCCTGAAGAAGCTTTGCAAGGAACAAATTGAAACATGTTTGGCAGGAGGAACTTAATGAAGAAATTCTAGTGGTGGATATTTGTATATGGTTTACCACACCAGTGGGTACATGGGTATAGTGATAACTCGGTGTCACCCCCTGTTGGGAAGTTGTATCATGATGTCACCATGGTACAAATAAAAAATGCATTGTTTTATACAATATTTTTTTGTTTTTGTTTTTATTAAAGTCCCACTTTAGAAAATGTAATTGTTTGCAGTTTGACATGGATCCCTAAGAATCTATTCCCTACAGTTCTTTAAATGGTCTTCCAAGACCAACTAGTTCAGTGACAGTATCCATTATGTAAGCTCATTGACATTAAAATACAGTGTCAGATATCTGGATTTACCACCAGCATTAAGCTAGCTAGAATTTATTGAAATGTAGTGTTGCAGACTAACAGATTGGCAGCAAATGGAAAGCATTAACCAACCATGTACTTGTGTTTATTATATGCAATACTTACATTTCTCTATCACATTTGGTCAAGAATTGCTCCTGGGCTCTTTTTCAAACAAGCCCAGTTAATCTTTCTAGAATTGATTCCATAATTTTCTATCTTGCAATCCAAATATATATTCTGTGTGTCATGCTGGAATATTTAAATCTATTTTTAAATCATATCTATAGGATGCCAATTGCAAATGATTTAGTTTAACTGTTGCTTATTCTAGAAACAACATGATCACTCGCAGCATTTCTTGAGAAACAGCAGAAATGGTATAAAGCAGCATGTTGTGTGATTTCTATGCATAAAATCGTAATAATAGTGAATTAGTCATGGCAAGGACTTGTTGAATTGTAAGTCCTTATACACAATTTTACCTCAGAAACACTGTACTTTACAATTAAATTAAGGAATAGAATAGAAATGCTAACAATATTTTTGCAATATATTGAATCTTTGACTCTTTATGTGAGTTAAGAAAAGTAAAATGACTCATTTACTTAAGTGTAATTGTTGCAGATAGATAAATGCTCAATTATGCCTCAGCTATGCACAATGGATATGAAAGCGAATCACATAACTATCTATGCAAACCAAAGATTTTTTTGTTTCCTTTGCAAGTTAAGGTCGCTAATATGAAACTGATTTAGCCATTTATTGTAAATATGCCTAAGCTGGTCACAGCCACTAATCTGATTTAAACCTGCACTGAAAAAGTACATTAAAAAATGATTAAGTTTGCTGATCAAAAACCACCTGCTATCAAGCACTAAGATAAAATTCTGCTTTTTAGCTTACACCTAGCATTATACTGATACTTTCTAGCTTTAGTAAATAAAACCCATTGTGTACTTAAAAGTAGGGTATGCCTGTATAAGGAAAATTAGAAAAAAACTTTTTTGCTCCCATATGATTGGATAATGGAATTCAGCAGTGCTTCCCCTCATTTACTAAGCTTTGTATCAACTGCATTTACATTGGTGTCAATTTTTTTTTTGTTCACTATTTGATTTGCCCATAAAAATGAAAATGCCTGCTCTTTAGGATCAATGGTAAGTAAAATTATACTCCCTGAGGATAGGCTGTAGTCCTTGATGCTCCAATCCATATTATAATAAATGGCAACTGATAGCTCAGTGAAATACCTTCATGACAATTTATTATCACATAGTTCACTAGCTCTAAATCCTGCTTTATCAGTGTTCTTCCAACTTGGATATAGCTTTACTTTTAAGGTAGTATTTAGAGTAATCGTATAATTTGTAAGATGGTGCTTTTGGAATTAGCTTTGACTTTTTGAACATATATGTTGCAATCTGCACATTATCAGTAGTATTGTTAGTAAGGAGATCTGGACATCAAGTCTGAATTGGTGCATAGAAATGTGGTAACATATATGGTACAATGTCAAGATCTCTGGTGCTAGAGTAATTTCAGTATATTAGTTATTGATGTGCAAAGTATAGCTGGTTATGGACAGACTGGGTTAATATCGGCACTACCTCTGTTCACAGTCAGCTCACATATGATTCTTTTCTGTTAAACTTTAAAATTCTTTGCAAAATTAAATTTTGCATTGTTTTTTTTGATTGACACCTCTTAATGTGTCACTATTAGGAAATTAATATACAGTATCTCACAAAAGTGAGTATACACCTCACATTTTTCTAAATATTTTATTATATCTTTTCATATGACACCACTGAAGAAATTACACTTTGCTACAATGTAAAGTAGTGAGTGTACAGCTTGTATACCAGTGTAAATTTGCTGTCCCCTCAAAATAACTGAACACACAGCCATTAATGTCTAAACCGCTGGCACAAAAAGTGAGTACACCCCTAAGCCCTTGTACACACAGTCGGACATTCCGATAGAAAATGTCCGATCGGACCGTGTTGTCGGATAATCCGACAGTGTATGAGCTCCATCGGACTGTGTCCGTCGGAATATCCGACCGACAAAGTTTTAGGCGGCGTACACACGGGCGAACTGTCTGCCCAAACTAAGTTCGTCAAACAGTCCGCTCAAACTTTTGAATGAACGAACTTGCCCACACACGGCACTTTTTGAGCGGACTAATACGGCAAACTAAGTTCGTCGTACTAAGTCCGCGCAACTTTTGAAATGAACGGACTCGCCCACACACGCTGAGGACAGTCCGCTCATTTCCGTCATTTCTGCCGCCTGGAATGTACTTAAAGGGGAACCCCAACGCCGAAAAAAAAATTGGCGTGGGGCTCCCCCCAAGTCCACAACAGACCCTTGTCCGAGCACGCTACCCGGCCGGCCAGGAAAGGGGGGCGAGCGAGCGCGCCCCCCCTCCTGAGCCGTACCAGGCCGCGTGCCCTCAACATGGGGGGTGCCTTGGGGAAGGGGGGGCCGCGCGGCCCCCCCACCCCAAAGCACCTTGTCCCCATGTTGATGAGGACAAGGGCCTCTTCCCGACAACCCTGGCCGTTGGTTGTCGGGGTCTGCGGGCGGGGGGCTTATCGGAATCCGGGAGCCCCCTTTAATAAGGGGGCCCCCGGATACCGGCCCCCCACCCTATGTGAATGAGTATGGGGTACAATGTACCCCTACCCATTCACCTGTAAAATAAAAGTACCCAAAAAAAACACAACACACGAGATAAAATATTTTATTGCACAGCTCCGGGGGTCTTCCGTCTTCGGGGGTCTTCTCGCCGGACTCCTCCGCTATCTTCTTGTAGCTCTTTTGCTAGCGGAGGAGTCCGGCTTTCTTCCTCCCCGCCGCCGGCCTCTTCTCCCGACTTCGGGGGTCTTGTCCCCCTCTTCGGTTCTTCTGCCGGGCCACCGCGCCTTCTTATAGCTCTTTTAGAGGCGGTGGCCCGGTCTTCTGTCGCCGCTGTCGCCGCCGTCACCGCCTTCCGTTCTTCTTCTTCTTCTTCTTCTTCTTCTTCTTCTTCTCCAGGAGATGTTGACACGACGCTCTCTCCGGCCGGAATGCCAGAGCCG